>NC_133936.1:21379928-22002428 GCF_031877795.1 Strix aluco | reverse complement strand
CTGGCAGCCGAACACCACAGCCACTCGCTCACCCTCCCCCACCCTGGGAAATGGGGGAGGCAATTGGAGGGGTAAGGGTAAGGGGACTTGTAGGTTGAGATAAAAACGATTTAAAAATTGAAATAAAATAAATTATTATAATAATAATAGTAATAATAGAAAATGCAAACAAGTAACGCACAGCGTGATTGCTCACCACGCCGTGACCAATGCCCATCCTGTTCCCAGCTACTGATCCCAGAGAAGAGAGAATCCTGAAACCACAATCTCAGAAGCCAGAGGAGCTTCCCGAGCCATCCTTATCTATATACTGAGCATGACGTTAGGTGATATGGAATATTCCACTAGCCAATTTGTGTCCGTTGTTTTGGCTATGCTCCTTCCCAGCTGCTTCTTGTACCTGCACACGGGCAGGACACGAGGAGTTGGAAAGTCCTTGATCTTTTAGCAACAACTAAAAACATCAGTACATTATCAACATTCTTCTCATATCAAATCCCATACTGAATCCAAAACACAGCACCATTCTAGCTGCTAAGAAGGAAGGAAAATAAAAATAAAAATTAGCTCTATCCCAGCCGAAACCAGGACACAGTTGTACCCAGGCCAGTAAGAAACCGAATTCATTGTGCACTTCCTATGCGTTTGGTGAAAATATGGGATTGCTTCATGGTCAGTTAACAGCAGATCATCACATCCTCCTTTCTTCCTTTGCTTTGTCAAGACAAGGTGCTGTAATTCAGCTGTAGTTGTACAGTCACCTTTACCTGATTTGAGTGCAGCCCCTCACTGGAGGTGTGATTCCCATTGGTCTTTCTACTCATGACCAACCCTACATCACCAGGCTAAAATTTGCACAGCCAGGCAATGAATCGGATCATGGGCTAATCTGGCTAAAAACTAATCTAGAAAAAAAAAAAAAGATTAGTTTTCAGTTGGCTCAGTCAGACTCACTGCACCAACGTGCAAATCTGGGAAGGGAAGGTGCTGTCACCCTTTTCAGCAGCTGCCCGTACGTATCTTGCATTAAAGCAGCCATGGAGTTGTAGTGTCAATCAGGCAGTAAGCCCTGCTCAACCTGGAAGCCAATGGGAGGAAAAAAGCCCTGTTGACTGTTTGAAATAGAGGATCAGGGCTCCCATTTTCACAAGTTGAGTTGTCTCCATGTTAACTCAGGATGGCATCAAGAAACATCTGACTTGAATGAAAGAGTTACTCATCAAATGACAATTTCCAACACAATACTGCAAAGATCCCAGGTTTTTTCACTTAGACAAAAGTAATCAGCACCCCTTACTCAGGTCAACAGAGAAACACCAGCATAAGATAAAAGAAAATCTGTCCCAAAAGATTTAACATGTAAGAGAAAGGAGAGAGACAGTACTAAACTCATCTTAGCTTACAGTAACACAAACAGTTTCAGCAAAACTACATGGGGGAAGGAATTTGGCTCCGAGTTCTTGAAACAGTAGGAGGGGAAATGAGCTGCTAGAGGTTGAAATGAATTGGTTTCTGGAGCTCTCGAGATGTCATGCCAGCCCTGTGAGCAGTACACTGAACATTGCTTTTGATACCAGATAGCCTGTTTTTAAAGTGAATACCCAATGACTGTATCTACTCATTTCCTTCCTAACAATAAATAATTGTTGCTAGAGCTCAAATTTTCCATAAGGCTTGAAAGTGATGACAATATGCAGTGCATTAGTTTAATCAAATAATCATAAATCGAACATTTTATGATTTGCACCTGTATGCTTTCAAAAAAGCTGTACACAACTTTTCCCACACTGTGTTTTCAGAAACAAAAAGAAAGTCACTTCAACTTGGCCAGTTCAAAATGTACTCTTGGCAATGAAAACTGAACGATGCAGCTTATTTGGCAATATTTGTATCTGTTGGCTTATGGAATATTTATGTAGTTATAATTATTTCAAACAAAGACAGTATGTTTTCTTAGATCACTTGGAATGTTGACGCTAAATCATCCATACTACAAGGATCCTTGTTTAAGCATTGCACAGTCTATTGTGCGCTTCCTTTGGAGAAAGAACAAAGACAACACTAAATCTGATGGTAAAACAGCGTAACTTAGGAGCAGCAGCCAGACTAATTCTGTTCTTTGGAACCAAAAAGCAATCAGCAGTCAGAACAAAAGACTAACATCTAGGTAACTAAAGGGGTAAAAGGACCAGGAGAAATAAAGAATATTAAGGAATGGTAATGCAATATTACCCTTGGGGAAAGGATTTCAGAATGGGGTCCTATGGAATATTTCTGGATATCTATCTGATAGATAGCAGGAACAGAAACATGCAAATTTTTAACCTTGTGAAATATTTGAGCATTTTAGTTATTTATTTACATTTTGTAGCATTATTTTCTAGTTACGTAAGTCAAGCCCATATCATGAATCTTAGTAACTCTAATATTTTTATTTGATTAATAATATTTTTTAAATTCTTGTGTGCATTGAAATGCTTCATTACATTAATATTCACAGAAGCACAAGTGCCAGATTCTGCTATCAGTTATCCTAGAATTGTGCAGTTCACTTCATGGAGTTACTTCACTTGATGGAGCTATTCCAGTTGCAACAGGGTCGTTAAAAGTAAAGCTACATCATGCTTTCTTAACCATAGTTAAAAATTAATTCAAGTATTACATAGACAGTGTGGATTCTTTTTCACCATAACAAAGATTAAGATTCCATACAAGTACTCAGGTTCCAGGGGAGAAAAACATTCAAAATCATGTAAATTTTTCATTAAGGACAAAATTAAATAAACATTTCCTACCATAAATAACTTTTTTTTTCACCATTTATACATTATTCATCAATAACTAACCCATGCTAGGATTTCTACAGTTAAAGAAATTTCAGGATTTGCTCATACATGTTTTGGAATTAATTAGCAATTCTCTTCTTTTTAGCACCTGATGTCAAAATTATTTACAGAAACTGCATTAACATGAACTATGTATTAAAATTCATGGGAGTGATTAAAGGATTTTCCAAACTAGTGTCTTAAACATAATATTAGCACATTATTTATAAATAAGAATTATTTCTACTTTAATACTGGAGTATATGCAGTTTGTATCAATTAGAGGGCTGATTCAGCACCAGATTACTGACTGTTCTGAAGCACAGAAAAATTAACTGTTGTAGCCCTTTTCACAATGTTGTGTTCTTCAGGTTGGATTCCTAACACAAGTCCTACAAGGATTTCTTCATGGATTTCCTGACCCAAGTTATCATTTTGGGGAGAGCAGAGGGGGAAACCAGCCTTGATAGCATGGAAATTGTAGGAAGATTTATAGCGGAAAATTTAAGACCTTGTCACTTATCCCATTGAAAAGAGGAAGAGACAAATGCAGACAAAGACAACCAGTAGAAATCCACACTGATCTTCTGAGTTGATATATACTGATAATCTTTTTACATGGGGAGATGTAGACCTGCCAGCTAGACACAGATGACAGGCTATCTAGCTAAATATATAGCTATAATATCTAGCTAAAATATATATATACAGAGGAAGGAAGATAGGCTACAGCTGAACCCTAACAAGACAGAGGTCAGGACAGTGAAAAGAACAAGCTTAAAAGGAAACAAAATTCACATCTTAATTAGTGAATGGGGCTGTCTGGGGCTTAGGTGAATTTTGTAGCCTTGAGACTGTCTACGATTCTTCATATGCAAACCTAAAACCAGGTTATGAAATGTGCTCAGCTGCAGCTGCCCAGAAGAATGTATGACACCATACGAGACTTTGACCTATGTTTATCCACAGACTTGAATACCTCCCCTTGCAACAGAAATGGAATAAAGCAATTTGAGAAGAAAAAGCTATCACAGAATGTAGTGTCATTTTAAAACACTGAAGGATTTGTGCAAGATACAGGCATTTGAAAAAAGTCTCACCTCTGTTCTTGGTGTGATTTACTTAGATTGAAATGTCAGGTTAAAACTTCACAAAAGAAAAAAAACCCAACTGCTATATAAGCAGGAAGAGGCAGGGCCTGCTTCACACCTCTAGCTAGCACCCTCATTCTCAAGATAAATGGGGAGAAAAGTAACCTAAAGCTAACACTTCCATAGCAATCTCCTACATTTTTTGCTCTACATGCTTTTGCACAGGTTTTCATACTCAGAAATGCAAATTTCTGTTCAGAATATGTTTAAGCACCTTTAATGATGGTACTTTCGGTTTCGATGCACGTACAGTTTCCATTATTGAAACAATTTGATATGATTTGGCTTTCAAATTACATACATGTAGCATTATATGTTCTTAACAACCTGACTGCAAGATTATAGAAATGAGGAGGGCTCTTTCCAGTGTGACAGAAAATGGGTACACTTCTTCAGTTAATGTTTACAAGATTCCTTGTTTGCTAATATATTTATGCATATACTTATATTTTTTAAATTACTGTACTTCATTTTGACATAATGAATAATTTTCTCTATAAACACGTTGCTTAGGATGTAACAGTGCATCCAACTCATTTTTGCTCTTTGTCTTTTTTCAGTATTTTGATAACATGTCTAGGATTGTTCTCACTGATTGGCTAGAAGTATTGCATTCTGGTCATTTTAATAATGATTTAAGAGGAGCTTTCAGTGAAATCTACAGAGTACGAATGCTTTGGCAGTAGGCAATATTCTCCCTGTGTGAAGAGCTTTGGGATTCCTTGTCTTATAATTCATCTTCAAAACCTAAAATATTAGTTTTCGTGGGCTAAGACTTGTTTCCTCAGCTTTGTCACAATTTTGACACAATTTTACCTCTAACTGTTGCTTTCCATTCATCAAAGAAAAAAAATATTCCCTACCTTTATACAATGGCACAATGATTTCAGCCATTTCCAGTAGCTTGCATAGTAACAAGATTGTCTATAGAAGGCACAAAACCACATTTCTGCAATATGTGGAAAAATGCAGGAGTAGTAGAATTTATCCCTAAGTTTACTTCCTCCGGTATTTCTGTGTTTGCTCTGTAAAGCTGATTTACAGATCTGTTTTCTGCTGCTGATGCTAATGTTTTGAGATGTCTAGCAAAAGAAGCAAAAAGAGAAAAGAAAACTTAGAAAGACAGAGAATCTAGAACCAAACCTCAATAAATACATTACTCTGACCCTACATAGAAGGGAGTTTACATATCCAGCCTACCTAGAAAAGTTAAATTGTGTTACAGTACCATAATTTGTTTTTGTAAGTCCTGTGTTCTGTGTCTGTGCACTGGCATTTAAAGTTGAGAACCTCTGGATAACATACTGCAATAATTTGTAATAATTAAAAAAAAGTTCATTTATAAATTTTTCCCAAGTAATACTATCCTTCCCAGCCTCTATATGTATTAAATTGGCATAAACTTTTCCAGAAAGAGTCATAAAATGAAAAATTAACATTTGTCTTAGAATATGGTATTGGAATGTCTGTTCACTTAAAATGTTCCCCTGTGAGTTCATCATCTTCGTTCTCCTTTTTCTATTTTTCTCTAAAATCTCCTTATTGAAACTGAAAGTGCATTTATCATCTTGAAAGATCAGAGGCACGAATGAGTTTTCAAAAAGGTATGTTTTTCATACACCTCATACCTGTGAATTCTCCTGTATAACTCTGAACAGACAGAACAGTATCTGGGATTACTGTTGTCCACAGAACATCCTTGTGGCTTTCCACTTTAGCTCTGCCTGGAGTGGCCTCAGCCACAGATTTGAACAGCCTTAACATACAATTTGCTTCACACTAACACACTGCATTTACAGTCACAGAAATATTGCAACCGTAGTTTTAATCTCCTTCTACTTGAAGTTAATTTTAAAAAAGAAAATATAAATAATTCAGTGCTAATTGACACAGCGCTGAGGGATATGGTGTAGTTGAGAACTGTCATTGTTAGGTTAAGGGTTGGACTGGGTGATCTTCAAGGTCTTTTCCAACCTAGATGATTCTGTGAATGTATGATGGAATTAGTCATTTCCTTAGGAGAGCTTAACATTGTCATTGTTTTCTGAAAGTTATACCTCTTTTATTCATAGACACCTATAAAGAAAACAAATGTTTTAGCACTAAATATGGGCTTAGACACACTTGGCATACTAAAATAATTTTTTTTCAAAGTGTGGCTATTATTATTCTCTATTTTTATCCTTATTTTAATATCAGGCTATCATGCAAACATAATCCTTGTACACCCTTTCAGAGGATATTTGCTGCATCAGGTCTTTGCTATTCAGGATGTCTCTGGCAAAGCAAATAAAATCTGAAACCCATTCATGGTTATTCTCTATACTTGGGTTCCTTCAGTAATAACTGGTCAAGTACAGAATGAAGCTTGTAGGTGCATCACTGCCTTCACCTAATGGTAAATGAATAAATGTTGTGTTTGCCTTAGCTATTGCAGATGATTTCTAGTATCCCATTTCCCTCGTGAAAATATGTTGCCTCATGCTCCACATTTTTTTATCATCATTTCCATTAGAAAAGCTATAGTGGTTGAAGATCTTGCTGCCAATATAATTTTTACTATACAGGACCTCTACCTGTCATCTGAGCAAGCTTGGAGACCCCGGAACAGCAACATAAGCACACAGAAGTACCTTGTGCCAGTTTCTGCTTCCATGCAAAGATATAAAAGTCTCGAAAGCCAAAATCTTCCAGGTTTCCCTTACCGCCTACATCCTAATGAATCGGGGAGAAGATTCTGGAATCTATTCTAAACATAACATTCTCAAAGAACAACAACTACCATTGGAGTGAGTATCTTTTATCTCCTCTTTTCCCATGTGCTACTGAATCCTCCTGCAAGTAACTGATTAGCAGAGAGATTATGTCCTCTTCAGAGAGAGGATGCTGGCTGTATCTGTCAAACTCGGATTATAGGAGTGCTCTCCAAAATGTGTCATCAAAACTGACTTTGGAGTCCAAGGCATCTTTGTGTACAAAAATTGTTCTCCTTCTGGATTCCTCACATATCATCAAACCTTCTGCTTTTGCTAGGTCTTGCAGTGACATGCAGGAGAAAAGAGTACATAAAGTCACCCCAATGCTTATGAGGCTTCTTCTAACAGAGCATACTCCAGATACCACATCTGCTAGACAGCTGATTTAAATGACTGTGGTATTACTGCAGAATCTTAGGGGAGTAAAGTTGTTCTTTTCAGTTGCTCATAATTCAATATTCATGGTACTTTTTACTTCTTTTGGAATGTCAAGTGCTTGAAGTGACATAACGGCCTCCGGTCCTAATACAGGATAGCAGGCTGCTCCTTCCCTCAGAGATTCAGGTGTCCGTGCGTCCTGCCTCCTGAAGCAAGGCAGGACCCAAATGTTTTTTTCTCTAGAGACTTGCTTCTAGGTCCTTCCTTTCAAGAATTATCTGAAATGATGTTTGGAGCTGTGTCTATATTCTGTGTAGTTCTTAGTATTGATCTTCGGGATCAAACTTGTCAGTGCTGGGGTTGGTGTGAGGCTGCTGCTGCCTTTTTTCATCACCATTTCACTCTTGGGCCTTGGATATGTATGTTTGCCTGAGAAAACTTTCTTCAAATGTCATCACATAGAGCAACAGCACAATACAATTTGAGACAACTATCTCTGGAGATAGGACTGAGAAAAAATAACAGCAAATTGAGCATCTACATGAAATAAGTCTGTTTCCCCAATCTCAGTAAGTAACAAAAATAACTGTTTGTTTACAAGATTGGCATGGATCAAATCTAGACTGTTTAGCATTACTTGCAGCAGTCAAACTAACTGCTTTATCATATTTCACTTCTGTTAGTGCAGGTCATTGGGTAAGTTTTAATTATCAGCAAAATTAGACAAGCATTCAGTGCAGTTGTGGGTTTCATATTACTGGGTTCTGTCAAACTACATTTGATGTCAGATGATTTACTTAAAATATTGTGACCTTGTATTCATGAAAACCACTAATATCGTAATCTCCAGACTGATGCATGACCTTAGAGCTAGTTTTATTTGGTATTAGATATGCCCTGAATGTCCAAAAAATATGTATGTACAAATATCTCACCTCTTGTATTTCTGGCATTTGTAATTGCTAAAGCCTGTTCTGATTCTAGTCAATCAACCACAATAATCTCTGATTTTACTCTCAACTAGCACCTCAGATAAACACGCATATAAAAAATATTCTTCTGGAGATCATAGATCCTTGGTATATCATATGACTAGATCATATTCTGTTTCTCTATCCTAGAAATTATTCCTTCAGCCACAAAAAATGTATGTCCATAAGTCTGTCATGTTTGATTCTCAGTTTTGAGCTGCATTGGTCTGATAACTCAGTTTTGTGCAACTGATGTTTTCATATTTCTTACTGGCATGTTTAAAATATAAACTTTGAATCTGATATACAGCAGCCTTTTCATCTTTTATTTTGTCGTTTTAGCACTCAAGTAATTTTCAGATTTAGAAATCATCTCTGCCAAAGTTATGTCATATTGCTGTATTTGGCACAGGTCAAAACTACAGTTTATGTCACTCTTGAAGATTTCTTCCCCACACCCAAAGCTATCCTATTAAGAGGGCAAAAAAATAGCAAGGATTAAGGTGAAGACTTATACAGAAGACTGTAAATCTTAAATCAGCCATCTTCCTTTAATTCCCATCCTCTGTTGCCCTGTCATGGTGCTGATATTACTGATACGCTGTGCAACACTGCCCTCTTCCCGGTTCTTCAGATGAGCCACAGCATTGCAGTTGGAACGTGAATGTCCCTTAGCAGGAGCAGCGAATGGAAATGGATGGATAAGCTTAAGCCTCTTCCGAACAAAATCCTTGTACCTATGGACTCTCCCTTGCCTATGTGAGGGTATAGGAAACCATGTGTGCATGCCCATTAGCCATCTGTTTACCACACTGATGTATGCCAGGAATTGTTGGGCCAGCTGACCCCCACCTTGTCTCTAAAGCCAACTTTGCCCAATCCAGCAGTCAATAAGTAACAAACTGATTTGCTGTGTAGGAGGATGTAAACTTAAATATATGCCATTACCAGTGACTACCAGGCTCTTTTTGTTTGACAGCTTTCTTCATCAAGGTCCCAGGAATTCTGAAGAAGGCTAGGACCCATTATATTAAATACTGTGCTAATGTACTTAAATTTGCATTAATAATCTGAAGCTAATGGAATGCTGGGCCAGCAACTTAATTCTACAAGATAAAGACTTCACTATTCCAAAACAATGAAGTCATTCACTGGATATGGAACTAACCTAATTCTCTTAGATCAGAATTTAAATGATATTAAATATATTCTGACAGCATAGTGATAAAGAAGATTAAAAGCAAAGAGTGTGCAGAACTGTACAGGTTGCATCCATCTTCATATTACTTTGGGAGGGTTTTTTCTTTCCCCACTGAAGCCTTGAGTTTAAAGAACCTCCCACAAAATTCAAATGGAAGGACAGGGGTTCAAATCTAATAGCTGACATTTGTTACTATTACAAAGCCCCTGATGTCATCAGTCACAACAAATGAGTTGGATTTGTTACGCATCATCAGTTAAGAATTTGGGCAGATTATATCAATGAAACAGCAACTAAATTAGTAGCTGGAATAATATTAATTAATAGACACTGCAATATGGTTTTAATTTTTTGGTACAGTAGATTGCCACACAGCATAATCTTGGCTCATTAATATGACTAAAATACCATGCTGTGATCCCAAAAATGAACAGCAAGTTTAGCCAAGTGCCCTTATAAACAGGAGAGATGTCATACACCAGTGTAAACAGCGTTGCCAAATCCCTGGGTTTCTTTTATCTTTGACTGGGTTTTGACCATGGGCTGTTATTGCACAGGCCAAGGACAGATAGCTGTGGTTTGTGCTTCTTCACAGCTACCCACAGCTTCCTGGACTGGAAAACTGCTGACTGGATGGCATCCAGCAGCCGCCCAGGGCTGTGTTAGAATGGCCAGAAACTGGACAAGGTAATCATTAATCTGTGCCCGCACTGCTTGGGCAGCTATCAGACTTGCTCATGGCCTGCCTGGGGCATTGAAGAAGCAGGATTTCTGACAGAGAGGCTCAGTGTTGCTCCCTCACAGATTTGAATGTGCTGGCAGGGCTTATGCCAAGCACTCAACCATCAGTAAAGGGCACAGCAAAGAAACCTGAATAGAAGTGAATATATGAACACAAGAAAAAAGTTGGCAGGAGTCATTGTTTAGGCCTGATAGGTTTGTTTCTTTGCCCCAGCTTCCCAAATACAATACTTTCTTTTAACCCATATCATGCTTTTGAATGCTTTTACTGTGTATATTGTCAGTGTTATAAAGGTTCCTTTCATGTATTGCTGTTCCTGTTGTTCATGTTCCAGGCAACTATAGGAAATACCAAGTTTTCTTCCTGAAGTCTTTGGGCTAGAGAAAGCTGCAAATGCCTCAAATGCAGTGGCCTCAGCCCTCCTAGTAAGTGCACTGTTGTGCTTCTCTGTAGCATCCCAGGTAAGAGCAGATCAAGGGATTTAGGCCAAGTGAAAAGGCACAGCGAGCTGAAACTCAAAGACTTTTTTTGAGGCTGAACAAGTGTCACCTCGTAAACTTGTACTGAAGCTTATATTATACCTTTAAACTAGTAAGCACTAGTATGCTGCATCTCAGCAATTGATTAAATGGATTTCAACAAGAAAATCTGGAGATTCAGGTACTTTGGGCTTGAAGCAATCTTATGTGTACAGCAGGAGTTGTAATACCTTTTCTTGGGTGGAAGATAGAAAATAACTTTTCACAAAATGAAGCATACAATGGGGAACTCAGGATTATTTTTTTCCCTGCATGTATTATTTTTTTTTTTTTTTAAAGCAGTTGTGATAATAAAGGCTCTCTGGAGACATTCACTGTCTCTAAATCTCTGTCTTTAGGAAACTGTTCAGATGATCTTTTAAAACATTAACAATTACTTGTGATTCTTGATCACTATTTTTTAATAAACAGCTCAACCCTTCCTTCCTCTCTCCCCCACTCCCCTGCCCCTGGAATTGTTTTTTTTTAGTTCAGCTTAGCTTCTAGTAATATAGTCTTTATATAAATAATTTACATTGTCCAGGTTCATGGAGTTTTGTCTTCCAGTTTGACTTTCCCAGGAAATTACATTCCATATTAAATATGGAATAAATTCAGTTTATTCAACAATCTCAACAAGGCAGAATACGTAAAAGTGCAGCCAAACTAAAGAAGTCTTCCTAATCTTGAGAGAGCTGGTATTGTTCAGCCTGGAGAAGAGAAGGCTCTGGGGAGACCTTATAGTGACCTTCCAGTACTTAAAGGGGGCTACAGGAAAGATGGGAAGCGACTCTTCATCGGGAAGCATAGGGATATGATGAGGGGTAATGGTTTTAGGCTGAAAGAGGGAAGATTTAGATGAGATATAAGGAAGAAATTCTTTACTGTGAGGGTGGTGAGGCACTGGAACAGGTTGCCCAGAGAAGCTGTGGCTGCCCCCTCCCTGGCAGTGTTCCAGGCCAGGTTGGACGGGGCTTTGAGCAACCTGGGCTAGTGGAAGGTGTCCCTGCCCATGGCAGGGGGTTGGAACTAGATGATCTTGAAGGTCCCTTCCAACCCAAACCATTCTATGGTTCTATGGTCTTATCTCTCCAAGTAAAGTTGTACTTTATAACTGAGTTGCAGTGTTTGATTCACAACATGAGTTGTTGCCTGCACATAGACCCTCACAGTAAGGACTAAGCTTTCCCTGGAAAACTTCAGCAAATATAAAACCTGTATGTATTTGACCATGAAATAAATGTGAGTTCATACTCAAGTAAAACCTTTACACAATGCTCTAAGAAAACTGGGTAGATTTAAGTCAAATTTGATTAGATTAATTTTTAACTGTAATTTCTGATTCCTGTTCCTGATTCTTCCCCTTGCAAAAAGGAATACATGAACAAATCTGTCAGATTTTCTTCTGTTCTATCCATTCAGAAATTAGGTTTTACTTTCAAGATTTATACACTGTTACTAGCAATAAGATACAGTTCCGTATTTATACTAAAAAATTCTTACTGTACAAAATTTGCTTTTCAAAAAAATTTTATTTTAGCTTTCTTAGTGTAGTTTATTATGAGTAAATTTATCTTTTCTTTGAGATGATACTGTTATATCCATATCTTGTAACAGTAGTGCTTAGACAATTATGTGATATAAACCAGTATAATAAAAGTAAACCCTGCAGGGTAGATTATTCTATTGGAAGTACTCAGAAACCTTAGTTCAACATGCATGAAAAGATGAACACCTCTCTTTTAAAAAATTATCTTATTGCTTCAGAACAAGTATTTCATTAAGTCACAGTTAAGACTTCTGAGGCAAGTCCCGTGAAAAATAATATGTTTAAAACCAAACACAGCCCAGAACTTACAGGCATAAGTAAATCTATGTAAAAAATGTACTTGTATACACTATTCAGACAATGGCATGGGGTATTTTCAGACTCCTTTAACACATGAAGACTAGTAAGTAGAAAATTTAATCATAAAATTACGTATTTAATAACTTTATGCAGCAGAATGACAGAACTTTACTGAACCATTATTACAGCTTTTAATTTTAAATTGCTTATTGAATGGACTAATTTTGACCTTTAGCCAAAGATAAAATTATTCATAAAAGCAAAAGGATAAGATCATCAGGTACAGCAATTTGTGATAGCTACTACAGGTCAGCAGAGCTTTGAAAGTTTATCACTCCTGTGCACTCAAATTAATTCGAGACATCTGGTTGGATGCTAGATGCTTCAAGAGACATAGTGTAAATGAAGTAATAATTTTAGAGTGAATAATTTTCATCATTTTTCTAAACACTCAAGTTAATTGTAGAGTTCCATATTATAAACACATTATCTGTTATTTTTTAATTCTGTCTATACAGTAAACCAATTGTAAGCTAAAATTTTAAATTTATTATATTTTGTATATATCACTTCACTAGAAAAAGTGTACAGAAAACTGCAAAACATTATTACTCTATCATTTTAAAACAACCTGCTGGCACAGCCAAGAGGCCATTTTATTTCTGGTTTTTTTGTTTAGAAAAGCTCTCTCAAGACTAACTTTTGTGGGTGTTCAATATTCAGTAAATGCATTTAATAAAGGCAATAGTGCTATGGAACTACAGATATTATTAGCCATAACAAGTCAGTTATGATGGTGAGTGTCCATTAGATGTGCACATTAATCCTTTGAGATTTACAGCTGAGACTTAGTCAAGGGGACCGGTTCTTCATTAATCAGCAAATTTAAGAGCATGTAACACACAAACATGAGGAATGTACTGTCTCTTCTCAGTGGAGGTGTATGCAATTTGATTTACACTTGCTACCCAGAGAATGACTTAACATAACATGTTCTCTTCATGCTTTAATTTTGCAGTGATTTTCAGTCTTTGTGATAATACCAGGTATCTCTGATGGCTATTTTTCTCAATTTATTCACCCAATAGGCACAAAATAAACACAGCATAAAAGTTTTCACTAAATGATCTAAACTCCATGCCTTATCTCTAGGATTTAACACCTGTTCCATTCCCTGTAATTTCCAAACTCTGTTGTTTAGGCTGAAACTCCCAATGATGTTCCCAGTCTGTGCAAATCCAGATAATCTTCCTGAAGGACTGCCCAGATGATGATTACATATTCCTACCTTCTACAGTTTACAAGAAACAATTTATTAGATAAACCTATAGGTGCCATTTTCTTTGCAGTTCTTCATATACTGAAGAACAGCCTGCATGCTTCTGTCCATTTCTTCTTCAAGATTATGGTTCTTTAATCATATCTGTGCTTCTAGTGAAGCACGTTTCATTACAAAGACTAAAAACCATGTTCCATGTATGGAATAACACAATGAATTTTATTTTTACGTTTTCTACTTAATTGTAATTTTGTATATAGAAAAACTTGACAAAATGGCTACCTTTAAAAGCTTAGTTAGGCCAGTGATACCTACTTATAAAACAGTACACTTGCCCATGGTATCTCTATACTTAGTCCTATGAAGTCTTTCATCAAAACTAACCTAAATTAATCAGTTCAAAAATTAATAGCTGTGTCTCACTGGAGACCATAATGAATTTCACATCTAAGCACCATTTCTATATTTCAGAGAAAGGTCACAAATACATAGGTATTCCTAACTATACTGAACCCTCATCTATATATAATGAGTCTCCAACATTATGACTTTACAATCATTATGCTGTTATTACAATCTGTATATTCTTCCTCTAGCTCCCAAGACCTATACATCCTCCTAATGCAGTCAGTATACTTTTTTTAGTTTGACAATAAATTCCTATTGTGTTTAACAAATAATACAACCTCTAGGGGTTAAAAACCCACTGTCTTTTGCCTCTCAGTTACATTTGTCTGTACTATACAGGCAGTATGCACAGGCACTCTGTTCATATTAGAGAAAAACACTCCTAGATTTAGAAACCATCAATATAAAATTCTGAGATGAGGATGCACCTTCATGCTCCTATTCATTCATCACTTTTGTCACCTAAATAATATTCAAAGGCAAATTCAGATTTATTTCTAGTTCTAACCATAACTTCTGTCATAGTTCAGAGACAAGCTGCACTTGTGATCTCTCTACCTTTCAATTTTCCCCCTCCAGGAAAATTTACACTTTGTGATGCAGCTGAAATTCATAATTTGTGAGGCACCCTATCCTCGCTGTACTGTTGTGCTAAGAGAGACTTCTTACTGCAATCTCCTTTGAGTGCGTATCAGTTTTGTAATAGTACTTTTTACCTTTCCTCTATATGCCAAGATACACTGTCCAGCCTACGTACCTGAGCTAGATCTTCCGTGTTACCTTGCTCTCACAAGAGACAGATCTTGTAGGTTGCTCTACGACATTTGTTTTCCCCGTGTTTACGTGGATCCCACATTACCATGCAACCTCTGTACGATTAGGATAGCTTTTTTTACAAGTACTACTTTTTGCCCTGCCAACTTAAATATCTGCACACTGGCTAGTCAGTTCACTAAAACGTTTATTTCCAATTCTCGATGTTTTCCTTCTACCTGCCCAGTTGTTATTTTCTTAATATTACAAAGTCACAAAACATTTTCATATCTCCAACCACTGATTTGTTTCCATATTACTTTTTCTACTACCTTCTTTTTAAAATTAGCTCTGCATAGTCAAATGGAGTAACATCAAGCAGATAAATCAATGTAAACATATGTTAGTTACATCTTATACTACACTGTATAGCTGTATCTTGGCAGAAAAATTAATAAAAACTATATTTTGAGGAAGGTAATATATTCACAGACAATTGTGAGCAAAGAGATTAAAAGCTATTAAATTATTCATTTTTGTGAAGTATTTGCTCAGTCCTACTAAATGTTACAAGAAATATTTCCAGTTTTGTACTCAGCAATTTCACATAACAGATATTAGAAGGTCATGAACAGACAAAGAAATTCTGGCATGCAAAATATCCTCTGAAAAACACAGAGAAATGAAATATAGACTGTTTTGGGGATTACTAAAACACAGACTAAATTGCAGGGAGCATATATTCATTAGGTCCCTGATCTCTAGCGGAAATCACAGTCCTGAAATAAGTACCAAGTTTCCTCTGTGGTATCCACAGGGATTGCAAGATGCTTAGAAATGATTGCTACAGTAACCAGTCAGTAGGTAGCCACTTGCATTCACGGGATGGAAACGGAGGCCTGTCACGCTGATACTTAAGAAAGGTGCCCATTTCCACCAAGGAGTCAGAGTGATGAGCACTGACCCCAAGCTGGGTCTAAGCCAGATATTGTACTCTCTCAAAAAACAGCTGAGAAGCTTCATATCGATTCATCCAATGTTCAGAGCCATTAAGAAGGCGTCAGAAAAAATAGGTCCAAATTTAGGATTTAGCTCCCTGCCTAATCCCTACGAGGCTTGAAATGTGTATTTTGTATCTGCCCAAATATCAGACTCCTGCCAGTGTACTGTAGCATTAGTATTCTGAAATGGACTTGTGGAAGCTGGTAGACTTTGCATTAATAGTGAAATATCAACTGAAGACAGAGTTAGAACTTGGTTGTTTCGATGCGAATCCTCCAAGCTTCAGGGTATTTAGTATTCTCATCTTCCTTCTGAAAAATACTCAAGCACTTAAGGATTTTATTAGTAGACAGTAGGGCAGAGAAACATTTTAGATGTCAGCCTAGCAGGGACACTAGTGAATCCCACAGCTCTCTGAGTCTAATCCTGAGGCTGTGGTATGTACACACAACATGTGGACTTCAGCGGCATTTGGAACAAATCAGTGTCATTTGCTCCTGAATAGCCACCTCTGCCATCAAAAAGCCACATTGTATCAAACTGCCTTGTGATACATATTCAAGCAATGCATGACTGTGGATGACTTCGGTACTCAAACAAAGCTGACACACAATTTACATGCACTGACCCCATCATGAAATTGTAGCCTAAATTGGTACCCGTTTTGGTGTCTCCTATGAAGTGTCTCTAAACAGGAAAATCCACTGCATTTTGATTATTTTAAAGAACATCAAAATTTGGGTTTAGAACTGGGACTAGTGCAATGGTTCAAGTAACAGTTAAAACTCAGGGTGCAAGAAATGTTTAACATTTTTATTGATGATCTAGACGAGGGGATCGAGTGCACCCTCAGTAAGTTTGCAGATGACACCAAGTTGGGTGGGAGTGTTGATCTGCTCGAGGGTAGGGAGGCTCTGCAGAGAGACCTGGACAGGCTGGAGCGATGGGCTAAGGCCAACTGTATGAGCTTCAATAAGGCCAAATGCCGGGTGCTGCACTTCGGCCACAACAACCCCCAGCAGCGCTACAGGCTTGGGGAGGAGTGGCTGGGGAGCTGCCAGTCAGAGAGGGACCTGGGGGTGTTGATTGACAGCCGGCTGAACATGATCCAGCAGTGTGCCCAGGTGGCCATAAAGGCCAATGGCATGCTGGCCTGTATCAGAAATAGCGTGGCCAGCAGGGACAGGGAAGTGATCTTACCCCTGTACCTGGCCACACCTTGATTACTGTGTTCAGTTTTTGGGCACCTCACTACAAAAAGGACATTGAATTACTCGAGCGTGTCCAAAGAAGGGCAACGAAGCTGGTGAAGGGTCTGGAGCACATGTTGTATGAAGAATAGCTGAGGGAACTGGGGTTGTTTAGTCTGGAGAAGAGGAGGCTGAGGGGAGACCTCATCGCCCTCTACAACTACCTGAAAGGAGGTTGCAGAGAGCTGGGGATGAGCCTCTTTAACCAAGTAATAAGCGATAGGACAAGAGGGAATGGCCTCAAGTTGCGCCAGGGAAGGTTTAGATATTAGGAAGCATTTCTTTACAGAACGGGTTGTTAGGCGTTGGAATGGGCTGCCCAGGGAGGTGGTGGAGTCCCCATCCCTGGAGGTGTTTAAGAGTAGGGTCAACATAGCGCTGAGGGATATGGTGTAGTTGGGAACTGTCAATGTTAGGTCAATGGTTGGACTGGATGATCTTCAAGGTCTTTTCCAACCTAGACAATTCTGTGATTCTGTGAAAATAAGCCTTTGGATAATTTCTCTTAAGAGGTAAAAGTACAATAACGGCTAGTAAAAAGAAGCAGAGGAAGGCATACAGTTATACAGACAGAGCTTAATAGGTAGATGTTTTGGGATTTTGGTCTTGTTTTTCTGATAGCATCATGGAGTATTTCTATATGGGAAATACATTGCCATGTATTTTTTGGACGGAAGATGTTGAAAGTAGACTAGTAGCAAAGCTGCCAGTATTATTTATGCAGTTGAATCTTGAGATTGCAGGTTTTCTACAGTGACATTTCATCAATATATTTCATTCCATACACAAAGCATCCCTGTGCTAAATGAACTAAGGTATAATTACACGAAAAATTAAGATGTATCAGGACACTGACATATACATGCTGTAAAACGTGCATATTATCAGAAAATTACCACTTAACTAAAGACAAGCTTTATGGATTCTGAGCATGAGTTCTTATTTTACTGGCAAAGACTCTTCTGGCATTCTCACTACTTTTAGATCTGTTTATTACAAAACATGTAGTCATCAGGTTAATATAAGGGATTACCATCATATTTGAGAAGTTGTGACAGTCCAGTGAAGTTCTCACTGATTGGAAAAAGGGAAACATAACCCTCATTGTTAAAAAGAGAAATAAAGAGGACCTGGGGAACTACAGGCCAGTCAGTCTCACCTCTCTGCCCAGCAAGATCACGGAGCAGATCCTCCTGGAAACCATGCTAGGGCACATGGAAAATAAGGAGGTGACTGGTGACAGCCAACATAGCTTCACTAAGGACAAATAGTGCCTGACAAATTTGGTGGCCTTCTACAATGTGGTTATAGCGCTGGTGGATAAGGGAAGAGCTACTGATGTCATCTACCTGGACTTGTGCAAAGCATTTCACACTGTCCCGCATGACATCCTTGTCTCTAAATTGGAGAGAGATGGATTTGATGGATGGACCACTCGGTGGATAAGGAACGGGCTGGATGGTTGCACTCAAACAGTTGTGGTCAACGGCTCAATGTCCAAGTGGAGAGCAGTGACGAGTGGCGTTCCTCAGGGGTGGGTGTTGGGACCAGCGCTGTTTAACATCTTTGTTGGTGACATGGACAGTGGGATTGAGTGCACCCTCAGCAAGTTTCCCAACGACACCAAGCTGTGGAAGGAAGGGATGCCATTCAGATGGACCTTGACAGGCTTGAGAGGTGGGTCCATGCAAACCTCATGAAATTCAACAAGGCCAAGTGCAAGGTCCTGCACATGGGTCGAGGCAATCTCAAGCACAAATACAGGCTGGACGATGAGTGGATTGAGAGCAGCCCCGAGGAGAAGGACTTGGGGATGTTGGTTGACAAGAAGTAAAATGACCTGGAAATGTGCATTTGCAGCCCAGAAAGCCAGCCTTCTGGTCAAGGACGTGGATTCTCATCCTCTACTCTGCTCTCATGAGACCCCACCCGGAGCACTGTGTCCAGCTCTGGGGGCCCCAACATAAGAAGGACATGGACCTGCTCAAGTGGGTCCAGAGGAAGCCCAAAAGATGATCAGGGGCTGGAGCACCTCCCTTATGAGGACAGGCTGAGAGAGTTGGGGTTGTTCAGCCTGGAGAAGAGAAGGCTTCAGGGAGACCTTATAGTGACCTTCCAGTACTTAAAGGGGGCTACAGGAAAGATGGGGAGGGACTCTTTATCAGGGAGTGTAGGGATACGATGAGGGGTAATGGTTTTAGGCTGAAAGAGGGAAGATTTAGATGAGATATAAGGAAGAAATTCTTTACTGTGAGGGTGGTGAGGCACTGGAACAGGTTGCCCAGAGAAGCTGTGGCTGCCCCCTCCCTGGCAGTGTTCCAGGCCAGGTTGGACGGGGCTTTGAGCAACCTGGTCTAGTGGAAGGTGTCCCTGCCCATGGCAGGGGGTTGGAACTAGATGATCTTGAAGGTCCCTTTCAACCCAAACCATTCTGTGATTCTATGATTCTACAGTAAGGAGTTATATTTAACTGGCATGTTAGTGTTCTAAGTAGCAGTTTATTGTGAATTACTTTTAAAAAATGTGATTTAAATGATTAATCTCTTTCTTTTATGCCTGTTGTATTTTTTTGATAATTATTTTTGTGAGGAAAACCTCAGCCCCCTACAACCAGTATCAAAAGCCAGCATTTATTGTTTAAATCCTCATGTACATTACCTGATACTTGAGTGTTAGCACAATGTCAAAAAATAGTAGATTTTATGTCCTATATCTCTCCCAAGATGAATGAGACAGGCAAATATTTCAAACTTTAGACTGGCCAGTAAGAAGTTACTTGCAACTATTACTAACTCTTCTACCTAAGGTTATTCTTCCCTCTCCGGCCTCATTGAACTATTCTGTTCCAAAATGCTTCAGCTTATTTCCTAATAACACTCTTGTTATGCATTTATTGAGTGAAATCATGATACAATAATGCCACTACCAGTTTTGCCAGATAAGCCAAGTTTAAATCAAGACATCTAGACAGCTACCATAATTTTTTCTTCATTGGCTATCCTAAAATCTGTGTATCAGAGTTCTCAAACCGGTTTTCATTTTTCAAGCAGCTAAATTCATAACACACTACAGAGCTTATCATCTAGCTTTCCTGCTGCAGAACAAGCAGTTTTCCAGTTAGCTACAATCTTGTACCTTGCTGGCATATACAGTGCTGTATTATGTCTAGCCAGTCAATGCTGTCTCAGTTAAGAAACAGGAAAAAAGACTTCACACACAACTTCACATACTCCATCAGTTTTTCCAGTCACTTCAAATTATTCTCTTTTAATTAAGTAAATTGACATCCTGATATGAACGTGTATCATTATCTCATCTTCACTGCTACATGCCTCTCTCTACTTTTTATACAACATTTGACAAAATCACTGCTGTATGTATCGCAGGGGTTCTCTAACCAACCTGCCAGCCAATTCTCTTTCCATTGTCACTCTCAACAGCTTTATGTGCTAGAGTAATGAAAATGAAAGAAACTGCTGTTCATCATCAGAATCCTGAGGAGTCTCTACATAGACAGGAACATTTAATTTTTAGGCTTTGTTTTAGAATAAATGAGTGACAGAAAAGTAATTGTCAATAGTGTAAAGGCAGACCTAGAAACCATTCACAGGAAGGCCTCTGAAGAGAGAGAGTTTGGGTCATGTACAACATTAGACAAGACAGAGGGGGGATATATGGATTCCAAGAATCACTCTCGCATGAAAGCAACATAATTACAGGGCCAAATTTCCCAAAAGGCCAAACTCATCTAGGTCTAGAAATTCTAGAATAGATGCAAAGATTACTAAGGCGTTTTTGGAGTCTGAGAAGTATTACAAGCTCTAACAGTAGACGTAGCCATTGGATGGTGCTGCAAACTTTCAACAGTAAGCAGAGATAGCTAGAATTACCTTTCTTTCTGGTAGGGGATGGTGAATGTCAGCTTGAGGCTTCGGTATTAAGCGACTTTGTCTAATGCTATTTTTTTTCTAAAAATAATTTATTTTAGACTGACAGAGCTAAATATGAAGAAACTACATTTGTTTTACTTCTTGTCTTCTGGTATTATATGATGCAGTAGCATTTGCCACGTGCTGGAAGAAAATGTGAAACCTGAATGAGTACCTTTTGTTGTTACTGATTCTCTAGTATTTTTGTTGCTTACTGTGAGACACAGAAGGAGTATGAAAAATTAAATCTTGCTTTTAATGAGGTGATATTTGATGCTAAATGCTTTCATATTGTTGCAGTATCAGTCACAGTAATATTTTAATATTTGATTAACTAAATTAGGTAAATGAGGAATGTAATTAAAATGCTAGTCTCAATCTCTAAAATAATTTAAGAAATTAGACAAGTGATGGATCAGTTCACATACTTTACAGGATACAATGAAAAATAACATTACTGTCTCCCACCTAAATAGTAAGTCAGCTGATTGCAACATGATTTAACCCTCCATAGTTTTTGTAAGTACAACACTGCTTTTGGATGGCATTGTACTCTCTTTAAACCAAGCTAAAACAAGACAGGGTTTCGATCAGTTCCAATGACATATAGCTGATGTTCTCAACTTTGTCTCTACTGAGATCTCCTTTTTCAGCTTGAGTGGTCTTGTCTCTTCAGTCAAGCAAAGAACTCCACTCCCCTTTGAAATATGGAAAGCATAAAATCACCCTAATACCCTGACACTAGTTTACCACTCCATCGAGCATTATGACTCTTTGGACTAAAAGCCTTTGAGACATGATGGGGTTTTTTTGTGGTTTCCAGTTAGCCAGTTAGCCGCTAGTGTGGATGAAAACACAGTTGAGTGCATATCCAACAACTAGAGGGAGCTCAGTGCTTTGAAAGACCCCTTCTTTCAGCCTGACTTAGCCATTTGAGAATTCAGTTTTGCTGATTATTAGGTGGAGTCATAAAATCCATGGTAAATAGAATTGTTACACTTAGTGCCAAACAGAGGACACAGAACTGCAAGAGATTTTTTCACTTCCCTGCTAATTTACCTGAAGAAATAATTCTGATAACCAGGAGCTGGCAGTGTTACCCTCACTAGGCACTCTCAGAGCTACATACTGTCTTGGAAATGTATATAGAAAAGTGATTTACCCATCATAGGGGTCCACTTTTTGTTATAAAATAATAGACTATTTATTTTAAATTGACATTATTTTGTTAGCTTGCAGAAATTATGGTCTCTTTTAAGCTTGTAAAATGTATCACCTCTGTAGTACTAGAAATTGCTATTTATAGAACATGTGAACCATAACGAACATAATATAATTATCACACTAAATATATACTAATGTATTATATCATAAAATAGTATGTAATTAGCATGTGAATTCCAGCAGTTTGTTTTAGACTTGCATTTGCATGGTTTTCAGAATAAAGTCTGCAAAGTACAAACTTTTCTTTAGCTCTACATTTCCCTAAAACTGCCAGCATACATACATAGAAGTTGTTGCCTGTTATTTGTTATCTAGACATTGTCTTAAAAAATAGGCCCTGAAACAGGGCAATAGTCCTAGGCAACGACTCAGCATTCTAAAAGGGCACCAGTTAATAAAAGTAAGAATATCTGGGGGCTTTTATACATATATATGCATATATATGTACATACTAAAAATACATAGCATATACATATTACATATATGTATGCACATATATGCAAGTCTTATGAGGAGCAGCTGAGGGAAGTGGGACTGTTTAGCCTGGAGAGAAGGAGGCTCAGGGGAGACCTTATCGCTCTCTCTAACGGCCTGAAAGGAGGTTACAGCAAGGTGGGTGTCACTGTCTTTTCCCAAGTAACAAGTGATAGAGAGGAAAAGGCCTCAAGTTGCGCCAGGGGAGGTTTAGATTGGGTATTAGGAAAAATTTCTTTGTTGAAAGGGCTTGTCAAGCATTGGAACAGGCTGCCCAGGGAATTGGTACCCTGGAGATATTTAAGGACATGTACATGTGGCACTTAGGGACATGGTTTAGTGGTGGTGGACTTGGCAGTGTTAGGTGAACAGTTGGACTCGATGACCTTAAGGGTCTTTTCCAACCTAAATGATTCTATGATTCTGTACACATATACATATAATATAGATGTGTATATGTATATGCATACATATATATATAAAAAATTAAAAACAAAAAATACACTATTTAAAGATTCTCTTTAAGAGAAAACTTTGCTACTTCCTAGGGAGGCAAAAACTTCTCTATCCTATTCACAGGGAAGGTAGACCGGCATAGGAGGTGACCTATATGAACAGACAGGAATAGAAGGATAACCTATATAGCAGGTATCCACATTTCACTGAAAATTGAGAATGTCAGTTATTACCACCTTGTTACCTCCCCATTTCTTCCTGAGTCTTCCCACTGACCATGCTTTACTTGAGAGCTCTCTACTGCTTCCCCTCATTCTCCCTTCCCCTTTTTTTCCCCCTTTGAACTTTTCTGTCTGCTTCTCTTTGACTTTAATTTTCCTTAAAGGATTCAGAATGGTAGCAGTGAACTTTTAACCACTGACATTCAAACAGGATCAGAATGATGTCAAAGGAGTTCACACCTCCCTACCAGTATGTGTTTATAGAAAATGACTTGACTTCTGGCTTCTCAAAATGTAAATGCTTGTTACAGTAGGAGAAATATGTCATAAAAAGGAGATACTAAAGAAAGCAGGAGGCTTTGCCCTCCCCCCTTACTTCTCATGCAGTTCACAGAAGGTGCCACATTTCATTTCAGTCTAAAACCTCAGGCTTTGGTTTAAAAAGATCTGGAATATGAAATCTTCTGTGTTCTGTCCTCTTTGGGTCATCCAGGAGTGATCTGGGATTTTCACAGATGTTATCCGTAGAATAACTAAGGAATACTGAGCACTGTATATTAAATTAGTATTAGTGTCAAAAGAAGACAAAAAGACAAAAAAAAAAATTAATGCCAGATTCCCCCCTTCCCCAGTTTTATCATGTCAAAAGCAATGGTTTCATGCTTGGTAATGTGTCTTATGTGATTCATTATCAGCTGTATATAGACAAAAAAAATAGGACCTTCAGAAGCAAACCATAAAAACTGTGTACACATGTAATCTTTCTGTTCATACAATTGCATTAAGGGACGAAAGAGAAAAAAAAAATCACATTTGTCTGTGTAAAATAATGAAGTTAGCCAACATAAGAAAGTTCCTAAAGAGTCAAAGGATGCATATAATATGACTTCTTTCTGACATATGAACAAGCGATATTTCAGTAATCAACGGATTCCAAGGCATCTGAGCTCCTCATATACCACCCTAAACTGTTGATGTGTTGATCTGAGATAGCATCGTTGTCACCATCATATTCAGGTACCATTAACAACCACATTTTCAGGCAACTTATCAACAAAAAGATAAACAAAATATTTCCTTCTTGTCAGGGTGTGAGAACGTTTAAATTCCATTTCATTTGCCCCCTCAGAGGTTTTGACTGCCTTTTTCACAGCTTGACCTCACCTTACTCTTTTCCTCACAAATTTATCTTCTCACGTAGACACTATAAAACATAGCCATATTGGTAACATTACCCCAAGGATCAATTGGTATTTACTTAATTTGCATGTAACAGAATATCTGTGAATATTCAGTCAGACTACTTATTTCATGGAATAATGAATTATTTATCCATTCACAAACACAGCATTGCATTAATCATGGCCAGACCTACTTTTGCAGTGTATGAGTGATTTTTTTTCAACTCTTACAAGTTTCTTAAATTAAAATGTATTTAATTGATATAATTTAATTTGGGTAGTTACAACTTGTAAACACTGAACTGCAGCTCTACATTAATAACTATGGACTAGCATGTAGACCACTTACAGTCTTGTTATGGTATAAATGTCCCTTACTTTTCATTCAGCCAAAACTATTCAAATGAGAGATATTCTTTTTCTGTTGTTGACCTGAACAGATTTAAAGCATTTTCTGGTAAGACCTTAAAGGATGAAAACAAAGGGAAAAAGACTAAAACTAAAAGAAGGAGCCAAAATGACAAATGTTCTTGCCTACTCACATACCCACAAACTGGACTATTAGGAGATGATAACTGGTAAAGAAGAATGAGTTGAAATATGATGAATAACAAACACAGGAGACTGGGGAACAAAGCTGTGAAGAAATTCCCAACCAAGCAGTCTAGGTAACTTTCTTGTAAATCACAATTTAAAAGTCCCAAATAGTTGCCAGCACTTTCTGCCTTTGTGTAAGTAGCAGACAATTGTGGTGATAACACTGTTCTAATTCAGCACAGAAATAAATCATCAATTTGTTCAGTTGACACCTCTGGCATAACACAGAGATAACATTACGTATGCCATCTTTCCCCTAGTTTCTTAGTAGGAAACTACAAGAGAATTAACAGTATCTTTGACATACACAGTTTTTGAGTGTGCTCTGCGTATGAATCATAGTGTAAGCCTGAACAATACCACCAGCTGGTGCAAACGTATGGACAATGGCAGGTAGCACTAAACTGTTCAGGTTTAAAATTTAGAACAAAGATTGATGCTGCTGCTTTCATTTTCTCTCTACCTGCACTTTTCAGAGATTTCATGGAAATATGTCCATGCCTTTACGAAACTAATTCTCAGAAGTTCAGAAAATTCATTAACAATTTATTTTAGCATCTTAAAATGAGCGCAAATGTTGACAATATATTGAATATTAAAATTTCTCAAGCATTTCTTTATTTGTATTATTTCAATAGCTGTTTTTACACGTGCTATGTTATATTCTGATCCTCCTATCCCTTGGAAGACAGCATGTTTCCTTAAATACATTTATTCAGCATGTCAACTATGTTAAAACTGATAAATTTCATCCTCTCTTCATTAATTCCTATAACTATTTTCTCCTTGTATTTCTCCCCGCACCCCTTCAATCCATTTATAAGAGCTTTTATTCCCATACTGCCAACTGGGAAAACCATTAATGAGTGGAAAACTGTAGTAAGAGGTTTCCTGGTTTGTATCAAGGTCTGCTAGAATGTTCTTTGATAAGTACAAGGACAGCCACCTGAAGCTCTGGCACTAAACTTTCGCGTTTTACAACTGGATTTTACAAAATCCAGTACCACCTACTAGCCCTGAATGATGCTGCAGCTTTCACTCTGAGAAACACAAGGGTTGATACAAAGGAGTTTATATAATAAAGATTGGATATATATTCTCCAAATATTCATAAGTAGGACACTGTAATTCAGTAACTTTCAAGAGTTACCACTAGATTTCTTGATGCTACTGGTCTCTAGTCTAGAGTCTAGCCCAGTACTGCAGCACCACAAAACCAAACTGAAGAAAGAATTTACTTTAGAGGAACAACCTGCACAAGGGAATTCAGCATTCTTTCTTAGTAAGTCTAACAATTCATTCTACCTGACCTTTGCCTTTTGTTGGTTAGTTTCTCTTTCACATGCCTTCCCCCATCACCAAGTCTTCTGCATCCTGAAATAACAAACAGCTTAAATTAATCTAGAGTTAAAAAAGTTATATGAAACAGAAATTACCTAACAAGGGCATTTCTTTTTGCTTTTTAAATTATTTCCCATAATTTTCTAGGAGCAGAAAAATATTTTCTAGTAGTCTCTACTTCTCCATGGAGGAATTTGACAGCTCAAACTCCAGCAGAGTCAAACCATCTCTGCTCCAATGATACCAGGTTTACACCTGAATTCTTATCAGTCATCCTGAGAGCCATCCTGCAATTATCTCATAAAGATTAAATTACTAATACTAATGAAATACTAATTAAAATAACTTCTGTTACACTTGAAGACAGAGGAAAAAACCCCTGTGGATGGCAAAGAAAATGCCAGCTGGTCAATGAAATCTTGTAAACCCTATTTTAAATATTAACCCACCAGAGGAAAATCAATCTAACACTGGTTACGTATTACAAATAAGGGTTGGCTTTTTTTAAACATAATTTTTCTGTTTACCATTGACAGTGATTATGATCACAAAGCTGCTATATGCAGTCTGTTTGCAATCTTCATAGCATAATGGGCAAATAATGACAGACTTTTATTATTTCTTTTATAGAAAAATAAGTTTGTTGAACAATTTTTGCAAGGTATGTGAAATAGAGAGAAATTATGATTAGATGCACCATATAAACTCTTCAGGTCTCTAAATGAAAATCAAAACTGTGATAGGAAAGTAATACATTGAACAAAATATCTTTTTTCTTTTCTTTTTGGAGCATTGGCTATTCAAAGACAGAAAAAGGCCATTTTCAGTAATGAAACTAGAAAATATATATTGTGCTTAATATGATCTACTCTTTGCACTAAAAAAAAAAATCAATAGTATTAAGAAGCAGAATAAATCCCATTATTGATTTTTTAAATAATTTTATTAATAGCTCTATATAGCATAGTGAAACTTTTCTTTAAATCACATCCAGCATAGTTTAGTCACAGGACTCACTTTTAGCTTTATCTGAAACATGGGACCGGTATTTCATTTATACTACAGTAGTTTTAAATAGAGGCAAATGGGGATGCTTAGAGATTTAACATGAATGTTATTAAAATACATTATTACTAGTGAATGATAACAGTTATGTTCTTTCTAGAGATATGAGCCATAAACTTTCATGCCTGACCTAATTTAGTAGTATTTCATTAAATGAATCTTAAAAAAAAAAAAAGCCATTTTTGTAAATTCACTGCTGATGTTAGAAATCTCAAGAGTTCTCATTAACAGAAAATTACATTCATGTGATCAAGAAAGCTTTTTGTCATCCTGCAGATGAACTAAGTCTGCATGGAGTCATGAACTAATTTGAAACTATTTGAAAAAGCAGCTAAAACAAAAAGGGGCTTTCTTCTGATGAGTTCTTACTAAAAAAAAAAAGGAGTATCACTAAGGAAACTGATTATTCATGTGAATAGACAGTTTCTATGAAAAAACTGCAGCTATCAAAAGGTTCCAGACTTGGCACTGCATGTGGTCCATAGGTGCCTGAAGCAGAACTAGTTCCCTTGCTGCATGGTATTTGTTTGACACACTTGCAACTAGCTCTCCGAGCAGTCACATAAATGCTTCCAGATGCAGGGAAGTCCTCTTAATTTGTACATGTGAGTGGAAATCTGCATTTTTTTTCTATTATTAAAAGCAGGTTGGCATATCATGAGGTGCTGTAGAGTCAAGTTGATTTCCTGAACTGCTTAAAAGTTAACTGCTATTAGTAATATATACAAATGTAGATAATTGTATATCTATTTTCTATGTATATATCTTTGGAAATATATACTTTTTCATAAATACACATTATTTATGGATCTATAAAAAATAGAGGAGACAGACTTCTGCATAAGACTAACTCATTCTCCATATATATGGCTGGCATATACAGCCATAACTGTATCTACTTGTTGGTCAGGTTCATTGAGGAAGTGGTTAAGAGTGTAAACTGCTGGTGAAGTCTGTTACACACTTGCTATTTCAAGTTAAAAGAAGGGCAGGGAGAAGGAGATGTTTTTGTGGCTGGCTGGTTTTAATTTTGCAATGTTTCTAAAAAGTAAATCCTTCCAACTATATCACAAGGTATTGTCAGCAAAAAGTACTTTTAAATGGTACATCAAATCCCAAACTGCTATCTTCTCAAACAAGTCATAATTTTATATAATGAAGAAGTAGCAATCAATTCACTTCCCATCACCTTATTCGCACAAAAATTAGATTAGTTATTGCCTTCCTTACGGACACTTGCTGCAAAGATATGTCCAGTACATCCTAAATCAGTGGTATTACTGCTGCCTTCCCGGTAGGCTTCGCACAGATTTATTCTACTATAATCTGTTAAATGCAAAGCATTCCTTCAGCATGTGTATTTTACAGATATTGTTAAATCTGTGCTTCTTACTGAAAGCTGCATATTGGCATCAGCTATTTAATTCTTTTACTTTTTTCAGATCATTCTGTGCATCTATTCTAAGATATTCAAGATGACTCCTATGGTAACCTTTAAGGAAAAACATCTGTAGTCTTTACTCAGTAACAACTGCAGAGTCAAACCTCATACTTGATTAATCTTAATGATTCCAAAACTGGAAGCACTTTGGCATGCCTATTGTGCTGAACATCCCTGTCCAAATTACACATTTGTAAATATTTCAATACTGCTTACCATTATTTCTAATGTCCTTCCTACAGTTGATGCCAGTGGGTCTCAAGAACAATAAAACGCCCCGGGGTTGCAGGGAGTAATAGCGGTGGTTCAGGAGGTCCTCCTCACTGGCTCCATGCTCAGCTAAGGTCTTTGCTCAGCGGGGGACACTGGGTTCTCATAGGTGCATGCTCCTAAATACAAAATCAGTATCCTATCTACTTCACACAAAATATGCAGCTGCTGTAACAGATGGTGACCTAGTAAAAAAGGTTAGAAGAAAAAAATCCAGAATAATGATGTTGGTTGCAAAATACACTACTCAAGTCAGGAGAAGGTGGAACTGCCTTGCAAGGGCAGTTCTGAGTTTCTGAGTAACTACTGATAATCAGAAAAAACAGCAGAAGTCGAGGTAAATGACTATTTAACGTTTCTAAGTACAACAAAATTAAAATCTGTGTATTTAAGAAGTTTATTTTTGGAAAACATCAGTGCTAGTCTAGCCTAGATTGTGATGGAGCCAGTTTACAACCATCTTACAAGGATGTCGTTAAGAAAGCAATTTTTCCTCCCCTTTCTTTTCTCCAATACACGGTATCTGCTGATTCATTAGAGGTAGATGAGGTTCCCATCACTGCAGTGACTGGAGGCAGCAGACACGCCCAACAAATAGATGTAAACTAAGAATATGCTATCTTGACAGAAAACGAAAGAGTTCTGCAAAAACAAGCAGTCCTGCAACCTGCAAATCTTATGAGCCCTACTATATTCTGGATTTTCATTTGTAGTATCTCTGCTCTGCGTGGACGCCCTGGCAATATAGTAAAGTCCATACTGCATCTTTTCACTCAGTAGTGATCCTAACCCCTATATTTCTCCTTTACCAAAATGCTTCTTTTCCTGAAATTTGAGGTCTGTAGCCATGTCTGCTGCCATGCTTTTCATGGCTCTCCTCCTACCTTCAGGTTTAGCTGAAATTGAAGGGATCAAAAAGGCAAGGTCAACTGAAGACAAATTCCCGTTTCCCTCCCACAATTTTTAATGACATAGCAATTAAAAATATTCTAATATACAAAAAGACAGGCAATGTTATCTATGTGTGCCTTATGATGCCAGCAAATGACAAAGCTAACAAAAATAGAATTGGAGTTGACTTAAATTTTTGGTGCTATCTGTTTAGGTTTTGTGATGTTTTCTTTTTCACATGCCTCACTGACAGCAGCTGGAGAAAAGTATTATGCCTTACTTTCTAGGCCTGTTCTGCATGTCACTTAAGACTAACACATTGGTACAAAGGAACTAAACCTTCTTTGAGACAAGATTCCAGCTACTCAGACATGCAACGGTTGTCCAGTGGTTATTCTCAGGTGTTGCTTCCCGGCATAGTTCTTTCTGTTTCTGCAGAATAGGACTTTTTTCTTTTTGCAAGTTCTGGAGCTTACTTCAATAAAGAATGAATAAGCTCCTCCTTATTTCAGAGGAATTAAATACTTTAGACAATACACTTGGGGTTACCTGCTAAAACATTCTGTAAATAAGAAAGAATTGTGCATGCATTGTGTGCAGCCTTGGTTTTGTATGCAAGTGCCTGGGTTATGGGTACTATGACCAGAGGAAAAAAAAAATTGATACAGTCCAGGCCAGCTCAGGTCCAACAAGGTGATACCAGCTCTGGGGTACTCCCGGAATGTGGCTCCTGGAGAGGTCAAATAGGACACAACTTGTGTGGTAATGTGCTGAAGCAAAGCCAGTTTGAACATGCCTGCCATGCCCTGCTGGTTCCAACATGTCTTACTGGGTCAGGCAGACCCAGATGCAGCACCTGACCTGGCTCTATGTGTTTGCGCAGTGTGCGCATTCAGCAGTTCTGGGAGAGCCAGTCACAGGTGGCACACCAAGCCTCAGAAGCAGTGCAAATAAATTCTTCCTCAATCTGGGAGAGCTTCTTCCAGTCTGTTTTCATTGCAGGTAATGGAGTGTTGACTTGATTTTAATGCTTCAGAAAATATTTTTTCCTCTTACTGGAAACACTGTAAATAATATTATATTGTACAACGTTTAAGCCAACTTGGATGTACAAATCCTGCCAGTTCCAAAATGAGATAGCTAGCGCACAATGAAGATTAAGAACTTTTTCAAAACTTTCCATAAAAGGCAATTTAATAATGTAGACATCTGTGACTTTCTCTGAGAAACAGGTTTATCTTTCGAAATGATACTGTACTACTTATTGTCTGTCTCTGTGTAACTGAGAAGCACTTTAGACAAATCTTCTATTCTTCTTTCTTTAGCCTGACATGGGCCTTACAGGAACAATGTTTGTTTTATAAGACAGATGTGAAACTCTGAAAAGGCCTTCTGATTTGCTTGTACTACGTTTAACTTCATAGTGAATACTCATGTTTTTCACTTTTAACATTTTCTTTTCCCTCACCTGCATTAGAAATAATTGCTATTTGTATTAGGTATAAAAAATATTTGGCTACACCACCTTCACACTTGTGTTTCTTAAAGACAAAGACTCAGTCTCTTTCTACATTTTGGTGTGTTTATTTTGAGAGACAACATCATTTACCTTTAAATGGGGGCTAACTCCAAGTTACTGAAACCTCTGTTATGGCACTATGTGTCACACATGTTTAAAAAAACCCCAAAACATATGCATACTTTTACATTCATATTCAGCTGTTCCTCTTTTCACTGTCATTCATTCTTCTTGTGTTAAAGATCTGATGATCACATTCCTTATTCTTCCAACTTGTTTTTTAAAATAATCTTCTATAACTTTACCATCAGTGAGAGACATGTATTTCTTGTCTTGTGCACTTACTTGGATTTATTCATCTTTTTACCTACTTATTCATGTTTTCCTCTTCAGAAAATGCCCTCGATTATTCAAAAACTGAAATTATATGAATTACACGTTCTGTTTCTACAAATGTGTAGGTATCACAAAGTAATTAACATACAGCTATTCTAGGCTGTAAAACTTTTTCATACTACACAAAGTCCAGGTGCTACAGAAATCAATAGGAAAACTCATATTAATGAGCTGGAACTTCACTGTTAACTCGTTCTAAAAGGGAAATGACAGTTTAACAGTTCACTGAAGATGGGCTACTGTACAGTGTAGTCACCAAAGATCAATATGCAAGCTACTAGAAGAAAAAGTTATTGTAAATCTATGGGGTGCATTGCTGAGGCAATGTTTTTTATAGAACAAATGAGTTTTCCCACACTTTCTCTCAAAAGTGAATTCAGTGTTTATGAAGAATGAATTGTACTAGCTCAGAGTGTCTGCAGGCTGTCCTGATCAGCCCTGTCAAGTCCAGATTTACAGACTTCATCAGACTCTTTAGGTCAGAGTCATTATGTAAAGCTGAGGAGGAAAGGAAGCTAGACAAGACCCCTCTTACAAATTAGCTTAAAACTTCTACAGAAATTACTAACAGTCACTCACCACAGTTGCTTTGCCTGCTTCCTCAGCCATGGCTGAACATCTAGGTCTTGACCAGACCACTACACTAAATGGCAATGGTCCTGTGCACCCCCCACTTGAAATATAATTGCACAGAATTAGCAGGGAATTAAGGACAATAAATCTAGTTCTTATAAGTTTCTTCAAAACACTTTCTCCCACAATGATCAGTACTGTGTAGAAATATAGATTGTATCTCAACAAATTGAGAGAGCTAATTTATAGCCTTAAAATATAAAAAATAAAAATATCCCTTCATATTACTCTGATTTTACGTATTTGAGCACAGACTGTTCTGGTAGAAAATAACAGCTGTCTGAAGTAACTGCATGTTACATCTCCACTGGCACATATTTTTCTATCTAGTTACAGATAATTGTATGCAATTATAACATTTTAGTAATCTCTGTAAACCAGCTAATTTAGTTGTCATTTTTTTTCTTTTTTTTCCCCCTGTTAATTCTCTCCCTCTACTTTCTGAAGAATAAACTGTAATACAGAATGGATAAGATAGGGATTTCACAACTGTTTTTAACAATGTTAAATGTGGACCATCTACACAACCCATCTTTATTGCTATAAATTTTGCCCAGATATTAAAACACTTTGTATTGAGTACGGCTCTCCTTTACCACATAAAGACATTTCAAATTTATCTGTTAGAAAAAATGCAATCAAATGGAGTCAGTGCATTGGTCCAGCTAAATTAAATGTTCATTTAAAACTACAGAGTCAAATATTTCTCAAAATTTGTATTAAAGATGTGTCCCTGAAAGTCTTTTCCCCCCGTATAGCTTTGATTTTCACCCAAAGCAGCTTTACAGATCCCCTCTAATTTAACTCTTCTCAGGACTTGCCCTTCTGGACTGCCAACAGAGCAAGTGCCTTTGCTCCCAAGTTGGTGCATGTGCTGTACTGCACCAAAGGCCTGTAGCACAACTGCAAAGTGATTGCAGATTTTCTGCATTTCATGCACTTCAATCTATGCCCAAGTAGTAAAATCCTTCTATACTGCCACTGTGGGTGGTCTTTTAACAAGCACACATAACAGAGTATAACAAAGAACGTTTCATACAAAAGAAGATAAAGTCATTTATTTGCAAATTTTTATAAAACCTTAATTAGACTAGCTAATTAATGTGTCTACAGCATATTGATTCTGCCTTTCTCAGAAGGAGGAATCAGAGATACTCTAGGTCTCTTTGAAAATCTTGGCCATTACTCAAATGACTTCAATTCCCATGAGATTTCAGCTTGAAATCACACAGATTTTTTTTTCCCCAAATCCTGCAGTCGATCCCATAAGCAAGAATAGTATGAAAGCATTTAAACAAACCAGCTTTGATTTTTCAGGGCTCAGCACCCAGACAGAAAATCAAGGTTAAATGGAGATGCAAATATTGTACAGTTCTTAGTATCAGGCTATTTCACTGTGGCACTGTAGCTGACCAGTTTTGAAATATATCGAATTCTGGCATTTGCAAGAAATGTGGGGTGTTTTGTTGTCTTTGAGCACTTATTTTCTGTATAGGTTTGCTAATCTACAGAAAAACACATGTAGGTTAGTTTTCACTACAGCTAGTAAAACAAATAAAAACTTCTGGACACAGGCTATGGAACATGAAAATAAACACTTCTGGGATTTCTGCAATTGTGTGTTTATATAGCGAGTAAAAAAAGGAAGCTTGTTTCCAGTAGGGGCTGTATGACCAATTTTATACAATTCTAGCATTTTAAAGGCAACTGCAATATAGAAAAATGAATAAATGTAGGGTTGTGGAAGGAGTCTACCTGTTTCATCTGTTGAGCGTCATTTAAAAAATCAGGTTCCTATTGTTCTTTCAGTAGGTGGGAGAGTGTTTTCTTGCCAACAGTAGACTTGCAAGTTTCAGTGCCAAAAAACTTTAGTAAAATGTCAGCCTTTGCTACAAACAATATGCAAGCAAAATATGCTTTCTGCTTGTAGATTAAATTACCCATCAAATACAAAGGAAAACAAAAACAACCTAGTCTTGTAACAGATGCAGAAGGCTTCTAGGTAGATCTCATACAATTTTTACAAGCATGAAAGGCGAATGGCTATCCATGTATAACCAAGCAGTTACAAGGAAACTTTCTGAAGTAAATCCTTTACTAAAAAAAAAAAGTTGTACAAATCAGCTGTGAAGAAATTCAGAAGGGGGTTCTGTGGATGAAAGCATAATGCTTTATTTTCAGACTATCATCTTCCATAAATTTAAGTGCTCAATATTGTACCAGCCAGGTGTCAGAAATGAATAGTGAACCTGCCAGGAGAAATGTTTTCCATTTCTTAACCACCATCCTGGTCCATGACAGAATTGATTGGCTTTTTCACATATACTGCTACTACTGGCAGAGATAAAATATTATCTCTCTTTAAATAACTATCTTTACACCAAATTTGTTTACTTCAAGTGAGTTTAGTATGATAAATATTTTGATTTTTAAAAAGATAAATAATCTAAATCCTCAGTACCATGAAGTTCTTTTCTGGGAATACCAGAATACACATTTGACAAAGAACCTGCTTTATAATTTAAGCATAATATAAGCAGAATGTGCAGTACATTTTTCTCTTGTCTTAGTGGTACTTGACCTTTACTTCACTGAATGTGTATCTTAATCTATTATGTACTATATGCTGTTTCCTATAATGAGAATTTGAGTTCTCAGTCTGACTTGATTGCCTTCCACTACGGTTTAAGGTGTTAGTAGACCCAACAAGACTGTTCCACAGTCAAAACACTGATATAAAAAGAACTAATCAGTGACTGGTCACTCTTTAGTAGTCTGCTGTATAGTGTAGCATTTCCTATGGTCTGTGAAACATGAGATCAATTTGCATCACAAAAGCATAACCGCGTTACAGGAAAGTATTTTTTGCATCCCCTTCTTAAAACTCTAAATAAGATCACATGTTGCAAAGGAAGACAAAAGCTTTGCTCTGAATCACATTCCAGTTATTTTTCCCTTCTGTTGTGTTTCTCCCTACTGCCCAGCCCACGCTGATCCAGAGTGATCTCATACAAAGGTCAGCATTGCAAGGTGAGGAATCTGCCATTAGGCAGACGAACACTTAATTGAACAATCATCCAGGTCCAAGGGAATCTTTTTTCATTACGTTAATAGACGTTAGGTGTAAAGTTCTTAACTGGGAATAGGCTGCCTCACGACTTAGACTGTTCTCGGAAGTCAACTTTTTAAAATCTTTGGAAGACAAACTTCTCAAATCTCTCTTGCCATGTGTTCAGTTTTTTAATTAATTCTTTTCAAATGTGTCTGCATACTTCGGTCATATGTCGGCACTGAGAGGTTGTGCTTTTCCTCTTGCTCTGCTTTATCACTAAAATAATAACATAGAGAAAGCATATCACTGATCCAAAGTCATCCATCTCTGTGTCTTTAGTAGCCTTGCAATGAGTAGGCAATTTTGCAGCTTTCATTGGAAAAAGGCACATTTTGATCAGGAAGCCTTTGGAAATCCTTCTGAACTCCAAGTTCAGAAAATGCGTGTTTTTAACACTGTACGCTGCTTTTGAACCAAAGATAGCTCAGTGAATAATAGAGGAAAACACAGCTACTAGGATACCCAAGTTTGCTATGGTTGTGTTTTCTTCTTTCATGACCTTAGTGTTCTCTTAAGGTAATAATTGTATGTGAATATGAAAGAAATGTTATCCTGATTGTGATAAAATTAAAATGACAAGCTACGAGAGCATTTTTCTGTATGTCTAGACAGATACTTTAAAAGAATAGCTGAGGACTACCAATGATTTTTGTGGATAAAAAGACTTCCATCACCCTTAAAACATTTTCTCATCTTCCATAATGATACTTTCCACAGTGAGCTGGTAAGATGAAGGTATAATTATGCAAACCTGAGAAACTGTAAAGTTGTCTTTAAACAGTAGGTTATCTTCTTCATAACAAAAAGGATTCAAAATCTGATTCCAAAAGCATATCACTCCTGGGGAAAGTTGTATTTCCACAATTACTCTCAACAGCTCCATCTCAGGATTTTCAGCACATAAAATAGTTTATGTTTGGAGAATACCTGTGGAAAGCCAGAAGCAATTCTACTAATGTTGCATATTGTCAGATTATATAAATTTAACTCTACAAGTTCTCCTGATGCACACAGAAACACATGGGTTCTGTATGTCTTCAAAATCACAGGGGAGGATTTAGTGATACAATCATTTGTTTTAATACACTGTTGTGAGATCTTTATATTCTGTACACCTCAATTATTTCTATGGGTTTCATACAGTCCAATCCTGGAATGAGAAGTGAAAGGCACAAATGTGGCTGCACAGAGGCAGCTCAGGTTTGGCAGCAACACAGCAGCGGTAGCACAAGGCAGCCGGGACGGGCAATGACTCAGAGCCCTGTGCTGCACTCCATCACGGGGGATGCTCTGGGGCCCCGTCGCTCTCTTTAGCAGTGCACATGCACAGTGTCCTACATCAGCCTGTGCTCAGCTTCTGAGTTATTGAATTGCAGTTACTTAGTCTGCCAACAAAATAATAAATTGTGGTTTTATGTTGTGGTGCAAAGAAAGCCATCAAAAGTAGCCATTTCAAATTATTTCTCTGGCAAACATGCTATAGACTTCATCTTTAGCAGGTATTGCTATACTGTTACTAAAGAAAAAAACCTAAAAAGGACAGAATACGTTGTCAGTGTTTGCATCAGTTCTGGCTAACAAAACTACTATCCAGAAGCATATGACTACTATAAATAGTGTTAAGACCATAAACAGTGATTAATAATAGTGTGCAAGTATAAAACGTTTGTATTGTGAAAGCCAACTGAATTGCTTACATGTCTGTGGGATCCACTTGGCTTAGCTGAAATGCTGATTGTAAAATAAACATTTAAAAGTGTGAGTTATTGCTTATATTGATGCAACAGGAAAGTTAAAAGCTTAATGTCAGGTTCCTGGGAGCTTTCAGAGTATATATTTAGGTGATATTTAGTGATAATGCTGACTCAGCTTGCAAATCTGACTTTTGTCCTTTTCAAAAATAACCCACTTTTGTGGGTTAACTGCCCACTTCTGCTTTGTTTCCTCCTTGGTCTCACTCCCATCTTCTCATTGCAGTCACATAGCTCTTGCCTGCAGAGTAGGAGCAGTCTGCTTAGGAAACACATCCCGACACCTCCATTCTTAACCTCCTTGCTGAGTTACTCTTCATTCTATATCCTAGATGCTTGTATTCCATCAATTTTTCCTGATCTCTTGTCACCCTCTCCTGTTTCATCTCTGTCCTCCCTTCAGAGTATATGAATGTACACACACACACACACACACACTTTATTTCCAGGAGTTGTCACCCTCCTGTGTACCCTCCTGCCCTCTACCCCTCTGGTTCCAGACTACTTTACCAGGATCCTCATTCAAGCTCAAACTCATTGTTTTTTGCTTATAATTATGAAGGGAAGATGCTCTGCTTCTCTACTAAAAACGAAACATTTATTAAAGAAAAGCTGAAAAACAGAATGATTTAATTTTCCCTTTGTACTTTTATTTCCATGTGTTTTGATTCGTTACACAAAATTCAACTGATAATAAGACATAACTCAGAGCTTAAAGATTCCATTTCCAGCTATGTCAATTTATATTTAATAATTTTCCCATTTTATCTAGCAATCTGTTCCCTATTTTAAAAGATTAGAAGCCTGAACGTATGCTGTCTTTTCCACAAAAATTGATGAAAGCCTTATGGAAGTCAACTCAATAACAATAAGTAAGTTAAGTAGAAGGAGAGAGGGCACAACAAACAATGAAAGCTGAAAATTAATTTATTTTAATTCACTATTATAGCAGGTATGACACAGATGAAGGTTGAATGCCAGTAGAGCGCACTGGAAAATCACTGAGCTTTCCCTTTGTTTCATTGCGCAATATATTATGTAGTTATTACAATAGATGATTTTTTTTTTTGTATTGCTTGATTTCTTCCTTAGTGTCTTCTACTTTCTATTCAGGCATTTTATTCAAACTCTGCTTGACAAAAGTACAGCAGGGATGCTTTGACAAAAACTGAAAATCCTAGATTAGTGCAGAAACTGAATACGTATTAAAAGTGTGTGGTTAGATTAGTTCCCAAGAAATGAATGGATATGAAGTTATTTTTAAAAGAACATATTAAATATGTTCTTTTCTTACTCCTATCCCTAAAACCTCTGCTTTCACTGTTATCATTTGAGGTATATGGTTAGAGCACCTGGAACCAATCAGTCCATTGAAGCTCATTCTTTCACATATATTATTATTAAGAAAAGGATTCTTTTAGTAGATTAAAGGTACAGTAAGAACTTGCACAGTCTCCCTGCATTCTCTGCATGCTCACTGATGCTTTCAGGGAGAAAAAAAGGTGACACTGAATTAAACTTCTGCCATGCTTCACTCTTCAGAGTATAATTGGAATTAAAAGGTGTAAAAATGTTTCTTTCACATGAATATCAGGCAACAGGTTTGGTAAAAGTGGAGTAAAAAAAGTGCCACTTTCATGTAATTAATAGAGAGAGTTGGGTTTTCATATACCCAAAGAGGTTATGACATTTCTCTACAGATTGGAGTGGATCACCTCAAGTGATTTTGGGGAGGGTTCAAACCACCATGCTTCTTTAGCTAGCCAATTCAAGGCTGAAAAGGAGCATCAAAAACTTCACATCTTTGTTAGAAATTAATGCCAAGAAACCCACGAGCCTCTTCCATGCCTCCTCTGAGAGGGATTATCCTTGGGGTGTGCATAACAGAAGCAGCTGTTTTCCCTACTCAGTGCAGCACTGTCTGACTTTCCCCTGGGGATCAGTGACCTTTGGTACATCTGTGCACACGTAGATGCAGACCATGGATGGAATGATTCAGGAATAGCACAAAAGTAAAACCAAGAATAAATATTGGAGGGTGATATATTTATACAAGTCTTTTAGATCTTAATGTAGAACCTTCCTTGGCAAAACAGCTATGAATACAGTCAAGAATAAGGTATTTACTTACCAGAATACCTTATGGAACAAACTAAGGAACTGGCTGCTTTGTTTATGTATTTAAATGTTTGTTTAGATAATAGATTTCCTCCCTTTACCTTCTTCACCCAGGATACACATGTGCATAGTTAGCATACAGGCTTCAAAAATAAAAAGGTCAGGTTTGTATCAGGGAAAAATGGTAAAGGCAGGTGTAGATGACAAGGCCGATTGCCTAGGGGTGAAGTAGCAACATTTTTTGTAGCTGATGACTTGGATAGGAAACATCCTCTGTCTGACCTTATCTGCTAACTGCAAGTCATTCCCACTGCAAACAAGGATTTGCCATGTCAGACTGTCAGTACCATCTCTCTCACCATTATTACAAATTCCCCCTTTTTTCACTGTTTGTGCTGGCTTTGGTCAGGACTCTCACACCTCATCGTAAGAATGTAGCTGAATGCTGGGCTCTGTGTTTCCAGCTCTAAACCTCAGCAGGCCTGGGGTGGGGGCCAATGAGGAAGATGACATAATAGGTGTTGACTGTCCCTGTTACATCCATAAGTAATGTTAGGAAGGTTGCTGTGGCAATGTTTTTGGTCACGTGTGGTTTCAAGCTCATTAAGTTGAACCTTCTATCCACATTGTTTTTTAGGAAATGTAAAAACTACAAGCCTCATCACAGATGAACTCCCTCTCAGCTGAGTGAGAGGAAGAAAAAAGATCTTGTTAGAAGATGATATAGATTTTCTAATGGTAGAAGGGTCCTGACTTTTCTGCTTATTGTTAACATACAAGTAATTGCATTTACATGGGAATTACAATAGAATAAAGCAAATGTAGTATCAGGGGAGAGCCATGCACAACACAGCTCTCCTCTTTTCTGTGCACCAATATTATCATTTGGTGAAGAATGATTTTTTAAAAAAATATATTACAGTATTTATTTTATCATCCAGATGACAAAGCGAAGCAAATTAGTTTCACTTTCTCCATAGGCTTTCAAAATGGCAAGCTGTATATGTTTTCCCAGTAGCTTTTTCTTTTTTCAATGTAGGCAAATAATTTTTTAGAAAGCCAAAGAACTAGGGAATCTTTATCCTAGGAAGCTAGCTAGAACCAGACAGAGCCTCAACCTGGTGTCCTGAATTTACCCAGTCGCATCACAGTGTCACATGGTATTGTTTCCAGAGGTGCTGGAACACTATTTGTTCCCAACAGCAAGTTCATCTGCCATAACAATTAGCTACTATCAATAAAAGTCAAAGACTTTCAGTGATGAAAATGGCTTTGAAATGAAAACAACTATTTACAGAAAAGACACATTCTTAACATAGATTGGTAATTTGCAGGTGTGTTTGAGGACAGGAGTTCCTTCTGCTGCTGCATAAGGCATGGACAGCCATTCAGTCACAGACTGCACGGAGGCCTGCTGCGTGCTAGCAGGGGAGCAAGCCAAAACCAGGAAAGCTCCAGTTTGAGTGGAAAAAAGGGCCAGTGATAGACTCTCTCAGCACACAGACTGATCTTCTGAGTGGGATCACAAAACATGCAGTACTTTATTCCCAGTGCCTGTAAAACTTTACTCAGTAGAGAAAAATAAATTCTACTACCAAGACAAGCAAAAACTGGGCAAAAAGTTCTCTTGACTTTCAGGTTCTTTCTTATATTTCTGTATTCCCCTTAGTGAAAACTTTTTTACAGCTATAGCATAAAGAGTGAGCTGACACAAAACAAACCCCCAAAATGCCTGTTCCACACACTGGGCAGAATTTTTAGCAGTTATCTCCTTGTTAATGCTACTTAGAAATACAAGCCTCAATGGATTTCTAGTTATTGAAGATGATAACGTTACCAAATATATCAGAATATAATGTCCTTCTTGATGTTCAGCTGTAAGATAAGAAAATGTAACTATCAGAAATACATGAATGTTATGCCTAATTTTTTAATTTAGTGAATGGGCTCAATTCTAGTACACAGGTCTGAGCTTACTTCTGGGTCTTATCTGATGATGATTTCTTTGTATTTCCTCTTCTTTTGGAAATATTTTTATTTATTATTTTTGATCAAGTAAATTTATCCATGTGATTTATATTCAAGTTGGGGGATGGTAATTCTTCCCCATTGAAAGTGTGCCACACAACCCTCTAAAGTATTAGGAGTACTAGTAGTATTCCTGTCCAGAAACCTATGAGCACTCAAGCAGCCCAGTTTAAAAACAAACAAACAAAAAAAACCCAAACAAAAACACCAAAAAACCCACCCAAACAAAACCCCCCAAATTCAAGCATGTTTTTTCTTTGCATAATCACGAACAAAATAAACTCTTTCCTTTCTCTATTGTGTAACATTTTTTGGAGCAAAAACATATGTTAGTGAACATGAGCTCTCCAACATATCAATTTGTTAGAATTCCATACGGATATTTTTCTATTTTTTGTAATATTTTGATTACATTCGAGATTCACCTTAAAAGTGTGGTGGTTCATCTCGGAGGAGGGTTGAAGCAATCGGGTCTGAATAGGTATTTCCTCAGAGATCTGCACAGGCTTCTCTGAAGAGGATCATGGGATTAGAAAATAATACAAGTCACTCTGTACACAGAATACAGAGCAAACGGACAATTAATCATATAGTGTCAATCAATGAAGGTCCCAGAATCTTTTTAAGGATGTTTATACAATAAAGTTATCAGACTCCATTGATTCCATGAAGGGCTGAATGCTTTAGTTTGCACCAACAGCAATCTGTAGGAACCTCTTTGAGGTAGAGAGCTCCAGAGGCTCTGGAAAAGATCAGAAAGAAGGGGAATGCATCAAATGATTAATATCCTAAAAGTTAACAGAAGGCAGCCTGACTACTTCAGTCATTTTGAGAGCAAAACTGCAACACTGTAGACTACAGAAATACAGCGTGACACAAAGAATTCCCGGAGGTTTCATTTTATAAAACCACAATGCCAGGGAAGTTTATATAATCTGTTAAAGCATTTTCAGCTTTGATACACCGATTCTTCTTGGATTTCTTAGATAGAAAAGCAAGTTCTTTTCATTAGAAGACTTAGCTAGAATGTAACCATTTAAACGAGAGCTCAAAGACATAAAAGTCTTCAAAAGTTTAGGTTGTTCAGAGACCAATTAAATTTTTCTCTGCTATAAGATAGCAGAATTGGGTTTCGGTTTGATCCAGATAAGTATTTGGATAACTAAACTGACCCTATTAAGAAAATATTTCAGAACAAGAGAAGGTGCTGGAAGGGAGGTGGAAAAGGTGTTTGCACTGTCTGGCAGCTTATGTGGGCTTCAGATTCTTTGCACACAAGACCCTTTTGCCTCCATGACTGGACTGCTCATACTCCTTCTCTGCCGTCTCCTGAATGAGATCGCATCAAAATATTTAAAGGGAACAATGTAAATACTAATGAAGATTAACTTGGATTTTATTAGTTCTTTATAGTTTGATACTCCAAACTAAACCACAGCTGGGTACTGAGATGACACTATTAGGTGTATTATGATACACCTTAATGCAGTAAAATCTTATACAACTGAGTAACTGGTCTTGTTATGTTCTACTTGGGAACAGGAGCTTCAGAAACTGAAACTAAGGGTTTACTGTAACTGTTCAAAACTCAAAACATAGTTTTAATTTATAAGGACTTGTATAATAAATCTTTGCATCCATAGTTTATTTGTCAACCCCAATGAAAAAAAAAGTTTAAAGTCTATGAAAATTAAAACCAGGTTTGTAGTTTCTAGTTCCATAGTTTCTGTAGCTTTTAATTTTTATTTGGTTTGAATTTGATTTTAGTTTTTATCTGTGTTTTTAAGAAAGGTGAGGAAAAATGCTGTATTTGAAAGCTTAATGTTTATAAGATGCTTCAGCTGGAGGAGAAGCTTTATTGATTTTTAGGGCTGGGCTTTGAGAATTGAATTTTTCTGGAGCGTAACATTTTATTTACTAGTCGTTGATAAACTGCACTGTCACCTGCCAGCTGGCTTCAGATAAAGAAAGCTGACTGATAGGCCAGGACATACATATGAAGAACATAATTATAAAAATGGTACAAACTTTCCCCCACCCAATTAGTCAGGCTAGGTATTCCTTTGGCTCGAACAGGATCATTCTTCTTATTTGCTGCCTGCATTATTCTACCTCCTATAGGTGCCAATCATCATTACAGTTTCTGTCTACTAGGTTCTTGACATTCTGTATGAAAAAACGGTGTGGACATACTATAGCCTCTGAATGCTTATCATCATACAGCATAATTTAGACATTTATCTATGTGTCAACTGCAAGTACATCTCTGCTGTATGACGATGTCTGTTCTCAACAAAGCACTCCAGTGTTCAGGAAAAATAAAAAGAATTACATTAAAATAATTCACATGTTAAATGCACAGGTAGAAAGCAATAGCTTTTCCAAGGGGTTTTTTGAAGATTTCCAAAATAATCTAATGACTAATTCCTTTGGTTTTCTGTACAGGACAAATAGTTTTAGGTGTGGTTACTAGTAAACAAATGGCAGCTGCATCACTGTTTCTTCACTTCTTACCTTCTTGGCCTTACTGCTTGTCTGAATCTTGCCTTAACCTTTTTCTTGTTGGCTATGGTCTGCAGGCAACTGATTTTCACACCTATTAACCCTGTTTCTTGACTCGTGGTTTGAAACAGCTTGGTCTGTCAAAGGGAGATGCCCTTCTCAAAGTGTCAGAAGCCCAACTGCTCCCCTCAAAGTTTTGCACTTCAGTTGATAAAGGACTGGTAGCAAGGCTAAGGACTCCTGTACCATACCAATATTTCATAACCATCTTTTCTGTCATCAGATGTGTAACAAAGACTACAAATGAGAGTAATCTTAATTGGTATTAACAGTGATTTAGAATTTAAATTAGAGGCAATTATCTGGAGGACCACTGATTTTGGTGAAAAACAATGCAAAATTAAACTGCTATTATCAGAGAGAAGTATCTTTATTACATATACTTTTTTTTAATTCCAGGGAGCTCTGAATCCAAAGATTCATGAAAACTATAGAATATATACTTAATGCAGTTCTTCTGTTACGTTTTGCATATCTAGAACATACCAGATTAGATCACAGAAACTTCCTGTAATGTTTCGGACAAATCACCTTCTAAGAAGGCTACTATCTGCCTGTCAGGTGTAGCCAAAAAAACCCAAAAACATTAGGGCATTAAATTCATGCATGTAGGTGGTCTGCAGGCTGTCCACAAGCCAGACACATGGACACAAAGGATATGGTACAGACAAATGTATATGACAAGCTTGTGGCATTAGAGGCCTCTCTTTTGACTACAAGCTCTCGCCATTTTAGTCAATGTATCACGCCAATCTTCTTTCCTAGGAAAGGGAAGCATGAACTCTGTCATTTACCCTTCTGGTTGTCTAATGCAGGCATAGAAAGGATCCTCTATACAGTGCTATTGAAAGATCCTTGTACTGCATCACATTCTATTTAGAAAACGGGTGAACAAAAACTCCTTCCCCATTCATCAAGGTCTTGGAATGATTAATTTTGGTGTTCCATCCTGACCCCATACCTTATGATACCAAACACAGCAGCAGGAGAGTAGGAAAGTGCAAGTGACTGTGCTGTTCTGCGGATGCTATCAATCTGACTGGTCCCATACTTCAGAATAGCAGACAAAGAGCTCTGTCTTAGTTGTTTACCTGCTTCATTTATCATCGAGGAAATGCTGATCACAAGTTTTCTTAAAATTAGTTGGCAGCTAAAAAAAACCCCAACAACAAAACCAAGTCTGCACTAAGCAAGCATAACCCACATGGAGGACGTGATGCCTGTTCAGCATCTCCAGAATCTGCAAAAATAACAAATGATGTAGTTGCTGAGTGGGCCTTCTTACTTTCCTTTTAAAAGCAACTGTTAAATTAAGAAGACAGTAATTGTTACTGATTTAGGTACCTTCATCAGTTAAAAAAACCCGGAGTTCTCAGCTTCTTTCCCAGAGGAAGTTAGAACATCTACCAAAGGGCACTATCATAACAAAACTAGCTTGCAGTGCAACTCCTGCAACTTTATTTACATGTAGAGAGTTGCATTGAAGAGAACTCGGTAACATCACTTAATTCATGCCTGACTGACTGTCCTTATAGCTGGTGACTGGAGTCAAGGGTGGTTCAAAACTTGACGCCACACTGTAGCAAGCTGAAGGAAGCTGCTCATCAGTTGGTCTCTGCTCAGACTTACAATAATCATCACTGAAAGATTTTCTTATGTAAGTCTGTGGCTCTAAAAAGAGTAGGTAGTATGTGGGTAGGGAGGAAGAGATGGTAACTCCCAGGGTAGACTGATACTAGTCAGCTCTAAAAGAATTCAGCTTGAATTCTTCTTCACAGACTGGAATGCAACTACCTGCTTTGGCTGACCTCACCTCAATCCTCAAACAGTTGGAGACAACCTGTAGTTCCTACAGCCACACTCACCAGCTGGGTCTAGTCAGGACAGATTGACGGCAGAGACCTTTTGCTAGTCATATGCAAAGTTACTGTGGACTGTAACAAGTTCATAGGTGATTCCCTGAGAACCCCTGATGGAAAGCAGTTTTCAGAGCACATCTCAAGATTCAGTACATTAACCGTTGAATTGCTAGTATTTAAAATATCACGTTAAATACATCACATTTAGACGTACTATGATAGAAGCATTTTTTAAGTTATGTTCAACTATGCCAAAAATTTAATTCTAAGTAATATTCCCCATTCTGTTATATTGTTGATTTTGGCTTGGCTGAATGATCCAGAAAAATATCTCTGCTAATGTAATATGAAACTATCCACAAACATGATAAAAATGTCTAGCAACAGTAGCAGTTGGTCTTGAACAGTCCAACCATTTGCTAGGATTATCAAATGAACTACACTGCAGAACCACCTTTTCTGTCAGCAAACAGAGAGGGTGAGAGGGACCAAGGGATTTTAATGAGTCAAAACTAATGTTTGAAATTTAATATTTGCCTGCTGAGCAGCAATAGTGGAGTCTTTACTAGGAGAAGGATTGTTGGACCTTGGCTGTAATTCACTCAAGTTTCTATTTTGTCTCACTCCTATAGATCCTTTTCTTTGCCTTACAGCTTGCATAAGCAATTTATAGCCATTCCAAAGTTGGGTGGAAATACAATACATGGGGTAAACACTGCAGTGAAAATTAAGGGTGCAACGGCAGAATAAGATGATTCACTACTGTTCAGAATCTCTGGATCACTTCTGCACAACAATGCCAAACTGTTTAATTACAGGTACACCACCTTAGGCTACCTCCTCGAGTAGCTACAGTGCTGTCTGCTTGAAACAGCTCCTAGCCCTAGCCCATGAACAGCAGAGAAGAATCCTCGCTCCCCCAGCCCATGTCTCTGAGCAGCCCATAGTTCATTCAGCCTTTTGCAAACATGCAGGTGTTATCTGGGTCTACTGCACCCCAAACTATCCCAAGCAGGAGAGAGGAACAAATACATGATTGGGAAGGAGGAAGCTTGTTTGAAGATTAATTACACTGCAGTTCTTCCAATGAACATTCATTGTACTGCTTTCCCTAATTTGGATCTGTACACATAAACATAATTCATAAATGGACAATACATGCTTTCAAATTACTCTTCCCTGTTATGAATTTTGTTCTTATATAATATTTATCTTTCAAAGAGACTAAAGCTAGCTATCCACTATGGCTTCAAAAATCCCTTTGAGGACTAATATTTAATTTCTTTTTATAGTTCTCTTACATTCAGATTTTTGGTACTGCAGGTTTCTTCCCTAGATACACTAGGATTTGTACAGCTTTATATGGCTAAAGACTTGAAATACAGAAATTGGTTATCATGCAATACGACCAGAAGATAAAAATAAGCATTTTATGATCATATTTCAGGGAAAGGCACTTCAACAGAGGTTATGAGAAACTTAGCATGCATTTTTTGTTCATGCTAATTGAGCCTTTATTTCTGTTTCTTTAAATCCCAGAAATCCCTTTCTTGTTATTTTACTTTCCTTAGATGTGTCTCTCAAAAAAACCCAACCCAAAACTATTTTATTTTGAAAAACTGTTTGTTAATAACTGGCATTATCAGAATTGTTCATATCCAGCTTCAGTTGCGATATCTAATTTTGACACGTCACATACTTAAATCATACAGAAAGTATGAGGACTTTACCATCTAATAAAAACATTTTAAATGTACTGGCATAAGAAAGATGTCTTTAGTAAAATACTGACAAAGTGAGTAATTTTGTATGTGTGGTTAGCCCATGAGAAAAGAGTTAACATCTTGATTATGAGCATATTACAAAAATGAGCACTTGAAGATCTATTTTGTTTCCATCAACTTGATGCCCATGATGAATGATGAAATGTGCTGTCAGCCTGAATACCAGTGCTTCTAAAAAGGTACATAACCTTATCCCACCAGCAAAGTCAGACAAAACCAAACTCGTGCAATTTTTTTTTTTTTATATATATTTTGAATACCATCCACCAGTACACTCATACAAACTCATGTGATTTTGTTTGCAGTTTGGCTGCTGTCTGCACTAAGAATACACTTTGATTGCAAACTTTGTAAGTTCATCAGGAAGAGTGTAGCGTTAAGAAAATAGAATATGTGGCATTAAAGACAAGGAGTCAGAATTTAACCTTGAAATTAGTCTACTAATCACAAAATTGCCCTCTCTGGACTTTTAAGAATTGTATATATGTTGTGTAAACCAACAAACTAACTGAACGCCAGCCCTCGCTCAGACACAGGAGTTATGCCAGTGGCGTAATGACACTATGTCAACTCTTGACTGTTATTGCCTCCAGGACTATTACTGCTAATTCAGGTTTTATCAGCCCAACACTGTTCAGTGTACCCTTCCAGCCAAACAAGCTACATATTTGTATTGGTAGGTATTTATAAGGATTAAAGGAGCAGAAGCAGTATTCCAGTTATTTTCCCTATGCCACACCTCAAATTCCTGAACATTTCCCTAAGAGGGCTCAGGATTTACATACAAGTGCCTACACTTTGGGTGACTGCTGCTCTGGAAATAGAGATTTCACAGATGTTCATTTTGCCTCCTATAAATATCTGCCAAAGCCTACTTGATTTTGTTTCCAACAAAATCAACAAGAAGTACAGTGAATGATAAAATTAGAATGCACTACTATTACTATGTGCTTTTCCTCTGTAGGTCCTGAAAATCCCAATCTTGTGAAAAGTGTAATTCCTATTAAAAACAAAACAAAACCACAAGCAAGCCTGATAAATGATGAGCCTTTTCACTGTCCACAAAATATAAATATACTTTACTAGCATATGCAAATATCAATTTAATAGGTAGCTACTGTATAAAACAGGTTACTGCTAATGTGCTTATTTGTTACATCCTTTTTCTGCTAGTAATGTTTTAGAATATTTCTCCTCAAATCAACTTGAAGTGGTATCTAAAAACGAAAAAATACTGGAAGCGCAAAGACAATTTGCAGACAGTCTGAAAGACATCGCTAATCATCTTGACTTTACAAATTTTGTTATCTGTGATGAAACCCTGAATTCTCAGTTGACCTAAGAGATCTCCCAAGGTAGAGAAATCAGTGGGTTGTCAACAAGCTTCTAGTTAGCTTCATATATAATGGGCTTCTAGCTTACTAGAAGATATTTCCCTTCCTTTAAACAAGTTTTTTCTTGACAGCAAAAATTACAAAGTCAGAGATACCCTATAATTCATATATCTAATGTGGATTGAATCATTAATGGCAAACTTCAAGTGCTTCAGAGAAAAGGTTGTTGTCCTTTTTTACATTTACTCTGCCTTATGCAAAGGCATTGAAGTTACATACATGTAAGGAAGAATACTATAATAATAACAACATGATATGTAACACTATTATAATACTACCAATAATAATAGGGTGGCTCTAAAATGACGTGTGACTCTCTGAAAGATGTTCCATTTTGCAATGTTATATGGCTATCTCAGAAATTAAACTACATTGCTATAATAGACTTCTGTGAATATAACTACAAGGACTAACTCCAGCAGAGTATCAACTGACTGCAATCTGCTATAAATACCCCTCATGAAGAGATATTTACCTAAAAATCACATTTGCCTTCACAGGCATAGAAGAAAAATAATATTTCAATATAAAAGACTGAGTATGATCTCTGGGAACATCTGACAACTCACTTGGCATTTGCAGATTGAAAGGGTTTTTTTAAACAAGATATAACAACATTTTATCTAGTTTCACAAAAACATGCTAAGAATTTAGAGCTGGACTTCAGCAAAAAATAGATAGATTTTTATTAAGTGGCTAAAAGATCCAGATGGGATGGGTTTTGCCCTTTCTAAATAGCAGTGCCATTTAAATATTCATAATCCAGTTCTAGATTTATTTTTCAAGTTTTGTCCCTTCTTCCCATAAGACATTGGATATTTGGATCCAATACTTTGCACCAAATCTTCTGCTTCAGGTTCATAAAAGCAAATTGTAACCCCTTCCACAGAGTTACGGAAGTTGGAGAGCACACTATAAATCTAATACAAAAAGACTGCAGCAGGGACACAAAACTTCTCTTCTGATCTGCTATTTTAAATAAAATCGGCATTATCCAGGGCATGAAAAATGCCAAACTACAAAATCAACTACAATTAATGGTTTTCTTACTGCTCCAGCGGCTCTAACGCTTTACATAAAGAATGCATAGTAAGAATCTCTTAGTCCTAGCTACCTTTTAAACAGACTTTTCAAGGATTTTAAGAAACAGTTTATATATTAGGATCATTATGGGTAATAAAACAACAATCTTGGAAGTACCAACCATTTCAACTGAAAGAAATTATCTTAGGAAGATTTGCAACAGTAGATACTTTAAAAAACATATAGAGATTTTCACTATACCTAGGAAAGAAAAAGTATTTGACTCTGCCTTGGTGTTTCTCATGCTCATTGTCCAGGTCTGAACAGTTGAATTGACTGGGAGGAAATAATGTACTTCATCTTTTAAGAGATATATAAAAAAAAAAAAAAGATTTTCCAGATGTTAAACTGTTTCTTTATAAAACATTCTTCTTTGTATTAATAATGAAAATGTTATTATGCTATTTCCGAAGTAAAGTAGAACGAAGGTGGGATAATAGAGAACTATATACAACAGCAACTACAATGTCTAGTCCTTTCTTCTTTTGAATTATTAGTTTTACATGCTTCATTCATAAAAGCAAACCCAAACAGCTAAATGAAAAGCATGTCAATGTACGTAACAATAATTAAAATTTATGATAATATAAGCCACACAGAAATCAATTATATAAAAACATAAAATGTTACAGAAGAAGGCTTCTGAATTGTATTTAATAAGGACCATTTCTGAAATTAAATAGCTTTCTAAGTACAATGTGCATGGGGCAAATGTATTTAAAAGAAGGCATCACACAAAGTCTGAACAGTGAACAGAGCCTTTGAAATCAATTTGAGATGTTGCTTCAATACCAAAAGATCTCTTGGGGGAAAAAAATGTTGGACCGTTATGAAAAAATTACCGAAGTTAAACTGTTGGAAGAAGGCTAAAAGGAAGAGTCAAGTACCTAAAGGTTGAGCAGAGAAGAAAAAAAAACTCTTAACATTTAGAAAAGGTTGGAGAAGCTAGTAATCTGCAAAAGTAGATTATGGAGAAGCTAGTAATCTGTGAAAGTAGATTATGAAGATTTTTGGGGGAAAAATCTTTGACTAGTGTACACGGTCATAACTTCACTAACTTCAACTGCATTTTGATAGTATATATTAGTCAAGAATCTGCTCACAAAGTTCTGTGAAGGCCAAGTCCAATGGGTTTCAAATTGCTGTTAGAAATTACAGCATGTCTTCAGACTGCTTACAGTAAGATTGCTTATTGAAAGCATCCTTCAAGGTGAGGCGGCTGAGCCTGGAAAGATAAAATTGGTTGAGAACATATGCCATACAACATTTCCAGAGACTGCAAACCTTTTTCTGGCAGTTTAACTGCACAGCACAACTAGTGTTCTATCTGAATTCTAACATGGCCTAAAAATGCTAAGAAATACCTTTCATTTTCATCTGAATGTCACACTGCTTGCTGGGTTCTTTAATCATCTAATTAAAGAGAGTTCCTAATGTTTTTGATTTTCTAATTCACTTTGAACAAATGTAGTAATTGCTGAGGAAAACACACTCAATCTCTGTGTATAGTATGTGAGAAAAACTTGCACCAGTGCTCAAAGGAGTGAAGCAACTAATTTGAGCTTCAAGACAGTATCACTGTATTGATTCAATAAGGAAAAAATATTTGTGAAATTTTAAATATGATATTAAAATGGAAACTTTTAGCGATATTTGGATAATTTTTGGAAATGCTTAATGCTACAAAAATAAGAAATCAGTGTTATGGTTGTACAACTTATGTATTACATTTACAGTTATAATAATAAACTGTTAAGGCTGTGTTTTCAACAAAAATAACTCCAATCAGACAGATTTGGAAAGAAAATAATGAAGTTCTATAACCAAGTAATTATAAAGGTTTCTATTAAAGATGTTGACATTTCATAACTAAGCAGCTGTTTTTCCAAATGCAGTGGCAACTTCACTTTGTAGCAGGGTCAGTCAGATCCCCTTACGATTTACCCATCCTTCTTTTGTTAAACAACATACTACTGGCAACACAGACTCCCAGTCAATGCGCTTGTCTTAAAAAGAATACATGACCTGGGATTCTCAGGACCTTGTTCATTCCCAGATCTGTCAAATAGATAAAAATACAGGTTTACCTTCTTCTCACCTGGTCTGTTCTTTCCACCCATCTAGCCACTGTATTAGTTTTCTGCTCACCTAATCATAGCCCCACCTATGAATCATGCCCTTGACAGCCTACTGACATGTGTACTGTACCTTGTATACCACAGTGGTTCTGTCACCTAACATTACTAACAGCATCCATCTCATCATCTTATTTTGTACAATGAGATGTACTCTGTGAATGTAATATTCAGCTCTAACCACTCTGAAATAAATTATCAGCATAGTGCATTTCACACGTGACTCCCATTATATCCCACAGATATAGTATAAGCTGCTCCCTAGCAACCACAGCAAAAATGTACCCCTTTAAGTATTTTTCCCAGCTAAAGAAACCAACTTGCTATTTTATGAACTTCATATATAAAACAATCTTGGCTACTGTCAGCTCAAATTATTCTGACTAATGGTCCTTAAGATGCATTTTTAGCCCTTTGCTTAGTTTGGGTTCTGATACTGAAGCTTCTCTCTTGCAAACCTCCTACCTCAATAATTTTAGCACCAAGGAAAAAAAAATTTCCAAACCAAGAAATATCTTCCCAATAAAAGCTAACCATTTATACAAGAATTATAACCATGTCATGAGCTAGAAATCCATTTAATATGAGAAATGAAACTCCTAGCATGCTCGCAAGAGTAGAGACACTGGATTTATTTTGCGGAACACCAGAAAGGGTCTTTTGGTTGGACTTCATTCACATACTGAATAGGACTATAAGCCTTTTAAATAGGCTATTGCTTCCTATGTTACCCCAAATCTATTTAAATGAACTTAATTAATATCTGCGGAAACCCAGAAATTACTACTCCTTATTTAAAAATACTAGCCTCATCCTTAAATCACACCTAGTGAATAAGATGTGACTGTTGTGAGACTGGTATTCATTTAACACACCGTAAAATATTTTAAAGGAAATAACTGAGTAATAACAGCTAATTAATACTTCACACATGAATAGAACCTTCCACCAAACAGCATCAAAATTTAGGAATTTTTCCCCTCCTCCATGGGAAAGGGTAAAGTCGAGCCTTCAAATCTGATGTATCCAGGCTGAGGAGGTTAGCACATTCAGGCAATGGCTAGTTTGGTATTGTTGTGCTGCTGTATAGGGCCCTACTAGTGAACCAAAACCATTACCAAAAAAATTGTGAGAGAATTGCTGAAAAGGGGAAGACTGGAGCATACAATGCATTTTGATACCTTCTGGTAACAGTGTGTTTGAATCCGGACTATTCATTTGGCTTCTCAGCAAAAAATGTCAAGCTAACTTTATGCATCTTTGTACTATGGGTCTATCTCTACAGTTGATTAGATTAGGTTCCATGTTTAGATTATCTTTATTACTTAACATGGTGGTAGTCACTGCAGACAAGGATAGCCAGAGTATAACACAGTGCTGATCTTACATTATGCAAAGTATATTTCCTAGTGATTCAATCTGTCATGGACACTATTGCACAAGTTATCCATGAATGTGAAACATGGGCTGTGATCAAGCCAAAAAGTAACTGTTTGGTATGGAGGACGATGGTTAAAACATAGATATGGGGAGGCCTGGCAGATTGATTATATCCTGCTCCCACAAACTCGGCATGGCAAATGCTACATGCCCACAATGGTGAAAGCAATCACCAGATGGCTGGAAATAAAAGCCGTGCCCCATGCCACTGCCCGGAACAGTATCCTGGGCCTTGAAAGTCTTGTGGTGGCATGGTACCCCAGAAAGAATTGAGTCAGATAATGGGACTCATTTCCGAAATAACCTCATAGACACTTGAGCACTGAGTGGGTATATCACATCCCCTGTCAGGCACCAGCCTCTGGAAAATTGAGCTGTACAGTGTACTGTACAGTGTATAGTGATGTGTAAGGTGAATTTCTGACTTTTCCAAAACGATAGAGAATTTTCCCAAACTAACTTCTGCCATCTTTATTAGATTACAGCTCCATTCTCTCTAATTCTTTTTTCTGAACAGCAAATATTTCAAGGAACATTAGAGAAACTTTTGTTCCAAATTACATTCATTAATGCATTATCTCTCTTGCTGTCTTTACATAATACTGGTATACAAGAAAGCAGTGCACACTGAAGAAATCTTAATTAAGATTTTACAGGCAGTTCTGCTACAAGAACTATTGTTTTCTGCTTCAGCATAAAAATTACAAGATCCTTAAAAGTCACATGACTGACTCTGGATTTAGTGAAGAGGTAGACAACTCGATTTAGGTGTTACACTATTCTTACACAATTATATTTTCTCAACTGAGCCAATTAACATATAAGGTGCTTCATGCTATTGTGATTATATTGCTTCTATTACAGGAGACATTTGGGTATCTTTGTTCTGCACACAGAGAGAGCAGAGTTCAGTTCAGTGTAGTTGTGTTCATTTAGAGTAGTTTACTGCGTATTTTGTCCACATCAAAAATAAAAGCACTGCTACTGTCACACTTGTTGGCAATTTAAAATCAACCCTGAAAAACCTTTAACTGAAGGCAGTAGCTAAGCAAAAAATAAAGCATGTGTATAAATTTGGTCACTCGGCATTGATACTAAATTATAAAAGACAAATAAAAATACTAGCACAGAGGAGATTAAGTTGCTGCTACTTGTGCTGTGTTTGTTTTGTGGATAAAGAGATGAGCTCAAGTTTTACAGATGTCAACACCTGTCACCACTACCAAATTCAACTGAAAAACCCCTACTGCACTTTCAAAAACACCCATTATGCAACATTATTTTCTAAAAGGCATATAGCCCTCATACTTCCAAAATTGCTAATCATGCCTAACTAGTTCTCCTGTACCCTGTCTATCATGCTGTTAAACATATGTGCTTCAGTTGCAAATGGTCTAAAAATAAGTACACGCATGCAGATTTATCGATTCAAAAGAGAAATCCTATAAAGGCTTAAGAATTTAGGATTTACATCAGCTTCCACTGGCATGCAGCCTTGTGGATGGTCAAAAAGATAGCAATTCCAGAATGGAAAACAGCACCTGTTAGCTAGCCACAGTCAGCAGCAATTCAAACAGCAAACAGCAAAAGCAGAGCAAACTTACCCTTTCCCTTTGGGAAATTCTAGCTATCTCTGCAACTGTTACAGAGTTCTAGAGGGAATGAAATTTGTCCTTTCAGTAGAACAGGAAAAGACAATAAATAACACCTCTGTTGACTGATACTTCTCTGACAAAAAGCACTGCACGTGTTGCATGGGGCTACACCTTAAGCATCTTTCTTGATACCCTTCTGTGAAACTGACCCCAATAAGAAGTGCAAATGACATTCACATACAAGTTTATGTCAAGTTTTGACATGACCCTAGAACAGGGTCCTGAAGACCATCTGACTTTGTGAAGCAGAAATGCATCTTCTAAGAAGTCATATGTCACTGCCACCAGAAGGCAAATGCTATATAGAAAAGGGCATATTTAATAAAATGCCACTGAAATGAATCCTAGCTAGAACACTGCTAAATGACATTCCAATTCCTGAGCCAAAGTAATCATCTTCAGTGTGACTGGGTAACTACCTGGCACCAAAAAATGGCATTTCCATTAAAGCCATGTATTCATCACTTTGGTGAACACTGGAGTTCAAACTGCATTTCCACGACAGTTCAATATGGTGTAGCTGGTATGGTATTATGAATTTAAGCTTGATGCAAAGTTTTAATAGTAGCAGTACAGTCTTTAGTTCAGCAAGATTCTCATTTCATGAACAAACATCCTGCTGACTTTTCTATGAGCTTCATGTACTTTAGGTCTGCAAGGTCAGGTCTCCTGTATATATCTTAATGACCTAATCAAAAGAACAATTTTCATACCAATAAACAAGGTGTAATATAGCAAGAAGAGAGGCAAAGCTGTTTCCCTGTTAAGCTAAAAACAGGCACAAAAATTTCTAGGTAACACCTGTCAATACAGTTCAGTATTTCCTCCTAACGAGATATAACTGGGTTATACTTACTCCCCAAATGATGAGAGAGTTGTATATCTGAAGGGAACAAAGCACCTTATGCATATGGTATGTCTTCCTATGTATGAAAATCCACTTGGATCAGAAGAGAAAAAACTGAAAAATAGTTTTTCATAGTTTACACTCAGAGAAAAACAAAAAATAATATACAGTCTTCCTAGGAGTGCTCAAACCATCCTTGTAAAACAGAGCATACAATTTTTTTTATTTGACTTTTCCTTTTCCAAAACGCAAATCTGTTTACATTTTGTTAAATTAAAAATAATAAAATAAATTTAAAAAAGAAAGAAAAGCAGCCTGGGAAAGAAAGAAGGTTTAACTGGTTCAAAAAGCCAAGTGCAGTACACAAGTTGCTGTGCAAAAGAGAAAATAAAAATATTTGAAGATTTAAATATAAAGATACCAGTAAGTGTCACGGTTTACCCCTTATACAAAGCCAGAAAAATTTTAACACAGGTTGAGAAAAACATTATTCATCTTATCTTTGTCATCATTTCTCTCTTACTTTCTTGAATATCAAATTGTACTATGTCTTGAATATACATTCAAAACTCCCACTAATACCAATTAAAGTTAAATATCTGAAATGCTACATGGACAAGAGACTATTGTTTTGCTTGGAAGGCACCATTTTCAGAAAAAAAACCCCAACCAACTGAATGAGCTGAACAACAAAGTTCCATTTCCTCTAAGAATTCAAAACTCCTTTGAAACCTTAAAATGCATGTCAACTTTAATATTAACTATGCTGCCAACTTAAATTTCTAGCCCAAACTCATACAGTTTTCACTGTTTTCTCTCTCTCACTCTTTCCAGAACAAATACAGGACAAAAACTGAGCAAGGTGCTCCTGACAGTAAACAAATACTATGAAAGCAAAGTCCTCCTAAACCCTGATAAAACAACCACTATGAAACAGTACAGATACTACCCTGATGAACCCACAGGCTGCAGTTTTTGGGGAAAAGGAGACTATAAATCTTCACAACACTGTGTTCAAGAGAAAGCTGTTAAATGCACTGAAGGTGTATTAACTACCTAAATCCTTAAAGGTGGATTCACTGAAATTCAGGGAAGTCCTGGCTTTTCACGCTCATGGAAGAAGGAAAAGGACTCAAAGTTCACTGAAATTGACTGAGGACTTACAAGATCACTTTCTAGTTAGTCCAGTGGGCATTGGATAAAGATTTTAATGTGAAACTCACTTGGCAATCAACTATTTTTACTTTTCTTTAATATGTTATTTCTATCTACATACTTGTATATTGGCCTGTCTTTTATGCATTTGTTAACATTGAATATGGTCATTTCATTCTTATGGTTCTGTTTATTGTAAATGTTCTTTGCATAAAAATTATTTATGTAGAATAATAATACTGTTTGAAGAATAACTCCAGAGAGCTATAGCTAAGGTTCTTCTCTAGAGGTGCGCAAGGTTATTATAATATTTCATAACCACAAAAGCATACATCTTCAGATAGATGCAGTATTAGCTTGTAATATTCCTTGCTACCGTGGTACCAACTTCTCCTTGTAAAGCAATTTAATCACTTCCGTATTGGTTATACGTGAAATACTAGCGCTATGCTTCATAGGAAACACCTCCTGAATTTTCATTACAATATATTGTTTTATTACTTATACAGTTAGAAAATCTATTTGTCTTTAAGCATGTCACTGCATCTCATCAAAAAATGTCTAGCCTAACTAAGTTTTACTAGTGGAAAAAAAAAAAAGTGTTTTTCCAGTTTGGAGTCCTCAATTCAACCAGTCTGGGGTTCACTACAGATTTTCTAAACCCCACATGTCATCTCCACGATACTTTAATTATCTTTTGTAATACCACCTATCAGAACTGTTCAAAGACTATAAATCTTTGTCTTTCAAGACAGAGAAGAACAATCACATAAATTTTAATATCCTGTGAGATAACGTGGTACTGTAACTACATTCTTATCCATCTAATACAGCTATATTCTGACCTAGCTACTATATAGCAAAAGAAACTAAGACTACAACAATTTGTATTGTTTTACATAGGAAAGCCATGGTCACCTTCAAAAGCTTGACATGATTTTATTTTTCACCAATGAAAATATACGAAAGTCAAACAAATTATTTTATTTTTCTCCATGGAAATAGTCCATCGGATGACAAACTAGAGCCACCTTTATTAATACTATGCTCTTCTTTGCAAATCAGGCAAAAACGTCATCCAGTGAGTTACAAAATCCTGGCACATAAGAATAACACGTACAAAACTGAAGTAATTACAGAATTCACAGGCAGTACCCAAGACAACATAACAGATTAACAATTTAGGCATGCATAAATAAATATGTATGTACTGCATATTTAGAAAGCTTTTGCATTGAGAAAAGATGAAACTAAAGTTCTGAGCAGCATTTTTATCATCACTGTGGAAATGCTAGGCCAGGCCCTCAGGTACATGAAGTTTCCACTCTGCAAGAGAAGCAGGCTGTCACAAAGCCAATTAACAGCTACTTGATTCTGTAGTGTCCTCAGCACCAACACAGATTTGGCTTAGGCCACCTGGCTAAGGCTCCTTGGGGATCTAACTGTAGTACCCTTGAGCTTCACCCATCCAAGCATTTACAAGTGCCACCAGGTACATATACACTGGTATGTCCATGTATCTGTGAGTACTTTCAGACCCAGCAGATCTCATCTGGCTCTCCCAGCTGCTCTCTAGCGGTTGGGACTAATTCGTTACAGCATGCAAGTGGCCAGAATGTAACTTGGAAACTGATCCACCACATCCAGCCAAGACTGCTACTCTTGATCATCTCTGGCCTAAGCAGATCTGCTCTGGTGTTCAGAGCAACAGGGAATCCAGGAGCCAAAACTGACAGCATGTCTCTGCTGCACTGTGTAGAAACTTCTTAACTTGTTCTACAGGTAACTTAGTCTCAAAGACATAAAGAAACAAGTACTACTAAAAGCATTTGTAATGTAACATACTAAAACTGATTTCTGGGATTAATCACTGTACTTTTTATTCAGAGGACATTTCAACATACAGGATTGTAGACACTTCTTTATACCTGCACACACATGCTTTTTTTTATTATAAAATTAATTACAGCTTTTAAAAAGTAAAAACATGTAATATTTATCATACAGCTGCCTGAGGCCACATTGTTAAAACTGTGATTAAAAGTTACTTTCGAACAACTACATGTTGTACCCAAGCGTAACCTTGCTTATAGGTCATATTGGCCAAGCACATAAAAACTGACAGTTTGAAAGATGAGAAAAACATGTTTTAAAAACGTTTGAGTAGATCTATAAAAGTTGGCAAAACCATGCTGAATTCTTATTGGTATTTTGTTAGGAAGAACTGCATTAACAATAATTCTGAACAGTACACACTCTAAGTTAGTTCCAAAAAAGCAGGTAACCTATAGTCAGAGTCAAAACCACCTGAGCTCAAAAGGTCTTACACAGTCTGAGTTTTCATTTCACTGACACCTGTACAAAGTGCATAGGACTTGCTCAGATGTCATAATTGACCTGTTTGGTTCATGTCAGAAGTCTCACTACAGGGCAATCACCTCAAATAAGATCTAATAGTGAAATGAAAGCATGCAGTAACTTGGCTGAGTGACCACCCAGAAAATCACAGAATCATAGAATGGTTTGGGTTGGAAGGGACCTTCAAGATCATCTAGTTCCAACCCCCTGCCATGGGCAGGGACACCTTCCACTAGACCAGGTTGCTCAAAGCCCCGTCCAACCTGGCCTGGAACACTGCCAGGGAGGGGGCAGCCACAGCTTCTCTGGGCAACCTGTTCCAGAGTCTCACCACACTCACAGTAAAGAATTTCTTCCTTATATCTTATCTAAACCTACTCTCTTTCAGCTTAAAACCATTATCCCTCATCCTATCCTTACATTCCCTGACGAAGAGTCCTTCCCCATCTTTCCTGTAGCCCCCTTTAAGTACTGGAAGGTCACTATAAGGTCTCCCTGAAGCCTTCTCTTCTCCAGGCTGAACAACCCCAACTCTCTCAGCCTGTCCTCACATGGGAGGTGCTCCAGCCCCCTGATCATCTTTGTGGCCTCCTCTGGACCCACTTGAGCAGGTCCATGTCCTTCTTATGTTGGGGCCCCCAGAGCTGGACACAGTGCTCCAGGTGGGGTCTCACAAGAGTGGAGTAGAGGGTGAGAATCCCCTCCCTCGACCTGCTGGTCATGCTTCTCTTGATGCAGCCCAGGATACAGTTGGCTTTCTGGGCTGCAAATGCATATTGCTGGCTCATAGTCAGTTTTCTCTCCACTATTACTCTCCACAGGGCTACTCTCAAACCACTCATCGTCCAGCCTGTATTTGTGCTTGAGATTGCCTCGACCCATGTGCAGGACCTTGCACTTGGCCTTGTTGAACTTCATGAGGTTTGCATGGACCCACCTCTCAAGCCTGTCAAGGTCCATCTGAATGGCATCTCTTCCCTCCACAGCTTGGTGTCGTTGGGAAACTTGCTGAGGGTGCACTCAATCCCACTGTCCATGTCACCAACAAAGATGTTAAACAGCGCTGGCCCCAACACCCACCCCTGAGGAACGCTACTCGTCACTGCTCTCCACTTGGACATTGAGCCGTTGACCACAACTGTTTGATTGCAACAATCCAGCCCATTCCTTATCCACCGAGTGGTCCATCCATCAAATCCATGTCTCTCCAATTTAGAGACAAGAATGTCATGCGGGACAGTGTCAAATGCTTTGCACAAGTCCAGGTAGATGACATCAGTAGCTCTTCCCTTATTCACCAGTGCTGTAACCGCACTGTAGAAGGCCACCAAATTTGTCAGGGCATTTGAAGCCATGTTGGCTGTCACCAATCACCTCCTTATTTTCCATGTGCCCTAGCATGGTTTCCAGGAGGATCTGCTCCATGATCTTGCTGGACAGAGAGGTGAGACTGACTGGCCTGTAGTTCCCCAGGTCCTCTTTATTTCTCTTTTTAACAATGAGGGTTATGTTTCCCCTTTTCCAGTCAGTGAGAACTTCACTGGACTGCCACAACTTCTCAAATATGATGGATACTGGCTTAGTTACTTTATCCACCAGTTCTCTCAGGACGCATGAATGCATCTCATTGGTTCTCATGGACTTGTGCACCTTCAGGTTCCTTAGTGGTCTTGAACCTGATATTCTCCTACAGTGGGTGGTTCTTCCTTCTCCCAGTCCCCACCTCAATGAAGACTGAGTCAAAAAGTCACTGCATACCTCAGCCTTATCCATATCCCAGGTGACCAAGTGTCCCTTTTCCTTCCAGAGAGTGCCCACACTTTCCCTAGTCTTGCTTTTATCATCTACATACCTGTAAAAGCTTTTTTGTTGCCCTTGACATCCCTAGCCAGATTTAATTCTGTCAGGGCTTTGGCCTTCGTAACCTGATGTCTGGCTACCCAGAGTTTCTCTGTACTCCTCCCTGGCTACCTGTCCTTGCTTCCACCCTCTGTAGACTTCCTTTTTATGTTTGATCTTGTCCAGGAGCTCCTTGTTCATCCATGCAGGCCTCCTGGCAGTCTTACCTGACGACTTCTTTGTCAGGATGCATAGCTCTTAAGCTTGGAGGTGGTGATCCTTGAATATCAACCAGATTTCTCGGGCCTCTCTTCCCTCCAGGACTTTATCCCATGTTACTCTGCCAAGCAGATCCCTGAAGAGGCCAAAGCCTGCTCTCCTGAAGTGCAGGGTAGTGAGCTTGCTGCACACCCTCCTTGCAGCCTTAAGGATCTTGAACTCCACTGTTTCACAGTCGCTGCAACCAAGGCTGCCCTTGAGCTTCACACTCCTCACCAGCCCCTCCTTGTTGGTGAGAACAAGGTCCAGCATAGCACCTCTCCTTGTTGGCTCCGCTATCATTTGGAGAAGGAAGTTATCATCAATGCATTCCAGGAATCTCAGGGATTGCTTAAGCCCTGAAGTGTTGTTCCTCCAACAGATATCAGGGTGGTTGATGTCCCCCATGAAGACCACAGCTTGTGAACATGAGGCTGCTCCTATCTCTCTAGAGAGGACCTCATCCACTTGGTCTTCCTGGTCGGGTGGCCTGTAGCAGACCCCCAGTATAACATCTCCTGTCTATGCCTTCCCTTTAATCCTTACCCATAAGCTCCCACTTGGCTCCTCATCCATCCCCAGGCAGAATTCCATGCACTCCAGTTGGTCACTGACATAAAGGGCACCCCCACTCCTCATCTCCCTTATCAGTCTTTCTTAAAGGCCCTGTATATCCTTCCATTCCAACACTCCAGTGATAGAAGCCATCCCACCATGTCTCCGTGATACCAATAAGATCATAGCCCTGCAGGTGTGTGCACAGGACATCTATATATAAATATAAGAATATGTGTGTCCAATATAAACAGGGACATATTTTATAAAAGACACATTAGCACTTGTATGTTGCTTACTTTTATTGGGTCATAAAGAAATCTTCCCTTCTCAGAGTTTTCAAATTATGAAGGAGATGATTTCCAGGTGACCTCAGCTGTGACACATTAACCAGTATATGGCATCCCCAGACTCTGTGGTTAATATAGTAATATATAGTTTAAAATGATATAAAGTGGATATTGTCTGGCCCAGGCTCAAACTCCTATGCCTTGGCACCTACCTCTAAGTGGATCTGTGATCCCCTGATAGCCAGCCAGAACGATCTACAATAACCCAGCCAACAACAGTCAGATGCCTCAGTCAAAAGTCAGTGATGAAATGCAGCAACAGGCAGAGGCTCAGGGAAGTTTTCCACCCCCAGGTGGGGTGACTGTTCCAAGACATCCTTGCAGGGCAAACAAAACCTAGCAGAAGCCTACCCTGACAGTCTTCCTGTTATGAGATCCACCGCTTCTGCTGTGTCATCCAATTCATTCACACATTTTTGCTATGACTTGATGCATAGTCTTATACCTAGTACAGTGTAATATCTTTAGAGGAAAACCTATTACTTAGGACTCAGTTATCTCCTGTGCAATTTTTATTGAGCCATTTTGCAGTGTGTCATTTTCTGTTTTACTTTCTAAAAGAATTAATGAATTTTGTTTCAGAAAACTGGAACGACAAAATGTCTGAAAGTGGACAGCTCATGCTATGGCACGACTTCCCTCTCCAAAAACCTGCAGGTGAGCTTTTTGCTTTTACCAGAAAATTCTCTTGCCACCCACTTTTGTCATGACCATTCCTGAGATTACAGCACTAATTGTGTCAGATGACAAAGAGCAATTTTACAAAGTGAGGTGCAGTACCAAATTCACTTTGCAGAAGACTTCAGGTGATATCAATATAAAACCTTAAAGAGTAAGAATTACTGTTCCTTCTCTACAAATAAAAAACAATTCACAGCAAACATTTTAGTTTGGAACTTTTCAACAGAGTTGTCTGTTTATGTTTAGAATTTGCACCAGTAACAAACAATAGTATTTCATTTCCCTTTTAAGTGAGGATATTACTGAATAAACAGTATAGAACTTCTGTAAGTTATTTCTTAGTTTAACTAGTTTTTTGATGCCTCTATATATGCTTCTTTTGTTCATACCCACACCTATAAAGACTTTGTATTTTCTCCAGAGAAATATTCAGAGTAAGATACCTATAATGTGGTATTTCAGTATCTCCTCCTCACTTGTAACTAGGACATAATGTGTTGAATTCTATTCCCATTGAGTTCTAATTCTATAAACTAGACAGAAGATATGGATAAAACAATTTTGTCGCAGTAGCAGTATATTTTCCATGTGAAATGTTTAATATGCTCCAACTTGCAACATCAGTAGCAGATGCTCAGATTCTTTTCCAGACTTTATATTATAGTCTATTTCAACCCAATTTAGCAATGGGAATGTTTGACTTTGTACAGTAATCTGAAATCTGCACATGAAAGTTTCCAGCAAGTAGGCCAGTCTCTTCAGAGTTTGCAGAACATTTTTACACCTGAGCTGCAACATAAAAAAATTTGTGTAATAGGTATTACAGAGCAGTAGTAATGTGCTCTTTAACAAACAGGTAAGATAAGAGGTGAATCCCAAGCAAGTTTACATAAACTTGAGACATCAGACTCAACCTGGCCTCGTTGTCACTAACTTGGTGAGAAACTTTCATTTCAAGCTTAATTCATGTGATGAAAACCTGTAGTATGATCAGCTATGCTCATACGTTTGAATCTTTCAGCCAACTTTTAGCAGTGGTATGTTATTTCCTAGCTTATTTTAAGCAAATACAGTAGTGAACTACATATAGCAGAATTTGTGTTATGATTACATTTGAGATAAGATGCATTTTCTGAGGCCTATTAATAAACACCTAGTATACTCAAAAGCTTGGCAAAAAAAAAGCCTAGTGGGTTTACTACAAAGTCTGAAATCCAAGCAAAATGTATTATTTTTCTACATGGAAAGATCTTTCAAATTCTGAAGGCTTTAACTTTTACAAAATAATTTTTTACAGTACAATGCCATGAATGTACTAATGCCACTCTTACTAACTGCCTAACAGACCAAATGATTTTTTGAGATTTAAAGTGTCATCTTAGAAAATGTACATAGAAGAAATTAACTGGTTTAGAATATTTTGTGGGTGCCCACAGCAGCATGGATTCCTTTACATGAACCATCCTACCTACATGAAACTATTTTTCTAGGAAAGAATATATTAAAATTTGACTGATGATTCTGAAGTATCTTATAAAAATGTTAAGATGACTGATTGCATACATCTTAACACAAGAAGATATTGTCATAATTAAACAATGGAAGACAAGTTCCACTTTTTACAATGATAGTCTGTTTAAGGCAGATAAGCAGTGCAAGTGGCACTGCTCTATCATTATGCTTCTAAATGTACAGCACAGATTCATCAATTACTACTACCATGGCCTGTAGAAAGACTATACAGCCTATACACTAACACTGGTCACGTCCATCCATGACATCTTTGCAGGCTACCATGAACTCACTGTTCCCCATTAAACTAATCTTAAGCTGCATCAGCTAACAGAAAGCTGACTATGGCTTCACAGCTACTGTACACAAGGACTTGTTTGTCATAGTAGCATTAGGCGGGTTTCAAGCAGATCACGCAAAAGGGATACACCAAAACTTTTTCCCATGGCAAATAACTGCCTTGGCTTGGTTGCTACAGATTTTGGCAAACAGCACTCATGAAATAGATCAGGAAGCTGACTTTAAATGACCCATTACTAAATTCAAATAGCAGAAATGTTATATTTGTTACATACTTGAACACATGCTAATTTGAAAAAGCTGTTTTGGTGAACTGTCTTATGGTACAAAACAAAATGAAAGAAGAATCCTATTGCTGCAAGTAACTACAGTTGGTATCACAGTCTTTAAGACAGATTTACACAGGAGATGACCTCATCAATGGATAGTAGAACAGCTGGGGCCTTCCTTAAAGAATTGCATTTTACATTCTTTGAAGCTAAATATTTAAATTAACAAAGCAAAAGGGTGACTGCTAAAATGGTCCTGTACTTCTGCCAAGTACTTTAACAACAGTAAATCAAGGAACAGAACAGCACTTCAGGCTGGGGTTTGACAAGCACATAAGGCAATTTAACTGCTGCCTGTCAACCATCCTGCTCTCCTCTTGAATTTACCTTCATAGTTCTATGTCGTCCCTTGCATCAGCCTCCATAGGGTCCATTGTGAAGCAGATTCAAGCTAGCAGAAAGTGGTTTTCTGTTCTGTTTTTGTTTTTTAAACCAGTGGCCAGGGGGGAGGAGTTGTCTTCTGCCAGACTAATGTGCTGAAGTGGTTCTGCAAAGGGTTAGGAAGGATGGAGTCATTGCGTTTGTGAGAAGGGAAGACAGGATCATACAGACACACTGCTGGAGTCATGCTGCTGTGAAACCACATTTATTACTAAATAACACCAAGTAATAATGCAGCACACTAATAATACATTTCTAATGTTTCTTTAAACCTCACTCTTAATGCTGTTTGCAATGCAGCAGCTCTTCTAAGTTACATGCTCTGAATATCAAATGACCAGCCTGTTTTTGAACAAGGAACACGAAGAAATCCTTTCTACATGGTGGGCTTCCAGCCTAACCTCTAATAAAACTGGGAGGGAGGAAGGGAAAAGCTTTGCTTATTATTTTCATGTTACTATGAAATGTAGTTCACAAATGGAAAGTGATTAATTAGATGGTACTGGAGTTAAGACTGTCGTGTAGTCAATCTGTAGAGGGGCTAGGAAAACATTAAAGTTATTTGAGTAAACATCACTTTGCACACTGATATTTTTAAAAGCTTCTTTGGTTTTAATTAAGCATAATTTTAAAAGCAATCAATGCAGCTCAAATACCATGTACCATCATTCTTATTTTCCCATTCACTGCAGTTGGATTAAGTGCTATGAATGTAATCTTTCAGAGTTTTCTTTCTTTTTTTATCTGTTCCGGGTTTGTGGACACAGCCTTAACCTGTTCTTCTTCTGAGTTCATGTTTACTGAGGTTCAAAGTAAAAAAAAAACAACAACAAAAAGCAAAGCCTGTGTTACCTACAAGATATTTTTAAGTTCTATGAACCTGTTGACTGATTTGCCACAACACTTTTAACTCTCTCAAACATCAGACATACACACAAAAAAACTCTTAAGGAATTATACTGTTGGCAAAATTAGGACAAAGACAAGAAGTTGCCTTCCAGCACAGAACTAATGCCATGCTGATGGCAAAGAACTCCAGAAGCACCTTGCAAAACTCAGAGTGGACAAAGAGTTGACAAATGAGCTTCAGTCTAGATACATGTAAGCTAATTCATCTAGTGAAATATAATCTAAATCACCATGCCGAGAAACGAGGAAGAGAAATCTAGGAGTGATTATTGACAGATTCCCTGGAATTAACAGTTTTATGTTCAACAGCAACCAAAAAACCTAGCAAAACATTGGGCATCATGAGGAAAGGCATTGAGAACAAGATAGAGCACATTTATACAAACTTAGTCCACCCACATCTCAAGTAGCGTGTGAAGTTCTGGTCTCTGCATCTCAAGGACAGACTCTAGTCAGACCAAGGGCAAACAAAACATCAAAAGGATGAAGTGCCTGCCTTAGAAAAAAGAGACTAAAGAGTCTTTTCAGTTGGAGAGAAGGCTGAAGCAAGATATGATCAATTGAACCATGAAGGTGGTAAGTAAACTAATGTAAAACTTCTGCTAGCTAAATCCTCCAGTAATAGAATTAAGGGACATTTAACAAAGCTAGTAAGACATCAGTTTACCAAAGATTAAAGTGCTTCTTTACAAAGCTAGCAGTAAGCTTCTGAAACGTGCCACCACAGGAGATTGTGAAGGTAGTGAGCATCAGCAAGTTTGAAAAAAGAGAGGTTCTTGGTTGGCAGGTCCACAAACAGGCTCTAAAAACCCTGAGCAGATATATACCTACCATCCCTAACATGAAAACTAAGTATGCTGGGAGAATACAAGGGAACAGATACATAAGGTGGCTAGATTTGTGTGCAGCCCCTAAATAGCATCCCTTAACATCACTGTTGGAGACTGAAACCTGAGTATGAAAGCCCACTGATCTGACCCAACAGAGCTTTTCTGATATTCTTAACTTCAATGCCTCTAATGTCTTCTGTTAAGCTCTGAAAAAAACAGAAAAAAAGGTTACACCCCTGCTTCTTAACCACTGTGAAAGATACAGATCAGATCTGAATAACAGCAGACCTTCAGTATAAAGTCTAACATATAATAGCCTATGTTAAGCAATAAATTAGTACTATATCTTTAAACAAAAATAAGGGTCAGACCCAGGAGGAAATATATGAATTACTCCAGCCAGTATGACCCCCTGCAAAGCCACAGATGTTGTTCCACAGCAGGATCAGCTATTTCAGTGAAAATGTAGCCACCTGCTGAGGGACAAAAGAAACAAACATCACCCCCTCAAAGAGCAGAGCTGCAGAACAGCTCAAAGGGAAGCAAGGTTAGGCATGCAAGTCATCCACATTTATACTACAGCAAGTCTCAAAAGATAGTAAGAGTTAAAGTTTACTGGTACTCAGATGGCAGTCTTTAAAAAGTGAGTGCAAAAGCCAGTATCTGTAGGGTATTTTCTGCCCTCCTTTCTATGGAAAGTATTTATACATGAAATATGCATATTATAACTGAAATATTTTGAGGCTACTGATAATACAGAACACCTTCTGCAAAGGGAGAAGGTATGCTGGCAACACTCCACAGAAATTAATAAATATAGCTGAACAGAATTCTCACATGGTTTCAGTTGTATAGCGTATTCTTCATTCACTTCACTCTTAACCATTAGTTCCCTCTCCAGTATTTGGTAACTTCTTGTTATTCAGAAGAAAAGAATGTATACTTATGTATTTCATAAATATGGATAGTGATACATTATGTTATAAATTATACACTTATATACACGTTATACACTTAAATTAATAATACAGTACAGTTTTGATGAGTAACTATTGCAGATATTTAGATTACTCCCAATAGTTTGGGAGGTTAAATTGAGAGCCAGAAAAATCAGAATGCAGGAAGGTTAAAGAAGAGTGTCCACCCCCTACTACACCTGCAAAATACCTAGCAATTTTACATTTTATGTAGTGATACAAGAAGGAGGATGTGGTCGTAAATTACATTTGTAATTCTTTATCACACCTTGATTTATCTCTGTATTAATGCTACCCACAAGCAGGGCCAAGGCTCAGAGCGACTCTTGTGCATCCTTTCTTTCTCCTGGATGGACTCTAGAAAGCTGATCTCAGCCACCAACACATCTGCAGTCTGCACAGCTCTGCTGAAATTTACGCCTGCCTGCCTATCAAAGAACAACTTGCCCATCTTCACCTCTCTCCCTCTGTTACTCTGTTGAAGAGCTGTGTCCTCAGCATCAGGAGCTGAATTCCCATGTCCTGTTTAAGAGCATCTTTTGTTAAGTTCCTTGGAAAACATTCACTGGAGACACAGGAGCTGAAGAACAGCAATCTTGGTCATTCACATATGCCTATGGCAGCGTTAGGCAGCAGCAGATACTATCACTGCTTGGAAACATCTGAAGCCTGTGAGTAAGTGACAAAGGGAACACTTGAATGCAGAGACATTTTATACTTCTGTTTATCTGGAATTCTGCAGAGCTTCCATACATCAGCATTTACAGTCGCTGTGTTTGCTGGAGACAGTGCTAACAGCTACGAGTCAGTATTTTAACTGCAGTTCAAAAACAGCATTAGCTTTTCCAAAAAGATCAGCGTACTGTTTGCATGATCTAATACAACGAGGAGATCCATCATTCATTCATCTTTTCTACGATCTTCTGCAAGTCTTCAGCAGTTCAACTAAATGTACATATGTACTTCTTTCTAAAAAAGCATGCCACTTGTTTTCTCTAGCTGTATCAAAACAAATAATTTTACTACTACTCGTGGCAAATTACATCAATAATATTTTAGTATCCATCTTTAAGCAACTAAACTGGCAGCAGGTTGGAGAATGTGACAGGACTGACTGCTTCAGTTCCAGATTTCCTATTATATTGCATACAGCAATACTTCCCTGTAAAAATTACTACTACAAAAGCAGCTTAGAAAAATCCAAGATTTTTTTTGTTTTTTAATGAGTGTCCTTAGTTGGGAGGCATGCAGATGGACTCATTTTCTTTTCTACAGAAAAAAACTATGAAAAGCAAGCTAACAATCTCCAAAACTTCTGTGTTCTCCTCTAGCTTTAACCAGGTATAAACATTATATAATGATAATAATTATGATTATTAGTAAGTCTATAGCTGATAAATATTTTTTAACAATAGTTAATACATCTATATTCACTTTAGTGGTGGGATGCTCCCTGCTCCAAAAAACTTCATTATTTATTAACAGACAAAGAGAGAAATCAACACTGAATCGAGCACACTTCTGAAGATATACAATTGAAATATTTTGATCATTTAGAAAAAGGGTTCCTAAGAACTCTGAGGAAAAAAAGTAGTTAAGACAAAGATAAGCTGTGTAGCGAACACACTGCATACATTCTCCTGTATGTCTGCCTTCCTGAGAACAATCCCAGTGAAAAGAGTACCACAAATGATACAGTTTACCCACTCATAAACTAGATTTTTAGATTAAAATTTGGTGTCACTCACAAGGGGGGGGGGGGGGGGAAGCTTAGTGTTTTCAGCCTATAATCTTCGCAAAAATTCCACTGGTCTGTGCCACAAAACCACCACAAAAATTCAGGGGTTTCTTTCCTAAGAAACCACATAAGGAAAACACAGGTGAGGTATGAGGCAGTCTGGCACAACTGGGTGCATCTCAGACATTGCATCATAGCTACATGCAGTCTATTTGGATCAGGATTGCTCTCTAAATTAACCTAAAATACTCTGAAGACACTGATTCAAGTTAACTATATGAGGTTTCTGAAAAACTGGCTTGCCAATATGACATTTGCTGGATCTATCTGGATCTATCCAGAATCTGTAATGTATAAGAAACTCAAATTTCAGTAGCAATATATGTTCTGTCAAAAACGTTATTTAGTGGGTAAGTATGCAGGGAGGGAACAACATTAACCTGTATCAGTTATATGTTCCGCACTTCAGATCTTCTCTACTTACTAGTGCCTTCCCCTCAGCTGTGAAACTGGGCTTCAGCTCTCCAAAACAGAGCATGTATCTGTAACGGTGCTTACACTGGTTATTCATCTTTGCCATCTATCCCATGACTCTAAAAAATTCTGAAAGCATGTCATGCATCACGTGATCAAATGTGTCCTTATAACTGAATTAATGGATCAGAATACTCCGTATCAAGAAAGAGAGAACCAAATCTACTAGCACTTCTAGAAAGTAGGGAAGGAAGCTTACAGCCACAAAAGAAGGAAAAACCGAATCAAATTAAACACTTTTTGTGTTTTCTGCAGACAGTGTTTCTTAATGTTTAAAATGCCCAACCCATCACACACAAAATAATCAAGAGAAAACAGAAACTATTTTCTCTTCAACTGTGAAGTGTGGATGCTATCTTGCTTCCTACTGAATCAGTGTCAAGACTCCTCTTGATTTCTGTGATTGAAGGAGCAGGTCCATCAGTACAAAGTCTGGCAGCATCCTGATTCCTTAAAATGTTATATAATCACGATTCCAAATGTTTACCTTAACGTCTATAAAGAGCACCTAAACGCTGGGGTTTTTTAATCAACAAGATTTGACAAGACTTCAAAGCCTTCCAATATCATCTTCTATCACTAAAAGTACAGCAGGTTGAATAATGATGAAGTGTGCATGGATAAAGGGGATTTAATCTTTGGAATTCCTCCGTCTCAACAGCCGGTGGTCACATATCAACCGTCACCGTTACACTTACTTTAAAACAACTTTTTTTTGAACAGTTTTAGCTTTGAGACACAGTCAGCGGTCACAACAAGACCACCACCTTCGTTAGCTTCCCCCGCGTGTGAATCACCCAGCTGAGCGTCCAGGACCACGGTCGAGTACAACCCTCCTCGAGGGGAAGTTCAAGCCCCCGCCGAGCCGCTCAGCCCCAGCGCCGCCGGCGGACGGACCGACCGACGGACCGACCGGGCCCGGGGCCGCGCGCACGCCCGCGCTGGCGGCTGCCGCTCCCCACGCGCGCGCGAGATCCCCGCGCGAGCCGGGCCGCGGGGCAGTCCCGCCTGCCGCCCCCCTCAGCTCCCCCCCGCGGCAAGCGGGACACGCAGCACCCCGCCGGATGGGTGCGGGGACACGGCGCCGTCCCCCCTTCCCAGCGACCACCCCCACCTCCCCGGCAACCCCTCACCGGCAGCGCCGGGGCCACCGGCGACGCCGTTCGGCGGCGCCCCCGCGCTCCGGCCGCCCCCGCCCCCAGCCCTCCCGAGGCAACGGAGGAGCGGAGGGGACAGCGCGGCAGCCCCTCCGCCAGACCCGACTGGCGGGCTAGTGTCGCCCCCCGCCGTGGCACCGCCGGCCGCCGCCAAGCGGGCGGCGGCACTGAAGTTCCCGCTGCGCCGCCGGTCCCGCCCGGGGACCGGGACGGTGCACGGCCAGGACCACCGCTCCGACGGGCACGGCAAGGGGCGGCGGAGGACCGCGCCCGCCCGCGACCCCGGCCCGTCGCGGCCCACCGCCGCCCAGCGCTGCCGCCCGCCCCAGGCACCCTGCCCGCCCGCCGGTCTGCCCGTGCCGGTACCGCTGCCCGGCGCTGCCACCGGCCCCTTCAGCACGAGGCGTATCGGACGCGCACGGATGCTGGCATCCGCCCTCCCCGCGGCCGGACCTTACCGGCCGCGCTCGCCGCCCTCGCCCGCCTGGGCGCACGCCGCTCCGTGCCGGGCTCCCGCTGCCATACGCCGCCCCGCAGCCGGCATCACTGCTCCGCCCGCAGCCGCACCAGCCGCCGCGGCGCCCGGCAGCAGCGCCCGCCTCAGGAGAGCGCAGCCCGGGCACCGGCGGGGCTCGCCCTCTCCGACTGACAACGTCTAGTAGCCAATCGCCGCCCGCTCAGCACCGAGGAGGCGGGAAGGTGTGACGGAAAGGGGCCAATGGGAGCTCGCCGCTGCGGCAGCACTGTTTCCGGGAGGGGGGGCCGCGGCGGGCAGCGGGGGTCGCCGCGGGTGTGAGGCGTTGGGGCGCGCCAACAGGGCCGGCGGCGGGGCCGTGCGGATCGGCGGGCTGGGCCCGAGCGGGCTGGGGCTGGGGCAGGGCCTCGGCCTCTCCGGGGCTCGCTCTGGCCCCGGCGGTGGCTACCGGCAACGGTAACGTGTGCGGCGGGGCCGGTCTCGCCCTTCCCCAGCCGCTCCGGAAAACGGGAGCGGGGCTGAGGGCCGGCCTTTCAGGTGGGAAGAGCGTGTCGCCCTTCCCTCGCGTGTGCAGGAACATCGGAACTTCACACCGAGGCGCTTTGTTTAAAAAAAAAAAAAAAAAATTACGAAAGGGGGAGAGGATGTATCTTTTCCGGCAGAATCCCGCGGGGCTGAAACCGCGTCCGCCGGCAACATCCCCGCGGCGGCCGGCTGCCGCCGACCTTGGCGTCGCCGCGGCGGACAGGGGACCGCGTCCTTAACAGCTGCCGCGCCGCGCTGCGGTGTGGGTGTGGGTGTGCCGCGCCGCCCCGCGTGGACCCTCCGGTGCCCTCTGCCGCCACGGGTGGCACTGCGCTGCGAGGCGTGTAGCGAGTTTACAAGGCCTCAGAACTGAGGCTTGGCCCCCGACTGTGCCTGACCTGCCTGCACCCGGGTTTCACTTAGTTCAGCTATAGCAGAAATTTCGCCGGTGGCCCAGGTGTCTCTGGCTAACTGTTGTTTATGGGGCACAATCCTAGTTTTGCATCCCTGTTATTCTATGTGGAATGAGGTCTTCTGCACCCTAACCACAGTGATGTAGTGTAGAGGTGTGCAGGCCTGGCAGGGTAGCAAAGGCCCTGCAGAAGTGAAGACCTGGGATGCACCACAGAGGAGTCCTGGCATAAGGTGATAAGGGAAGGGGCACAGAGTTGGTACTGGAGACCTTACGGCTCTAAGTGGCTTACCCGTGATCAGTTAAAGAAATGCAGCCCTGGAGCTGAACAAAACTGGGTTTGGGGTAGCAAAGAAATAGTATCTAAATTATCTAAAAGGTAACAGTAAATTCAGGTGTAGAATTGGAGCTGCAGACCAGTGAAGAAAGAGAAAGGTAGAAACACATGTTAACAAAGATAAAAATTACCTCAAGTGGATCCTCGAGGAGGAAGAAAATAAACATGAGCATCATGCGGGTACCCTCATCTTTGCTGAGTTCAGAACTGCTACTACTGTTAAACAACCTGAAAGTCATGCCCTTTCCTTTCATAGCAACTGTTTAATGCCAGTTTTATTCTGGTGAGACTGATCCACTACAACGTCAGATTTCTTTTCCTCCCACTCTTCAACAGTTTACCTTTTTTTTGGTGGCAATGATACATTTGAGTTTACTGTGTCGCTGTGAACACTGAATACAGCCACTTTTGTTTGGAAGGAAATAAGAAATGTTTTAAATGCTAATGAATTTAGACACTGTGCAATAGCTCAGTCAGAGATGTCTTTCTTCTAGCAAATTGGTTTTATTAGTTCAGGAGCCACTTCAAGCCTTGAGAAAGTACAGTGTTGTTAGTATTTTATACTTCTCAGAAAGTATGAGATTTTTTACTCTTTGTTAAAGCAGGTGGTTTTTTAACATTTGATGTCAGCCATATCTTTATCTTGGAAAAAAACAAACAACAAATATACTTTATTTACTGTTGACAGTTTTATAGATGTTGCAGAACTAACTAAAGCATTGCACAGTTATAACTCTATAACTCTGGCAAAGAAGGAGGAAATATGAGAAATAATCCTTATAAGTGAAGCTCTTTCATAGTAACTAGAACATAAATGTCATTATTTTTAATATTTTAAACTTTAGCTAAAAATGTAAACATAAATTCAGATATCCTGTCTGAACATTATTTTCATGTTAAAAGAGTAGCCTTTAAGGTTCAACAGCAGCTTTTTGCAAGCGTATACGCAACTCGGCTAGTGAGGTAACTAATCATTACTTGCCAGGATAAACCAGCAGTTTAGCTAAAAACGAAAAAAACCAAGTAATATATCTTAAGACAATTCTTCAAAAGTGCTGAAGATCTCTAAACAAAATTGTTGCAAATAGAAAGACAGCATACCACATAACAGCTAAATATCCTGTTGATGAGACAAAACTTCTCAGGGGGAGACTTGTTACAGGCATAGAACCACCAAATAATTGGTGGAGTAATTGCGGAAAACGTGGGAAAGAGAAAGCAGCACACCTGAAATATGGGCCTGTTCATTAAAGTGCTTTACAGTATGCGTAACATTTTCTAAAATTTAGCGGGGTTCTTAGTACTTTGGTAAACTGGGGTTTTTTTTTGTATCCCAGTAAAATTGCATAGATTGGTTTAGCCCACAAAACTGTAATTTAGCCTTCACTCTCATAAAGCAGAAGAGTTTGACAGTTCTTTCTGGAAAACAATATAGTATTTTTGGAAAGTACTAACAGGAGCTGAACTACTCTTATTCACAGCAGAAACAGTATAAGAAATATAATCCCCATATAGCTCTGTCAGCAGGAGTCCATTCTGTCCTGGATCAACAGGCTTCTAGGGTTGACAGCAGAAGTCAGGAATCACACCTACTAAATCATGGTTTTAGCTGTTAAGACTGCCAGCAAGGTGTGAACTGTGGTCTAAGTGCTGGTATTGGGGACCTTGGCAGGCAGTAGGAACTATGCTGAAATTCAACTCCGAAAAAAGAAATGCAGTTGCTGTATATCCTTTGGTCTTTAACCTCAGGTTTTAGGAGAGGTTCTGCTTTCTACTAACAATGTGCATGCTTTGAAAAATTACTCCATCTCCATCCAGAAAGTCTTTGTGGCCCCAGGTGGTTCCCCAATTAAAGAAAGTGGTTTGCACTCCCAATTATGTTTTCACCTGTTCTGTTCATGACTTCATGCAGGCATTTTACTTTTTTCATCTCTGCTATCTTTTTATACATAAGAAATGTATTGGTTTTGGAGAGAATCACCTCACAGGGAGTTGATATTTTGCTAATGTAGGTAGCAGTAAGTGGCGTCTTAGTGTTATGTTTTGATATTAACTGTGCATCCAGCTGGAGACTGATTATACTAAACATCAAATCTTCAGATTTTTTATGCTTCATCTAGTCATTTCTCCACTGATTCATCTGCCTTCTTCGTCTCTTGATGCCCTGCCCCCATTTTTTTCAGATGAAGGCTCTACCTGTAGACATACATAAATTACATCATTACCTGCTACTGTTCTCTGATATGAGTCACATTTTTGATTACTAGGAAATAACTGTATGGGCAGTAAATAGGTGAGTCTATCCCAGACCAACTTCCTAAGAGGAATAACTACAGTATGGGTTTGATGTCCAGGAGGAGTACCAGAAAACAAAATCATCTCCAGGCTGACAAAACCTCCAAATTATGAAATACTGTGGATATTCCCTGCTGTGGTGGGTTGACCTTGGCCAGCAGCCAGATGCCCACCCAGGTGTTCTCTCCCCTACCTCCTCAACAGGACAGGGGCAGAAGATAATTTGGACAAGCTTGAGGGTTGAGATAAAGGCAATTCAATAAGAAAAGCAAAGCCCACGTGCATAAGCAAACTGAAAGAGGGAATTGTTTCACTATTTCCCATCAGCAGGCATCCAGCCACTTCCTGGGAAGCAGGACGTCAGTACATGCCGTGATTGCTTTGGAAGACAAACTTTGTAACCATGAATGTGCCCTCCACCCCTCCTTTTCCCCAGCTTTTATTGCTGAGCAGGACCTCGTATGGCATGGAATATCCCTTTGGTCAGTTGGGGTCAACTGTCCCTGCTGTGTATTGGCAGTTAGTGTTAGAAGGCAAACAAAGTATTAATTGAGCCCTTCTGTGAGGCATAGGGTATCAGCAGATGTTTTACATCAAACTGTAAAATAAGCTTTTAGAGATAAACGTTATTTCACTCCTCCCTTTTGGTAGGGTTTGAATATTTAACTGATGCATAGATGAAGCGCTGCCTTTACAGATCTGTGGGAGGAATATTTGATTCTTTTTAAATGCATTACAGTTTGCTACTGTTATTTAACCTTGTTTGGTAACCCATTTGTTAATATTATGTAGATGTATGTTGTGAGATGCAAATCCCAGTTATGTGCTAGGTGCTATGTAGACAAGTAAGGAAACAAAGTTCTTGCCCCAAAGAGTTTGCTCACATGATCTCTTCTGGAAGTGCATTGTGATCCGATTTCACACTGCATAAAGAAGTTTTTCCTTTTGTTATTTTATCTACCATCTATTATGTCAGCCTGAGAGAGCTGATCTCCCCATAAACAAAGCAAAGCAACTTCCTTTGTGTTCTGGGTGAGTCCTTCAAGATGTTTGTTTATCTGAAGCAATCAGTTGCAAGTAGCAGTTTCCATTTATATAGTGTCCTTCATAGCAATGTCACTATGAACATAATGAATATACTTAGAAATATTTAAAGACTCCATAAATACATATTTCTTTGCGACTGCCTTGAACAGTGATGTAAAATAGGCCTTTTGTGTTGAGGAAGGGATGAGCGGTGGAGCATTTTTTCAGATCCAAGCAATTCTGTTTTGCATGAGTGACCAGGACATTGAAAGAACATTTTTTTTTTTTTTTTTTTTTTTGTCCACTGGTCCAGCCAATTTAGGTATTTTTATCTTTGTTTTTAATATAGTAGATATTTTATTGTTCCCCACCCCATATTTAATTTTGTGGTGGATCATCTGTTTTGACAAACATTTGCACTATTACCTAAGAAATTATTAAAAAATTAATCCAGCTCTCAACTGGGTTAACCAAGAGAGAAGAGCCTTCACATCACAGTCAGTGGCTGAATCCAGCTGGCAAAAATCAGTGTGGTTCTGTTTAATCATGATTAATGTTTTCACTTATTTTATAATTTTGCATGCAATTTTCTTTTTCAGGCTCTTGCAGGATGATTTGGCAATTGCTATTCAGAAATCAGAGAGCTAGGTTCTGTGTCATCTGATGAAGATGTCATCTGATTTGCTAACCAGCAAGGAGATGTGACCAGCAGATGAGTGTGACTTGACATTAAATTCCATTTTCTTAAAGGACACATCTCCCAGAATTCAGGATTCACGTCCCTTGGTACTAGCACTGCAAAGGTTGGAATTGTCATCATTGGTACTATTTTATGATTAACACACTGGCCTGGTTCTGTCACCCTTATTTTCATTGAAGAGCATCTTAAGAAAAATTACTGTTTCTGTTTGTGGCATCCATGTAGATAAGAATGTCTGCCTAGAAAGGGGCTTGAGGACACTGCTGCCGAAATTTATTCAAAGTAAAGACAGAAGAAGGCTGTGTCCTTTTGCTTATCATCTGGAAGAAAAAGTTGTCCATAGTTGCAGCCCCAAAGAGATTGTAATGCAAGCAGAGGAACGATAAAAGAAAAAATGAAGTATATAGTTAGAAAGAATGAAGGGAAAAAGTGAAGCCACCAGATTATGAAGCAATTTAGTGGTACTGAGGTTGCTAGTTCTATATATACACTGCTGGTGTTACAGTAATTTGCTGATTGCTTGTGGTTCTACTTATGTATACATGAGTATCTATCTATTTATATACATACAGACATATTACATTAAAAGAACATTAAGTTTGAAAGTGAGAATGCCTGAACTCAAAAGCTGTCTGATAGTCTTTAATTTTGTGATTGCATGGTGTTTTTCTTAGGACTCTTACCTTATTTAGAGCATAGAATGGATGAATCCTGCTACTTGCACAATTATTTAATACTTTGATTTATTGAATTATTAAAAATATGACCTCAGGCCTTATTGATTACAGTCTCCTGTGTATCTTCTAGCTGCTGCAGCAATTCAGAAAGAAGTCCTAAAAACATTCTGCTGGCTATATCTCACCAGGACATGATCTGGACCATAAAAAAAATAATGTGAGATGTTGGAATTGAAATCTATATTGTAAATATAGTCAAAATAGAACCATGTAAAAATTGAGGCACTAGATTGATTTAAGTTTATTCAAAGATATTTTAGCATGGGCAAAATTCTATACCCTTACCAAATGTTTTTCCTGGAAATGGAGGAAGCCTTTTTGGTAAAGTTTTAAAAAGAAATCAGTCTGTCTGTCATTTCCTATGTGCAGAAAGCTTCAACCCAAATAGATAACATCAAACAAAATTATAAGCAATTGAAACCAGAAAATTTTAAATAGCAAGTGTGCAAGACTATTACTAGAATAGTATTACCTTTTCCTACAATTAAGACATGTCTTTCACAGGAAAGGTGGGAAGGGACACTTTATCAGAGAATGTAGGGATGGTACAAGGGGCAGATTTAGATGAGGTATAAGGTAGAAATTCTTTACTGTGAGGGTGGTGAGGTGTGGGAGTGTCAGCTCTGTGCAGCTGTGGGAGATTCAATATGTTAAGAGTTAAATCATGTGTTACTGGTAAATGATTAAGAGGCAAGTCGGCATTGGCCTGTCAGCCCTTCACAGCTGTGGGAGATTCAATACTCAAGAGCCAAATGGACATTGGCTGGTCAGCTCAGCTAGAGAGTTCTGTTTGGGGAGCTCAGCAAAGGTGGAGAGCTCTGCTCGAGAGAACTCTGCTTGGTGAGCCAGGCAGGAGCTCTGTCCTGCACTTGCTTGGAGAAGCGCCAGCTCTACTCTACTCTGTGCAAGCCTGGAGAAGCAGCAAGGTTTGGAGGAGAAACAGGCCTTCGAAGAGAGATACCAGGCTGTGCTAGTGTGGTGAAGAAAATGGCAGCACCGAGACTGCCTGCGTGGTATGCAACTGTTTGTGGGATAAGAGTGTTGATGACTGTCTAGCTGTTGATTTGCTTATCATGAAGTAAGAGCTAAGGTAGTGAGAGCGTAAGTATGTACCATTTTAATAATAAAGGATTTTCCTTCTGCACTTCAATGGAGAGTCCATGCCTCAGTTGAGGCACTGGAACAGGTTGCCCAGAGAAGCTGTGGCTGCCCCCTCCCTGGCAGTGTTCCAGGCCAGGTTGGACGGGGCTTTGAACAACCTGGTCTAGTGGAAGGTGTCCCTGCCCATGGCAGGGGGTTGGAACTAGATGATCTTGAAGGTCCCTTCCAACCCAAACCATTCTATGATTTTATGATTCTATGATACATGACAGTGTGGGATAGAATAAAGCATAGATTTTAGCATCACAGCTTAGCAGGATAATATTACTTGAGTAGGAACGTGTCATTTACAGAAGTCACCCCAGATAGGTATTGGTGTCTTTTCTGCTCCACCAAAGCACTTAATATGTTTTAAAGAAGAATAATTATAGAAATCTCTAGAATTTTATATCATTCCAAGACCTGAATTATTCCTAATATTATGAGGAATTATTCCTAATATTAGGAATTATTCCAATATGACAAAACTTAGAAGTCCAGCAGTCCGTAAAGCATGACATTTTGGTGCTGGCCTTAACAGTTTTCAGAACTTTTAAGTGGATCCAGATTTTGAACTTCCGGAACTTAACCATTGTAATTACATTTGGCACATATGTATGTATGTCCTCAGTAAATATATTAAAGGAACACTGAAGGTTGTTTAAGGTTGTCCATTTGACCTTATTTCATGACCCTGTGAATTATTATTAATTTTTAAAAATTATGGTCACATAATAATCAGTAATACAGTATATATTAGTAAATACAGTAATACATGTACATAGAAGTGGAACAAACTTGGTAACAGTACAGGAGGTGCAGAGTTTCATCTGCTAGCCACCTTTTCTATGTAGCCAAGTCTTCATTTGAAAAAAAGCGTTGCTAGGAAGTTCTCACTGAATGTTAATTTGAAACTACTAAACAGGATTGTGGTAATTCCACTCTGGCACTGAGTGCAGGTTTCTTCCATTCACATGCAGGTTGTTTATCAGTTCAGAAGGCCTTTTCTAGACAGGACATTATAAGCACAATACTCTTAGTGTCAACAAAGAAACTCCCCATGGTTAATTCGATTTTCTGCCTTTCTGGTTTTGAGTTTCTAGATAGAACAAGTTCCAGATTGACACCTGTTAGTGTCTTAACAGGTGCAATGTGAGCACCTGAACTTCAGCTGCAAACAAATGCATACAAGGATCTGTGTTACAGAATGTCTCTTTGTCAACATACAGTGATAGTTTGATGACATCGAACATCCCCAGTGAAACAGCAGTTCCTTAGTATTTTACAAGAAGTTTAGTGGACGATGTGAAGTTAGCACAGGAAATTTTCCCTAAGACAAAAACAAATTGAGGTTAGTCTTTACAGTGGTTACAATAGAAATTTAAAAAATTGTTTGGATTAGGGTGGCTGTATGAATTTAAGGAATTTTTTTTTGATTCATACATTATTTATCTTGGGTATTTGGGAGATGGTGTTGATGAAGTCCTTCATTTGGATAAACTTGGTGCAGAACTTAAGAGTGACCATATAAAGAAATGTATGTATCTGTTTTGGGGCTGGCAGAGGACTGCCAAATACAGATTGTCTTCATGGCTTCTTTCAACTCCTTCCACAACATTTGACCATAATAATTTACTTTATGTTTCTGTGCTCTGGCTATTTCCATTTGATAATGCTGTTTATTGCTATGTCATCTCTGTCTCTCAGAGGTGATGATGAATTTTGTAGCTGGTTAAAGAAAATGGTTTGTTTTCTGGAGTGCTGCAGTAGTGTTGAAAGTCATCACAGAACATAAATGTTTGGAGACCTAATCCCAGCCTCACTGAATTTGTTGGAAGCTATTTGGAAGAATTTATAAAGCTGAGTTTTCTCACACAGACTTTCACAAATAAGGTAAATTATCCCTATTCATTTTTTTCCTCATTTTCCTGTCTTGCTGTCTATAGTGCACATATACTTTCTTTAACAACAAAAAAAGCCCCATACTGGAGTACTCCGCAGTATTTTAGTTTATAACATTAGCATTTTCAAGTATAGTTTGCCATATATTATTAGCCAGCTTTTCATATCATGATGCCTCCAGGAACATATAAAGGTATTCTTGGTTGTTGTCATAATACTGTGTTTTGAAGAAAACGATTTAGGCTTCACATTCTGGCCCAAGAAGCTGAGTCCGTACTGTTTCTGTTTTATGGCATGTTGTCAGCATGGATAGCTGCCAGAGCCTGTTAAAGCAACTTTTCATTACCTTCTTTCCAGGCACATAAAAACCACTGCCCACCCTGGCAAAATAGTTTCCTCTGTCAAAGCCACCAAGACTCAATCTGTAGCCTTCGATACAAGAGTACTGTCCTGGCAAATTAGAATAGCAGCTTATAGGACACAATAAAGAGATTCTAAACAGTATATGACACTCTGTATGTGCTATTTCCACTCTAATATTGCTTTATGAAAAGCCGTACAAAGTCTCTTAAGATTGAAACTGCAAAATTACTTTTTGTGTCCAGCTATACATGCTGAATTCATAGTTTCTATTTCTTCCTTTTTATCTAATATCCTGTAGAGCTCTTGACTGTGATCAGAGAGAAACTGGAAGCATATTCTAAGTGGTAAGAGACTATTTCTTTTAGATTATTCTTTTTTGTAATAATATGTGCACCAATATTACAGTTAAGATGACATAATCTAATTTACCGAACAGTATACTGAAGTACTCTACTTTTCCATCCCCTCATGGTACAGCTATACCTCCATTCACCCCTAAGTTTTTAACTATTTCACCTTTTGTACTGAGAAGTCATCTTCCTTTTTTGTTGAGAAGTCACTTTCTTTATCATGAAATGAAGTATTTGGTCTTTTTTTTTTTTTTTCTACAGTAAGGGTGACTAGAAAAAAGCCTTCTTTTCAGTTTGGAATATGCTGTTTCTGTGGGGAAGGAATGGCTTTTTCATAAATACCTGTTGTGATAGAATATTACTCCTTGTCAGCATCTGTCACGTGTATTATTACATCAGTTTAAAAGTAATTTTAAACGGATACTGATAGTGATGGTGACAGTGTCGAGAGCCAAAAGGGTTTGAAATTAGCTGTCATCATGTGGATGTCCCTTTGAGGTTTTTCTAGGAGGTTTTTTTTATATAACCAGATTATGAGATTTTGAAAATCACCTGCTCCAAATGTGTAGTATATTTTTCATGTCTGTTTTTAATAAAATTGTACTCAGTTAATGAAAAACACATTCATAATACATGTGAAGACTTTATTCTCTTTTACTCTTCCCTGCACCTTACCCTAAGAGAGAGGAGGTGAGGAAGGTATAAAAAATAGTTCCATGGAGAGGTAAGACTGAATTTTTCACCTCTTTTCCTGAAGCAGTACACAGCTGCCTTATTTTTTGTTTAAGGACTATACTGAAAATTCAGATCTTTCATGGTTAAATTGTCATTGCATGCTTTAGAAAGCCCAAAAGTAAGGTCAGTCTGATTATGTTCCTAAGCCCGTTTTTACACATTTCCTCTCTTTAAAACATTTAAAAATGCTTTTCATGTCAAAATCATCAAATGTAACCCATATACAAGGTGAAATGCTGCTTGTGAAAGTCAGTAAAGTTCACCCAAAGGATTTAACTTAGATGCCTCTTAATGGATGAAAGCATGAAAAGAGACAAAGGCTTTAATCTGTCTCTTTTTTTACTTCATGTTTTCCTGTTTTTGTGAGTATACCCAGGGTACTTAATGTTTTTGCAATTATACCTAACAATTGGAGGTGTACTTGACTGAAGTGACCCAAATCTTATATAAGTAATTCTGACGATTATCCTGCACTTTGGAAATAAGGCCTGAACTATAATTATTTAGGGGAGGGATATTGCAAGAAATGCTCTGTTAGAATAAGGCAGATCCTTAGCATGGTTTTGATGTCCATGCTGAGCACTATGTCTTCTAAGATACTAGTGTAGGTACGCCTATTAATATGTATGAAGGATATAAATGTTTAACGGAAGACAGACAAGGTAAGTACACTTTTTGCAGTAATCAAGCATTTGCTTTCAGCAAGTCCTTTACCTAGCAGGAGTCCACTTCAGCAGTATAGTAAAAGTGTTATTTAGGTGCCTCTATAGTTTTGAGGATGCCCCTGACTCTACAAAGACTCCAAAGGGATCAGCTGATATGCTGCATCTATAAAAACAATTTAAGTAGCTCTAAGTAAGTCTTCGTGCCAATTATGTTAATAAAGCTGCAAAGGGACTGCAAATTTAGAAGTCCTCTAAAGTCCAGTGCTGGCCCAGCAGTTCAGAAGCTCCTTAACAAGACATTAAATCAGGCTCTTTAATCTCTCTAATTGGTGCTTTTGAGTATACAAGAATACATGAACCATGCTGTGTTCTAAAAGCAGTAGGACGTCTTCACTGGCCAGTAATACCTAGTGAAAATAGACTTCTGAGACTGGACATCTCCTGTACTAAATAATGATGTGGAGAAGTTTCATTTCACTGCTGCTTCTCAGTATGGTTTTGCTGTTGAACAGTGCTTGGCTGCAGCTGTGCTGGAAATAGATCAGCTCTGCCCTCCATGACTGTGAGGTCCCGTTTCTAGGCATTGCTAAATATCCTGCCCATGAGCTAAGGGGTTAAACCTAGGAGTAGCCAGAGGAAGTTATCCTGCTGAGAGAAGGGGAGTTTTGGTACTGATGACCCATTATTTAAACTTGGGTGCTAAAACTTAGAAATCCTAGAGGTTAACTTAAAGATATTTGAACTTAGAATAACAATTTCCTCTCACAAAAGTACAGCTCTAATGGACGTTAGTTCTTTTAAAACCATAAAGACCTGCTCCTTGGCTGCAGTAAATAAACCCGTATGGTTTCACCAAAATGCATGAGGCTATCTGGCAGCTACGAAGTTACTATTCATTTAGCATTTAATTTAAAGAAAATCTGTAAGGTTGCTACTTTCTAGCTAAAGCTTTTATCCCAATTCTACTTTCAGCTGCTATATGAGTGTGGATTTTGTAGTGGTAATGTATGTATACATTAGGGTGACTCAGGCATACACCATCTCCCATCTCTTTTGCCTTCTATGGAAAAGGGCTAAGACAGACACTCATCTCAGTGAGTTCCAGCCTTATCTTGTCTCTGATTACTCCTGCTCTAAGCTTTTGGCTGAAGTTCTGAAGAACTCCTCTACTTCAATTTTTTTCAGATAATTTACATTCTTTTACAATTTTTTATTACCCGTGGCTATTAGTTTTATAGAACAGGTTTACAGGGTGTCATCCTTATGATTTGTATAAGAACTCCGAGACAGTATGATGGGAGACCTGGCTTGTGTTTCAAAGAAATAATTATGCAATATCCTTTAATTTTTCCTTAACATTCATCCTCACAACTGGAGAAAGAAAAAAGGCCACCCACTGAGAGAAGAGAGTGCAAAGCTAATGAGTCCACTAGAGGAAGGCTCTAAACAGAATCCTGATCATGGAATATCCAAGGAGATTTGCCCCATATGGCAGGTCATTTATGTATGTTGACTTTACATATTATTCCCTCTGGGAATAAAAACTTTCCTGTAGTCCTGCTTTTTTCTATTTCATCAAAGCCTTTATTTCAGTCATCTCTAGCTGGCCAAAAGGAACATGCTTTTTCTGTGACTCATTTTTGGTGGTGTTTTTATTTTGTTTAGGGGAAGCCAAAAGGTCTGTATTTTGTAAGGATATTTTCACAGGCATTAATTTTTTGGTGTAAATGAGTTTTTATTATCATAACTGATAACTGTCACTCCTCTAAATTGTAGGATACAAGTTTGAATTCATCAGAATATGCAGGAGAATGAAAATTGGCATGGAAGTGTGCTTCAGGTGCAAATGTTACAACCATATTAGCTTTTCACTTGAATTATTAACTTGCATACGATCAGACCTATGTACGTGCACATAAACAAACACCCACCATTTCACCCTCAAGATCATTCCTCTTGCCTAACTAATACAGTCAAAACTGATCTTATACCTAATAAGAAATTTTGGGGAATGGGGGAGACCTAAAGTTTAGTCCGTGCAGAGCTCAAAGTATTTTAGACAAATGCCATTTATATTCTTCAGGCTTGCATTTTCTGAGATTGTTTTTTGTTGTCTTAGCAGGAATTTTGTTGATGTTATTTTTAGTTGTTATCTATTCAAAAAAGCAAACAAAGTCATTTAGATCTATTTATTAATCTCTTGGGTTTTTAAAAATAATTTATCATGGTTACAAACGGATGGGGGAGGGGAAGGAATAAGAGAGAGATCTTGTCAAAATAATTTTTAAATGTTCACAATGGCCTATAGGCTAATGCTTTTTAACAAAGTTATCAAATACAGTGGTATCTGAGTGCCTTGTGTGAAGGCTAATTATTCTTCTGAGAACATTCATTTTAAGGGGTCTTTTCTATATTTCTGCATTTCATGAGAATACTTTGGAGGAGTGAAGCATGATGCATAAAGAGGAGGCTTCACTTGTGGAACAAATACTATGTATAGCTTTTCTCGTGTGTGTGTGTATATGTTATAGTTATTTCTGTGTAGGTATAGAAGAGTCATATGTGGATACCCCACATTGCTTTGGGCAATGGGTTGTAGTGCAGCAGATATTTTGTTCTAGAACTCTGCACAATAATTTCTTAAATGTTTTAACATCAACCTGTCTTTCCTGTAAATTACTCCAAACACCTGTCTCTGTCAGATACTTCAGAAATTATTTTGAAAACTTTATTTTGATTATCCTTTCCTTTGATGCTGGCAAACACTTTGGTTTAAAGTAATTATCACATGAAGAATTTCACAAACCATTTAATAAAAATAGTATGTATAAATTAATATTAAAAAAATTTCACAAAATACTTGTTTTGTAAACTGCTTTTTTATTATGCATTGCCAACAGTTAAATAATATGTTGCTGTTTCATGCAAGCTGGAATAGTGTTAAGAGAGCAAATGTTAATCCATAGATGTGTTAAGGAAAAAAGTGCTAAATCTGAATAAGTTTGTACAGGTTGAAATATGAAACTGGAGAGCTGCTTCAGTTAAAATGACTTTGAATTAGTTACTGAAACAACCACTAGTTTTAATTGCCCAGTGTTCCTGAACCTTGTTCCAGCTCTCCCTAGGATGTTTCTTTTTATCATGTGTTAAAATTGACACACTTCTTTTTCTGTCATACAGTATAATGACTTAGTAGCAGCTCTAGGAATATAGTAAAACAGTACTACTCACCAACTAGTTGTGATTACTACTCAGTAATGGGTCCATTTCAAACCAAGTACTGCATAATATTAAGAAAAAAAAACAACCCCAAAAAAACCCAACCAAACCCCAAATCTTCTAGTATGAGCGAATACAACAAATGTACATAATATGTCATGGAGTAATAGCTCAGTTACAATAATAACAATACATAAGGAAAAAAACTATGGAAATATATTTTCTTTTGTGCACACCAGGTGCTTCACATCTTAATTTGTTACAAATGATAAACAGTAAAATTGAATTATTATGTTTCTGCAGGACAGTCATATAGTGAAATATTTCTTGCAATGATCAGGAACATAGAGAGACAAATTGTTTTAATTACAGACTGAAAAAAAATCTATTTTATGCATCTTTATTGCCTTAAATATAAACTAAGTAAATAAAGTCCAAGTAATTGACAGTATATAATACAAATTTTCATATGTAACCTGTGGATATTAAATTTGTCAAGAAGGACTAAAATAACTGGCCTGAAGAAATACCCATTTATGACATGCTTTATAATGAGTGACAGACATATTTGATCACTTAGCTGTTTTATTCATTTTCATCATAGTATCTATTTCTTTTAATTTGTTCTTCTACAGTGAGCTGTTTGTACTTGACTTTCTCGCCTTGGAATGATGGAACAGCTGTATATCTTGAGCTCAGTAAATGTAAGTTTGTGTTTAGGTCATTCTTTGACACTTTGATTATTTCACTTTCTTGACAGGTATTAATATCATTCAGTTCTGTATCGTAATTCCTGTGTTCTTTTGAATATGGGTTGCAGGAATTTTTAGTTATGTCTACAGAGTCTATTAGACCACAGACTAAAACCAGGTTGTCTTTTCTAAGAAAAGGTGTTTTCAGACTGTCAGATAAAATAGTATTCAAGTTTTTGTCATATTTTGTTGTTTCTTCAATGCATACCAACTCAGTATCAACAGGGAATGTTGCATTAGTTGCCCCCTTTAAAACTAATGTGCTATTAGTACAGGACTTCTGACAAGTGGCATCTTTATTAAATTGAGCAAGACTACTGGAGGTAACAGCACTTTCGTCTTTTGAGTTCTGTTCATCCTGTGAAACAGTTACTGTATTGCTAGAATAGCTCTCATGAGATTCATACATCTCAAATACTTCTTCATTTCCTGACCGATTTTCCAACTTTGCAAAGGCATGCTGTGATACAGTGCAAATTGCATGGCTTAATGCTGTCATTGGGTTAGACATAGCTGAGAGAGTTGTTTCCTGCCTACAAATGTTTAGATGTGAAAAAGTGGCATAATTGTTATTGTTATTGTTATTCAAGCTGATTTTTTTGTGGTTCTTTTGTACTGTTACATCATCAATGTTAGTAACCTGTACAACTTCTGAATCATCATTTTCATTAATTTTTTTCTCTTGCTTCTTCCCAGCACTATGCAAAATCACATTATCACCTTCATTAATATCCTTTCCACTTTCCTCCCTATTATGTGATCCTCCTGTTTTATTCAGCTTATCTTGCACGTTCCCAGCTTCCTCATCTTTTCCCTTATTGCCTGTTTCATTTTTCTTTGCTTTACAGATATTTGCATCTTCTTTTTCAGACAGAGAGCTAAAGGATGAGTGTTGATTTTGTGCATTTGCAGTGTTGTTTTTATTTTGCTCTCTCACAGGATTTTTTTCCTGAGGACCGTTTTTATTGCACAGAGGTTTATTTGTATGTGAACTAGAACCTTCTTGAGCCAAACCTTCTGGGGGCCACTTCGGCTTATTTATGTTAGCCACTTCTTCAATAGAAAATGTTTTCTTAAGTGTTGCATCATGTGTTGAAGGAGGCCATGTCATCTTTAATTTACCTCTTTCTGTGGATTTTTTCAAATTATTATCCAAAATATCAGGACGAGTACCTTCAGAACCTGAGTACAAGTCTTGATCTATTTCTGTAATTGGTTTAGGATCAACAGGTTTACTATTAATGGGATTTGTTTCTTCAGCATGAATATTGCCAGCTGAGATACGTCGATCTTTAGAATTCCATAATTCTTTATGCTGCTTGTGTCCAAAACCTTCATCATAATTTCCTTTTGATTTGAAAAGCTGCTTAAAATGGGGTTTACAATATATTTTTCCATGGAGAGATGCATAATTTCCCAAGCTGCCGAATGGAAGAAGATTTGTTTTATACTTTCATATATCATAAATCTACTGTGAATTTTACACTTTACTTGGTATTTCAGGTACCCCTACATGGCAGTGTATATAAAGAAAGGAAGAGCAAAAAGAGAACAAATCCAATGTATTGGCCAATTTTGACCACACACACACACAAAAAAAAAAAGTAGCTAAACCCTTTAATTGCAAATTCCCATACAATTTCAAAGTCAAAGTGAAGGAGAAGAGCCATGATTTGTGATTTAAGAAAGAACATAAAATTATTCAGTTGTTGCACAGCATAAGCTTCAAATAGGAATGTTCCACAGCACTTCAGGGTTGTTGGGACCTTTTTCTTCATCATATTAAAGACTGAATCCTCTATTTTTCTACAAAATAGGTGGAAAAAATACAGTGCCAATTTTCTTTAGCCTTTGTGAGAATTATAGAAATTTGTGTTTAATTATATTTGGATTCTGCTCTTAAATGAAGTAAAGGAAATGTGTGTAACCTCAAAGGTGTTAAAATCAGAACTGTTGGCCTTTGCAGTCTGATAGAGCAATAAATACTGCATTTCATATAAAGGTTACAAGAGTGGTTTCCTAATGCGGAGAACCATCATCACTAATTTTATGAAGAAAAGTGATAGGAAATTTGGTTTGTGTTCAGATGTCTTAAATTCCACCCAAGTTTCTGTGTCTGCTGCTTCTGGTTCATGAGCTCACCTGAAGGTCTGAAACAGTCAGTAGGAAGTAATATGCAGAAGAATTTGGAAGATATGGGGGTGAAGCTGTTCTTAAGAGAATTTAAAGGACTCGTTCCATGTCACAGCACAGATGTCAGTAGCAGAGAAGAAAAGGGGAACCCAGGGTACCTCCCTGTTAACCCGACATCCTACAGGCTGAATAATTTCACTGTCTGTATTTATATTCAAATGCAGAATTCTGTGAGTGAACATGCAGTTACTTCTTACCTTAATTGACTGCCACAGTGATGACATCGGAAACATGATTTATGAAAATTCTGCTTGTCGGCAACTAGGCATTCCATTGGGTAAACTCTCTGTTGACATAGTCTGCACGTTTCATTTTCCTGAATCTGCAGTTTCTAAAACCACATATTAGAAAGTTACAAGTTAAAGTAAGCCACATATTATGATTTATTTTTAACTGTATCAGTCCATATGTTTTGCTAAAACTGTAGTTTTCTTTAGCCATTAACTGGTATCTCAGCTGTCAATTTTAGGGCTTCATTTTTGTTCAACTAACAGTCATACTTCGAAAGTGAAAAACTACTCACCTTTCCCTTTTCAGAAATCTATGCATTTGAAAGGACTATTCATTTTGCTACACCAGGTACAATATTTCCCATTTACTTGTAATAACTATTTATTTTGTGAAATGAGATAGGATAATAAAAGGTTTCTAGTAAAAGTGGAATTGAGTATAATGTATGTATAATCTTTCAATCTACAGTGTGATTTAGAGATCAATAAACAGGGGTAGATGTTTGAAATTCTGATAAAGTTTTGCTTAATAATGCCAAAAGCACATCAGGGAGTTCCACTTCTGTGGTAACCTGCAGAATGTACGCTTGATATGGTCCAAATATGCTATGGACACAATTATTTGTGGTTTTTTAAATTTTTCATTTCATTTTCATGAACTGATACTTCAGTTAATTTTTAAGACTGAGTTAGCTACAATTACATTACTAACTATATCAAGTCCTTTATTTTATGAAGTATAATTAATTATAAAGGGAACTAGTTCTCTGTAAAGTATGAATAGAAGGTTTAGTTCATACCAGTAAAGGGCAGAAGGAAATAATGGACAATCTGTTGGGCTTGGAATAACGCATGATGCTCTTCTGTCTTGATTTCTGAATTGAACTATGGCTATGAAAACCATACTAGCAGACAAACACAAATAGGGTGGATCAAATAATTGCTTGTATAAATATATCTCCATTGACAATAGTAACGCCCCTTGACATCAGCAGAAAATTTGGCCCCTTTCAGCATTGTGTCTGTTTATGGTTTGCCTGCTGGTATTGGTTTTTTAGCAATTCACAGATCAAGACAGAAAGTGATGTAGATTTTATAACTACAGCATTAGTTGTCGTGTATCTCTAGTGCCTCTAATGAGAGCTGTGAAAAATGCTGAAAATTAAATATCTTCAAAATCATGTAGAACTTCAAAAAGTATAAACCACCAGTAAAAAATAACAAAAAAAAAAATCCCCCAAAGAACTGTTGCTGGTGAAATAGAAAGCCTCAAGTGTAGCCTCAACTTAGTCTCCAAACAGCCTGACAAAGTGAGGCTGGGCAGGTGTGGAGTGCCTCCTGCCTCACTAGGCATGGACTGCTCAGCTGGTGGTGTGACCCAAACATACGGACTCAGCTTAGAATTCTCAGGTATGCAAGTATTCTGAACGTAAAGAGGAAGGAGAGGAAAGGCACAAGCTTTGTGATACAGGAAGAGATAAGGTAATTGGGAGGAGAAAAAATGGTGACCTGTCTCCTGGAAAACTGTATCACTGGATGGTTATGCTCCATTTAGTTGGACAGTTGATAGTGTTGTGCCTCAGAAGGCAACAGTCAAGAGAAAGGAAAAACAAAGAGGAACTTTAAGGGAATTTTATCCCAAAGCAACTTCCAAGACTGAATAGTGGAGCCAACATTCATCTTCATGAAAATGAATCATGTATTGGGTGTCAGTGGCAAAGTTTTGGTAGCTGGGCGACTGCAGGGGCAGCCTCTGTGAGGAGAGGTGGGGAAAGCCCTGTGCTGGATGCAGCAAGTTCTAGCCAGCTCGAGTAGGCCCACCCCAGCTGCAGCTGAGCCCCTCAGCCACACTGGTGCCTCTGGGAAAGCGTATTCAGGAAGGGGCAAAATGCTGCACATGCAGCAAGACTGAGGGAAAAAAGTGTGAGAAACAACCCTGCAAACACCAAGGTGAGAGAACAAGGAGAGGAGGAGGTGCCTCAGCAGATTCCCCTGCAGCCTGTTGAGGAGAGCAGGGGAGCAGGTATTTCCCTGCAGCCCGTGGAGAGCCCGTGCTGGAGCAGGGGAGAAGTAGTAGGAGGAAGGAGCATCAGAGAGGAGCCGGTGTGGACTGACCCCAGCCCCGCTTTCCTTAGCCCTTCTGTGTTGCTGGGGTTGGGGGGAGGAAGTAGAAGAGTCAGGAGTGAAGGAGTAAAGTTGAGCATGGCAAAAAGGGTGCAGGAGGGGAGATCTTTTAGTGTTTGTCTGTGTTTCTCACCATCTAAATATATTTTAATTAGTAATAAATTAAACTAATTTTCCCCAAGTCAAGTCTATTTTGCCTGTGAAAGTAATTGGTGACGTCCCTGTTTTTATTTTGTCCCATGAGCTTTTTCATCCTATTTTCTCTCCCTGTCTTGTTGATGAGGGGGAATGAGTGAGAGTGGGAGTCAGGCAGGTCAACCCACCACATGTGAACAGTCCTACAAAATCAGCGGGGAAAAGACTGGTCTAGTAGTTGAGATCATCAGTATTTACCAGATAGAAGAGATTCCAAATGAAATCCAGAGGCTTGACAATATAGAGAATTCAGTATTCTATTGGTTCTGGGTATTTCTACACACTTTTAACATGCTTAAGTATACTGAGTCTGTCTAGGATGCTGTTAATTTTCTTCATAGCAGCTCATGGTGCTACATTTTGGATTTGTGGCTAAAGTGTTGATAACACACCAGTGTTCTAGCTATTTATGAACAATGCTTGCAGTGTCAAGGCCTTTTCTTCCTCCCACTCTGATCCCCCTCCTCACCCCAGGCAAGCAGGTTGGCGATGCGCAAGGTTGAGAGAGGACACAACCAAGGCAGCTGACCCCAACTGACCAGAGGGATATTCCATACCGTATGACATTGTGTTCAGCAATAAAAGCTGAGAGAAAGGAGGAGGAAGAGGGGAGTTTCAGAGCTATGGCATGTCTTTCTAAGTAACTGTTGTGCATGTTAAAGCCTTGCTTTCTAGGAAGTGGCTAAACATCTGCCTGCCAATGGGAAGCAGTGAATCAGTTCCTTATTTTGCTTTGCTTGCCCCCCCAGCTTTGCTTCAGCTATTAAACTGTTTCTACCTCCGCCCACAGGTTGTCTTGCTTTTTGCTCTTCTGATTCTTTCCCCGCTGTGGGGAAGTGAGCAAGCGAACAAGCGACTGGGTGTGGACTTAGCTGCCAGCCGGGGCCAACTCACCACATTAATTATTTTGCTGGACCACCACCAGACTGTGCCTCATGTTACAGGATCACAAGCTACTCATGTTTAATTCTGCTCCTAGCATGAACAGAGGTAGCATCCTTCTCTTCTTAGTGCACAGAGTTGGTAAACTCAAAGCAGAGCTTTCTGTTTAGGAGTTAGGCAGGTACAGGAGCATGTAGCCTTGTTCTGCCATTTTCAGTGTTGTTCAAGCATCAGCATTCTGTTTGTGTGTTTCAAATGGCTAAAGCTATGGTAACATCTCATTTTCCTACAGGATCCCATCTATATTCAGTGCCCAAAATAGATGCACAAAAGGAGAACATTGATGTTCATCATGCAATAGCATATGTGATATTTTCTAAGTTTCAGATGCATAACTTTGCAATCTAAACACTATTTTAATATACTTTTTAAGTAACATATGTACCATGAGGAAGAAGTCATGTTTTATTTTCAATGTTTACTTCATATTCATATATAAATATTCATATATATGTTCACATACTTCATATATTTTAAAAGTTTACATCAATCTGAAATAACAGGCTCAGCTTTTTGAGGGACACTCCTTAGTGATGTGAAACCTGGACTCTGACATCAGGTAAATGGGTTTGCTGCCTTAATTCAGACTAGGGCTGTATCAGCTGGTAAAATCACCCAGCAGGAAGTACCAGAAAAAATTTTTAAATTGCATATTAATTTGTAAACTGTTTCAGTAATTTTACTCAAACAGGAATCCCACCAAAACATAGTTCACTTTGTCTTAAGTCACATCTTGTGCTTTAGTAAACTAAAACCAGATGTGCACAAAACATGACCATTATTTTATCTCTACAGTTATTTTATACCGGCAACATTTTACCTCAGTTAAGAGGATGTTGCATTAATTTTAAGCATGAGAAGTCAGGTGCATTCTGTGCACATTTTCTATCATGTTAATATTTCTCAAATACAACAGTAATGCTATTTTAATTTTAATGTCTATTTTTAGTATCTTTTTAATTTTTATTTTGCTCTATATTATTCTTCAGAATAGCTCTTGTCACATTAATCCTCATAATGGTGGAAGACGTAGTAGCTAGAGGCTTTCACAACAGTTCCTGCGTCTTCAGCTTCTCAGCCTTCTGGTCTTCATAGACAACTGTTTGAATTCCTATCGTGTACTTTTATACTACTCGCATATTATTGCCATCAAATTTGGAATTGGAAAGTATGCTTTGCTTGGTGCTACAGGGGCTGCTGCATCTTGTGCAGGACCTTGATCTTGCTTGTTTGATTTCTGTGATGATGTTTTAGCTGGACTTAATTCCTCTGAATCCTCTGTGTGCCAAGGCTGTGTTTCAACTAACTGTTTTGCCTTGTGCACAGCACTAGTCATGCTTTCCTCCACTGAGAGTCCATGTACCATTTTAATTTCCAACAGGTTTTAAATGTTCAGTGTACTACTCGGAAATGTCTCTTTTCAGTGTCTTCTCTGTGGACAGCTTCACTCTCCAGTCTTTGACCAAAGTTGTCTCTGGTAGCAGACAGCAGCAGAGGTTCAAAATATTTTATGCTTCTCTTCGCATTTCCTTTAAACTCTTTCAGCTCAGAGTTCAGCTGCAACAAATTAAGGACATCCACTGGGTTGATCTGCCCAAGTTTATCCAGGTTCTGTGCTTCCAGCATGTGCCTCAGAGTCTTTACAGCACCACTAGAAACTTCTTGGATGTGAGTTTCATCTGATGTTTGTTCCTCATCGTGACAATTTTTATTCATAGAGTCCAGTGTCTGCATTTCAAACATCCACGTGACAGCGTGAACATCTCATCTAACTAATGCAGGAGCCTTGACCATAGTTCCTGCAGAGCCTGGAGCGTGTGCACGCAGTGCATCAGGAGGCTGGTTCTGAAACATGCAGGCTATGCATTTAACATTTCCACCTGCGATGGTTTCCTAGTCTGCAATGCTTCTAGCTTTGTCTGGGTCTGGAGGGTCATCTTTAATTGGAACGAAAGGCTAGTTTTCAAAGACCCCTCTTATAGAGAGGACCTCTCCTCTCCAAATTTCACGCCACTCTAAGCATTGTTTTTCTAGTCCTGTGAACATTGGAATGATGAAGGCAAAGCCATATCTAGCCTGCTGCACATCTGACATCATATTCCATGTTTCACATTCACCAGATAAAATATTAGAAGTTTCATTCAGGTAATGTTTCTCTAAGCATTTTCTTAACTGTGGGTGGAGGCATTTGTATATATGTCTTAGTTCACATAAATTGCTTTGCTTCGGGTACAGATCTGTGGAGACAGTGGGTTTTGCTGGAGAGCTGGATGATTTAGTGGACTGGGAAATTGCTGTCATTTCCAATGGAGCTTTTGCATAAGTAGTGGAAAACTTTTCTGTGCTTCCATATTTATGGGATCTGGAGCAAATCATTGCAGAAGTAGCCGTTCTGTCCTGTTTTTTTCTTTGGTGTAGAAGTTTCCTGTAGTCTGCTTGCTGAAGTAGTAGCAGCAGAAGATGAACTAACTGTGGAAAGCAATGTAATTTCCTGGTACGTATTTTTCATCTTTAGGGAACAAAAGTAGTTGGGTTTTTTTTAAAGAATAGTACCATATAAAACAATTTTTCTGTTCTTCACATAAGCTAGTTCTACAAGGACCCAAGGAATAGGATTATAATAAGATCGGGAAAGACACAATCCATCAGCTCTTGCTCAGAATGCATAAAACCAATCTTTTGAACTAAGAGCTGTGCTATTTGCACCATAGAATGTATGTGAAAAGAAATGTGGAATTCATACAAAATGCAAAATGATGATTGAGCAGTCTTGGAGTTTTTGCTGCAACACATGCAAAGTTTGCATTATAAGCATAATGTAAAGTTACGCTGTGGCTTATGCTCATTTTCATTTCTTCTGAAAGTGACAATTACTGTGCTTCTGAGAATGTGTGGTGACAGAAATTATACATAGTTACAGATTCAAACCAAGGAAAGAGGAGACTGTATTCAGCCTCAGAGGACAGGAATGCAAAAGTTTTTATAAAGTTTGTCACATAGTCTAAGTACTTGTTGAGCCTTCTAACGTACTTCATATTATGTTATGTGCACTTAATTCCTAAAATCCATATATTCCCACCACTTTCATAGGCTACCTTTTTAATCACAATTAGTTAAAATAAAAATTCAGACTGCATGATGGACCAATGTCAACTTCACCACTTCTAATTTGCATAAAGATCCCTCTTACTAAAAGCACAGACCTTTAGTTCTTTTGCAGGTGTTGCAGTCACTCTGTCAGAGGAAACAGCCTTCTCCTGAGCTGTCCTTTCAATCTGCTCTTTTAAAATCTGTGTTACAGTTTTTGGGAGCTCTTCATTCTGAGCTGCATTGATTGCTGCAATGGGAAGAAGAATAAAAAAGATAATTTTTCCTCCACCCTGCGTATCATGAAATTGACTTTGTTAGTGAATTATAAAACATTGTTACATTATAAAAATTGTATTTAGCCTTGCAGAAGTCTAGACAGTCACTTGATCATGAACAGAAATTCATAGAGAGAATGACTGAATAGTTGTTGAGGAATATGTTATCAACTACTGTTTTGCCACACCTGAGTGGTGTGGAAGGGCTAAGGGTTGGCTGGGGTCTGTAGGAGAATATAACATGTGAATTCTAATACCACCACCAGCACCATCAGTGTTTTAACACTGGTCATATTCTGCAAGGCTGTTCAGTTTATCTATAAATTGAACCTTTATGATCCATGATTTTGTATATACATGGGCAAGTGTTTGCCTGTGTTTTCAGACAATTCTTCAAGTCCCCAGTTATTTCAAGCAACTGAGCATGTATGTAAAACCACCTCCTTGTGCAAAAGCCAAATTCTGTACCAAATTCTAAACTTGTTTCTTAAATCCCATTGAAGTCAATGAGTGTGCTTTCCTGGGAGTTCGGAGCAATGTGCATTTTCATGTTTGTATGCTAAGAGCGGTACATCTGTGTAAGTAAAGACATTTGCCATTGCTCATTTGTGAGCCTTTATTCTCATGCCACTTCTTACCTGTTTCATCAGTGTGCTGAGTGAATGTAGAAGCCATTTTTATCTCATGAGTAACTTGCTCACGATGAGAAACCTGTGCACAAAACCTTCACTTTACTACAGGATTTAGTGCGATATGTAAGAATTTTCCATACTTCTGAAAACATATTTAAAATGCTACATCAAAGAAAAATATGAACGGAAACCTAATTAATTACCATGTTAAAACAACAACAAATTAAAAACACTTAATAAAACACCTTTAAAAAATTATTATGCACTGCCTAATGAGGGAGACTATCAGCAGAACATCTAGATCTTACTGTACCAAGTGGTAGAAGAGGAAGAAGCAAAGCAGATATGTATCAGCATCAGTATAATTGTCCAGTGACAGGATTATTAATTGATCTAGTTACCTCTTGTGTCTGAGAGGCTTCCATTTGACTTTCTTTGGAGGGCATTTCATTGCACTTAGCTTCCCTGGTGCTGCTTGATACTGTGTGCCGCCGGCTACTTGACATTTCCTAAAGACAAATAAAAATAATCATACATTAACAGCTAATAGTAAATTGGATTTCTCTTTTTTTTTTTCTGCCTATGAAGGACTTTCACAAATAAATTCTAATGTAAATGGTGTAACTAGAATAGACATTTTACAGAATAGTACCATTGTTATTATGATTGATATCTGTTGCCATAGAAATTGAAACAGGCTTTTTTATAACACAGAAGATGTCAAGTTGTTTCTGTTACCACAGCCAGACTTTGACCAGCAGATATGGAAAGCTGCATGAATACATACAATGTATAATTAGACTGGAAGGGTGGACAGAGTTGACTAGGAAGACTGGTTCTGGCTTTATATGCTGTGCCATCGACTTGTTACCTATCAGTGGGCGTGAGGCTAATGCAACTTTGTAAAATGAACTATAATAATATGTCTGTGTAAGAGATGCTGACTTCCTGCATATGCTTTACACAGCTCTTCTGATGCAAAAATCATGCTGAATTGCAGTTGTGAAAAATATGACCCATAGGCTAACCAGAAGATCCTATAAAATATACAGGCTAGCATTGTACCTAAAGTCTGACAACTGCAGTGTAATAAACCGAGCATATCATTTGGAGTTTAAACCACTGTCTGAGATGTCTGTGTAGACTGATTTCTGAGGTTATCTATGTTTAGTTTGACTCCAGATTCTGGCAGTGATTTGTTTTCTTATTTAAAGCCTGTTACAGAACCTGTGTTACATCACATTCCCTGTGTCCATGGCATACTTTGAGATTTAGTGGTTAGAAGAAAAAAATCCAAATGACCAATATTATTAAGATAGCAGTTCTTTGCTTCCTCTCTCATGCACACTAGCATGCACACAGAGACATCTAACAAATAATTTCACTCATGTCAAATTAAATTTTCTTCTTCCTTTGCAAGAAGGGAGCTTGCCTATTGTTTCTACTGATAATAAGCTTTCAGATGAAAGGAGCTTCTGGTCCCTCCAGAAAGAGCTTCCCAAGCGTTCAATGTAATGTGAATGGAGGCAACAGTGTTTCTGAGAATGCTGCTATATCTCTGGTGCAACAGAGAGCTGTAAACTTACTGCATCTCAAATCCTGGCACCTTCCTGAAATCCAGCTAATTGTGGGGCAAGAAATTAGCTCTCTCCCTTAGTCATCCCATGACAAAGCATATCTTTATGGGATTTATTCCTTCAAACTAAGGAATACACCTTCAAACTAAGGAATGCTTACACTGCTTGCATATCCACTAACATTCCTACTGAATCAATACAGGGGAGCATCCACTGCCTGGCCCATAAATTCTGCCATACATAGGAAGCAAGGGCTCTTAGGTTCTATGGCAGAGAAACAACATGCATCACCTTCGTGGGCTTTAGGAATTCTCTTCCACCTCTGTGCTGCCAAATCATCTGTTTCAACTATAACATGAATTAAAATCATATGAACAAAAGATAGAATAATTTTTTTGATTACTGGCCCAGTAAGTGATTTAATGTGTTACCAGTATCAAAATTAATCCTACCTACCTCAAAGTTTGAACTGTAAAGATGAGGTGAGGCCTGAGGAGAGCAAGTCAGAGCATGGTTTACACTCACAAGTTCTGTATGTGTAACAGTTGTGAGGGAGACACAGAGCTAACCCCATACCAAGTTGAAAAGAGGCAGTGCAAAGCAAACGAAGTGTAAATTTTTCCACCTATTCTCTGTTTAATGATTACGTGTAGGTGTATGTATAATATGCCTTTTCATTTTATATGGATATACTTTTCAATATATTTATGCATATATATGCTTTTTTCATTTAAGATATGCTTTTCTGTTCAAATGTGCATGTTTTAGATATGTAAGTCAAGCTCTCATTACTGCAGAAACTCATTCATGAGACACAAAATATGTTCATGATAGTCATTATGTGTCCTTTGAATGGTATGGGGTATTAAAATCGAATATAATTAGGCTTAATGTAGTCAGGAAGCAAATCTAATCTGAATGTCACTACTGCTTTATTGCTGTAACTTTGGTACAGCTTATGAAGTAGTTGCCATATTGCAAAAGATTATAATTGTTTAATGCGACAGCTATGGCTGTCTAAAATGCAGCCTAAACATTATGGGCCAGATTTTGACAATATAATTACATGGCCTTGCTCTGGGCACGCAGGGAGGAAGAGGGACTTGGAGGTTTTCATATTTTGTGTGTCTGTCAAGATAGCTAATTGAAATTCCAGTGACAGAGGGTAAAATGCTGCTTGTTTATTATTCCAAACAAGTGGAGAGCAGGAAGACCCATGATTTCATCCCTCCTCTGTAACAACCAACTGTTGGATATAGAATGGGATATCCTGTAGATAGGGTTAGTTTAGTCTACCCCATTAGAGTCTGTGGCATGTTTTGTAGACCCCATAGATTTTGGAGAATACTCTGTTGAATTATTTGATGGTCTGTATGGATTAAGGTTGCTCTTATCTTATTAAGCAGGATAGGTCTTGCCTCCAACGCAGGACTGTGGCTGAAGATCATGATCTAGATTTAATACTGTTTAAGAGTTATGCTTGTGGGAGCTTGATCCCTCTATTTGTTTCTGTGGAATACACAATTCCTGCTATACTGTGTGTTAGTAAATCAAAGAAGGTTGTTTAATCAACCAGATCTCACATCACGGTGTCAGGAGGAAACAGCTCCCCTCCAGCTGTGCAGGGGAGGACAGACAAAGAACCCAAAGTCATTTTTGGTGGCAGGAGTGAAAAGACAACTATCACAGCTGCTTTTCCCATGTCCCAAGGATCACCTTTCAATTACTTTTTGTTTATTCAATGCCATATCATGAGCAAGCTTCAGAAAACACTGTCAGCTGGATGATTGTTAGCATACTGCTAGCTCATGAACAGTTTCTTACAGTCATTTTATTTTTAATTCAGACTTCCATCACCCTCCATTCTTGTCCGTTGGTTTCAAGTCACCTTTTATGGGGGCTGCTGGATTTCCCATGCGTATCTGTATGGTACATAATACAGAGGGCTATAGTGTCCTGTTGTGGTCTGAATAAAAAGTCATTCTAACCTAAAACAATACTATTAAAAAAATAAAGCTGTAAATCTGAGAATAAGTCTGTATATGTTTTGTTAGAGGAGTGCATTTTTATGTGGGCATTCAGATTCTGTTACTGAAGAGAACTGTAATTGCTACACGTGTTTTATATGTTAGTGGCCCATACATCAATTTTAGTGCCTCTGTGCTGAAATAATTTAGATAGAATTCTTATTGCAAAATGTGCCAAGATTTGAATTTTCAGTAACTGTTCTGTGTATTTTAGACCAAGGTTTGCTTTTTTGTGTTGACATTTTTGCAGTTTCCTTCTATTCTGACAACAGACAAAACATACTTTCCCTTTCAACAATAAAATTGCTTTGAGGCTCAGAATATGTATGCTGTATGTGTACATAATACATGTAAACAACTCTATCTGTGTATGTATTTATTGTTCAAGGGGATCAAATGGCCCAAAAGCTTGTCCAAGCACAAGAAAGCCTTTTACTTGCTCACATTTGAAGCATGTTGCTTTTAGTTGAACTGTACATTATGGTCATCATATAAGCTCTGTGTGAAGTTAGCTAATACAATATCGTTTATGTATTGGCAGATTTAAAACTTACTGTTCTAAATGATCATCAGTGTATACGAACTTGGGGTTCCCTTTAGGCAGCAGTGGAAGTACATGATGAGTTTCAGTTACAAAATTAGTAACAGTAGAATCACTGACTGATGATTTATTTGGTGTGGATCTTCATTTCTTCCTCAAAACTATGCTTTTTTACCTATTTAAGTTCTTATTGAGGTATCATCTGCTCATCAGTAGTGTGAGAGTCTTGAAGAAATTTCTTATAAGAACTTCACTTACCTGCACTTCATCTCTATGATTTGTCAGCCTGGCTTAGTTGTATGTATATACTTAGGGTGTTTTGGGCACCATGTGGAATATTTTCATAAAAAGCTAAAGTTTTCACCATTCACTAACATTGTCCTGTTATTCAGTCTTATCGTGTGCAATCACTAGAAAATTGGCAATTGCTACACTGTCAGTCTTAGAAAATTTGTCTGGAATGACCCTCAGTGAAGGAGGTATAGCTATACCTGTGTCATTCCTGACACATGATACTATAGGGTTGAGTGAATATCAGATACTTTCAATATATTCCACTCATCCTTCCTATGTAGGAGGTTCAGCTCACTTGCCAGAAATGGCTTGTTTCTCACACTGGCTAGTGAGACTTTAAGTATCTAGCTAGCTGAGCTGGTGTGGCAAATCATTCCAGGCTGACATTTGCAGAACAGTAACACTGAAGCTCATGACCTCTTCTCAGCTTGATGGCTGATGATAAAAGGTGCTCATGATGCCTGTGGTCAATTAAAGACCAGGTCTCTAAACAAACTGGTTGAGTTTGTGAGCACATGGCAATTCTATAATCAGTTTTCATTGCTGCTCACCATTCTGGACAAGAGTTTAGTGCATGCTACTGGTAATATGGCACCTTTCACAAGGAACCAATCTCCCTTACATTGAAGAGAGCTATGAGTAATGACTGCTGCCTGAGAAAAACAGAAAGGTAAATAGTTATTATTTGCATATTTGATATCAATATTTTGAATGAAAAGCCATGCACTCCTTATGCAACAATTGAATATGTAGTAAAATGTTCAGCTATTTAGATTACTGTTTAAAAAATGAATTGCTTCCATATTTTAGCTTGGATTAATAGTTTGAATTTATCCAGATCTGGAGATCTGTCCTGAAACTAAATGAATTCTCTGTTTTGCCCCAGGATTGATTCAGTGACCTTGAATAATCTTTCAGCTACCTAAGTGTATAATCCCATTTTCCATGAGAGTGCAGTTATGTTATATAGAAATGGGATTTTATGGTCTTGCAGTAAGTTATTTAACCTAAATTTAAAGATTGTTCCATATAGTCTGAGTGATTTTATTTCCTGTGAACGTGACTATTTCTGCTGAAGATTTGAGAGAGCCTCCTCAACTAGCCGCAGAGGACAAATACATGGATAAGTATTCTTAGAGGTCACATCTTTGTTGAAGAAATGGAACCATTGTAGTGGCTTTGTGGAGAGCTAGACGTCACTGTTAGGCCAGGGAAAATGCACCTTCATATCATAGAAATGAAGTTACTTGGTTCTGGGTAAGAGAAAAAGTCACATAATTTCTGTACACGGTTCTGCATTTCTTCATCTAGATAAATGGCAGCTAAGTTGGACCACATCATCAGAAAAGTATGTGCATAACACTTCCTATTACCAGGGATTATGCTCCAATATGATTATTTCCAAATATGGGATTTTTCTGTTTAGTTAAGAATGCTTTAATACATCTGCAGCAAACTGTGTCTTCTCCCCTACACACTGCAGTTTTGCTTGTTGTCTGTGCAAATTGTTGATATTGGTATTAATGTGTAAGAAATAAGAGATGACTGGTAGATATGATGTTATTTATTTAACATGAAAATGAACCTATGGCAGAATGTTGATGTGACCTATTCTACAAAGTTGGAGAGCAATATTGCTTAAAAATCTCTCCAAGAAGTGCAGGATGGTAAAGCAATTTACTGTGCCATTACTGTTTTTCAGAGTGCACAGGACAGATTGTGCAATGTGTTTTATTATAGAGGATTTCACATAGTCCAAAATCATTATCTCCTACAACAATTTTTCATGGTATATGCTAATAAAGTAATAAAATGTAAAGACTTTTTATCTAAAATAACACTTAGCTGATGCTTTGTTCTACTTTTATGTAGCATCTGAGTTCTTCTGTGCAATTTTTGATCTGTTTAGGGGAGTTTATTAGATTCAAGTCAATGGAAGCAGGAAATCCCTTTTGAAAGAGATGGTTTAACATCATGTCAAGTGCAGTAAATGCAAAACATCACCATGATACTTGATAATGAATTACAGTCTTACAGACAAGGTTCAGCATAAAATACTGATATGGTAGTAATATGCTTTACTCATCTATTTGCTGGAAGTCTAGTATTGCCCATATTGAGTGTTCATCTGCATAAAAAAATATATGATTCCTGTAGTATATCTCAAAGAGAAAATTCTGTGAGTATGAACATTAGGGAAATGTTGTCTTAGTCATAACGAAAATTCTTCAGTAAAGCAAACAGTCATACTTTTTCCTCAAGCTATCTAGCAGGGCATACCTCTTTTGTTAGTACTAAAAATGCTATTGTTACCTGTACAGATTTGTGCCGATGCTGGTACTGAGCAAAGGTCTTTCGTGAAGAGGTCATCTTCACTTTCTCAAATTGTTTCCTCACTGCTGCCAGGCCACCAGGCACAGTACAGAACTTGGTTTTCTCTGAAGTCTAGAGTGATAAAATAAGGCCAGTTGTTTTCCATTTGCACTAAGAACATACTTCTGTGAGTTGATTCTTTTAAAACTCATTAATAACACTATGCTATAATGCTTATAAATTTCACATGAAAAATCTGGAAATATTTGGTTATGTCTGTAGCCTCTTATAGGCAACCTCCACTGACGTAATCTGTAAACCCTACTTATTTTGACAGTACACATGAATTAACATTAGCATTCACAATAGATACAGTAATAATACAGTTGTTTTTCAGATGTTGTCATCAAAATACAAAACATATACATACTGTTAACATTAACTGTTGAATCTCGTTGGCCCATTTTAGAACTTTAACTTGTCAACCAAAAATTAGGACCTGCAAATTATGAAGTTATTTTGGAATTTTGCAATCTAGGACTTATTTAACACTAGCTGATAAATGTTCCTGTGTGAAATAGATCCTGCTGATGTAACTGCATATTCATCTCTGCCTAAACTAGTGTCTGAGGACTCAGTGATGTCCTCTGTATTTTTGGGGATCAGTCATGTAATACTCTGTCTTTGCAGGAATGACTCACAGAATCGTAAATGCTGTTTTTGGCAAGTTCACAGACCACTGCACAAGAGCCATACATTGTGATCTGGAGAACTAAGGCCAATGTATATTTGAAAAATATGCATGTTTGGCCTGAATCTTTAGCACCAAAAGGAGTAGGTTCCATCTACTTGATTGTCAGTAGCAATCATTTTCCAGAACAATTCTTCTCTGCTCTTCCCTCTTCTACTTGTCTGTTTTGAGTTCTGTTGCATTCAGAGTTGCCACCTGGCCCTCTCTGTATTGTTTCAATAGGCATTGTTGAAAAACATGCAGAGAGCATCAGGCAGGCCTTTGTGAGATGATCTTTCTTCACTAACAGTGCCAAAGATCACAAGAGTGCCCTTACCCTCAGGCTCCCTGTTCTAGTTCTGTCCCATATGTGTCACCTCTTAGATGTACTAGAATGAAGGTTTCAGCATTTGAGCTTATTAATCAGCATGCAGAAAATAAACCACCACTAATTAGAAATACCCTTGTAATGAAGGTTACTAAGTAAACTTAGGTTTAGTGCTTACACCTGATGAGTAAGTAAGCAGATCATAAAAAACATTTTTTTTTTTTTCCCTGTGATGAAGGCAGCACAATTCTCTATGAACATGGATGTGTGAATGTGAAAAGTAATTATTTTAGTGAATGAACATTTCAGGCACACCTTGCCAGCCATCTGGAGATATTTAGAGGGGGTAAGTGCAGTTACGGGTCCTTTAAGGAAATGTATTAATTCCCCTTAATAGAACCAGATACACGGTTCCTTTTTCAGGTAACCATTCTTTTCAGCAAGAAATTGCAAGGAGTTCCAGAGTGTAAATCAAGTAGTTCCTATGTGCTCAACACAGTTAGGTAGGGTCAGGCTTCAAGCAGTTATTTTCCTTTTGAGAGAGAGTACTAACTTCAGCAATGTTTCCAGTTGCAAAAGTAGGGAGTTGGAACCTTCTCAGCCAGGTGAACTGCAGGAATCTGCTCCAAATACACACAAGCAATGAGGAAATAAGGAAGTCAGCCAGTGGGAATTTGGTGGTTGGAAAACACCAAAGTGTTCCACACTCACCACGGCAAGTTTGGCTGGTGACTGTTTTCACTATGTGGCTTCTGGGCTATGCAAGCACCCAGAAGGTCCCTTCGGCTGCTGCAGACCGCTTCTCCCAAGTCCAAAGTGGAGGTAAGACTGGGAATCCTCCTACAGCTCTTCCTGCATATGGACAAAGATGCTGGCTGGTGAGAACTGATTTGTAGTCCTTCTTTTGCCAGATGCGCTTTCTGATTACTCTGGCCTTTTTAGAAAAAGGTGTTCTTCCCATGTGCTGAAAGTTTAGCGTAAACGAAGACCATTGTCATTCTAACATTGTAGCAAACCAGCATAATGCCTTCATTTCATGATAGAAGGGAGTTGAGCTACAACTTCTAGGTAGGATTTAAAGATATGGTAAAAATACACTTTTTACCCCTTAGTATTTCTGCAGAACTGAGGCAGATTTTCCTGATTTTCCTGGCTGAGATCTGAAGACCTGATACTCAGATACTCCTGACTGATAATTAAATGTGTGATAAAGTGGTCTTGCTCTATTTTAATAGATTACACGTTCTTTTAGCCAAATACTTTATGTACTACTTGGTATTAATATTAAACTTTGCTGTAAAATACCTAATCCCTATTGATAGACATGTAGAGAGATGAGTAAATCAAAACTAAATTTTTTTCCTAAATATTTTTCATATAATGCCCATTTCTTAATAATTTTATTATAAAATAATACTTTCGAAAGTCTCATAGAGCTTCTATTTTAAAATGCGGCAATTTCAAATTCTTTGAACAGCAAAAAAACTTCATGTGCTTCTGAATATGATTTTATTATTTGATAATATTTTTAATAATGTGGAAACCACTGGGTTTTGTCATTATGAACTGAAAGAATAACTGTGTTGGTAATCTGTCTCAAGCCTGTGGTCCTAATAAATGCAGTTCATGCAACAGTGGAATAAAAAGAGCAGTCCTTCCAATGAATTAAAGGGAATTGTCCAAATGACCAAAGGGATATAGCATGAAAAATCTCATTCAGTAGAGACAGAGACTGATGCATCAGTATGTTTGCTAAGTAGATTTAGTAACTTAGGTTTCAAATTTTGATCCCCATAGTGGTCCATCAGTCAGCTTGTATAAATAAGTAGAATATGTCACTATGCAAAGCAAACACAGAGCTAAGAAGTTAAGGAACCACTGATGTCTTACATGAACAAAGGAGTTGATACTCTCTCTGTTGGACACAGCAGCCTTGTACATTGCCATTCTTTCTTTCAAGGAGACAGTCTCCTGGAAATCCAGCAGTGTGTTATCAGTCCTGGGAGAGGTCTCTTTAAGTAGTCCTCTTACAAGTTTGCGAGAACCCACTGTAAGACAAACAGACATCATATTTTCTAAGAAGGAAACAGGTACCTTTTTTCCAGATCTTGGAAGAAAAACAGTAGTAGAAAGAAGCGGTATTATCAACTTCTTAGCAACTGTATCTTATTTTCATTTTAGAACTTACTGAGTATGGAAAAATTTAATTCAATGAAGGTTTTGGAGCTGGGGGAAATTCCTTGGGGAAATAACAAAAAGCTTTTTTTAAAAAAAACCCATACAATTTTAACAGCAAGCATAGCATATTTTTCTTGATGGTGTTTCATTTGCATTATTTTTTACTGTAAAAAGTCATTTTTAAGTACTACAAATAACCTATTATAATTAGATATATTATGTTTTAATTAGCTTTATACACTACAGTATTCATTTGCTTAACAGAGAGTCTGTTCTGAGTTAATTGTAGATTTCAGTTGATTACTGATATTGCATTAGAGTATGTTTTAGTTGGTTTAGTACTACTAAAACCTCATTGAAAATTGTCTAATTTATTAACTGCATTTTAACCTTATTTCAAGGTGTGAAGGTTATAGGCTTATCTATAAGCATCTGCAATTCAGCCATAGTGAATGTGGAGACAACAGTTCAGAGCACTGAAAGAACAGCACTGAGTTACTAGCACTAGGAATTTTTTTGTTGCTGCTTTCTACATTCATATAACTATATTAGAAAAATTCCATATACCCAGAAAATTGCCTTAACTTTAGTGTAAAGATATTTTTCCTTCTTGTTTCATACAAAGGGAAAAAAAGTATGTTGTGAGCACCTCTCTTGTCTGTGATCAGAGGCAGAAGAGATCTCATATAATCCCACAGGCTGGAAGTTCCTCTTGTCCTGCCAGGGTTTTTCAACAGTGCATGGAGATTTGGGTTGAATGACACTGGATCTCTATACGCAGGACACTCCCTTCCTTTTTGGGAGGGGAGAGAATTTTAAGACTTCAAGAGGATATAATTTTAGTAAATCCACCAGAATCTAATTTTTTAATCCTTGTGCTTGTGCTGCAGATATCAGAGCACCCTGATCTTCCCTAAATCCATCTATATTTCTCCTTGTCCTTGCATAATAGGACAGAATAAATTTGTTGCAACCTGCATTGCTTTTTTTTTAAACAATTGTATTTTCTGAAATTACAGAAACAGGCCGTAGCTGAACCGAATTATCTCAAAAAAACCCTTCAAAACCCACCCTGCCCCCCGCCTCCAGCATCACATACCTAGGAATTTCTTAAAGTTGAGGAAATTACTGACTTAAAAAAGGAGAGAAGGGGGCAGGAAGAGACAGTGTAGATATGTCCTTCTGTTCTATGTATTTAATTCAAGCCAGTAGCTACCTAAACTAAAATCTTAAAATCCATTTCCAAACAGGTAAGGAAGGTCAAAGAGGAAGCTGCGGATGTGTGCTTTCTGCAAGCCATTGGCAGTTTACTTGTGTTCTTACATATTCTGGCACTGCCGACACTGTCTTCCTCATTCTGCATGTGCTTTGTCACTTCAGTGAAGCACAGGGCTGGTTTTTTTTCACATTAACATATTTATGTTTACTGTGTACAATTCTTTTATACTTTTTCATCTTGCTGATGATTTGCACACTTATTAAATTAACCAAATCAACTCAGTTACCATAATTTTGCTAAGAAATGAGTAACTTCTCTTTGTACGGTGTTGGCTAACTCATAATGTGCATATAAAACACCAAGGGCATACTAGAGTGCATTTACCTTTTCTACCATTCAGTGCAAACCAACACCATTTACAGAACTGGTCTTCTCTTTAGAAAGAAAAAAAATCTTCAAAATCCTCTCCTAAGAAATTTTTGTTGTTGATTTTTAAGACAAATTTCCCAGTCTCCTGAAATACACTACCCAGTGGAGACCAGCTCCACTGAATCCCTTCCTGGAGGAAGTAGAGGGGCACAACTGATTTTGGTTTATCCCCAAGTGTACAGGGTGGAACTTGGTGGCTGTTTTTAGGGCCTGAGGCCTGCATAGCATTTGCCAGAGTCAACTCCTTGCTCTGGAAGCCTAACTGTAATACATATTGTTATACATATATGCATTACAAAACGTGTGCCCAGTCAGTCACATTTCTTCTTACCTAAATTGGTTCACTTTTGGTTATTGTATTGTTTTACCAAGGCAGTGAATGAGAACACAAAAGATACAGATAAAAAAATTCCCACTTTTCTTTTGACGTACCCACGCTTTCCCTTTAACATTATGAAATGCAGCAGCAAAAGAGACTTTCCAAAAAACTATCTGTTCACCTGGCACGGAACAGAGTGCCAGGGAAGGGGTATCCTGCCAAACAGGGAAAAATTCAAAGGCACATCTGGCCTTTCTGCCTGTTCACTGTGAAACTCTTTAGCTGGCATAGGTGTTAAGGTCCAGATATAGCAAGCAAATATAACAAGCAACATTAATCTTCAGTAAAAATCATAGATGCAGACATGCATAGAAGAGAGGTCTTATTGTAAACATACTCAATTTCTTAGTATTTTTACATGACTCTACTCATAACTTACATGAGGATAATTTTTATTACGCTTATCCCATGCAGTACATTTGTATATTGCATGTAATCATGATAACCAAAAGAATTGCTACAGTTCAAGAAAGAATAAGTAGCAGTAAGAATAAACAAAAGTCAGCTGGAAGGAAAAAAAAGTTTTAGAGAAAGTAGAAATCAGAAGAGAGAGAAGATTGCTGTTCTTCAAGTAAGAAGTCTGCACATTAAATGAAATCTAGCCAAAACAATGAAAAGATTGAAAGTATGCTTTGGCAACACAGAGGGATAATCCACTGTAGCCAAACAGTGTCAGTTTTGATATTTATAAGTCATTGCTTTAATTCTCAAGAATGTTTAGGAGTTTAAAAACTTTCTTGGTATTGTTCTGATAGAACAAGGGATTCTTGGATTCTACTTAATGTGAATAGTTTCATTAAGCACAATGGGAATACTCATGTGCTTAAAGTTAGACATGTGATTTAATTCCTTGCTGATTCAGGGCCAATGAATTTAATGGACTGTTTTAAAAAACATTTTAATAGATAGATATTATTAGCCACCTGGGGAGTGAAGGTAATAGAAACTATTCTCTTGTTAGCTTTTAAAACAGGAAATGCCCTCTCTTCAGACGCTAGCTGTTTTATAACATAATGTGAAACTCTTCGTGGTGGTATAAGCGATTATATGATCTAAGCTTTTGCTCATTCATTTTGCTCTAAGCTTTTGCTCATTCAGGAGAACTTAAAGGTGTAGTATCTTCTGATTCTTTCAGGGATAAATGTGTGCCTGTGATGAAATAGTTGTAAGAAGAGCCTTATATTTACCAAGGTGAGGTATGCCAACATAAAGCTGTTTGCCTTTATCATATGGGACTCATACAATAGTATCTATTTCAGATAATTTAATTATTTTATTAATGATCAGTTACATCAATTCTATAAAGTAAACGGAGCTTGACAAATCTTCTGTGCATAGTAGGACTGGTGAATTCTGGCTTTCTGCTGTTTTTTCCAATTATATGACTACATTAGCTATCCCTTACGGGCTTCTCCAGGTTTTCACAATAGGTTGAACTGCAGTATGAGCATTGCCTTCATTGTTTTCCAGTGGAGCCAATAGAAGTTGTTGGTACTCAGTCATACAGCTTGCTGTAAATGCTGCTCAATATCTCTTCTAGGAAAATAAAATTTTGCCATAATTGAAACATTTAGCAAAATGTTCCATAGCACTTTAGTGGTTTGAGGGTATTGTTCTTGCTGAAAAATTGAAGCAAGTTGACTTATATTGTCACTGGTTATAGAAAACTCAGATCTCATGGTGATGGGAGAAATAATCTATGGATCAGCATTATCATATATTTTTCAGGACCTGAATATTTATTCAAGTGCAGAGTTGCAGATTTCAGTGCTTAACTTCAGTTATTAGAAGTTTAAGAGTTTTCACCAGTGCTTTCAAACACTCAAATTAGTCTATAGGGAATTTACTTCTCATAAGACTGTCTGAATGCAAAATGGGGTATTATGGCTCTCGCAGGAGCACAGAAAAACATTATCCCCTATGGGTCTGTCACATTTTTAGGAAAAGCTTAATTTGTAAGAGGCATAAATTGTTGGCTGTGCATTTTTACATAGTTCATATTCTTTGTTATTCCCGGTGGACCAAAAAATGATTCTGAAATGTACGGAGGATTTCGTTCTCTTGTTAGAGAGGAAAAAGAAAAACTTTGAACTAGGAGGGTCTAAAAGGACAAGGGAAAAAAAAAAGGTCCTTACAACCGTATTATAAAAAAGATACCTGAAAAACTTCAGAAGATGTAGAGAAGAGTCACAAAAAAATATTCCAACATGGAGAACTCCAGCTGTATCTAGTTGATGGAAGAGAAGGTTATGGGATGATATGGTCATAGTGTATAATCATCCTTCCAAGAAGAAATTAGCAGGTGTTAAAGACCTCTTTAATTTGGTAGGAAAAAGAGGGAAAAAGATAACCAATGGCTGAAAGCTAAACCTGATAAAAGATTGGGTATTTAGTTTGAACAATGAGCATAATAGCATCATTAACTAGAAAAGATGTTGTGCACTGAAATTTCCTTTTGTCTTTGACCTGCTAGAGTCTGGAATTACTAAACATGCAGGCTAAACATTTTCTGATCAAAAAAAGAGTGGAGTCAGTAATTGGTTGATACTATGTAAAAGGCTTATTAATTTTATCAGCAGAGCGGACAAGTCTTTCTGTGCTATTTATTTGGGTAATCTGTTGTTTTACGTAAAGTCAGGTCCTACACACTCAAAAGTCAATAGGTGATCTCTCAGAAAATTGTATCATCCATGTTCTTTCTCTGTTAAACCAAAACAAAGATACATACACTCTTTGATACCATCAAGCAGTGGTCTCCAAAGTGAGACATGTGCACCCCAGGGGTTGTGCAAGACAGTCCATTGGGGTGCAGAAGAAAATATTTTTTGTAAATAAACAGTTTTTAAAGGGATTTTTAAAAATTTATTTCATCCATTGTCCTTCTTTAATATCTATTGGTGTGTATGTTGCCCAATGTACATAATGTACTAGTAGAGTAGTACATGTATCCAATTTGTAAATAAATACATACACAAACATTGGGAGTGCATGCTCAAAAATGTTTTAATGATAGGGCTGCACCATCAAAAAGGTTTGGAGACCACTGCTTTAGAGTAAAACAAGACATCAGATCAAGGTGGTAATGCTAACCTTCAGAGCTGTTGCTGTGGCCATTTTCCGATGACATCTTTTCAAAGATTGCTCTCCCTCTTTTCACACTAGACTCCTTCAGAGAAATGACAGAATGGCTCCCAGGCTGACGCTTCGATATTGATGAAAGTGAACTTCTCTCACTTTCTGTTTCCTATTAGAAGACATCAAGAGGATGTGTGTTAAAAGCTACTGGTAGGAAACAGATGTGAGTTTTGGGAGGATGAGAGTATATGAAGAGGCAGCAGATTAGAAGGGGGTGCTATTTTGGGGGATGCATTCTCCAGAATGCCATAGAGTAAGTTTCTGTAGCACTGCAGGCTGCGGATTCATGTGTGCTGTCCAATTTATCATTCAACAGAGGGTGATCCTTAGAAGTTTTCTTTTGCCATTTCTTGCAGTGGTTTCTTCCACAAGAGAAGAGTGGTGGTGGTGGTAAGGATCACAATAAAAGACACCAATTTCTTATTTAAACACTATTTGTACACAGAAAAGTTGACCGAGGAAATTTTATTTATTTCATTTATTGTATGTAAAGATACACAAAAACAACAAATGATGGCTTGGAGACCAGATGTACATGGGCATTTGTATTTCAGAAATTTGATTTTTCAATTCTGCTGTGACTTATCAACTGAATTTAGCTTATCACTGTAGTGGGTCAATGTTCCATACAGATAGTTTACGCAAGAGCATTAGTATCTCATCATCACACTGTGGCCTCAGCCCTTCAAGGCAAAATAAGTAAATTATTGCTAAGCAAGACTTTAATGTGTTGAAGACAGTGTTTTGGGGTGCTTCTCCTTTCTTCCATGCAATATGCTACTTGGTATGGAGTTGGACACAAAGGCTGTAAAATCTCAACTACAGCTGTTCTGTTAGGTAAATAACTGAAACAGCTGGAGTAGCAAAAATATGCTTTTTTTGCAAGGGAATAATATGAAAGGTCCACTGCATGTCCACTGCCGCTGTCCCTGTAAAAGAGGTGGCAATATCCAAAGAGAGTTGTTCTGGTGACTGTATAAATCTCTCCAGTAAGATTTTGCAGAATGTATTTGCTAGAGCCATTAATTACTTAAATGGCATACATTCTTAAAATGTACTGCCTTCATTAGACTACTTCTTTTTTATTGTTTGCAGACAGCTTTATTATTTTATACCAATTTAATGCTACTCTTGTATATGATCTCACTGAAGTAACTCCTAACTGCTTTTAGATTTAGATATTATGCATGGTGTGTAAGAAGCAGTGAAATTTGACCCCTGAAGTGATTATCATAGACTGGAGAGTATTTTCCAGTAACTATTTAAAAAAATAAAAATAAAATATTTTTTAATGCAATGCAATTTAATGAATCCTCAAATAGAGCTCTTACAAAGAAAATAATATAAATTGTAAAAGCCATTTTCACAGTAACATATAATCAATTAATACATTCACCTTGAATTCTGTGAAACTAATAGTGAACAAGCATTGGAAATATACTTTTAAAATGAGTGTATCATTATCAATCAAGGACAATTGTGCTTCACCCATCTTTAATAAATTTCCACTTTCCTCATATCTGCTGATAGCTTTTATCTTAAATATGTGTCGCACTTCATTTCTTGACATGTAGTCATTCTTTGCAAGACTATTGCTTCCAGTACATGTACAATAGGTTATGTGTTATGGGAACTCATAATTTTATAACAATCTGTCTACTTCTGTGAGTTACGGTAGCTTTTGCTTGAGATCAGTTGAAAGATTTTTGCATGATGTGTCAGCATTGAAACACATGACTGATTAGACCATAGACACTAAAGATGTTTTATTACCATGAGTATTGTAAACCCCTTTTTTCACAAAAAATGCCTATGGTATCACCAATCGTCAGTTATCTTGTCACATCAGTCTCTCCCCCTGCCCCTTCCCCAAAAGAGCACTGCTGCTACTGTTTATATGGAATTGAACTTGAAAGGTAATCTTGAATGCAGTGGCTAATTTTAGCAGTTAGGCCAGGAGGTACAGTCAACACACTGGAAAACCTAAATGTGGCTAGATTTAAAGGTGGCATAGGGGATCTTAACCAATACTGTGGGGTTTGTTGCCTTTTATTTATCAGGTTTACAGGACATAATTGGTTTAAAAGTAATTTGAATTATTCTCTAATTGCTTTTACAGTTAGCAGCATATTTTCCTTGGCTATTATGGAAAGTATTTTTTGAGGGTAATAGCAAGAGATAGATTTGTGGAGTGGAGGTAGCTGTCTTTCTGCTTCATAACACTTCCTTCTACCCTTCCTCACTAGTCCAAACTAGTTTCAGGTTGTACATCCCACTCAGAAATGACACAGTGGCACAGTGCCAGTAAGATAAACCTTTGACCAGGCTGGGTTACGATACAGGCATGACAGTGCAGGTGGGCAGTTGCAGCACAGGTAGGGTAGAGAGCTTGGCCAGAACATAGGTATGCTGAGAGGAATGAGATACTTATGTGCCAAGGGTATCCGGAGGCAGCAGGTGGCTGAAATGAATAGTGTATTTTGTGTGGGAAGGGCTATGGCTTCAAACTGCTATTCATTTTGTACCCTCTTTCAGAGATGGTTATCAGTTACAATTACAGTCCAGTATTAGTTATGATATTTTGGTTTAAAACAGCTGAAGAGCTGACCATTATGTCTGAAAGCTGGTATGGACAATCTGTGATGCAGAAATGGCTATGCAGAGGAGAAATGAAGGACGGGGGAGGGAGAGGAGAAATTAAAAAAATGGAGCTGTGCATGTTGTTAGATCAGCCTGAACATGTCTGTCTCCTACTTCTCCAGTTCTGCTATCAGCCAGTAGCTGGCATAAATGAGAACAGCCTCGGGATCATATTGCCACAGCATTGTGTGTACTGTCAGTAGTCAACACCTGACAATCACCTTAATGATGTTCTAACTTCTGCAGTGTTAGAACAAAATAGAAAACTCAAAATATACTGTTTTCAACTACCATTGGCATCTTTGAGAACAAACTCATCTAGGGTTTTCTTTATTCCTATTATATTTTTCTGTAGTTACCAGTAACAGCTAAAAAACTTCAGAATTTACTGGTTCTTATTCTTTTCTTGCAAGCTAGGGACCAATATAAATTTGATTTGCATTTTTCTTAACTCAATTTTATTAACTTGTAGCATATTTCTATAATGTTTTTTCAAATTTTCATCTCTGCATTAACAATTCCATTATGTATAAAATTTACATAAGTTAGTATTTCAAACATTTATTTTAATAGGAATTTAAAAAAAATTTAATGTATCTTTTCTGACCATTTTAAATCTCAATTACAGGAATATTGGTCCTACTTCATGTAGATTTTCATGTAAATTCTTTTATGGACAGATTTCTGAGATGTTGGCCACTATGGCAGAAGGTATTTTCATTCACCTTATTTTCCTGTGTTCAAAAAAGCATATGTGTCAAAACTGGCAATCTGGGATAATACTTACAAATTGCTTAGACATAAATATTACCATTTTTCTTTAACATTTGATTTTTCCACCTGCAAACTTGTCTAAATCTCAGGTTTTGTTTTGTAGTAAGCATTATTCCCATTTTTCAAGACTGCAGTGGGGTTTTTATTTGGTATTTTTGTAATTTGGAGATTTCAGTAAACAGGGTGAATTACCAATTCTAGGAATACTCTCTTCAGTTTTATGCCATGGTATTAATTTGTCATCCTAGTCCCGTGAAGCATTTTGTTATAGGTGACTGAATGTAATTTACTGTAGCTTCATATTAAGTAGTTTGACACTGGTGTTTATTGTTCCAAATCTCTTTGTTAATTTGTCTTTTGATTTCTGTGCACTGCTGCCTGTAATAATGTACCCAGAAAAGAATAACTATATTTTCTTCTATAATTACACAGACATTTTGGGGGTCTGCTAATATATTTGTCCATAAAATATACTTACACTGTAGTGGATCAATAACTTTAAATACGTTGATTCTCTTTTAGTTGTTTCTAATTAAATTATTTTCATAGCTAGTTTTAGCTTTTACCACACTGTTTCACAGTAATCCATATTCTTTAAATCCCTGATATGTTGAATCCTTATATAGGTGAATGGTCCATTTAATGGTCTCTGTGAAGATGGTACTGTTCTGATATATAGTGATGATGGTCTGGGACAGAGGAACTGTGTGCTCAGCACTGTGCAGAACTTTTTGCTCTGAACAAACCAGTTCTATAACCACATGCATTCTCTTCTGTCCCTCCCTTTTACTAGCACAGTGCCCCCCACATGACAGTCTCCACCTGCCCTAGCCCCATTTTGCAAACAGTATCCCTATCTTAGTGGGGCCTCTGAAGGATGATTTTCTTGCACTATTGCTCCAGCTGAAGTGCTAGAGCACAGATTTATTCTCAGAAAATGATTATTTCCTACTGTGAAAAAGTTATTGGAAGGTATTACAATTACCATAAATTCCTTTTAATCGGGATAAATTGAATTTGCATACTGTTTTATTGGGGCATCTACCCAGATAACCTAGTGAATGGCAAAGACATCTGCTTAATGATAGAATTAACATAAATGACACTTATTGAAAAAGCACAGAGGTAGTGCCAAGAGGTGCTTAATTAGAGGCTAATATATGCAACTCTTGCAAAAGTTGCCAAATGAAAACTAAAAGAAAAATAATTATTTATTTTTCTCTGATTAATGCATGGTTCAAATCATGTCAAGCTTTTGTAACTATATGTGTGTTCTTGGTGGGAGCAGTTATTCGGTTGGGACATAGACTGTTGTGTGGAGCACCCTGTTTAACAGAATTTATTCCATTTTTTGTTGGACATAGTTTGTTGAAATCTGTCTATATTTAAGTAACTCTCTATCATGTAATTACTTCAGTTTTACGTACTGCCTCTGATGTTATATTCTATTTTTGAATGGGCTGCTCAGTAAAAGGTGACACAAGAAGCTATTTTTATGTTCTGATCTCATACTCTAGACATGATGAAAAGAATAAAGCACTGGAGTGCCAAATTTCAAGGAATATACAGTCATTACATTTAGAAATGCCAACGATAAAGATTCCAATTTCAGTGGCCTACTGAGTGACTATGCTTCATTTAGATAGTGGATTTTCCACTTGCTATCCAGTCCTGCACTAATCTAAAAGTCAGTAAGCCAGAACACATAAAGTTTTAAATAGAGGAAAACTATTTACCAAATTACTACTACCTTTTCTGCATACATTGAACTACCTTGGGTTGGAAGAGGAATTTGCAATCAGTATATTAAATAGATTGCCAAAAGCTGCTATTAATGTTCAAAGAATTTAATATTTTTTAAAAGGACATCTTTAAGTGTGTTCAAAAAATGCACTCATCCCCATCACATTATGTCTTAAGTACTTCTGTTACACGTGCTACCTAAAGGAAAGCTAGTTACCACCTAACTTCATTTTATTTATGGTCTCCACTAAAAGAATGTGTGTGTAAGAAATACAAAAAGGGGTAGAAGGAATAGGCCCAAAGAGAAGGGGTAAAAGCATAAGTTGAAAGGAAAATAATAAATTCATAAATGGATGTTGAGGTAGGAAACGAGTGGAGCAGTAGGATAAATGTTTAGAAATTAAATATTTGCTTTAAAAATAGTCACATAAAATCTTGACTCATCAATGCATTTTATTGTGATTGTAACTTTAAATATTTGAGGGTTGCTATTCAAATAATTGTTCTCAATAGCAACTCAAGTTATACTTCACATCTAAGCACTTTGCTGGACTGGATCCTAACATTTACTATTGCCTACAAAAAGCTGGCATCTCAAATTCCAATTCAAAACAAGAGACTGCTTCACTGGAGAGTACACAGGAATGATTTGAGGTTAATTCTAGTGCTGAACGAGCTGATAATATCTCCCATGAATCACTCAGTCTCAGTGAAATATAAAAAAATAAAAGATAAAGCAACATAGTCCTGGCCTGCCTCTAAAAAGCCTTTGGAAATGCCAGCATGAGACAAGTCTGTTTCTGATATATTTCTCATTTGTAATTAAAAATATGATGGAAATCCATTCTGGTGCAATTTAGAAGCAGGGAGTGCATGGAATCATGTCTACCATCTGCTGGAATGCTGATGGCATTATTAAGATTGATGACAAACCCCCTAAAGTGACTATTACAGAGGAGTGCTAATAACACCTGCTGCATAAACTCCATGAAGCCAGTAAGTAAACTGTTGAGACAAAGCCACGATTCTCAGTTGATTCTCTGCAATGCACCACTTCACTAAGACAGAATTTCTCAAGAGGCTTTAAAAAAACCCCTATGGCTGCCTGGAAGCTGCTCATTCATTTTGTCCCCAGACCAGCTCCAGAGATGCTTATCCTTTTCAGCTGTTACAGACAGTTTTAAAATAAGACAGTATTTTCATTTGGAGGAAGGGTACAAAATAACTCTGGGTACACACGGAACAGAGACCCTGAAAAGAGCTTGTTGTGAACCCGGGGAAAAAGATCTATTTGCAGAATTGCCATCTGTTCTGGCTTTGGCTGGGATAGAGTTAATTTTCTTCATAGTAGCTAGTATGGGGCTATGTTTTGAATTTGTGCTGGAAACGGTGTTGATAATTCAGGGATGTTTTCCCTACTGCTGAGCAGTGCTTACATAGAGTCAAGACCTTTTCTGCTCCTCATATTGACCCACCAGTGAGTAGGCTGGGGGTGCACAAAAAGTTGGGAGAAGACGCAGCCAGGACAGCTGCCCCAGCTGTCCAAAGGGATATCCCATACCATATGATGTCATGCTCAGCATATAAATCTGGGGGAAGAAGAAGGAAGGGGGGAACATTTGGAGTGATGGTGCTTGTCTTCCCAAGTAACCATTACGCATGATGGAGCCCTCCTTTCCTGGAGATGGCTGAACACCTGCCTGCCAGTGGGAAGTGGTGAATGAATTCCTTGTTTTGCTGTGCTTGCGCAGGGCTTTTGCTTTAACTCTTAAACTGTCTTTGTCTCAACAAGTTTTCTCACTTTTACCCTTCTGATTCTCTCCTCCATCCCACTGGGGGTGAGTGAGCGAGCAGCTGTGTGGTGCTTAGTTGCAGACTGGGGTTAAACCACAACACCATCTCAGAATGGGGCTCTACACTAGAAAAAACATTGAGGGGGTAAATTCTGCCTTGAAATGCCTATAGATTTCACTCTTAATTACCAAAACTCCCACTGATTTGCCATTTATCAGCATAGCAAAATTGATACAGTGTCCCTGGACTTACTACTTAAAAAGCAATGGACTAATTCTTTGAGCTAAAAAGGGAAATTCTTTTAATTGTTAACAGCATTTGGCATACATTATTTGAGCTGTTCAGACTCTATCCCACAGAAGGAATATCAGTTATATGCAGCTCATGGTTATTATGCTGATTTGAAATGTTATAGCAGTTTCCACAGTATGATAATGAATATTTGTGCTGAATCAGCAACTGGACAGTGGATTAAATAGACAACTATATGACATACAGTAGCTACAGAAACTTCCCTTACTAAACCAATACTGTGCAATGATCCATCATCTCTACTGGCATTTTTGGAGGACAAAATAGTTGTGTGTTTTAGAAGCACATAAGGAAACTGAGGCCATGGTTAAGTAATTTGACAGTGATCAAACATGTTTTAACGAGCTTTTTTCAAGCATGTGATACTACAGTGATTGAGTAACAGCATTCAAAGTAGGCCAGCTACAATATCTGTAAAAAAATAAATCAAGATAAAATTTATGAAAACTGTAAAGTAAAAAACTTGGTAGAAATAAATCTTACTACAGCTTTTTAAAGCAAATTGAAATTGAAAATCATATACATCTCAAACAGAAATTATACTAAGTTGGTACTAGAAGTCTATATAAATCACTGGCAATACATTACCATCAAAACATGCAGAATAAGAAGTCCAGATCTGAGACAGCTGTGTTTAATATGGATTAGAAAGAACAGCAAGAAAAGACCGGAGAGGGTACAGGCAGCATAACTTTGTAACCAGCATTAACAGGCTACAATTTTCAGGCTTGATTCAAATCATGGAAACTGTTTTCTAAACTAATGTGATTAGTAACCAAGAATGATGTCAGAGTTCTTTTTCCAAAATCATGAGCTGGGGCAGCATAAAATTCAATCTCACCACATAGGAGGCACAAATTAATGAAACAGCAAAAATTAAACACAGTAGTTTTCCTCTTCTATCTCTTCTTGCTTTTTCACTTTTTTATTTACATACATATACCAAACATTTCAATCAAACATGATAACTTGTCCTTTTTATTTAAATAATAATTCTAAAGTAATTGGAAAAAAGTTTTACCACATTTAAAAAAAAAACCCACTTTTTTGTAAATAATCCTACTCTGTTTTAGCACAATAAAGTTTTATTTAAAGCTTCCACAATAAACTTAGTACCCCCTTTTCATTGCAGTTGTGAAAGGAACAGTGCTGTATACTAAATTCCTGTGTCAGCTCTAAGTTTATACTTTTGTTCTTTATTATCTTTTTTTTTTTCTTACAATGCATATTTAGGGAATGTAATTTTATAACTCTCTGTGTTTTCACCCTTATAGTGGAAATTTAAGTACCGTTATTTTATCAGTGCTACTGTTAATTGCAGGTATGGGACTGGAAAAAAACAAAGTTATTTATTTGGGGTTTCATGAGAGCATGTGTGGGCTTGAGTTTTTTGTTTGTTTGTTTCTTGTAAATTCACTGACAATATGTGTTTTTCTTTGCACACTCTCTTGCTGAAATTTACTTAGGTTCAGAGGCGTATCAGTTTAGACCTCTTAATGTTCTTAAAATATCTCAGTGTGTGCCTCTGCCTATAAGCAAAACAAAATAATTATTTTGAAAGCGATGTTTTCTAACACGATCATTTTGTGTCTGGTATTGCTGCAGAGATTTACATTCTTTCTGTTGTTATTTTCCACAGTCATTTGCTACTTCATGATTTTTGTAATTATTTTAAATAGCTGGAGATTATTAGAAGTATGTTGTGGTGTGCAACAAAACAAAAATAACAAAGCAGAAACAAAAGCACTAGCAGAGTGGGGAAACAAGTGACTTACAAAATGACTAATATTTCTAGTTCTTAGTAGGCACTCTACCTTAGCTGCACATTCTCACATACACCCATCTTCTCCCTCGACCCTCCACTTTGCTTCCTTCCAAAATTTTGCCGGGCTTCTAAGATCTGATAATTTTCCAGTAATACTGAGCATGCTAGTTCCCAGAGTCCACTGATACCACTTGTAGAAGCAGGACAGAGGCAGCATTTTCCTTCAGTTGTTTGAGCAACTGAGGCAGATCCCTCTGTTGTAGTCAAGAGCAAAAAGAAAAATGCACAGGCTTAGTCTTACAAAACACAATCTCTCCCTTAGTAAGAGGTCCAACCAACCAGGTGAGACATTTAGTCTTAAATGTGTTTATTTCCATTAAACAAATACTAATTTTAAAAACTTAAACACATGGTGTACTCGCTGATACTGCTTCCAAGACTGCAGTAAGAAATATGTGTTCAAGTCCCCATAACTTTTCATTTATTCAGTAATAATACAGGGCACTTCAAGTGAACCTTCTAAGTTGTTTGCTCTGCACGCCACCAGAGAGATACATGCTGGGAACTTTGGGTGAAGTCTACAGCACTCCTGAATTTAAAATTCCGTATAAATTTTTTCTCACTGAGCTAATTAAGATTTACCCCACTGTTTTTTCTGTTTGTTTGGTTGGTTTTTTAACACAATCCTTATATGGGCTCAACTAATTATCTTAAGCAAAGGCTTTTTTGTCTAATATTCATTGCATATTTTTAAATTACTTTTTTCCCCACAGTATTACTATCTATAAAAGCTAGTGAGATTATGTATTATCAACATTCCACATTTTTAAGAAATAGCATTTTCTTTGGTCGGGTACTGAACTGATGTTTGAAAATGAGAGAAAATGAAACAGATATTCTACAATGGAAGATTAAAAATGAGTGTATAAAGAGGGTATTATGTAAGAGATGTAGCTACAGAGAATTCAAGATGAGCTATAAATTATGGTAAATGATGAGACAGTAGGCATAACTAGGGAGATTCTCAAAACTAGTATTGCTAGACCATTTTCATACCCATAGTCAGCAATGATATTTATTATCTGTGACACAATCTCATATAAACAGCTTCAGAGAGAGACAGTGCATAGCTTGAACATGCCTGGGTATACCCAGTTCACGAACTGTCTAATCCTGAGTAACATCTACTATTCAAATGTTATTATTCAAGTCTTGCAGTTGAATCAAACATACCATCACACCATGACACAAGAAACAAGGTTAAAGTATGGCAATGGTATTTTCTTTTAATTTTTCTTTGCCGTTTGCTAAATGGCTAGAGATTGCTCAGCTTTAAGATAACAGGCCATGTTACTTTAAATATAGGCAGCAAACATCTAAAAAAGGATGCCATCTTTACAGAACTTTTTTTGAAAGATACAACAGAGCAAAAAGAAGCAAAAAGAGAGAAGATGCAGAGCTAAAGCAGCACAAACAGAAGCACACATGAGAGATCTTGTTTGTGAAAAGGATCCCTGAAGGATCTATTAAGACAGCTAATGTAGTAAAGTGTATTTAGCAGGTCATTTGTACCTTCTGTACTATAATGGCCCATGTTGGCATCTACCCACCTACTGGTACTACCTGTGCCTTGGGCATACAAAGATGGAAAATATTCTATGCTGTGCTTCTCTTCGAAAACCCAGAAATTGTTCTGCTTTCATGAAAATTCAGAACAATAGCATGAAATTCCTGGGTATGGTTATTTTGGACCCATTTACTTCAACCTCAAGACAACAACTTCAGAAAACATGGTGAGTCCATTTCTCTTTCTACTGGATACTGTCAGAGTATAACAGAATTGTTAACAGTTTGTTCTCACAAACTTTATACAGGTTGGAGAAAAGATAACAGGAATAGACATACTGGAGATTTTATTTTACATAGTTAATAGCCTATTGAAATAGCCAGTAATTGTGAGTATGTTTTGGTGCAGGTGCTTATTTGTTTGTTCACTTGAAATAGTTCATATGACATACTACACATTGTACTCTGCAACAGCAAGTAACGTCTCTTTCATTCCAGTTTATTTTATGAATCTGCTCTCCCCTGCATACCAACATCTGTGGATTTCTCAGACTTTATGTCACAAGCTTATTTCCTTCCTAATCAACTTAACCCAGATGTTATGTTTCCTTCCAAGTGCTGTTTCCCAAGGCATGCTAGTAATGGATGTATTTACTTCCCATCTTTCCACATCACTTTCATGTTTCAAGAACTGATTAAGATACCACAGGCTGGTAAATTGTTCCAAATACCAGCAGACAGAATGACAGTGAAAATGTTTTAAGATTTGTTACTTTCTGCCACAAGTGACAAATACTTAAGAAGAAGTTACTTATCTTAAGAAGTATTGTCTATAAAATATTGCAAACTAAAATTAAACTAAATGTGGAGATGAAGTTAAAGAACATGTTATAAATGAAACATACTTTTCCAAATGTCATTTTCTGGCCACTGACCGTGGAAAGGAGCTGTGCCTTTCCAAGTGCTTTATGGTCAGTTTCCCACAGAGGTTATCAAGCTCTCATGCCGCTGGCTAATAGGTTGGAAACCATACAACAAAAATAGACTTGGGTAAGGTGAGGTATTTACTGGCTTATGTGTCTGGAAAGAGGTAATTTTTTGGATGACCCAGAAAGCACAGTCCTTCACCCTCAGGATCAAACTGTACAAAATTCAGTGGACATCACATACAACGGGATATGGTGTAGTTGGAAACTGTCAGTGCTAGGTTAACGGTTGGACTAGATGATCTTCAAGGTCCTTTCCAACCTAGATGATTCTGTGATTCTGTGAACATCTCTCTAAATTAAAAGGTTTTAACTTTATTGATCTCCGCAGATTTTAAAATGTTAAAGATTTACTAAAACACTCAATTTCTGGGTCATTTTTAAGCGATCATATCTTTAAAGAACAACCCTTTCATGACTTTTTGTGTGTGTGTGTGCCCTTCCTAAGAAGCCCCAAGGGTCATTTTCCTGATTTCTCCATTTTCTTGGTGTGTTTGCTTCATAGCACAGTCAGATTAGAGATAGCATCTGCATATGGAAGGCAGAGCTTCTCTGCTTTTCTCTGCCTTCTGGAGACTAGAGCCAAAGACTAGTTGGTCTGCTATAGTCCTCAACTTACAGAAGGTCATTTCTGCTAAATCAGGCCCTAAAAAATATTAAAAATATCAAATCTCCTGTCTGTTCAGAATAAAATTAACAGCTTAAAAAAAATGAAGTTAGTCAGGTTCTTTCAAAATCTAATTTCTTCTTGTAACCACCACAGTTTACACTGCACTGTGAAAAGTAAAAAACAAACAAACAAAAACCCACACTCCCATAAATCCTACCAAAAAACAAGGAGGGAGAGCAAAATGAGGCAACATTGTATTTCTTTCCGTACAGGCTAGTGTTGTTTCATTGGTGCCATTTTCAGTGCTGCTTATAGAAACATACATAGACGTGTCTATTCTACTACTACAAATAGTCGTATTAGGGTATTAGCACTTTGAAAGAAACACCCAACCTGATGCTATTAGTTCTTTCAGTTTTCCTGAAGTGAATGAGATTCTCCTCTGTTTATTCCATTTCCAGATTACAGGCTCAGCTGTAGAATTTCGGTTAGCACAAAATACAGTCACAGTTCTCTTTAACTTCACTGGTCTTTACTGAAAGAACTAAAGGCAAAACAATGTCATATGTGCAGTGATACAGGTGCAAGTCCTGAAAATATCTCAAAAACTGTCAGAATCCCTGTTTTACTAAAAAGGTTTTTTCGGCTATGCACCTCTTCTCGCTCTCCAGACTTTTACAATACCTGTTAAACTGCTGTGTAAATATGCAACTTTGTAGGCATATCTGTTTGTCCTGGTTTCAGCTGGGATAGAGCTTTTTTTTTTTTTTCTCCCCCTTTTTAGTAGCTAGAATAGTGCTGTGTTTTGGATTCAGTATGGGATTTGATATGAGAAGAATGTTGATAATACACTGATGTTTTTAGTTGTTGCTAAGAGATCAAGGACTTTTCAACTTCCCATGTCCTGCCCTTGTGCAGGTGAACAAGAAGCTGGGAGGGCGCAGAGCCAAAGCAATGGACTAAAACTGGCCAATTAAATCTTCCACATCATGTAATGTCATGCTTAGTGTATAGATGAGGATTGATAACTCTCGCTTCTGGGACTGTGGTTTCAGGGTTCTCTCTTCTCTGGGATTGCTAGCTGGGAATGGGCTGGGCATTGGTCAGTGAGTGGTGAGCAATCACACTGTGCATTACTTGTTTGTATTTTCTATTATTACTATTATTATTATCATTATTATTTTAATTTTATTTCAATCACTAAATTGTTTTTATCTCAACCTACAAGTCTCCTTACTCTTACCTCGCCAAATCGCTCCCCCATTCGCCAGAGTGGGGAAGGGTGAGTGGGCTGCATGGTGCCTAGCTGCCAGCCAGGTTTAAACCACAACACTGATACCATGGGATGATGAAGTATGACTGTATTCAACAGCATAAAAAGAAAATTTGGACCTAATCTTGTAGAGAAAAATGTGCTTTGTGTTTTTTTTAAATGTTTCTCTGTTCCAGAAAGAGCTCTCAGATTTTTAGACTGCCTTCCTAGTAAAGTCAGTTATCCTAGGAAGTAGCATTTGATGCACTGTCAAAATCATTTTTTCTATTAGCTAACTGTACTCCACAAAAGACTCAACTCATCATAACAGATGAAAAGTGCCTCTTTAAATTAAAACTAGAACAGCCAAAAAAACAGGCAAGAAGTCTTTCTAAGAGCGAAGCAGAAAGAATGTAGAGAATAGAGCCAGACAATAATCAGAGAAAAATGAGACCCACACCTGGAATCATTGCATTTTGTTGAGGACAAGGGATTCTAAAAATAAGCCACCCTCATCTGCAGCACATGATGCATGATGAATCTTTGTAGATTCTGAATAAGCAGTAAGCAACAAGAACATTGCAAAGCAAAAAACATTTCTATTAAATCTCAGCACAAAGGAGACGGCCTTCACAAAGTTTAGTTGAGGGCATAGGACTATAGTCCATCCCATCCTGTTCCTTATGAAAATGCAGCCTGCTCAACAGTATTTTATATGTAAATGAGATTAAACCCAAATTTAATTTCTTACAAGAGACTGGTGACACACAAATTTCAATTTTCCAACTGATCTGTCCTACTTTTTTTCTAGCAAGCTTTCTTGTTGCCGTAGCTCAAACAGTAACATCTCACACTGAGGAAAAGTGGATGATTCTACCCTTTTAAGGTGAAATCCTATTACAGAGTGTTTACTCTGCTGTACACACCTCCAAATAAAGCCCAAAAGATGGTAAAGCTGAATTGAAGGCAAAAGAATAAAAGAGCTCTTGAAGGTCTGTTAAGGGAATAAACTAGAACTTGTTAATTGGAAAACTATGTCTAAGCATAGTTACTTAATAATTAGTCAACTAGTGAAACTAGTGGCACAGGCTGCTAGAGAAACTAGTTAACAGGTGCATGGTGGAGGGGAAGGTCTGAAATGTGGGGTTGTCACAAGTGTGAATCATTTGTGCTGATTTCAAATCCAGTTTTGTGTAACACCTTGAGGAGGGGAGGTGCATTCTCCAGAAAACAGTTACTTCTAGGTGTATATACAATGAAAGTATAACAGTGTAATTAACACAGAGGAAATAGTTCAGAACTGAAGAACTGATACACTAGGATGGAGTGTGAATCACTGCCAATTCACCGATTAAACAGGAAGGACCAGCAATACTTTATAGAAGACCTTTATATATGTATGTGTGTGTATACATATATATACTATACTGCAATAGTTCATGGGACTGTTTGTGAACAAATTTGCTTTGGAAAGCTCCATTCCCACCATCAGAACAGCTGCTTTCCCAGGCATAAAAGACTGTAGAGATCAGTGAGAACTCTGTCAACACGTCCAGTTTCTAGAAAGGCAATCTTTTAATACATCTTCCAAACTGTGAAAAGCTACTCCAGTTCAGAGGTGAGTTAAATAAGAATAATAAATAAGAATCAAAGTGGGAGGAGGATTGTTTCTTCAGATAATTTGTAATGTACCTGTAAAAAGCTGATATATTTACCGAGAAAGTAAAAGTATGGAAGAAAAGTTTTCCTTTGAGGAAGAAAAAAGAATGTGAATATTTACCAAAACATGTTCTTCGTGATCTACAATTCAAGTTCCATTAGAAAAAAGTTAATGAAAACAAAGCAGAGGAATGCATTGTGTCTCGAAAAGAATGAGCTAAGAAAATGATGAAGCCAAAATCCAGAAGGCTGACCATATAGCACTCTCTTCAATAACAAGCTTTTCAGCAAGGGTAATAATTTGGCCATCCCATGCACTCCTCACTATTTGCTTTCATTCATCCCTTACAAAAATATAAATGATGCAAGTGCTAACAGGGTACAAAACTGACCTAGAGTTTTTGTGGGGTTTTTCCATTCTTTTCTGCATTACATGGCTTTGCTAAATTAATATAAATGTTTCTGAGAGTGTTAAGGGAAAAAAGATGCTCCTTGTTTAAACAATGTTAATGAAGGTCTAACCTTTTGCATTAAACATCTGTTCCCTTCATTTACTTTCTGGCAGCAGTTCATATGTTTTCTGTAAAGGACACAGTTTAATGAACATATAGCAGATTATTTAAATGAATGGTTTTAATGAGTTCTTTGAATAGGTTTCTCTAAAAAGTAAGTATGGAATTACTTTCTCAGTTGGGATACTTTAACATCTTTTAAGACAAAGCATACGTAATCACTTTTCTGTGAACACAGGCCTTAGTTGCTTTAACATTCCAATGTCTCTGAGTGCTAATAAACTAAAGTAGTGGTTTCATGGGAGTGATAAGTCAGTGGAGTAAATCAATGTTTTAATATATTATTACTTCCTAAGAAACAGCTTTTTCCTATAGGAAATGGGAAAACACTTTTCATTTTATCAGAATGGGACATCAGTTTATTTCTAAATAATGGAAAGACATGGACAGGCCTGATACTATAGGCTTTCATTAAAAGGCTCCAGCAACAGACTTAATTATTAACTTATTAATACTCCCAAGAAGGAAATACATCTAAGTTCCACTTGGATAAACTCAGGCAAAAGTAATTTGACTTTACCAAGTGCTTTAGCTTCAAAATTATTAAACTTAGTCCCTGACTGTATTTACTCTTTTTTGTATTCTCTTACTGCAATATGAAGTGTTAATTCCATTCAAATAATTAGGATTGGGTATAGTTCATCATGTAGCCACCAGGAAGAAAAGTATGCCAAAAGTCTAAATACATTTGCAGCTGCCTATAATAATGTCTTTCACTTTTGAACTAGCAGAGGGTTCTTTATATTATCCATCTAATTGTTTAGAAGTCACTTCATGGTTTAGCATTATTTAATTGCCCTGATTTTTCTCTATTGATTTTCTACATATACAAATAACAGCACTGCAATGGAAATGCAACCTGAATGAGAGGTTTTAGAATTTTTAATCAGCAGTATTTTGCCTTCTTAGAATAAAATCTGGTTTTCATATGGAATAATGTAATAAGATGGGACCTGGTCTTGAAAGCCTGATTAGTCAGACTTTAAGCAGGGTTACAACAGTTGTCAGTCTTTTTCTAAGCATAAGGCTAATAAGCATGTTCATTTATGCATAATGTAACTGTAATATAGTTAGCTGGCACTAAGCCTTAAAAGACATTTTGTTTAAATTTTAAAAATTCCACTGTGATTTCTATGGCTTTGACTTAGTTTTACATATAGCCATTTCTAACTGTTCTAACCTTCTCTATCTGGGTGAAACCACTACAAAAATGCAAGGAAAATGCATCAGCTCATTCTCCATCCTTCAATCCTCCTGCCCATGGAAATGTACTATAGCTGAAAGAGATTGAATCTTAAGCAATCAGTTTGCTAAAACCTTTGCACAGCCTTGCATTATATTGTGATATAAGTATCTGGTATCACTGATTATTTGATAGAACTATAGTCAAAATGTATCTTTCAAAGGCATACTAAATTGCTATTGTTTTTCATGACAAGTATCTTATCTCATGGTGTAATATTTAACTATTAAAATACTTAACATTCATTATTATTAATAAATGCCTTTGTCATCTCTAACATCTAGGGTCCTTATTATTAACCAGATACATACAGATCAAATGCTTAATATGCACCTTTAAATACCTTCAGTACATGAATTTAAAATATGATACAAAGTCCAGGCTTTACATATGCAAAACCTGAGATTGCTGTGGATCATATTTATCTCAGATGATTTTTTTTTTTTCATGCTTATTCATTGTTACCAGTGGAGGAATCAGTAATTTCTACATAGTTTTTGTGCCATTAGACATAGATGTTGATGTCACTGTTAGCACCAGCACCAGTCTGGCTCCAACTTTCCATATTACTGAAATAATCTATCCTTTCACAGAACTCCTGTGCCTATGAAGTTCACACATTTTTTTTAAATCTTGCCAGTCCTGCTTTTGGTCTGTGTTGCCAAGATTTGTAAGTGCATGACCTGAGTTTAAGTATTCATACTTCTTCAGCATCAGAAACCCTTGGTATGAATGCCTACATTTTTTTGTAGACTCACTTTCAATTTTTTCTTTTTAAGTAAATATGTTTAAGTAATGTTTACATTGTGAAAGTCTTCTATGATGCGGGTTCCATTTTTCTACATTTTATATTGATTATATCTTGGAAACCTCAAGATGTTTTACAATGCTGGGGAAATAAATCCTCAAAGGCAATATAAATCTTACTTCCTAAGACAGCTACCTGAACAGAATAACAGAATTCAAGCTTTTCAACTTGAATTCTGAAAAAAGTGGCTGTTTCTCGTGCTTTTCCACCCATTGTCACTTCCCAGTTTATAAGCACCATATGCTTTTCAATGTTCTTTGCAAGATACTGATCTTAACAGTTGCAATTCCTGCATGAGTTTCAATGGCTTAGCAAGAGGGCATGCCCTCTAGAGAGTACACCTCTTTTTTCATTTCTGGCTGGCCAGAGAAAAAAAATAATTTTAACTAGAGCACTACTCAAATACATTTCATACGCAGCACTCTTGGCAAACAAATTATAAAGAAGAAGAAAGTAACACCTCCTTGACTCTTTTTTCCCCACCTCCCACTCTTTACTAAGCCTTTGCTTCCCTTTGGTATCAGAAATGATAGTTTTTCACTTGGAGGAACACCTAGGAAAAAGACATATACTTTGAAATAATTTTTATAAAGTATATCAGTGAAATAATAATACTAATGGTCAGATTCTAAGCTGCATGTGAATTCAAAGCATTTGCAGGTGGAGCAGTAGCAAATTTTGCAAAGAAACCCTAACAAAGTACTATTTAATTGGTGTAACAATTCTCAGATTGGGAGTAAGGAGTTCTTTTACTTTCTTGGTAATTATTGTTTAAATAAAGGTCTGCAATCCTGTCAAGTGAAGAATGCTGTTTAAATCCAAAAAATTATTTTCTCACTCAATAAGGAGCTCTTTGAATCAATAAGATTAAAAATGAACCAAGAATGATCATGTCTACAATACTGTAGTACTTCATAGGAAAATAAAGTTTATTTTGCTATTATTAAAAAATAACTAAGTTAGATCAACCAAAAAGGTCTCCACCTTAAAATCATTTGAGTATGCCACTTAGCAGTAGTCTATGACTATTTTATATGGTCTTTAAAGTGCTCAATAAGCCCATAAAGTTTTAACCTTTATTTTATTGGTACCTGCTACTTTTTGTGTTATGTGTCTAAAGCCAATGAAAAGATTTTCATGAATCACATGAATTTTTATTTTACTATTCACATAAAAAAAGCTTTCTGATATCTTTTAATAGCAGGATTTTGTGTATGAATTATATCACAGTCAGCATACATTATTCTGAACTCTAGTTTCTGGACCAGAAAACCATGTTTAAATCACTCTGGGCATTAAAATTAAATAGTAAATGACTGACTACATGTTCTGGCAGGGTTATCCTGCAGCAGTCAGAAGGTTAGAAGGTAACTAACTGTTAGAAGAACACTGCGTTGTGACATCAAGTTTTAGTATATCTTTGATTGAGAAGTGGGGTAAAAATTATTCAAAGGGTATTTTTTATTTATTTACATAGGTTTTTTTAACCTGGTAACTGAACAAGTGAGGAATTATGATGAGGAAGGTATAAAATATTCCATCAGCAACCAAAACCTGTAGGAACATTTTAGTTTTCATACAGAAGTAGTAAAGCATGGTAAAAGACATTTAGTCATAAAAACTAGTGAAGTTGCCCTAATTAAGATTACAAATAACCTTTTCAGTATGCTATAATTCTCTGAGGCATTTTTTAAACTTCAAAAAAGCCTAGCTTCTCCCCAGATAGTTCAAAGAAATTACAGACATTTCTCAGACAAAAATCTGATGACAAATAAAGGTAGAAATTTGTCCAGGCCTGTCATGTTATGCCAGTGAAAGCCAATGGGTGAAGTGACATCAGGATTCTCAGCTGAAAGGTAGACAGTGATGTTCTACAAATAAGAAGCAATTGCTTCAGAATGTTTTAGAACATTTGTAAATAGTTTAATTTGGGAACTCTTCTGTCAGGTCATAATATCTTGTTTGTCTCCCCCCCTAAAAAGATTGGCCAAACACAATTACACACTAACTTACCTGACAGGTTGGCAGATGGCACCAGTCAGAAACTATTAAAATGACCCAGACCAATAACATTATAGAATAAAGAAAGCTATGGAACACTTAGTATTAACATACTGATACAAATTGTCTCCAGGACATCCACAGGAGCTGTGGCTGGCACTGCCCATCCCTGGTGGGGCACAAGAGAAGGGCAGTGTGAGGCTGGGGAAACCACCCTAGGGCCCATCTCCATTCCCTCGAGGCATCTGCCCAGCCCAGGCACTTACCTTCTTGCCACCCAGGGCCTCAAAGTGGCTCCGCAGCTCCTCCACAGTGATGGGGAAGTGCTCAATCTGCTGAGGGCCACCTAGAGTCTCCTTGAACACATCTGCCTTCCTGCTGTCTGCCGGCACCTTCTCCATGGTGCTGCTGCAGCTGATCTTATCCGGCACCAGGGACCCGGGGGCTGGTGAATACTGGAGTGTCAGGCCAGGTCTTGTAGCATTGGTGGACTCCCATTTCTGCTTGAGGAGCTCCACGGAGCCCTTCTGCAGGGGCAAGTCTGCCAGCTCCAGCGTGCCCTGTCAATGCAACAGGAACCTGGGGTCAGAGACAGGTAGCACTGTGCCAGCAGAGGCCACTGCGGGGTGGCTCGAGAGCCCTGGTGGGTCATGGGACAGGCTGGGGCACAGGCTGGCATCTGGGACAGAAACCACTTCCCAGTGGAAAGTGCGATCCAGTAAGACCAGATCCAGTAAGAATCAGTGACAGGGTTCAGTGTGTTCATACAGCAAGAATATGTTAATTAAAAAGTGAATTAAGGGTGCTGTTCAGATATTTTATTATTAAACTTGCCAGCAGAATTGCTGTCTATCATGAATGGAAAAGCAGCAAGCACACAATTAGGGAGAATTTCAAACAAAGTGGGGCTAATGAATGAGTGCCTGGTAATCAGTGTGTGCTGCACTGAAAGGTGTTGTGACAGGTGACTGCTAGTTTCTTTTAGATTTGATACAGCTGTCAGTATTGTAGAGTGAGACACAGCATTTTAATGCAGCCAGGAGACAGAAGGGCTACTGCATTAGCTGTGAAAGTGCTTGGATAGTCTGGAAACACATCCCAATACAGTGATCCTGATTGTGCCATAACTCTTCTGGCAGGTAAATTAGTAAGTGTTGATATCAAGTCTTCCTGATCAGCTGACTGTGTTTTCGCAAAGGCTTATTCCATCATTCTTACAGTACATTTGGGAAGGAAAATTGCCATCCTATCATTTTGCACCAGTTGCTGAAATCTGTTATCCATTTCCTGAAATCAGCTCGTAAAAGGTTTGATTTTGAGGTCTTCTGCCCTGTAGCAAATACTCAAATGTAATTTTTCATCTCTCATTCAAAATGAGTTTGAGTAGAAAGAACATGCATTTAAAACAGTAAAGAGAAAGAAATGTTAACAGGAACTGAGACCCAACTACTAGCTAAGATCTCAATTCATTAGCCCCTCCCTTCTTAGCAAGAGAGTTTGTTATGGTTTAACTGTCCTTTAACATGCTTACACTTGATTGAGCTTAAATCTGCATTGCCGGGAGTTGGGCGTGGTGGGTTTTTTTGAGTCAATTTTTAACTAGATTTAGCATGGTCTATAATATTTTGCTTAAGAGGAAAAAAAACACAGGAGGCACAATAAGTATTTGATGCACTCCACAACACCCTTCCTTCCCCTACCACATGTACCTGTTGTTCTAAGCTGTCTGGTTCCATCAAATATCCTAAATGGGTCTGACTTTTAACCCAAAATGAAGAACAGCTGTTAAATTCACCAGTCACAAGAATCTTCAGCCTAACTCATAGCTGTATGTTAGAAACGTTCCTGATTTACACTGCATCTGAGGATTGACTTTAGACTGTGAAGTGTGTTTTTCCTAATTCAGGTAAGTGTGCTTATGCAATATCCATATTCTCCTATATTTTGCTTCATTGCTAGTGGGTCCTTCTGTTGGTTTCAGTGGTTTTCAGAGTAGGTATTATGCTGTCATTCAAAAATAGTCTGGAGTTCACCTCCTTTTCCCTTGCAGCTCTCAAAATAGATTTAAGAATGGTAGCTTCTTTTACCCTCATCTAGTGTGGAACTTATGGCTGCTAGTTGACAGGTAAAACAAACACATTTGCTTTGTTCACATGTGTGAATTGGCTTGTTTGAAGTGAAATTGTGCGGAGATTCAATGGTTTATAAAGTTGGTCATTTGCTGCACACAAACACGCCTGCCCTGAAAAAGGTATTTCATTGTAGCATCTGCATCAGGAATAAATTTGAATGTAGGCCTAAATCTGACTTTAAGCCACTTCCTAAAGATATATTTTAATGGAAGTCTCTCTCTAAAACATGGGGAGAAAAAAACACAACAAACAAAATCACTAGAAAACCCAAACCAGAATCTGGTGTGTCCTAGAGGTAATTTGATGTTTTCACATTTTATTACTGTTGTCTCTGAAACTGATCTCTGATCCTCTGATTTCCTTTCCTACCTGTTCATGGTAGTTTAAATCACTGTAGAATACTACCGGGAATTTATTTCAACTAAAATATTTGATGAATACTGAATATCTAAAATTGTCAGTTATTTTAATTGTTTCCTGAGCTTTGTAGAGCCTTAGCCTTTATGAAAATGTAGGAAGAAAATAGAGGAAATAAGAAAAGTGCAGATTTGTACTTTGATCTAAATCACTATTATCATTTCATACTGTCTCTGCTGACTGTACTTTTTAACTTTTACTGGCCATCTCTAAAATTATCTTTTTTAAGTGAAGGGGAGAACAGATATTATGGCTTTTATTAAGTATCTTTTCTTTTTCCACTATTTTTAGCTCTCAGCTGTCTGGTTATATTTGTCCTCTGGCCTATTCACTTCTCCCCCCAGCTTATCGTGATTTATTTTCTCATAGCGACAATAAACTTATTGCACTATCCAATTTGCTAAAATTGCGGGCAAATTCACATCTGCGGGTCTGTGACTGTTCTCTTCCCAAGAGCTGCAGAATAGGAGCCTGCCCATGTGTGGGACTTGTGGCAAGGCAGAACTTAATCTGTTACGCTTATATTTTCAGTTCCATTGCACCAAACCCCTGCTCATAATGGTCAAACAACAGCCCATGAAAATGAACAATATATTTAAAAACAAAAATTATCAATGTGATAGGATAAAGGTTTCAGCCAGGTTGAAACTGCAGGGAGCATTGCCCTCTCATTTTCCATGGTTTGGGAGACTCTGTGGCCAAAAGTGATGTGTTGGAGATAGGAAGATTGCAGTTTCAAATTAAGTTAGCTAGTGAGCAGTCATTCTAGCAGAAATTGATGGTGGAATTTTTTGTGAAGAAACTACCTAAAATGCTATATATCCTTCAAAAGTGGGTCTTTGTGAATGCTACCTATAAACCTTTTACATGAATGTGTTTGTTTTATGATGCCAGTGATAGTACAGCATTCAAACACTGCAATCAAACTGTAGGTTTTGCTTTTTTTGTGTTTCTTCTCTGGGATCTTTTGGATTTCTTTCCCAGTGATTTTGTAAGAGGCCTATGGTAATTCTTCATTGCATGTAATAAATCTGATAAATGTACACTTTTCCTGAGCAAAAAGCTATAGGAAGGCCTGTAGATTTTGTAGACTCATGAATTGCAGATATCCAGTAAATTTCAGGGGTTTTCTTAAACCTGAAGTTGTTGATAAATCTGTCTTCACAGTAGGATCATTGAAATGGTATTTTTTCTCTTGCACTGTAAATAAGATAACCCCTTTTCTACTGTTCAGACTATTTATTCAATTGGTAGGTGGATATATTCATGCAAGTAATTAAAAGAGCTGTTGAGAAAAACTACATCAGTTCTGCTGTGTATTCCTTTGCCAAAATGTCTACCTGCATTTTCATCATATTCTCGCTATCTTAAATGTTTCTTACATGTAATTTTTTCACTAGCAAACAAGTAAATAGAAACTGTAAAAATACTAAACTGATAGTTTATTTGTAGAACTATTTGTGAATAACGTTGCTTTGTTCATTTAGCTGTATCCCTGTGGGATGATATAATCATGCATATTATACTGGTGAGTCCTTTCCTGACAGTAGAAAACAGTCTGTTGTCAAACTGCTGCCAGTTGCCATTGCAGATTGAGCTGGATTTCCTTCTCAATTAAAAAAAAACAAAACCAAAGCCAACAACAACAACAACAAAAAAAAGCCAACCAAAAATCTTTTGAGGACAGGATTTGAGAAGTCCTTTCCATGATCTACCATGCTACTTCATCCAGCTCTTGCTTGTGACAGCTCCCCTTCTATCGCACTCTGGACATCTGGTTTCAGTTAATCTGCACTGTCAGGGATCCCTGGCATGAGGATCCACAGGCCATCTTGGTATAAATTATGAGAGAAGAACCAACATGTTGCAAATGAAGACTGTATATCATTCAACCCAATGCATTTTCCAAACCATTAAGGAACAACCCCCAGGATCCAGAGGAGGCTACAGAACAAAAAGCAGCTGACCCCTTAGTTTATGGCAATGCTGGGAAGGGAGGCAGGGGGATTGAGGAGAGTACTATTAGCTGCCTAAATTCTCCTCTAAATCTAGTCAATAATAGAATAAAATTTTTCGGTTGGAAGGGATCTACAACAATCATCTAGTCCAACTGCAGTATTCACTGGCTGCTTTACTAAATGATCTCTTCTATCATAAGGACTCTTTAAATGTGCACATGATAGCTAGGTGCACACTTCTGAAACTGTTGCTTGAAAAGCTTGCAGTTTTTTCTGCAGGTAAGCAGAGCCTCAAGTATCTGTAACATTTCTTCATTTACATTTCAGACACTTAACAAAAGCAGCTCAGACAAGTTTATGAAAAAAGCTAAAATAGTTCTTGATTACTACAAAATGTAAAGCACTTCCAAATTCCTAGTCGTATTTTCAGACAATAGATTAATTTGGGCTGTCAGTTAACATGCCAGCCTTTATCAAGATACAAATATGTATAGCTAAATAATAAAACTTTAAGAAATGTTGTTTCAACTCTAAATTATGGCAGACCCCTATTATAGCAAATGTAACAAGGTTCCAGTATTTTGAGGTAAATCACACTGGGACAACAATTCTCATATCTTACTAGCAAAATCAACAGGTTTTCTCATCGAATAGTTCTCAAAATAAGAGAGGACTAGAAAGTGCATTATTCATATTCATGGGACTTGAATAAAGACATGCTTATTTTTTTCCTTTCATCCTCTCATTCTCATTTATTACATGAGCAGTATCAGGCCCCACACTAGACAGCCTATTTAAAAAAAAAAAGCATTAATTTTCATATTTGTACTGAGCTTATCTTACCGCTGTGTTCTTCTCAGTCAAGTTTTCTGGTTGTGACTCTGCTGCACTCATTGTGTGCCTGTTTAAAGAAAGACAAATTTAAATGTTCTCTAATTCATTGGTCTCATTTGACTAACGAACATGAAGCTTGATAGACGCACGTCTGATAGTAGTTACAAGACACCAAATCTCTTACGTGCTTGCCTTGCCAATGTATTATTTAGTGAGGCATGAAGGTAAAGTATGCTTTCCGCCATACCTCTGGCCGTGCTGTGTGTGCTCACCTTACACTGCTTAGCGGTGACAAAGGCTGAAGGCAACAGCTTTTGTTTCAGTGCTTTTTGGCAGGAAACAAAGCACCTTCCAGTGAAAAATAGTTGGTTCTTAAGTACTTAGGAAAGGTTTGGAGGAAAAAGTACAATTGATAAGTCATAAATCAAGTGGCTAAGGAAGTACTATGTACATTCAGTATCATTCAGACCACATAATGATACCAAATTCCAATGCATCCAGTTTTCTAAATAGTAAACATAATTGCTTTCCAAGGGTTTCATTGTGGACCAAAAGTACATATTATAAATCACAGAGGAAAAAAAAGGTAGAAGGATTTTCAAAGATCTTCCTGCCCCCCTTCATTCTGTTTTCGTCTGCTGTTACAGGGCTGTTATTTTTTCTTTTTTCTCCCCCAGCCCCAAATCTGTAATCAGATTGTTTAGATTAATCTCTAGAAGCTTTTGACCTTTCTCTAGCTGTCTTTCCTATCAAGGGAATTACCACAGCATGGGCACTAGCATTTCAATCTATACTGCTTATTGGCTAGAATATATTGATTCAAAGAAGGAAATACATATAAAATTTTAAGTCTTAAAACTTGAGTGCAGGTAACTTGGCAATTGAGGAAGATACTCCTGCTCAGTTTAAAGAAAACCTCAAACCTTAGAATCTGATGCATGAGCCAAGCATCTTACAAAGGCAATGATGATATCTCTTTCCTTTTAATAGAGAATGGTAACTGTATGACAAATGCTGAGAAGCATCACTTTCCACTAATGGCAAGCTGTGCATTTCCATCCCTTGTTACATGTTTGTGGAAGGTCAGACACAGATACTTACAGGCATATAGCTTCCACTTAAAAAGTCCTCTTTAAGCTAATCATAAGTGCTAGGGAAATTGGATGGTTATGACACACCAGCATTTCTATTATAAACCCTAAATAAATTAAAATGTACTTCTAGTATTTAGCCCTTTATTCAATCCTGACTGTTGCTTCAAAATCCCTTTAAGCAGCACTCAGCACTTCTGACACCAGATATTTGAACAACGAGAGTGATAATAAAAATATCCAAACATAGGCAGCACCTGTTTTTCATTGTTACTCTCAGCTACTTAGCTAACTTCAGGTTCTCTCTTATACCCAACTAGGCAGACGTGTTCAAACAGCTCTGGCATGCCACACTTCGTTTTCTTTGATTTACACTTGGTTTTCTTTCTCTCTTTCTGTAGTATAATGGAGACTTTTCTGACTTTCAGGCTAAATCTCCTTGTCCAATAGAAAGGACTCTTCAGCTAAGTACAGGGTACACTAAGGGTACCCTCTTGCATCCACTCTTGTGCCACATGTTTTGTAACTCATAAAAATGACATGAGATCTTACTTTAAAAACTGCAGGCCATGAAATGTACAAAATAACAAAATAATTTAAAATAAGTACAAAATACTGTTTTCCCCCCCCTACCTTTGAAATAGTAACAAAGCTTATACTGGAATAAAATTTACTATGCTGTAAGTGGACTATACATGACCCATGCTTCAGTCTAGTGTTTAATGAAAGGTGGTTAAATCCATGTGCAGAATGCCCTCTATGCTGCCCTTGACAAGTTATTTCTATGTATGTCATTTCTATGACAAGTTACATTTCTATGTAGTTGATACACAGGATTGCCAATTCACCATGCAGGGGTTTTTTTCCACTCTCAAGTTTGATCATGGCTAAATGACTACAAACAGAGAATTATCTCCTTTGTTTCATGGTGTGTTTTAAACTGAAGGTTTGGAAAGCTCATGGAGAATATTGTTGAGTATGAAATCCCTATCCAGAGGCTCATCCATCTCTTTTCTACACCTCCATAATTCTCACCAGCTCCCCCAGATCTGTCCTTGTGAACTAGTCTAATGCTCATATATACTTGTAAAGTGTTTCTTATAACTGAACAGTCTAACTGCTCTAACTATAGAGGAATTTATTGCATTTAGCTTTTGCTTTAGAAAATCTGTTTAATCTCTTCTAAACATTTTTTTTATTAGAACTATGTTTTAAAATGAGAATTTACTTGATCACTATCTGCTTATCATCGTTGCTGATAACTCTTACTTAAAGCACAGTCATTGTGAGGCTTTTTGATGTACACTACAGTCCTCTGGAAGAGGCTTTTTTAAGTTAACCTATTATTTGTAAATGGGAAATTTGGAGAGAAATCCTATGTAGACTTCTTTGCTGCTATAGATAGAAAACTGGGGATAGAATTCAGAAGTTTGTAATTATAATGACATAACTGGAATTAATAAAGAAACTTGGTGCTCATGGATATGTTAAAAGGTGATCCAGAGATGCACATTACCTGTCTACGTTAGGGTACCATCTGTTCTGTATTTGTATACAGCTGGCAGCTAATAAATGTCCTTGGGAATACATTGCAGGGGCAGGGTGCAGAAAAGACGGTTTTAATGTTGAGTTTTAACCAAAGACCTGTTGCTTGATTTTAAATAATTATTTCTGAGTTAGATGATGTATTTCAGGACAGGATTCTGCTTTTTTCTGCACAGATAGAGCCAGTGAAATGGAAGTAAGGATTTTATAACCTTGTCACTTTAGCCAGTGTTCTGGGAGCTCTGAATTGAAGCCACATGTAACTGTTACGGCTCCATCTTGGCAGGAATATATGAGTCAGCACAGAAAGCAGTATCGTTTTGTGAACGTGTGAACAGAGGGAGCCTTGGCAACACATGTTAAATGTCTGGGTGAGTGAAATTCCCAGGATCATGGCATGATTCATTCAAATTGGATAACTCTTTAATTGGTCAGTTGTCTTCAAATGGAAAAATTGCAGCTGGCTAGCTTATTGGTAAGAATGTGTTATGAGTATGTTAACAATCGCTCCATTATTATAATTCACCTAAAATAACCCTTATGTGATTTCAAGGGACAGTGGCATGCATTAAAAACACAGCTGATGACAGTGGATGGTCACTCCTCTAACTCTAGAGAGCAAAGATCACTGCTTAATCACTCACCCTCCATTAGAGAGACAAATATTTAGGATACCTTAATCTTGCTCTTTACGTCTCTCAAGAATGACTGGTGAAATGCCATATGACATTCTTTTCAGCATGATGGATTTTTGCATTATACTGCTGTGTCTAAGCCAGCAAGGAGCTTCATACTGAGGGATCATGAAACAGAATATTTCGGTTATGTCTACCATCTTCCTGAGACTATCACGAGAAGGACTTCTGGCCAAGTTTTCCACATGAAAGACAGTATTATTAAAGTATATTGTTTAAATTATTTCTGGTCTTCTAATAGGTAGTGTTTGCTATATACCTTCATATAGGAAAACAAAGGTTTCAGTGGAGCAGTTTTGTTATCGTGAATATATGAATATTTCTTATTATCACAACACATTATTATTATGAACATAGGAATATTTCCTGGAAGTATAGGCATCTTGCATTTGTTTTCCCTGTAGTTCAGTACTTCCTTTCTGGGCAATATTAAATTTACCTTTCTTTCTTTTACTCTGATGTGGTACAAAGGGTCATTCTTTGCTTGTACTATTGTAAATATTACTTTCTTGCTTTGTGGCCTGTGTGCATACAGGCAGGAAAAAGCATTTGAGAGGGCAACAGCATGTGGGAGCTTCAGTGTGTTATAGAGTCCTGCATGCTGGAATCAGTCAAGACAGCTGGCATATGTAGCCTTGGATGTCTGTTTTGACAGTATTAAACAATCTGAAAATGATTGGGTGATTTCAAATTTGATACTATGTATGAAACAGAGGTGACAAAGGTCCCACTTCGTTGAGGGAAGCAGAGATCAAACCGAGTGTGTGGACAGGCCCTGGGCTGACCTAAGAAACTCACAAAAGCTGAGTACAAAGACTAACACAGGCTAGTCCAAGGTGCATAGGATAACAGCTGAACAATAGAAAAATGAACTGAATGAAGTATTAGTATCAAGAGAGACCTTAAAGACAAAGTCAAGGAAGAAGACAAGTGCTGAAAGGCTGAAGAAGTACCTTGAGATACTCAGTGCAGAGACAAAAGTTATATAACCTGACCAGTATAGAGAGTACACATGGCAAAAGGTACTTAAAGCATTAAGCAAAAAATTAGTGATACAGAAGGCATGTCCATTGTTGACCATGCTTGTATTGCAAGTGAGATATTTATAATTTAATGTTGACTGATGTAAAAGGTACATCATCTGATCCACTTTTGCTGCCACTACAATTAAACATAGGGAAATAGCTTCTGGCTTATGATGAGAAGGTAAAATCTTGGTATGGATCACTTCAGAATGGTATCTTCTGAAATAAGATATACAAGATTATTAATTTTTCCTTTCTTTTACACCTAATTAATCTTTTTGTCTCTTCACTAGGGAATTAAGGTGAGAATGAGAAGGCTTGAGAGTGTCCAGAGCAGTGGTTGGAGTCTTCCTTTGCTCTCTCCTAAGTACAGAAATTTCCCACTGGGAACTATGTGGAAAAATAATATTTTTTGTTTTAAAAAAAGGATGAGGTAGAGTGGGTTTTTGAAGGGGTGTGTGTGTTCTTTTTTCTTTTGCTTTTGTTCCTTCACAAACAGTAGGAGCACTGGAGTAAGAAGTCTTATGTCCAAGAGGCACAAATAGGTTCTGTGACATTATTTCAGTGTGTAAGCAACAGGCCTTGTAGAACCCACTAAAATAGGGAAGTAAATAAAATGTGAGAAACACACATGCCTGAGACATACATGCCTGAACCTGTGCTGTTATAAGTGCTTACTGTGGGACCTCATAGAACTGGATATTGCTGTAAATGACTGCGTGTCTCTGTTTACAAGTGCAAAAGGTTAAGGAAGAAGACAAATGGAAGTGAGTTAAAGATAGAAATTCTCTTCTCTGATTGGCACATTCTTGCTTATGTACCTCAAAGATTCATCAGTTCATACACTGGAGGATCTAACAAATAATGAATCTATATAAAAATGGACCTGAGATGACATTTATACTGAAAAATACTTCTGCCAAAGTTGGATTCTTCTGGTTGCACTGTAATTTTCCAGACATCTTCAATATCTACTTTTGAGATTTCATATAATATTCTTGCACTTTCTGTGCATTGTGATCAGTATTCATAATTCAGAATGGTTGAGCCTTGATTTACAGGTTCTAGATGATTAATTGGGGAGCAGGCATCTTAATAAGAAAGCATAATAAAAAAATTGTTACAGTTTTGAAAATATTGATACTACACTAAGTAGAATGAATAAAAATCCTATATCTGACACATGAGGACAGTCTGATACTAGTACACAACTATAACTGATAGTACAGAAAGATGTAATTTCACTACTGTGAAGAATAGTAAGGCAAAAAAACCCCTCAAACCCGCCCTCCACACAAAGAGACTTGAGCAAAATACCTCTTCGTTCTTTTAGAGGAGAAAAATAGCTGTGGGAGTGGGACCTTTGGGAATAGTTGTAGGGTCTGGATAATATTTTAAAAAATTTTTCAAATTTAAAAACAAGATCAAATGAAAGCATGCTCTGAAGTTAAAAGGGACAGTTGCATGCTCTAACCTCCTGAACTCTGAACGTTCCTCGCACATCCACGTATTCTCTCGAGTGCAGTGATTCTTTTGGGTCTGCAGAGAATTGAGGAGATATCAACTGTTGAGATGTTTTTCTTTTCCTTCTTTTATTCCATTCAAATGCACATCAACTTACACAGTTTTCAGATAAAGTAAATTATGTATTCTCTTTTTTTAAACCTTTGAAATAATTAGTATTTTCAACATAAAACTGCAGAGCAAGCTGTTACTTTGTACTAGTACTAAAAGGCCTTCTGAAGGAGAAGCTGCTGAGAAAGTTCAGATAACTCTCATCTGCTCTTCTAGATGTGTCAGAAAACTACAGCCCTTTTCCAAAATAATAAGCTTAACAAAGATAAGCCTTACCATAGAGACTAGAGGCAAGAATTAGGATACTTTAGTCAAAGGACAGGTTTGTAGCCTCAGGATTGGCAAACACTGACTTGGAAAAACAGCTGTTATTTAAACGGTATTAAAAGTATTCAGGATTGCTGACAGTTTTTAGGTTTTAAAATAGCCTGTAACAGCTTTGGTCTACCGCTTTACTTCTTTTTCAGTCTTACAAATGCAGTTTCTGTGGTCTACTTGAAACAGCACTGCAGGCTGCCTTTACCAGGGTGTTCTGCAAGGAACCTCTCTGTCCTTTGTCTCCACTGGATTTGCAAGAGCACTATGAAAAGGAGATGGCAGCATTTAGTACCTCATATAAACAAATCTCTTCCTCTTCATCAAGAACTGAGTTTGACTGCTTGCTTCTGTCATCTTCTTGTCTTTGGGCTACACTCTTCGCCCTGAAAGTGGGAGAGATTTCGTTACTAATAGCAGCAGAAATAAATTGTTTTTCTCCTGGAAAGAGATGGTGCTAATACCATCTAAAACTCTGAAGAGAGAACAAAGCATTTCTTGATGCTTTCTCAGATGCACTGCTGAGTAAGCAGGAAAAAAAAAAAGGAGACATCATCTTTCCAGATAGTTTTTCTGAAGCACCTGAAGTCAAAATTAAGCTAGATCAAAACACAATATTATTTTTCAGATTGTTATATTTGCACTCAGATGCATCCATATTGTACTGTTCAGTTTCCAGCTATGTGCATGGAGTCAGTAGGCTGTAGGAAATTACTGAATCTTGTGAGAGAAACTTGGCAAGAAGTTTTCAGGGAGTGATTATGACAAGTTTTACAGGTCAGAGTATCAGGCACACGTAAAGGGGCTTTTAGAAGGAAAAGTTGAAGGAAGGAGGACATTTCAAATACCATTATCAATGAAGATAACAATACCAGTAATTTTTAACCTGGAGGAGTTCTACTAAAGAGTGAACATGACATGACAAAACTGAAGAGAAAAAGCCATAGCTAAATCAACTCTGAAGAACCCTTGTTCAATAGGACTTTATAGCCCTACTGTGATCAGCTGCTGGAAACAGAGTTAAAATCCTGACATTTAGAATCAATGAAAAGCATACATCAAGCAATGATGAGTAAAACACACACAAATCATTAATTCTGTTTTTGTTGCTTGTGTGTTTTATTTAGCATTCTCTCTCTCTTCCCATAAAATTTCCACTTTTATGGATGAGATGTAGGTAAGTGGTAAAGAGTGGCACTGGGACATAAAATGTAACTTGCATTTTTATTTATACCTCTCTCTTAATCTGTGTTGTGCCCAGAAACATAAGCTTACAAATCCAACAATAAAAAGAAGAAATTAAATATTTTCAGCATTCTTTGAACAGGTTGTGGAGCCCTTTTAGTGCACTGTTTTCATTTCTTGTCCCTGCAGAGAAGGGCATTAGACCTTATAGTAAGGACAGAATGGTTGAAGAGATTGTCCTTTTTATTGGCCTGCTCTGGTTGTTAAATGTGACCATGAGAACTGTAAAATCAATTAAATCCTTTCTTTTATATCTATCTGAAGCAAACTTATTTCATTTTAATTAGATGTTGCGTAGTCATATTGCTCAAACCGCAGTTTAGGAATGTACATCTAAAATCTCAGGTTGACTCAGTACGAATGCTTGTTAAGGTGATCTTTTATATGGAATTACATGCTTTTTATTGACAATGTCATTTAAAAGCAGGTTGACTGTGTGCAACTTGAAGTACTAACATGAATAAGGAATTTTAACAAGTGTTGGATTTTTTTGTTTATTTTGTTTTTGCCTGGAGACTACTCTTGTGAGCCTTGAACTGACTTATCCACATTCTTGTGACTAAATTCTTGTGGGCTATAACTTGTCTTTGCTTTGTTTCTATCCCTGACTCTTTATGCCAAATGAAATTACAAATATCCATGTGATGCCTTAGTGGTTCTTGCAACAAGGTAACTGTCTTTTATCTAGAACCAGAGCAACCCCACCACCCTACCACTTAAGAGGAATGTTTCCTTGGGAACAAAGGCATCTAGTTTAACTTGCTTCATTTCTGAGGCTGCCTGACTGGAAGAGACAAGGTTTGTGGTGTGCACCTGCTAGATAGTGGTGGGGAGATTATTATTTGCACTTTCTTCTAGGTCTTCATTAAACTTGCTGTGGGAAGAGATTTGAAGATTGAAATGCTACTGCAGTTTTACCTTCCTGCCTCAATAAGGCATTTATCCTCCTTTCACCTTCCTCACTGAATAGTTTCATCATAAGGCACAGTATATTTGTTATGCTGCCATTGCTCTAATGGAGGACCTGTTTACCGGTATGTGCAATGATGTAAGATATTGTTTCTGAATTAGTTTCATTTATAACTTAAGTAGCTGCCTATACTCCTCACTCAGTTGAACCTTATGTGTTCTTATTGCCAAGAAAGGCAATCATAAATTTTGTATGCTATTTTTTAATACAGCAGGACAAAGGCTTCTTACCTCTTCACTTAAAACACATTCTTTTGTGATTACTAATCAAAATGATGGCCAGATGCCTTTTGTTAGCTCACCAAAGAAATATTCATCCTGTATAACCACAAGATAAGTAAGGTGCTAGGAATGAAGAAAGAGCATGTGCTTTGTAAGCCCTTACAGAAAAGGACAGTGGTAACAAGAGATGGTAGATCTAGGGCATGACATATGTCTAGGGCCTGCATTAGAATACATGAGTGTTCTCTGGTCTGCTTAGACAGAATTAATATTTCTTTGGGACTTGGGGTGGAGGGAATAGTGGGCCTATCATTTCAGCAGCACTTTGGTTTTATGCTCATTTAACCTGGTCATGAAATAATATCCATAGTCTCATTGATTTTCTGTAAGACTTCCCACTTCACAGTTACGTATCCAATTTAAATCTTAATTTTTTCAGCTGTATTTTCTTTCTTCTTGTAATACAGTTTCTAAATACATTATCCTTGCTTAAATCTGTCCAGTACATGGTGGCTGTCAGTTATATATCTTCTCATTCACCCTTTAGCAAGACTGCAAGCTGCTAGGTATTTTAAATTCTTCTCAGAAATTAGTTCCTTTCCAAGTATTTAATGATTTTTCCTGTTCTTTTTGGAGATCTCTCCAATATGCTGGTGTCCTTTTTTGGAGGGAGTGGGGGTGGAGAGGAGAGAGAGAGAAGAAAAAAAAGCCTACATTTCTCTTGATACTTTGTCTCCACTTCTGAATAGAAAAATTGTCTGATGCGTGACTCAGTGCAGTGACTATATAGGCTTGAGTTAAAATTGCTTGGATGAGTGAACTCGTTTTTGCGTGCAGAGGTTCACAATCTGCTTATTGGCATTTTTACTGCCAGTCCATGGTATTTTTGCTTGCAATTCCCGCTCTGCATTTGGTTTCATGGAGGAAAAATATTTTACACTAAAATGATAAGTTTTCTGCAGCATGTTAATAATCACAGTGGAGCCAGTGGTCCTGCCAGGATTCAGAATTCTTTTAAAATTTGAGGACTGTTGTTTAGAGCGCATTAGGATATAATTTCAGACATTGGTATTACTTTTACTATTCAAAAGAAACCTTAAAAATAATCCAAGAAGTGTTTTATATAAGGATCGGGATTTTTAGTGTGTATCTGATTAATTTATCTCAGAGCTTCAATTCTGGCCCTTCTTTGCCTTCCCAAACCCTACAGACCAATAGCAGTATCATTCTGGGGCAGCTGTACTTGGAGTGTGCCTCCTAAACCTTGTCAACTGTGGTAGGCTGTCCCTGCCACAGTGACTATTTCATTTATTTATTGCTACAGTCCCTATTTTATTTATTGGAAAAATAAAATGTTGTTGGGATTCACACAAACCTATTACAGAATACTTACAAATTATTTCCTTGGTTTCTCTAATGAAGTTTAAGTTCAGAATGCTTTTCCAACAAGGACACTAATAGGGAAAATACTAATAAGGAAAGACTAATAATTCTGTCAGTATGTCCTTCCTTTAAACTCAAGGCATTGTGTTGCCCAGCCAACTCATTCATGGGCTGGGATCTGTAGCTACCTGAGGATTGTGTCAGCGAGAATACACCAGAACATTTCTCTTAAGAACTTTTAAAAAACCAGTCTGCTTATATAACAGAATAAAGCTTTTAAAAGAGAATAAGATCTAAGGCATTAATATGCAATATTTTCAGATGAATTTGGTAATTTTATTATGTACTCCTATCCTGTATTTGTGTGACCAACATTTGCCCTATTAGGGGCATAATCCAAACTGGCAATCGAGAAGGTGCAGATTTTTAAATGAAAAAACTCTACCAGCGTACCCAGAGTATATTAGATCTGGAAGGCCCTTCCCCTACATACACATGGGTCCACCATTTTATGGCAGGGGACCACCATTTTGCTCTTCATCATAACCCATGTCTTTTCTGGTGACTGGCTGGCAAGACTGGATGCCCCTACCCACACAGGCAGCAGCATGGCAGGAGAGGAAGCCCCAGTCCCAGCATACAGGGAGATTAACATTTTTGACAGTGTTGTTCCCCACATGACTTTGAGCCATGTAAAAGGCTTTTTCTATAAAGATTGTTTGTTTTTTAATGTATATTATCCAGCCAGACTGGGATGGAGACTGATTTGGTATTGTCTAAGGGTTTTGGTATAAATGACATATTCTGCCTTTAAGAACTAAACCATGAAGGCCCTGGGAACAGAGCACCTCACCCCCACCCATGTGTACAGGCCCCAGTGCCTGTAATGCTACTAATGCTACCAGTGCTACTAATGACTCCCAAAACATCCACATCTGCAAAGCTGTTGGGAAGCTGGGATTGTTGTCGGCCCAGAACTTCTCTGCTTTTAAATGCAGAGAGTTTGAGTGGTTTAAAATTAGTTCAGTGAAACTGTAATCAAATCCATTTATATCTATCTAAATAAGTACTTTGTTTGCCAGACTTCACAGCAGTTGAGCCACTTACAGTGTGTGTGCTCAAATCCTCTAGGAGCAACTGATGTCATCTACCTGGACTTGTGCAAAGCATTTGTCGCTGTCCTGAACAACATCCTTATCTCTAAAGTGGTGAGACAGGGATTTGAAGGATGGACCACTTGGTGGATAAGGAACGGGCTGGATGGTTGCACTCAGAGTTGTGGTCAACAGCTCAATGTCCAAATGGAGAGACTGACAAGTGGTGTTCCTCAGGGGTCAGAATTGGAAGCGGCGCTGTTTAACATCTTTGTTGGCAGTATGGACAGTGGGATTGAGTGCACCCCCAGCAAGTCTGCTGATGACACCAAGCTGTGCAGTGTGGTCAACACACTGGAGGGAAGGGAGATGCCATCCAGAGGGGCCTTGACAGGCTTGAGAGGTGGGCCCGTGCAAACCTCTCGAAGTTCAACAAGGCCAAGTGTAAGGTCCTGCACATGGGTCGAGGCAATCCCATGCACAGATACAGGCTGGGCGATGAGCGGATGAGAACAGCCCTGCGGAGAAGGACTTGGGGGCATCACTGGATGGAAAATTTACTGTGAGCCAGAAATGTGTACTTACAGCCCAGAAAGCCAACTGCATCAAGAGAAGTGTGGCCAGCAGGTCGAGGGAGGGGATTCTCCCCCTCTACTCCGCCCTCGTGAGATCCCACCTGCAGTGCTGTGTCCAGCTCTGGGACCCCCAACATAAGAAGGACATGGACCTGCTCGAGCAGGTCCAGAGGAGGGACATGAAGATGATCAGAGGGATGGAGAACCTCCCTTACGAGGACAGGCTGAGAGAGTTGGGGTTGTTCAGCCTGGAGAAGAGAAGGCTCTGGGGAGACCTTATAGCGACCTTCCAGTACTTAAAGGGAGCTACAGGAAAGATGGGGAGGGACTCTTTATCAGGGAGTGTAGGGATAGGACGAGGGGTAACAGTTTTAAACTGAAAAAGGGAATATTTAGATGAGATATAAGGAAGAAATTCTTTACTGTGAGGGTGGTAAGACACTGGAACAAGTTCCCCAGAGAAGCTGTGGCTGCCCCCTCCCTGGCAGTGTTCAAGGCCAGATTGGATGGGGCTTTGAGCAACCTGGTCTAGTGGAAGGTGTCCCTGTCCATTGCAAGGGCTTGGAACTAGATGATCTTGAAGGTCCCTTCCGACCCAAACCATTCTATGATTGTATGATTATAAGTTCTCTGCCCTGGAGATTGTTTCTAGTGTTTGTAAAGAGCCTGATGCAAAAGTGCTTGCTGTAAGTCTCCTTGGAGTTTCTGGGATTTGCTGTTTTTTTTTAAAAAAAAAAATCATAAAATGACACTGATGAAATGTGAAATCTGGGGACCAGTCTTTTTACAAACATTGTTATTCAGCTTATTATTCATAATGTAAACATGCCATTAGCATGTGACTGGTAAAAAAAATTCTGGTTAGTTTTGTATAAGAGATGCACAAACAGAAAAAAATTGCATTCAATATCTGTTGTCCATTTTATCAATGGATAGGTATTGCCCATTTTTTTCATATTTGTCACATTAGGAAAACTGACATAAAGAAAGAAACTGAAAACTGTTTATATGTAGAGTCTTTTCAAGAAAAAAAGAATTCTCAATTTGAGTTCCTGTATTTAGATAATTTAGCAGGAGAGAAGTACAGCATAGCATAAATTCATAATTTGACTTTAATATGCCTTAGGGAAAAAGACACTGGGGAAAAGAGGTTTTTTTAAGTTAAAAAATAGGAATTACAAGATTCTGTGTGCCACAACATTTTTTAATAATGCTGCTGTTGTTGACATTAGTAACTGCCTTACACTGATAAGAAATAGAATATTTTACTGGTCTGGTTGAGTTGTGCATATCATACATTATGCTCTGTGCATAAGCCCCACTACTTGTGTGCTCATTGTGTGCTGGATTTGTCAACATCCTTGGCAGCAGGTTTATGATAAACACATGAGGTGTAACAGGTGCTTTTTAAAGTAAACCTTTATAAAATTATTTTTCTAAATTACAGTGCTTTCATTTTTGTGAAATCTCTCCTTTTTCAGAGACTCCAGGAATTTCTCTGAAAGAGCCCCCAGAGTTGTTAAAAGTGAGAGACATCCTTCAGGCAACAATATTGTAGTACAGATTTCTGACAGTGTCCTTGAGCTCTACCATCAGCAGATCACTTGAGACGTCAACAGTGTGTATGTTTTCTGTGTGAGACCCCAAAATGTCAGGACTTTGAGGCACCTTGAATGCTTGAAATTTAACCCCATTAATAAAATGTTGATGCAGTGATGTATGCTACAGAAGTATTGCTATAATCTACCTATCTACAGCTCTGTGCTGCTGTTCTCTTCACTTGCTAATCCTTCAATGGTGAGATGCAGCCTTCTTGCACATTCATGTTTCAGCCGGATTAAAATTTTTAAAATATTCATGAAAGAGATCCAGAAATTTTGCTGACACTCTTTTTAGAAGAACTAAATGCTCTGGAGCACATACTGAATTGGACGTGACTGCTATGGTAGAAAAAAAAGCCACCTGGAGACTTCTTTTTTTCTGGGCTCCATGACAAATTTTACGTCCATCTGCACTTTAGTCTCACAAGAACATAAATATCAAACTATTTTAACTTGCACCCAGCTGGAAAATATATACTTTATGAGAAGAATGACATTATTTAACAGTACTGTATTCACAGGTTATAGATCTCATGTGGATAATAAACTTGAACCCTACACTATATCCAGTATTACATTATTGAAAAATTTGTCTTTTAGAAAAGTTTTTAGATTGTGTCCTTGCTTTATGAAGAACTCAAGAAAAAAAAGAAAAAAAAAAAAAAAGGAGAAAGTTCACCTCACATATGCATGTAGGTAATACTCAAAAGCCATCTGGATTTAGAAATTATGGGGTTGTTTGTATTGAAATATTAATTATCTAATTATCCACATAGAGCCTGTTATAATTTCAGGCGAGTGAGAGGAAAACATTCTATCTTCTGGTCAGCATTAATCATTGAGTCATTAGCTCTGGGGTTGTCTTGGCATCAACAAGGAAAGTGTTTCTTTGTAATACAAAAAGCAATGCCAAACCATCTTGTCTGGCAAAACTATATTAGTTGGAGAAAAATAAGTAGTTTAGGAAAATATAGTTTAACAGGTCAGGGGAAAAAAAAAAAAAGTTGAAAGGGACAATAGGAACTGTTCAAATATGGAGAGTAGGGACCAAGAAGAGAAAGTCAATGAGTTAAGAGACGGACAGCTGTCAGTGCTGTCAGATTCTATGATTTCTCTCATATGCTAGCTTTCTTGCGAACAGCAAAGAATGGTAGGACTAAAGTATATGCCTGTCCAGAAAATGGAATGCATTTTCAGTAGAGAGATAAAATATCCCTTCATTGTTGTTGTCCCTCCCACTTCCCTCCAAAGCAAAACAAACACTAAATTACAGAAATGCCTCTAGAAAAATTTTGCTGTCAGCATTCTAGGAGTCACGACTTCTGCAGTTTCTGCTTCTCTTGCTGCAATTCAGACTTTTTACCTATGATACTCATTGCCTAGGAAAGATTATGTGTGGCAATCTCATTAGTTCTTGTATAGTCTTTTCTCCTTCCAGATGTTCCTATCTACCTACATTTTCAACGTAACATCCTCCTGTCCAGCTGTAGTTGCATTTTACCTTTGCTGATATCAAGCTGCACGGTTCTTCTCCAGACTCTGCTTCTATAATAATGGCTCTTCTGAGTTTACTTTGAGCATATTTTAACTGTCCTTTAAAAAAATAAATCAAGCCTGCAGCAAAAGCTCACTCTCTCACACTATTTTGTCTCTTCAAACATAGGATATTTTCCTTCATTCTGGTCTAAAGAAGATAATAATTAAAGGAGTCTGAACTCTCTATTCATGCAATGGTAAGGACTTAGAATGCCTTTGAAAGCCAGGAAGTTCAAAATGTATCTTAGGATAGAATTGTTATATATGTAAAGGTAGAGTTGTATCACACAGAAAAGGTAATGTCATGTCAAGGTCATTAGAGTGTATATTTGAGAAATAAGTATTTCTGATTTATTTCATATAACTCTGCAGTCTTAATGTATCATTAATACAGATTTTCACATTTAAGCTCTCCAGTTTTTAATAAATTGAATAGGAAAGGGCTAAAAGATGCCATTAAGTTTCATGAAGGGCTTAGGGCAGCCTTAAATGCGTGTATGGAATTAAGTATAGAAGGAACTCATTTTGTCTATCCTTATTAAGTATTTCTAATGGATTTGTCAGTCCAGTATGAGTCAGTGTGATTAGGTAGCATTAATAATGTCTTAAAGGGTCTTTTTTCTTTTTCTGCTATTCTTTGATTTCAGACCATCTGTACAGTAAATGCTGCTTGTGTAGGTATTTCAAATAGTGTCTCTTTTACATCTTTTATTCTTTCTTAATTGTCCTTCATGTCAGAAAATAAAAATTCTGATAACCTGATTTTGTTTACGATATCCCTATTTAATTTAACCCTCTTGTAAGGGTTCCAGGATGTGATCTTGGACTTTACTTTGGCTTCTCAATCCACATAATTTTTTTCTGGATAATATCTACATAGATTTTGAAACAAGACCCTGAAAATCCTGGCTCTTACAAATTTAGGATTTTTATTAAAAAGACAGCATGTTGAGGCTGACTCCAGCGATAGGAAACCAGAATCACATGAAAGTGATAGCCCAAATATTCCTATGCTTGATATGTGGATATTCATCTGTTGTAGGAACTGCAATTTCCCTGCAATGTTAGCATTGCTCTCAGTGCCATAGCAGTGTTCTGCTTTGTGCATGGTAGCAGCATGTGTTAGAGTGGCCAGTCTCTTCTCTAAGGTAAAGAAGTTCTGTCTTTTGGTCAGCAGAAGGGGAAATACATTTCTTGTTGTTTCATAAGCAGATAACAGTAGGATTACAGTTAGATCATCTAGGGTAGATTCAGAACAGTTTTAGTTTCCTGGCAAGGAACAGTCCTGCCTAATCACTACAGCCTTGCTGGGTGATTGAGACTGTGTCTGACCTTGACCATCATGTCTGGCTCTAACACGAACTTCTCGCTGGTGAAGTTGCTCGTGCCAACCTTACTACTGTGCTCGTCCCCAGCTCACTTTCCCTTGCAGAGCAGCTGCTCCTCAATGCTCCCTGACATGCTCTGTGCATGTCTTTCACTCTTTCTCCTTCACTTCTCTAATTGATGGCATTTTTCTCATATGCCTTCTTAACTCCTTCACTTTCTCTTATACTTACCAGAGAAGGATATTAAGCTCCTTCAAAGGAGAAGGGAGTCTGTTGGTGGAAAAGTAGTACCTGAAACAGCTACTTGCCACATGAAGAGGATACAGCAGTGTATGTTTCAGCTTAAAAGAACAGACGTGGGGTGTATTTCCTAATGATTTCTTCTGCCTGCTTTCTTTCTGTGTGTGCATGTTCTTGTTAAGCATCTTATCTAAATAGAACTATGGTGTATGGCAGACACTTCATGGTTTTTTGTCATGTGGCAGAGGTATATCTGCAACAGAACAGAGCACACTTACAAGTGGATCTTTACCTGAAAGATCAGTTTTTCGGGGAAGCAATTTAGATAAGGGCTGATTCTTCACATACACTTGGAAAACACTGAAGTCCCAGTTCTTATTGTTGTAGTTATGAAGTACACCAGTGTTACCCAACTGAAGAGTGCAGAACCAGAGAAGCCTAATTCAAGCTTTGCTTTTGAAGGTGTATTAGTAATAGTTTTATGCAAGTAATTTATGAACAATTATTCAGAAATTAAATCAATATCTAAGTAAGTCTTTCTGAAATTAGCATCTGTTTAAATGGTGTGATTACCTTGCAGATAATGGGGGGCATCAAGACACTGTCTACATAGGAATAATTGTTGCTATATTTATTTTTCCATGTGCAGTTATTAAACTCAGAAAGCATTGGACTCTTTGCCTCTTAGCCTGTGCTGACAGTGAAGATGTTCTAAACATCCGTGAGGTCATTCTCTTAAAGCTAGCTTAGCTACCAGCACAGTGAGTGTAGGCTGCATGAAGTGCTTTGCTGCCACAAGCAGATCACGTGTTCTAATGTTGTGTGCTTTAGAAGAAAGGTGGCTTCAATTCTTCCTCTGTAGAATAGGAATAACGTTAATACCCAATCATGAGTTGAAAGTGGCACTGTGAGGATTAACTAGTTAATGTTTCTTCAATACTCTGGTGTTTGTGCATGTTATTGGCTGATAGGTGTGATTCCAAGCTATGACTAACAGCAAAGCACAGTTGTTATTCCCACATTGCCATTAGGGATGAATATATTATTTTAACATGTCCTCCACCCACAGAAATTTTTCAGTCTCTTTTAATTTACATGGAGACTGGCATTTTGCTAACAGCTTTTCAGGAAAATTGAGAGCATTGAGGCAAAAGAAGCTTGGTGCAAAAGAATCATATTACATTGCCAGCCATGCAGCATCAAAATTGCAAGTTAGAAAACAATCTAACTGTTAAGGAGTTAAAAAGGAAATTAAGCATCTATTTGAAGGATGCAGTATAGATCATAATTCTTATACATAACTGCCAGTCTCCAAACCAAGCAGTGTTCCAGCAGAAAGAAGGTGAATCATGTTCAGCATGTAGGGACAAAAACTGAGAAAAGATGTAAAGGTTATTAAAGCTAGCTAAAGAAAGTATTCTCCAAGCTTGTTTGGTATGAGTAAGCTTAAAGCTCAAACATGGTGATTTAGGGCACCACCTAATCTATTTTCCTTATTAATATTTGTCCTTTAAATGAAGATAACTTGAAAATTCACAGTAATTAAGACCTTCTGTATTAATTCCAGTACCAAGTTCTCATATTCTCAGAAAGCAAAAGGCTTGGAAAATCTTGGAAACTGCAACAGGAAAAGAGATTGAATGAGCAAAAAGTAGAATACATGATGGGGCAAGACTGAGAAAAAAAATGAACATTTGAGCTTTGCAGTTTCATTTTATTCCAACCTACTATAGTTTAGAGCAGTCTTAGAGATATTCTAAAGACTTCCAACTGGCCTCTAAATAGCTGCCTGCCAACAGAGAAGAGAGAAAGCCCGGCAGTGCCCTTTGTGCTTCCTGTACTGGGGCTGGGAGCTGGAGTAAAAGTGCCAGCTTTGTGTCTGCAGAGGGGCTCTGTACCAGTTCTGAAGTCATAAGGAAGTTCTCAACTGCAGGAATTGAGTTGATTTCTGGTCTCCATGTAGCCAGAGCAACACAAGGAGATCCAGACAAACTGAAGGGACTGAGCTCTTCATTCTTATATATATATATTTGATGGATTTTGAGCTATCTTGTTTGGAAGTAAATCCAAGCATGTACAGAAAGGAACTGGTTCAACACGACTTTATTGCCAGAGCTCCAGCAGTTTGCTTAATAGTGTGTAATATTTTTATGAGTTACTGACAAATTCATTGGTGGGGTTGTCGGGCTAACCATATGGTTGCCTGTAGAGGAATGTACCAGTTTATTGGTTGGACCAAATTTTTGATTGATTAAGACATTATCAGTTATCTGAGCTTCAAGTTTAGTTATCTCAGAAACTGCTCTTTACTGGAGCAGCCTCCAGGCTTGCAGTGACAAAGACCTGAATTTAACTAAAGTTCAGGAATTTACCTTAAAAGTGTCAAGTGAACAGCTGTATTAGATCACTGTGGAGATTTCACTCATCTCCCTGGTGAATATGCCAAGTGGGATGATGTTGCCATGTACTCCAGAGATATTAGAGACTTGGCTTCATGTTTAATGTGTTTATCATCCTTCTGTGGTAGTACATAAGAGGACATAATTTATGCAGTGTGTCAAAACATAGCGGATTTATTTTGACTGTCTGAAGTGATGTCTCTGTAGTTCCTCCAACTTAGCAGCATTACTGTTCTGATTATCAACTTAGATTCCTAGTAGGAAAAGAGGATCAAAGACTTTTATACCACAGCTTTTCTTCTTGGTCCTTACCCATTCTGACACTCAGGCTATAAGCAAAAATGGGAATGATGAAGACCCTGCACTTGTTCTGGGGCTGCAAGGAATTGCCTTTTCCCCTTCCTCTTCTCTCCTCTCTAGTGTGTTTTGAAGACATCTGAGGGCTGGTGCAGGCTGTATTATTTTTCCCTATCCTTTTGGACCCCAAGAGAGAAACAGGACCATCTGCATGGTGGTTACCAAGAAACATTTTTACATGATTTGAGACCCCCGTGCTATCTGATATAAATTGCCTTAGTGAACCTGTTGTCCAGCCATCTGGGCAAGGCTTTATATTTAACTATTTCATGAGCAGCAACAGCTTTTCCATCAGTTATGGTGTTCTGTAAACTCAGTGCCAATTGCCTTCATGTTGTGTTAGAAAATATGCACGTGGCATTGTATTCTACTGTATTTAAGGATGTTTGAGCTCCAGTGTTGATTTAATAGAGGCAGGTACTACTTCAATATCAAAAGGATCACAATGAAAATTAAAGGTATTTTTACAAGATATGGTGGAAATCTTGGACAGCTGAGGTATACTTAAGATTAAAGGTGGTTTGAGTTGGCTATAGTAGAACTACTGTAAGAATCTACTAAAGTAGAAAATACTATTTATGTGAGCGAACTATTGCCTGTTTTTGGCAATGCAAAAACATCAGTAAGATGTATATTGTGAAGTTAGATACTATGTCACTTGCGAAGTGTCACTTGGCACTCTTGCAAAAACTTGGAGATCTGCTGATTTATTAATATATTGTCTGCTGCTGTTTATATGATCAGTCACCTGCTCTCCTTGAATGTCTAACAGCCCTCTGGGAATTAATGCTACATATTTACTCATGCTAATCAAAAGTTTGTATACAAACTATTTCTGCTGTCAAGGGAGCTATAACAAACAAGAAACACTGAACATGATGACCTGTCTGTGAATTAGTTTCTGTATGCCATCTCTCTTTCTGCTTGTTTCTCTTGTTTTTCTCCCTCTGTAACTAATCATCACAAAACAATTCTTCAATTAAATATTATTTTAAAGCTGAAACAGGAAATAAATGTTCAGTCTGAAAGCAAGGACAAGAAGCACCCTTCTCTAATCCCTCATCCGAAATTTTGACACTTTTCTGGTTAGGATAATTTTTATAGGCACACAACAGACTGCAGTTATTTTGCGTATGGAGAATTCATTGTTAATTCCCTGCTTCATGGTGCTAATTATTAAAGCCCAAGTAGTGCTTTTTAACATGCTGTTTGTCATCCAATTACTGCTCAGAAACTGAAGTGTCTTGAATAATTAGCTTAATTCTTTGATTCTTGGGTCAAGACAATTAAAATATTTTTAAAATTAAAAATAAAAGTATATGTAGCTCTATCTCTCAAGAGGGGTCCGAATAAAGTAAATTTTTCAATTTTTCTATCCTTATAGGATGATAAAGAGAGCAATCCATTGTACATAAAAATGTCAATCTACCAGCTAAATAAGAGAATGTATATTTTATCCACATGGTGATTTTGAATGAGAGATGGCATTAAAGGGAAGATTAAAATACTTCTAGAAGTGCAGAACATTTTTGTTCTCTGGTATATAAAATTGTCGATTTTCTATTTGTAAAAAAACCCCAACCAACAACCAAAAAACCAAACTGAAACAACCCCCTAAGAACCCGAACCCCCCAAACTGTAAACTACTAGAAATATGAACAGAAATATTTTCTTTTTTAAAATAGCTCTAAGACAGTTGTGTCCCAAGAGAGATAAACTTGCACATGACACTGGAAAATCTTGTGGTCTGAGCTGAAAACTGTGAAGGAGAGGGTCAGTGGAGACCTATAGCAAAATGCCACTTCTTGTACATGAACTATTGCCCTGGGCCAAGAAGTCTTACCAGAAAACTCTTCTTCCTCTTCTGTAGAAAAAAGGGAAGATGGAAGCTCAGTCTGACCTCTGCAAGAACAAGGTATATGTTTTAACAAGATGCATCTGGCAAAACAAAGTGATAAGGGTTTAATTCTATGCATGTATCTGGGTGTATGAGAAGAACTCTCACAATTATTCATGTAAATAAAATGAACATTTGATATGCATGTACACGTATGTATATGCATGTGTACCTGTATGTTTCATGTATAAAAGCCAATCTTTTTAGGCAGTTGGAAAAACCAAAGCATAATAGGTTGTATGATGTATCTATAGGAAATATATGGGTAAATTCATGGAGGAGGAAGTAAAAGTTTAGATCTATTCCACTTATCTGCTTAAAATTCACCAAGATATGAAGTTATTTGGCAAATTTCAAAAAGAGTGACTACAAGCAGGGTAGCTGATAATTTGGGTAGCTGATAAATTATAAGAGATTTGTTACAGTTGTGCTGATCTTTAGGCTGATTTCCTGCTTCTGTGTGAAACTATGAGGAGGGTAATAAAGGTATTTAGGTAGGTAGAGGAGATATAGATGGATAATGGGATTAAGGAGCAATGAAGGCACCATGACCCACCCATTCTCACTGAGGTTTTACAGCAGGAATTATACACTAGGGGCACATCGCATTGGAACTCACCTGTAAAGAACAAAGACTGAGTCTAGAATGCAGTTTCTAAAACTGCTGTTGAATCATTTTAATGTGTAAGATACCCATACTCTTTCATATTCATTAATAATAGAATTTGGGGCACAGTGTGAAAGTACCATGCATAAAAATATGAAGGAAAGGGGATTGTTAGCTTTTCTATTTACATCTTCTATAAAAATGAAATGTGCAAGATGCTGGCATATCCATTCAACCTAAAATTGGTTCTTTTTTGTAGGTGCTTTCCTTCTCTTACTACTAAAATATAAGTTCATCTCATCTTCCATATTATATCAACAATTTAAATATTTCTTGCAGTTACTGAAAAGAAACGTGTTCAATTTGTCTTATACTGTTGATGTGTGATGTGATTAATGGTGATCCCGAGAGCAGCATTATGAGGTTCGATTTAAGTTTAAATATACTTGCTTCTTTTTTGTTCTGTTTTTGAATCACAAGTATGTCCAAGAGGTTTGATTTTAAGCCTCTGAAGGGAAAGAAGGGAAGAGAAGGAAAGAAGGAAGAAAAGGAGGGAAGGAATGGCCTTTGGAACCACTTAAGTTGTTTAGCCATGAAATTTGACTTTAGAGACAGAAGGCCAATTATAGGAACTTGTCATTGTAGCACTATTTGGGATAAATATTTACTTTCTTCTACAGAAGTTATCAGTTTATAGTCTGAAATATTTTTTTCCTGTCATATGTGGCTATATTCAAGCAACCAGTGTTTGTGTAGCTTAACAGTTTGGCAAACTCCAGTGAAAACAGAAGTGCTTTAAAGCGCCACATGGAACAATGCATTGGAAGACATGTTATTGAGCTCAGTGACTTCAGCTTTGGTAAGATTTGATAAGATGGCGACTCATGTCATATATAGTTTATTTTGTACCTCAGGTGGCTGAACTGTCTTGTCTCATTAATGGTACCTTAACTGGTTTACAAAACCAATTCCATTACAAACAACCTACCTATAGTTTTACAAGCATTGTGTTGTATTTGTCTTTCAAGACAAATACATGTCCCAGTTGTTAAATCAAATAAGGACCTGTTGAGTGACTCATACCAAATATAAAATGCTTGAATTTGAATCTTAACATATTTCTAAAAAATTTCCTTTTGAAATATATTGCAGATTAGGTGAATGTTCTATTAATCTCTGTTAATCAGCATACATTTTAATATGTAGTTTTGCTAATGTATTATGTTTGTAAATATAAACTATTCCATTTGAGCCAAAGTTTATTTTAGATTATATATCCAAATTTTCTTTCTGAAGCAAGACACACTTTGGGTTTCTGGTTTCCTTTCTTTTCAAAGGCATGGTGCTTAAAGGTATACGATCGTTAGATATAATATCCATCAATTCAGAAACAAACCTCAAGGATTCCATATGGTCAGCACGCTCCCTGACACCAGAAAAGATGAAGAAATATAGTTCATGTGGTATCTTTAATCACTAAGCTTAAAAAGAAGAGAGGAGTTTTCCTAGATTTTTCCACTGAACAAGCAAAGCTCAGCAATTTTGCAAATCATTATAAAGCAATTAAATAAATGGAAATTTAGAATGCACACTTTGATTTGAAATGCAAGATAGTAAAATTACATCACTTGCATGAAGAGACCTAAATAACTTATATCATCATAAACAGGTGTTGGAGATGTTGATGGAATGATGCCTTCAGAAAAACTAGTAACCAGATAATGAAGGATATCTTCACTTTCTGCCTTCCCTGAGTTATACCATAAACATCCAGGAAGATGTTTCAAATCCAGAAAAATGTGGTTTGAAAACGAACTTACTTTTTTTTTTTTTTTTTTTAAATGAGATGATATATTAGAATGCAAGTTACTTTACACCCTCACTGTGTGCCTGGTCTGAAATGGGGAATGCAGGGTAACAAATTTGCCACCTCCACATGTAGCTTGCAGCCATGTACAAGCACAAATCTTGAGCTCCCTGAAGCACTTTTACAACGTGTAGTGTCAGGCCATCTCCATATGCCTCTTCGGTCTTCTTGTGCTGAAAAGACAAAAATTATTTTGAAAATTATTCTGAAAATCTTTTGAGAACAAGACCAAAGAGGCATACGGAAATGGCCTTATGTTACATGTTGGGGAGGACTATGTGCAATGGATTTCTAGAGGTGTGGCAGCATTGATACATTTTTGATGACAGCTCGGTGTGAATGGGGAAATAGGAAGTGAAATAATACTTCATGTTACCTTATAAGGCAGGGGTAACAGTTATGGGGAACAGGTGCAGAAGACTACTGTCTTCTGTCTGATAAGCTGTCCATCACTATGCTGTCCTGTTTATTTCTGAATGAACTTGAGAATATACTACCATGACTAAGTCTTCAGTGTTGCTAAAGACTGCAGAGGGATAAAAAAATCATGGTTTAGTTAATTCACTAGACCAGGTTGTCCATGGTTGGGGAAATAGTGAAGCTATTAGAGGCTGAAAAACTTCTTTCCTGATATATGTAGCTCTCTTAGAGTGAGACAGATTAGTTGATTCATTTTGGCTCCTAGTAGTTTGTTTTCTTTGAAAAGGGCCATTGTATGGGTTATCAAAGAGTAAGGCCATGTGTTCTTTAATGGGTCAGACGTGCTTGTGATCTCCAAAATTTCTGCTTTGTTGATCAGATTGAACTCTTCTGAACACAAAAGCACAAGGATGTTGCTCCAACATTCAAGGCAGCTGATCTGGCTTCTGTGAGGCTCACTTGCAGATCTAAAGGGCTCACTGCACTTACCTTCTAGTGCAGTACCAACACTGGCACAACTGAGGCTAGAGAAGTTAGTGTGTATGTTCTGAAATAGTGATTATTTTTTCTAGTGCTTCTATTTTTGCCTACTATGCACTGTAGATATTCTTACACAAACAATTTTAGTCACTCTCACAGTCTGTAACTATTCAAACTACTGGTTTTGTTCATAATTTGGTGCTGTCTTAATGGCACTAGCTTTTGTCTGCTGTAGCTGAATGCAAGGATTCATTAAGAATTTGATTTTTTTTTTTTCTGGTTTATTATGATCAAAACCAGTATAGTAGTAGCCATAATTTTTTTAATACTAAAATAGTCAAATAGTTAAATTACTGTGAAAATATTAATTTTTAAAAAATGTTAATTATGCAGAACTAGGTTCAGTGTAACATGGATCATGTCTGTTGTTTCTCTCGTATTTTAAGATCAATTCTTAAAGCCTTATGGTCCCTTTAATTAGACAATACTTTTTTTTCTATTCAGTGTTTGGCATTGGCTCAGTGATAAACCTATCACTTATGTGAGTAGAGTGGTGTTTATAAATGTAGGTAGTAACAGCCAAGTTACTACCTACATTTATAAACATCACTCTACTACAACACAGTCCTACCAGGTGTGTTGTATATAAGGAGTTCCTTAGCCACATCTATGGAATATTTAAAATCTTAGTCCCCTACATGAAGGTTCAATTAAAAAAACAACTAACAAAATTTACTGGTTTTCCCTCTTCATCTTGTATGTTTTGAATTGTTGCTGGGCATTACACAAAACAAGAGTTCTGTCTAAAGCACCAGCCTAAAATTTGACATCGGCTAGAGATTGCCTTCAGATTCCAGTGTTAAATTTTAATCCATATATTATGACATACAACTCAGAAAATTATTTCAAACTGTAGTTAAGCAGTTGAATAAATCCTTAGTCAAATAGGTTTAGTTCTTGCTGAGATTTTTTTTTTTTTTTAAATATCTTTAAAGACTGGTTTTTTTTTTCTTTCTCTCCAGTCTTCCTTAGTCATCTTTTGGCCACTGTTGAAAAACAAACTTGACTGTCCTTTCATTTGATCCAGGACAGTTCTAGGATTTGTCAGTATTCTGGATCTCTCCTGCTCTCTTACTTCAGTAAATGGTAGGGTTTTTTGAGGCTTTTTTCAGTATTGTTTTACTCATTGGATGTTGGGAATACATGTAACGCATGTTGTGCATGAAGTGAGAAGGGGTTCAATGATCACCTTGTCCAACATCTGTAATACCCATTTTCTGTTTCAAGGGCTGAACTTAAAACATTTCTGGCTTGGCCTGATGGTCCTCACATGTTACAAGTAAATAGTGTATAACTGGCCTTTGAAAGTATGGTTATTTTTGTATTTATTCCATCCAGTCAGTATTTTTGGTTCAGTAACGCTGCAGTCAACCTTCTATCAGTAGATAAACATAGAAGAGTGTCTCATTTGTGAAACAAAACCTGTAGCTTCCTTTTTGTCAGTTATCACCAATTAGGGAGTCTACTGAATTCAGTATAGGGGTATCATTAGCTTTGACAGATATGAAATCAGAACTTGATGTGTTACCTTATTTCTATTTATTGGTCAAGAATAAATTTGGACAAAAAAATCAGAAAAGGGTTTCTGAATGGTGTGGAATAGGCTAAGAGGGTGATGACTTCAATGTCTTGCATCAGGACAGAGCTTGCTAAAATGATGAAAGAGATTTGATCTAGGAGAGAAGGACTCATAAAGCTGAAAATTAAAACACATACCTAGATCTCACAATAATTAATAGTAAATATAATAATGTGATGTGTATGTTGTAGAGTTCTCTCCCTTGTACTTGATTTTAAATATGTATCTAATTCACTTATAGAATTACTTTGATATTGAAAAAGCAATCACATGATTATTTTATTATGTCTTGCCACAGTAGAGTGCTGAACACCGTGCAGTATCAAGTTCATACTGAGGCATGTGCAGCCTAGTGTTTTTTTGAAGCATTTGACCAATGCTTGGATGTTAGTAATTATGGCAACGTAAGGGCAGCGACGCAGACTACCTGAGAGAAACTTGGAATTGCACATACTAAATACTTTCAAAATGTTTGAAAAAACGCATAGTGAATGGAAGGAAATGACCACTTAGCAAGTTAAAACCAAGTGAGTTGACAAATTTAAAAGGCAGAAAAAAGTCATCAACTTTTAACAAGAAACAGAAAGTAGAAACCCTGCACTGTAACAAAAGAGATAGGTATAAATATTTAAAGAGAACCATTACAAAGAAATGAAACATTGTTTACATTATGAAGCAGAAGTAGTTCTGTGATTAACACAGTTTACAGCACATACCTTTATAAAAGAAGTACTGCACTGACATTATACTCATTGAAGCAATAGTTGTTACATAATGAAATGATATAAAATACTAAAAAAAGGTTTACATTGAAAATACACAAAATTCAGTTACAATTAATTTTAGATCATATACAACATATATTCTTATGGAAAAACCTTTTAGTTGTTTGATCTGCATAGCAACTGTAAAATGGAAAGCATCAAAAGATTGTAGAGTTTTCTCATCTAATGAATCTAGAAATCAGAGAGACCTTCAATAAATTTTCAAGGGACCATGAGCTTCTGACAAGAAGACAAGAAGAGAGAGTTATTGTTTGTAATTGCTGCTTCAGTTGAATCTCTAGGAATAATTTTTACCTTCTTGAGATATATTTTTGTATGCCAATGTTCAGAAAACTTGGTATGTCAGAATATATGTATTGTACCCAAAGATGCACATACTATATTGGAAATAGTCTACCCTGCAATTTCTCTCGTTGAACAAATTCCTGCTCTTTTCTATCTAAATAATATAGTATTGGAAGCTGACTTTCATTTCAATGTAATTTTTATTCATAAGAAAGAAGGTGTTCAAAGTTCTTTTTCTTTCAGTGAAAGAATCATCTTTCCTTTTAAAGTTCTTCATTTTCTTCCTTTTTTCAGAGAGAGTTGAGATATAAAAATAGAAATATATTTAATGGTGCAAAGTGCCTAGAGGCTTACAGCCTGCAATTTAATGTTTTATTCATAGTTTTCCTCAATAATTATAGTTATTTATTGATCTTCATACAATTCTTTTCAATATTGCTTTGAATTTAAAATTAATGACATGAATTATTTTTTTTCTGGAGTTTCAAGATCAGTTTTCCAGTCATAGAACCAGATATCCATAAGCAATTCACACTGAGCATTTTTTTGCAAAGTGCTCAGCTGTATGAATTATTTAATACTTTCCTTCTTCTGTTTCTGTTTTCAAAGACTGTTTCCTTTCTGTAGACACAGTAACGCCCTTGATTTGCTTTTCATACATATTTAGTCTAACTTAGATACTGGTTTTGTGAGCTAACTTAAGTTGAATGATGAACAAAATAATTGTGAAGGTTATAAAGCAGACTCTCCCTTTGCAACTTAACCTGCTCCATGATACTTAATTTCCACTGGATTTTCCATTGGACAAACCAAATAGTGTCTGCACCAGAACAATGAATCAGTGTCTTTTCATGTTTACATGGCACTGTGTCTGTGCATCTCCTAAGTGCTCTTATGCCCCACTTCCCTTTCCAGCAGAACTCTCAAGACATTTTAGTAAACTGAATTCTTCCTTGGATCTACAGAAATGTAACTGTCTCATTTTTGTCTATTTCTGATAAGAGACTGTAACATACAAATCTGATCACTACAGCTAATTGCTTAATATACATCAATTTATATCATCTTGATCTCTGTATACTTTTCCTAATACAATTTATTTCCTTTTTTTGTCTTGCAGACTGAAATCAGTCTCATCTGCAGATGAGGTGCATTTCTGCAGGTGTATTTCTGTATAGTTTTTCTTACATATTTGTAATATTTCTTCTGCTTATATTGATTTTTTAAAAGTGTTTCCCTGCTGTGTATCTTCTTTTTAAATATTCTATTAATTTATTCAGTCTGCCCAATTTTAAATATTTCTAGAAGTTAATGTACCATTTGGGCCATGCAGTTATTTGGGAATTCCCATTTACTTTCTACTAGACCCTCTAGTTAGCGGTACACTTCTCTGATCTTCAGTTACCCTTCAGCAGTACCTGAATTTTACCATGGGAGCTTGTTAGTACATGTCTGTTCTTCAGTGAAGACATAGTCAAGCAACCTTATCAGGCAAGGTTAAATATTCTCTTTTGCTTAAGTATAACACATATTTTATTCTGTAAGCATACCAGTTAATCAATTGCACTTAATACATATTTAATTGTGCATCTTTAGGTTTGGTGAACAGTCATAAACTGTCATGTTTAGTTCAGCAGGAGTGCTGGGTTCAGCAACTTGCTCCAATATGTTGAAGGGCGTCACAATTTCAATATTAATATAGTCTTTAAGTGCATATGGTTGTAAATGCAACACCAGTAATAAAAGAGTCACTCAGATTCACTGTTACTGATTCTGCAGTACATCTCATCTCTTATGTTTAAATTGGAGTGATAACACGCTCTCATATTTATTGAAAAGAAAAAAGAAAACATTTTAAAACAAAATTGAAGAATTTGTTGCAGAACTTTGTTCTAGTTGCTGATAAGCAACACTGAAGTCACCTGTTGCATCTTTTAGAAAATTCAGCTACTTAAAAACAATGAACTGAATTGTTGAGAGACACCAAATAAGGTGTACAACCTGCATAAGAAATGCATTTTCCTTGTCAGATATAAATCCATATTTGATTGCAATACAACTACGTTAGTTCCAGAACACAGTTACTTTGATGATGAAAGCAAAGTGATTTTCGAAAAGAATGCTTTCAAAAAAGACTGTGTTTTCATTCAAGACTGGCCAATCTCAACACCATGTCCATGAGATTTGTGGCTGTTTCTGCCCTTATCTAGCCTTACTAATGTCTGCAGATACACTCATTTTGCAGTCACTTGCCATTCATCCTATCTCTGTTTGTCTATTTAGCAATCTGATTCATCTGGTCGGAATTTTAGACAAGTAGATCTGCTGGGAAGGCTGGCTTACCTGCACTTTCTCTAGTATCTACCATATGCTAGGTAGCCTACTACCAAGAATCCTAACTAAAGTTGTGAGGTGTAATTGTAAGGTATTCAATGTAACTGTCAGAAATCATATTTTACAGCTATTAGTTGTTAAAATATAACTTTCATTTTAACTGAATATGTTGGAATAACAATATAAAAGGAAAGTATGAAGTACTGAATAATGATACTAAAAATCCATATAATTTTTTTTGTCATAGTAGCAATGTTCTTGGGGTTGTGTTGGGTAATACCCTTTCAAGAACACCAAAACTAAGAATGCATTTCTTTGTCATGGGCAAGACTCCATAAATATAATGAAAGAATGTCCAGATTAATCTCCTCCTAGAGCCACAACTGAGTGAGGATTCAGGGAAGGGACTTCTGGATGATGATATCATTCACACCACAGAAAGACTGGGATGCAAAGAATTTATTTCACTCTATTTTAAGAGTATTATATTTGGCCAGGGTGGGGGAATTGGGAGATTAACTCTCCCTTTCCATGTTTTTAAATGTTTGAATACTTTGTTAGCGGATAGCCTTGATTGACTTTTGCAGGTGAGTTTTGTGTTTGAAATTCTAGCTGATTTTTATGGCATTTGAGCATCTTTGCTGAACTATTCTTAGAATTGAAGATTTTAAGGAGAAATCATGATGATCATTTTCCATGATCTCTTGTATAACACTTATTTACATGAGCACCATTAAACCATAGTAAAAAAATCTGTGCAATTACTTAGAACAGTTCTGTTTATCTTCACACTGACATGGAATTGGCTTATTTCCATCCTGTGAACTTTTTTGTTCCCTTAGTGTATGAATTATTAACAACTATACAGAGAACTTGTCAGACAGGTGCTTTAGCACAATTTACCTGAAAGACCTAAATTATCTGGACCGTATTATTTGGTGGTGAACTGCAATGGTGGAAGGAATTGTTAAGGATAAGGAGAATTAGGGACAATATTGTATGTGACATCTTACATCAAATAAAGATGGGATTATTATTTATTATACAGTTGTTTGTTCTTTTGTTCTCTCCCTCCCTTCCTCTCCACCCCTCTTTTCTGAATGTGGTAATAATGAAGTTTCTCCTTTTTGAGATGTTGAGGGTGCTAAAGCTGAGGTGGGTCAGGAAATTTAGTTTACCTGCAGATTATGATTTCAGTGAGTTGAGTGTGACTTTTTTCACTGTTATATTTATGGAGTTATTTTAGCTCTGTGCTATGTATACAGTTCTTATATCTCTGCCATTTCTGAATGGAGAAAATTAGGACAGAAGAATAACGTGTCATTCTGTCTCATGCAGTGAAGTGTATCCTGAATTTTGGGGTTTCAATTAAATAGTTGGGTGTTAATCCTGTTTTTTCATACCCAGTTCCTGGTTCATATCTGGAAGTCAGAAAGGGATGTTAAAGGTCTTCCCTGACAGGAAAACACATTAGTTAATCAGATGAGCCTTCTACACTGAAATACTTTGTCTGTACAAAACCAGTTATGATATCTAAGGCTAAACTGAGCCATATAATATGTATACAGTATGGAAAGTAATCTAATCAATGATCTATTCTTTCCATGAGAAAATGATCAGGGAACATATCAACACATGGTTTCTTCCTGGATTGGATGCTCAGTCATGGAATGCATTTCAAAATACCTTTGACAATTGAGTAATAGTGAACATATGGTAAAAAGATAAAATAATCGTAACAAGAGTAAATACTGAGAATATAGATTGGCAGATAATTTGAAAATGTAAATACTATGGCACTGAAACAAAACCAGAAAATATATCAGCAAGACAACTTCAGTAGATGTAAAATACAATTTGCTCCATTTTCCCTAGAGAACCATAAAAATATACTTTAAATATGTGAGATGTTTTATTAAAATGCAGCATCTCCCTCTTAAATTAAATTTTGGTATAGGAAAAATGTCATTGTGAGCTTTATATGTGAAATTTTACTCTTAACTCATTCCTAACAGCAGAGCTATAAAGCATTCTAGTAATAGATTCTTCATCTTAGTAGTACAGCTTTCAAAATGGATGAAACTCACAATACTGCCTAATTTTGTAATTAATGCAAGGTCTTTATGTTGTCTTTTGCACATTTACTTCCAGAAAATGAAGACATTATGTAAAATAAGATGGTGTGCAAAGACTTTATAAGGGATGTATATTTACATGATACAGCAGTATAAATTTCTGCTCCTACTCTAGATTCTTTCTGATGAAGTCCCAAGTGCTAAGACAGATGTGTGAGGGCTATTTACTCTTGTATGTTGTATTTGTACCATGACTATGTTGAGTATGTGTGTGATGTTTCGTTACTGCCTGTTTTATAGGGGAGAGACAGAGTGGTAACTATAAAATGTAAGATAGCATCCAGTTATCTCTCCACTCAGGAGAGAAACTTTCCCTGCCCACATGAAACTACAGTTGCCAAGGCAGCTTTTGCTTGTATTCCTGGCAAAATCCCTAAGTTCTCACTTTCACAGTGGAAGTACATTCTGATAACCAGAGAAACTGCTCTAACTTTCTGGTTCTGCTCAGATTCCTAAAGTATAGTATTTTTTTACTTCCCCCCCCCGCCCCGATTGTATGTCACTCACAGCTTGCGAAGGTCAACATTTTGAATGTTTTGGGATGAATTCAGAGTTTCTATCTCAGCTAGAAAATAAAATATTTACCAATGGCTCATTTCTTGGCTTTTTCTCTTGGAAGCTGCTATTAGTGAAAACATTGTGTAGCTGCAGTGTCCCTGTACTTCTGTGAAATATATTGAACACTCTAAAAAGCATGAAAATAACGGGCCCCTAAGGATGTGTGCGGAAAGAAGCCTATCTAAAGGTCTGTACTGCACACTGATTTTTTTTTTTTGCATTAAAAATAATTTTAAGAATTAGTTGTTTTCACTAGATATCATAAATTATCATTCAAATTATTGGTTTCAAAAGCAAAGGAGTTGCAAGGGTGTAGCATTTTATGTAGAATATTTGCAACTGTTCATAATGTGGTAACAAGATAATGTTGTTCAGACTGTAATCTTTATGTTCCTAGAAGCACGGATAGAAATTTGACATTATACTTCCTTAGGGCTTCCCTATACTCTTTGACCTTCAAGCTTTTGTCCTTTCTGCTTGTGGCAGTACACACATGTGAATGGAACTGATGTATTGATTCCAACAGCAGTCAACCTGTGTTTTTGGGTTGTTCTACCAGTAGTAAATAATGTCATTTAAAAGAATCTATTCCCATTGTTAGGGATTAATTGCTAAAAATTACTCATGGTAAAGCATCATTAGGATATGTTAAATACACATACCATAAGTGGTTGCTGAAGTGGGTTTTTTTCAGCCACAGCTGCAATAGCATCAGGTCAGGTGTGCATTTCCTTTCTTCACCTTAGTGGGAAGCTTTGAAGCCAAAGTACCATGTACAAGGGACTGTAATATTCATAGAAACAGGAATGGAATAATAGACTCCGACTTTGCTGAGCACTAGAATTTGAATTAGACACTTTGGTGGAAGAGCTTAGATGACTCTTGTGACCCTTCTACTGATGCTTTGACAAGTCTGATATCATACTCAACCTCATCCTTACCCTGTGCTGCATCTCTCTTAAACTCAATTTTGCATTTATCCTAAGGCTACAGAAAGGAAAAATCAGAAAATCCATGTGTTTTGTCTTGTAATAAGAAAACTATTTTGATACATTTTGCATGATACAAGCTGTCAATTAGTTATCAAGCAGTGAGTACACATTCACTTAGCTGAAATCTCTATAGATTTGGAATTAATAGAGAAAACTGTAATAGTAAAGAAAGTAAAAAACCTAGCAACTTCTTTACTTAGCATTTAATTCTGTTAGAATTACAAAACATTAGTGTTCCTTTTAAACTTCTGCTACTATTAGGAATTAATGAATTCTATGAATTTTTTTGCAGATTATCCTGTGCGTAATAAAAGTTAAGGATTTTATAAATTATTTTGTTAAAGAATTTTATATATCTAATAAGAATTATTTACTACACAGCAAAGGAGGAATTATTTGCAAGGCTTGTAGTATTTGAGTATACAGATCTGAGATGACTGATGCTGGCAAGAGCGTGCTCAAGTCATCTTTTCAACTTGGCAAAAAGGGATTCTGTGTCAGACACTGAATTCTCAAGGTCCTTATCTTCATGGATACTGTAATACAGAGAACACAATGAATACTGTTTGTAATTATCTGGAGAGACAGACACGGATGGAATAATGATACTTATTTTTTATTGGATGGTAGGAAATAGCCTTTGAGCAAACTGTTTGGAGTCCTCAAGCCTCTCCACATTGTTTTCTTCCCAAGCAACTGGCCCAGGGAGGTATAATACAGAAAAGCATTTCCCTTCCTATAAAAAACCCAAAACCTGAACAATCAGCATGTGTAAAATACACTCCAGTAGATATAAGGGACATGTTGATTGAAATACAACTGCTGCAGAAGGGTTAATTAGTCCTTTGTGGCATTTGCAGGGCACTTCTTGTGAAGAGATTACTACACATACTATACAAATCCTATGATATATAATCCAACTTAATTTTCTACCATGCGTCAGTGCAAGTCTGGCATTTGATTTCATTCACAGCTATATTTGACAATTCATTCAACATACATTATTACATAGGTAGCTGTAAGCAGAGTTAAAGTTAGGACAGGATTGCCATTTTTAGAGCAAATAAGAATTATTTAAGGGTTTTATGACAGGATATAATATATTTAGAGAATAACAGTTTATTTAGGAAGAACCAAGTGATTGCTAGATCTCAGTTTTAATTGCAGCTGAGGAGTGTTAGAACAAGGTGCATAAAACTGATGCTGTCACCCTTTCACTTTCAACTTCCTGGGTTTGGGCTGTGTCTTCTTCCATGTCACAGCATAAATTTGAGTCATTGTAAGGCAGCTAAATTACATGATTTCTGGCCTGTGCTAAAGATTCAAGATCACTGTAGAGACTGATCAGGACCCCCCTAAGTTGTTCAGCAATTAGTTGGCACTGACTTATGCAGACTGCAGTTACCAAGGATTATAATTGTAATGGTGATCTTTTCATGTTAGACAGCACAAATCTTCTGCCTCTAATGGAACATAACATCTGTAATATGCATGTAAATATGTCACATTTTTGTTTTGCCTTTGTTTTTTGTTCTTCTTTGTTTTCTTCAATAATATAGCTATTTGATGAAGCTTATTGTTGGGAGTCAGTGTGGACTTCTTAGAGGATTTACTAATAATTTTTAACAGTACTTATATGTTTTCCATAAATTAGTAAATAGTAAACCCACGAAACAACAATCTCAGTGAAGGGTTATTTATTAGAAAATACTGTTTTCACTACATTTTGACTCCAAAGCAGAAAAAGAAGTAAATTTTTGAAATCATAAGACATTTTTAACTGAATGACCATAATGTATAGAATAAACCTCTATCTATACTTTGGGCTTGGTTTATTAAATTGCAGCATAACTTTACATGGAAATAAAGAGGTCTCATTTATTTCACTGACAGGTAACATAACTACTTGTGATAATCTGTGTCAGAACAATTACGAAAAATTGTCAGAACAATTACGAAAAATTAAGTGGGTTCAACTGGAAAGCTACCTAGTGACACACAGATAAAGTGCCTGGTTAGCGCTAGTTAAAATAGCAGTTTAACAGTTGTGGCTGTTATAGATGCATCTTTTTTAACCTTCATGCAAATGTAAGCAGTGATATACATAGGCTTTAGAAGGTTGAACTTAATAGTAGGGCTAGATCCTCATATATGGGAAGGACAAATGTTACACTCCCGTGGAGGATGTTAATATGCCATGCAGAAATAGTTCAGCAAGTCTATTTGCCTTTTAAGTTCAGTAGATTGTGGGGATTCGGAAGGAGTCCCTGAGAGAAAATGGGAAAATGGACGTGTGAGCGTTCCTGCATATGAGCAAGACTGGTAAAGCCTCAGCATCGGCAAGGAAATAACCCGGAAAGAATGAGGAAGAACCCAGGAAGTTAAACAACTTCAGGGTGTGGGTTTGGGCGGAGAAGGAAGTTTGTACAATGTCCATGTGGCAGCTTCCATCCAATCAGAAGAAAGCTTAAGGCGCGTGTGCAAAGCTAACTGTCCAATCAGAAAGAATTATACCATGTGATTATATCATGTGATTCTCAGCTGCATTATAAAAGGCTTGCTCCACCATAATAAAATTGGCATTGCTTAATCACAGTGTGATCGTCCGCACGTCTGTATCTCCCGCTGTAGATAGTCATAAAAAACTTTCTGTGGGTTTTTGCTAAAAACTATTTTTTCAGGGAAACTTGAATAGACAATACACACTGGTACAGTTGCAGTTGAGTATAATAGAAGTTGCTAAGGGCAGGTGACCTTAGGAATACAGGCATGGCTTAAGGCTCTTATTTGAAACCTACTGATTTTGAGGCAGCACATTAATTGTTATGATGACGACAGCTTGCATGACGATCCAATCTAACCACTCTGTTACTATTTCTCAAAAGAACTGAGCTAGCCAATTTAAAAGCTCAGCTGTAAGTATTCTCTGCTAGCTTTTCTGCTTTCTGTGAAAATGTGAGGGTGGATTACTCTTCTGCATAAAACCTAACTTATGATGGATGTAGTCTTCTGACCACATGCTCTCTGTTCTTCCTGGTCTGGTAAGCTTGACTAGAAGCTGATCTGCATTGTAGCTAATCAAGATGCTCTGCTTCACTTCTCTTTTGTCAGTGTACAAAAGCTCATGTCAGGAAAGCTTCCAGAGGTAATCAATCCAGAAAAATAGATCAGCAAAAGGAAAACATGGTGAATAAATATTTCATTGCATGGTATAAGCCTGTTGTTTTAAATAGCAAAACAAACAGTCTATTTTCTTTATGTACTTTAATTATTAATTTATTTTGTATACAGACAACATGTATGTGTTTATATGCAAGTATCATCCCAACATTTGCAATGATTTGTGCAGTATTTGGGAGCATACACTTTCTTTGACCCCCACACACCCCCTGCCTGATGTTTAGCATAGATGTTTCTATGGCCTGTGGGAGATTATTGTGTGGGTCTGCAACTAAGTAGAACGTGTATTTCCCAAGAATTTAAAAGCAAAGTGTCACAGAGTGAGTGACCTCACAGCAGTATAATCTGCACATAACAGTAGCAACTATGTGAAAGTAAAAATGGAATCAAAGTGATTATTAATGCCTGTGGAATAGTGGCTTGTGGTTATCAGCTACCTGTTCAGTGCAAGGCGAATCAAATCCAACTGTATAAAGACAGAAGTTCTGAGTTGAGACTGTCCTTTTTTTTTTTTTTTTTTTTCCCCTAGAGGAAAATATGAGGTAGATGCACACGCTTTCTCCTTTTCCACATTTTTATCAGATGTGTTGAACATTTTTACAATGTTCATATGAGCAAGCCACTAGGCATAAATAAATTTGCAGTGAACTGCAGGCTTTCTTCTCATGAATCTGGAGTAAGAATAATTAAAATTGTTAGCCCTGTACCCACACAATGTGGAGTTAGATCCCTGCGGGCAGTATTTGTGACTGCATAGCTGCACAATTATATATACTGTGATCATATACTGTGAGAGCTTTGTCTTGTCCTACCCACCGAGGAGAACTGGAACCATGAATGCTTTCAACATTTACAACAATATTTTAAATTATACACATTAGATTTTAGTGTAAATATTCTGGTGGTTTTAAAATATTTTGCTGTTTTCTAAAGGCATTTTTTGTTTTGTATATTGTATCTTTATTTTAAACTAATATTTTTACCTTTTGCATAAACTTATAATGAAATAATGAGATTAACTTTGTTCATAGAGTTGTATCTTTGAGTAATTATTTGCTTTCACTTCCATTCAGTGATCATGATTTTAAGATTTCTTCCCGTGTTATTTTCCAACCTTCTTGTAAGTTATTTTAGACTATTACTGAATGAAAAAGAGGTATTTCTAATTTTGGTTTTGGGAAAGAGATTCAATCATTTGAGCTTTCTGTCTCAATGCTCATTTTGTATCTCTTTTGATCATTTTATATTATAGCTACAGTAATTCCTGACAGGCTAGGAGTATGTACAAACTCGTTTGAATTGCACAATTGACTTCAACTGTACAACTGTACTGTTTTAAAAATACATAAATTAGAGATTGACAGTTTTTATTCTGGAGGTATATTTCCATTAATGTTACTTTGTTGCTTACAGAACCCTTGCAGAAACTCCTATGGAATATCCATTCAAGTGTGAAAGCTGCAGTTCCTTTCTAAACATGAAAAGTCATTAAATTCAGTTGTGTATTTGGAAAGTCTATTTGTATCTAGAAATCATCAGAAAAAACATTTTAATTGAAAGGGGAGGATGATAGATAGAAAACCATCTCCATTCTACATTCTAGAAAAAGATGAGATGGCTCTCCCATCCATGCCAGCTGACCCCAAAAAATTTTTACATGGTAAAAAAAAAAAAAAAAAAAAAAAATTTTTGGTACAAAAATGTACCAAAAACTAAACCCTACATGATCTTTTAAGCAGCTCAAAACCTTAATTGATGCTTATATTTTGGCAAGAGGTAGAAGTAATCTTCTCTGCTGAAAATTACAAAGACAAATTTTATCTACTGAAATTCAACGTTATTGTGCTTATATTTTCTGTGGCTTTGAAAGACTCAGCTTTTGCTTTGCAGTGTTCCAGTCCAGGTGTTTCTATGTTTGTTTTAGGATTCCTGATCAAAGGATAGTATTAACCTTGGGTCAGGACAAAGCTGGTATACGAAGTATGTTGTCTGTATAAGTGTAATATTTGTGCTTGAAGGTGAAGGGTTCTACCTTCTCCAAATGTCTGTGATAAAAAATACAGGATTTTCTTGTTGCCTACCAGTGTAAGTTGGGATAGATATTCTTGTCATGTATTACAAGTATGTCCTCCAGGCCACTTCAGAAACATTTTCTTGTTTGCTGAGTGGGTGGAAATAGGATTTTATGGTCATTTGAGGAGCTCTCCAGATACTTTAATTTTCATGTAACTTAGTCACCCAAGAAGTGATAAAACCCATTCTGTTCAGTAACACCGTGTTTCTGGCTTTGTCTGTTTTCATTTTACTAAATCTTGTTGTAATGTGAGTTGTAACGTATATCCAGTGATTCTAAGAAAGCATTTTCCTCCTTTTACAGCATAAGAAGTTTTAGATGCCACATATGACTTGATTCCTTACAGAAAGTTCTACTTTGGCAGAAGGTATCAGAGCAGATAGTTTCGGCCTGGTTTGAATTTCAGCAAGGGCAAATTCTCTGCAGATAAAACAGTCTAAATACATAGTGTTCATTTATATTATTCCAAACTCACAGTATTTTACTACAGTTCAGTTTTAACACGTCTCATGGGATTTGACTATTGAGAATACCAAGGACCAACCTGATGAATTAATTTCTGAAATTTCCCCCACATCAAAAAAATCCAGCAATTTCACTGACTTCCACAAACATGATAGCTTTTTGCAAGCTATATTCCTAAAATATACATGCATCTTAAGTATGCATTCCATCAAAATATCAAATTCCTTCGCATTTGAAACATGTTATATTGTCTTTGCCATTTTACCATCCAGTTTCAATGAACTTCCTTCAAATATGTCTGACTGCCTTTCCAGAGTCAGAACTATCTCTGAAACTCTTCAAACCATCTTCTACTACGTTTTCTTATTTTGCCTTGGCTCATGAACAATATATGATACCATAAATTCAATTTTTAGCTACTACCTCTACAGCTTGCTTCTGAGGAGCATCATATTTTTATGTGCAAACTATTTTTTGAGCCAGCAACTGACTATTCAGGGATAGTTTCTACTCCCACCAACTGTCCTGTTGCATTGTGCAAGAATTTGTAACAAATAGTGTTATGTTAGCAGCATGCCTAAAAATAATTGAAAGATATCCAGCAGTGGAAATCTTTATCCCCCACCCCCTTTTTAATATCTCCCTAAGATTTTGTTGCAGTAATATATGCATGTGTGCTGAAAAGCCTGGAAATAGAATGCACTCTTTTATACCATTACCCCTAACAGGAAACAACTACTTCTCCCCTGTTGGCATTCACAGTGTAGCATGTTGTTGATGGTAGACACTCATGAGGGCTTTGGTAGTTTGGTGAGCTTGCAATGTTGTAAATAGTACTGGATGCTTATGAGCATTCAGTGAGTGTTTTAGCACTCACACCTGTACTCCATTGCCATAACTCATGAAACAATTAGATTTAGTCAGAGGGAAATCAGATTGTGATCTGAAGAGCACTTGAAGGCCAAGGATTCTGTCTGTGAAGCTGTTGGAAAACCAGCCTGGCTAATGCTTTGCACCTGGGGATTCTTTCATGACCTCTGCAAGGACAATGGCGAGACTTTTCATGTGTAATTAATTGGAAGCCAGAGATTTTTAGTGAACAGAGTATCTTACACTTAGCCTTCATGAGGTGGAACTGAGAGCTTAAAGATTTCATATCCCCTATTCCTTTACCCATGACTATCTGTTACTTTCCAAACAGTTTTATGCTGTGCCTGAGGATTTACATCTAAGTTGATGTGGACCTTGTGTGTTATTTCAGGGCTACAAGGACACCCTGTTTTGCACCATTCTTGGAAAGCACCCAGTACATCAACATGCACAGTGTATTTGTCCAATGAAGTTACCCATCCTATGTCTATTATATCAATAGCTGTAGTTTCTATCCTCTGCTGTTCTCATCCTCCTCCCTTTTACTTCCAGGTGTAGGCCAGTGCATTAGCTACGTAGAAAGTCTTTGATTAAAGCAGGTAAGATATCCTGCACAAGCTATCACACTTGTCCTGAAGATAAACTTATATATTATTCCCACCAGAAAAAAACAGTCTCTGGAAATTGCTCCCTCTTCTGGACTTTAAGATCTAGAGCTAGACAGACTTTAGGTTCTCCCTCTTCTGGACTTTAAGTTCTAGAGCTAGACAGACATTAGGTTAGAGTATAACTCCTGTCTACTCTGTCACTTAGATTGATTTTAAATCATTTAACCAGGAAGGATTAAGGAAGGTGAAAGAGTCTTATTGTCAGTGGATTTTCCAAATGGTGTAAGATGATCATCGGCTTCAGTGATTTGCACTATTTAGAATCTTTATGTGAGTAAATAATAAAATGAAAATATTTATGAATTCCCAATTATTTATAGAGAAGAAACTGCATTCTGTTTTCTCTTAGAATACATATAGCCTTAGCCCAACAAATGATTCTGATCTTATGATTCTGTCTGATCCAGTTAGAATCTCTTCAGAGAAAATGAATACATTTATCCTCTAGCAATACTGAGGAAAAAAAAGGATGAAGAAACCTCAACCAGAAATTGATATCCATAGGTAAATGATGGGATTTATTCTGGTAACCAAAGGGCATATATCTATTCAAAATTCTCTACTTAGTGACCATGGGAGGTGCAGGGGAAGGAAATCTTCATAAGACCTATGGACAGTTAACTGCCCTAAAGCACAGCAACTCAAATTCTGTCAGTTACTGAAACTGAAGTGCTGCCAGGAATGAGGAGGTGTTGACTTCATGTTTTGATTCAGTTGCTGAGGTGTGATGATCAATTTGAGTCTTAGATAAAGTATTGTCTGAACAAGGACTTTACGCTATTTATCATTTGTGTACAGGCCACATTTGAGATCAGGTCTCCAATTCAAAGTCAAGAGGATATAATTGCCTAGTGTAGTTAAGTGTTTTCAAAACCTTAGTAAACACCTCTCTGAATCTTCAGATATCTAAATACCTTTGCAACATTGACTAAAGAAGCGCATGTGTCTCTAGGTAAGTTGAGGGCAGAGCTAGGAACTGATCAAAGATCATTCAAGGCCCAGACCAGCGCATCAGCACAAGTCATCCTTCCTCCTGAAATTTCTCTCAACTGTGCCACAATTCTGTGCTCAATTTATTCATTTTTAAACACAGGTACTCTCTACCTTAGAGTGAAATTAAGATTCAATATCTTAATATTTATTGACCACATTGAAATCTTCTTTAAAAAACACTATATTGCCCTGAGTATGCCCTTAAACTTGGTTGAAACCAACATGTTTTTATGATTTGGCATGGTTACTCCCATTTTCTCCAGTGAGAGAGCAGTTTCATACCCAGCAGGTCTACAGTATTACTCAAACAGCTATGCAGTTCGCTGACAACATTTGTAAACAAAAAAGTACAGGAGAAAGGATTTCTTCAGACAAGACAGTCTGGTGACACCAGTAATAATTTTCAACAAATGCACATTCTAAGGCAGAGTAGACTTCCACAGAGGACATCCAAGCTTTAAAAAAAACCCAAACTGATTACATCCTATTTTTACAAGTGGTTCAAAGTGTTTCACCTCCTATTTTCATGCTTTCAGGGCTAATTAGAATGCTCCTGATAGTCATTTCAGTATTTTAAATCTCCTCAAAAAAATCTAAGTACATGAAAGAGCATGGTTTATATCACTATGTTTTTCTCAGGAAAAGCCATTTGTTTAGAGAATAATCAGGTACTGACTAGAGAATAATCAGGTATCATAATCAGGTACTGACTGTGGGCAATCCATAGTAAGTGTAACTGAAACTGCAAAATGCATTGCAGAGTCATTCATTGTGATAATAGCAATCTAAAAGCTAGATATAAAATGAAAAACTTCTGTTGCCAGGGTCAGGTGATAGTCCAGATTCTATTTTTTATTAATTAGTCAGTCTGAATGTCTAAAGCAAGAATAAAGACATTGTTTCCCTGCAGAATTAAAAATTCCAGCTTAAGCTCTCCAGGACAATGTTTCAATCCTGTTGCTCCAGAGATAGGGGAAGTTTTATAGATGGGACCTCTCTGGTTCTCAAGAGAAAACATGGTAATCCCACAGTATCGGAATGACCTTCTTAACAAGTGTTAATAAATGCCTTAATTAGACTCATGAAATTATTGAAGGAATCATGTAAAGTTCTTCACAACAGGACATTAAAAGATACATGAAATTGGGGGAAAATTCTCATTTAAAAGAAGACAAACATTGCAAAGGCATCAAATATGGTCAATTTGAGTTTTGTAATGCAAACCACAGCTTAATAAAGATGAATCATCCAACCAATTAGGTATCATGGCTTTATTTGATGTAACATGCATTTGTATAATAGATATTTTAATATATTTTATTAAGTCTATATAAGTTATATTAAGTTATATATTTGGAAGTCTGAAGGAGCAGTACTGTAAAATGTTACATATGTACATTTGGGGAGAACTTATTTTTTCTTTTAATGGATTAAATTGTGGAGGATTTCCAGCATTAAAATAAATTGTGATTGTTAATCTCAGATGGAATTAGATCAAGACTGCATTTGTCATAAATGGCCAGACATTCCCTACTCTCAAGTTCCTGGATGCTTCTGTGACACAGGAGGTTCTTGCCTGATGATTGCAGAGTTTGAGGCTAGTGGGACTAGGTGTAGGGTTTTTTTCAACCTGGACAAAACCTGCTTTTTTTCCCAGATCCTTACCTGATTAAGAGGGTGGTTTTATCACATAAGATTTTGTGGTTAGGTGGAATCAGGAAGTTTACTTGTGGACAATGTGAACATCTGATCCTTCTTTTTCATTCTAAATGCTCTCTTAAATTTCTTTTGTAGTATGGCTGAACAATAATATTGATTTGCTTTCTCCCCCTTTCTGTTTTCAGATACATTCAAAACCTGACAGGAAAGTTGGGTATTTTTAGAGCCACATTTACATGTTTGGGGGTTTGTTTTAATCGAAAGTAGGATGTTTGGGAATTTCAGTGCACTCTAAGGAATTGCAGAAGCACAGACTGAGTAGTATTGAATTAAAGTGTCAGCTCTATTGTCTTCTGATCAATCAGATCCATTAAAGAATCCAGAGAGAATGACAAAAAAAGAAAAGTCAAGTCATCTAGAGAGCAACACTGTAAATGCAGCAGTCATGATGCTTTGAGTACAAAGCCTGTGAGTAGAGCTGCAGAAAAAGAAATGGAGGCAAACACAGCCCATAAAGAAGTAAAATATCCAGAAAGTGTATTTTTCTATTGACTGTGCCATATGCCATATTAATGAGCAATAAATTATTTTTTCCAGGAATACTAATTATGACATTAAATAAAAGGTAATGCTGAATGGTTTGGTAGATGTGAAACAAATCTAGTGAGACAAAGGATAGCAATGAAGGGGGATATATTACATTGCAGTTTTAGTAGCCTGTCACTGATGGGATATAGTAAGGCCATAGCATGTATTTGCTGGTGGATGCTTCATCTTTTTCTTTTTTAGAGAAGAGAATATAGCTGGATGACTTCTGACTGTACTTGTCAGTACTTAACTGTAAACCTCTTCTAAGTATCAGTAACAAAACTCTCTGCCCTTGACCTTTCTGTACATTTTTCATTTAATCTTTTTGCAGGAGAAAGGGGTGGGAGGAAGTGACAGGAGAGAACAGAAATGGAAAGGAAGGATAACAAAAAAGGAGGTGGTATATTTCACAGATATTAATTGAGAAACCAGTTTTTTCCTGTTTCTGCTACTAAATTGAAGCATGACTTTGGGCAAGAGAGCTAATGTTTTGGGCTCCAATATGCTGGAGTCTGTATCTTGAGGATCATTTGTCTCTAGGTACAAGAAGTACAGAAGGGATGTAAATATGTTAAAATTCTCATTTCTAAGTGGTTTAAACTAGAGTCTCTCTAATGGCTGCCCTTGTAGATTGAAATGAACCTCTTTTGCGTTATGATCCAGCAAGGTCCTGAATTGCATTGCTGTCTTCAAGCAAGAGTTGGGTTCAATGGTACCATGTTCAAAATTAGACGTATGCCCAAATGAATGGCTGAATGACAGCCTCACTAATGGTAGTAGCCCAGACACACATTTTTTCAGTATTAGCAAATATTAGACACCTAACATATTACTATTAAGGTAAATGACAAATTACGTTTGACTCCCATAATCTCTAATGTCCAAAGTAGTATATGAGTTAATTTTGAAGAGTTTAAGAGCTTCAAAATTTAGTAAATCAGATTTTTAATAGTTAATTTTTTAGAATTAAAGCATTTGGTTCCACCTTGCATGTAAAAAAAATAAACCCAAAACCCCAATACTATGTAAACACACTTTATGATTCATATTTGCAACAATAGCAGCAAGGAGAAAAAGATTATGATGATGAAAGACACAATAAGATACGTTGGATAAGATTTTAAAAGCTTTGCCAGTGAGGAAGAACTGAAAATTCTGCACTTGATACGTAATGATATAATATTGGCTCAAGTGTTGGAATTACTTTTGCAATATATTTGTGATATTGTTACTAGAAAAAGATGGCTGTTCTTCTTCCCAGGATCTACATTACCATGGTAGCTTCCTCTGTTATGCATATGACTTCTGAATTTTAAGAGATCCGAATTTGGCGGAGGATGATTAAGCAGATGTAGTCTGCAAACACTCTGCTTGTGACTTCTACAGGAGGTCACAGCAAAAGAGAATATCTGATCAATCACCCTGTCCCCAGCCAGCCACAGGAAATCATTGCTTCTGGTATGCCTGGGCTTGACAGATGTCTGTCTGATCATTGTGTATTACTATTCAAACCTCTTTGAAATTTTCAAGATACAGACATAAGAAGCAACACAAAATGTCTGACAAAGTGACACTGTTTTGTAAGATACAGAATAACTGAGAAAATGACATGAGACAAGAGCCTTCAATATGCTGCTTTTTCTTGAAGGTTTGACTTTTCCACATATTAATACTTCAACCTGTTACTCACAAACCAACAGAATGAGGCACTGCTTGATGTTGGCTGCACAGGACAAACTCGGAAAGCAAAGCACAGCAGCAAAGATCCATACCTGACTTTACAGGACACGATTCTCATTTTTAAGGAACTGGCTCTGTAGCCTACCTACCTCTAGACAAATGATTGCAATGGATCAGCTGCTGGTTTTAGATACCTCTTTCCATCCTCTAATAAATTGTGTGGCTGCTGTTCAGAACCTTTATGCAACTGAATGTAATTTTCTAAGTCTAGGTAGAAGACTGGTCTTTATGCAAAATGGTTCTGACTTTTGCAATAACAGTAACTATGGTGTCAGAGTGACTATATTACGCAACAGGCTTCATGGCCTTAAAGCCCTTGGATTTGCTGTTTTGCCACTTGGCATCCCAAGACCCCTTTATAATGGTAGGTACTAAGCTCCATTTTGCACGCTAGAAAACTCAATACACAGGAGGCCTAAGAAAATGTCTTAGTATTGTCCCTTGACAGTGGAAAAGCTAAAATACTTTTTTCCTACATTAAACAGTTTACAGTTTAAACCCAAAATACAAACACCTGTTGATGACTGTGAAGGAAATACTATAACTCAAAGCTTAAATTTCTGTAACTTGAAAGATAATGCTCTAAGTTATTGGGCCCACCAGAAGCTAGGAAGCTGGTTATTTGTGTGTTTACTCTTGTCCTTGCTCCCTATGGCATTTATTTATCAAATTCACAGAATCACAGAATCAACTAGGTTGGAAAAGACCTTGAAGATCATCTAGTACAACCATTAACCTAACACTGAGAGTTCCCAGCTACACCATATCCCTAAGTGCTATGTCAAACCTACTCTTAAACACCTCCAGGAATGGGGACTCCACCACCTCCCTGGGCAGCCCATTCCAACGCCTAACAAGACACTCCACCCTGTCTTCACTACACTTGCACTCAAAGCAATCATAACAGTCCCTAACATACAGCACCACCCAATCCATAAAGGAGAAATTTGATTCAGGATATATTTCTTTTAAAGACCAAGGAACAACTGCGAGTTCACATGTACTTTTAGTAGTCTTTCTGTCATGTTGGCCAGTGGGCTTAAAATGGATGGGACAGGAAGAAATCACTGTATTTTTTTCTTTACAGTCTCCAGTGTGAATCTTTTGCTTGGTAAAGCAGAAGAGTAGTTTTAATCCAAATAGCAAGGCCTATATTAAAAAATTATATTACTCTTGCTGTTAGTAGGCCTAATGTGTATGGATAATTTTTCTTCTTAATGTTTATTTTTAGAGTCATTTGATCCCTCCTTTCCCACTCTCCCCTTTTAGATACCACTGGTAACAGATTATGGCTAGAATAAGAATTTAAATGAAATCTTGTTTGCCTTCACTGAAAGTCCTACAGATTTTTTCACTTTCTTTCCTTCTCACCCCTTTTATACTTATACTGAATGCTGGTTTGTAAAGAACCTTCCCAGCATGCTTGATCCATTCTGTGTAATGATTGAATTTATCAGGTAGGATATAATTTTAGGTAAAAGAGTCCTGAGCAATGTTTACTTTGTGAGATCCCTAAAGGTTTGGGTAAAGAATAGAGCCTGAACTGTTCAAACAGAGGTATCAAAGCAAACAGTGACAACACAGACCCAGCACACTTTGCACAATTTGAACTTAGATAAATACTGAAACAACAACAAAAGGAAGCTGAGGCATGAAAGACTACTGGCTTTCCTGGCTGAGTAGAAAACCTTCCCAATAGAGGGAAAATATCATTGATGCAGTAATCTATCTGACAAAAAACAATTATGCCAAATCTGAACTTCCGGTGACCCCTTTATTAAAAAGGTGTTTGATGCCTTTGTTTAAAATTGTATACTCCACAGTATCTATGTAGCTATAGCTGTACATCTCTTAATCTGGGAAAAAAGCTTATGCACTACCATACAACAGTAACATGGCAAATGTATAAACTTTATTTCCAGATGTTCAGACATCTAAGTATTTTTCCAAATCACTTTCAAACACCTGCATAATAGAATTAAATTAGTAAAATAGAGGAGAAAGAGTCATTTAAATTCAGAGATTGAGGTTGTAATTTAATGGAAAAAATCCACTTGAAAGAGGAGTGCTATTCCCTGGCTCTATTAGAGAACAATTACTGAGAGAGGACACCTTGTGGCAGTCAGTGGTTGAGTAAGTGCACATGCCTGTAAAAAGAGTTTATGTAGCTGCTGCTTTTTAATAAAAGTAGTAAGTACGGTGCTCTTCTCTGAAAAGATCAGATTACAGTTTGGTAAACTCAATTTGTAATTAAAATATAAATTTTCAATAGACAACTTGCCACTGTTTTCGATCTGGGCTTGTTTTTCTAAAATTAAACTTTCTTAACAGCATTTTGTTTTTAACATAACTTTCATAAAATTTAAAGAACTCAAAAAGAATGTTTTTGATATTGTTTATCTTTTTCAGTAAACATTATATCTTCTTATCCAAATATCCTTTGTTTATATTTTCTGTGCTATTTTTTCTCAGTTCAACACGGAAGTACCTATGTTCAAGGTAATCAACATTTAAATCTTGTTTTGAGAGTCCTTCAGAGTGACCCTCTGGTAAGATAATGGCTAATTCAGACTGGGAAGCTACTGTTTTCCTAACAGGTTTTCAAGCTGAGCATTTAATATCATAAGATATTGAGGTACATGAAGTTCTCCTTAAGGTGCTCCTTCACCCAGGCATGCAGTATTTCAGGCCTATACATGCAGTACTGAATCTTGAGTAGCCTAGGATTCATGTCTGATTTTGTAGATGGGTCTGGGGCCATTAAAACTTCATTTTAATGTCAGTCTGTATTCTGAATCGAGACAAATTTAAGCAGAAGTTCTCAAAAGGATAACAGAAGGTTCTCTTATGATCAGTTTTACTCATATTTTGAGTAAAAAAAAAATTACTGACATAATTTGTGATGCAGATACAAGGAAAGTCCTATTAGCTTCAGTTGCAAAAGAAATGCTGAAGGGTGAGAATCTTCATGTGAATACAGAAATACAGGAAAAGAATACTCTTGGGAATCTTGAGGATTTTCACAAACAATGTACAGCAGAAAAAAAAAGTTGAGGAGTTCATATTGTGAATGTGTTCTTCTGAGAATTGGATCACGGCAGGAATGTTTGCTGGGAGGCTCTGAATCTGTCTTACTCATCAGCTTATGAAAAATGATGGTATTTAATAGGCCCAACTGGTTTTTAAAGATATGTAAGGCCAGAAAATCAATTTGCAAATCATAAGTAATGCTAAGTACCACCAGCCTGGTATTTTGTTGGAACTTCATTTTTTTTATACCTATGTTAACATCAGGGATGATAATCTCAAATTCACAGTTTTGATTCAGAACTAGATTTCCTCAAGTTACATATAAAACCCAGAAAGAGCACTTAACTTCTTCCCAGGTTGTTTGACTGGGGGAAATTAATCCAAACAGATTAGTGTTACACTCCCATTGCAGCGAACGTAGTTAATGAATGTGACAATAAGCTGAAGCACATCTAAGCAAACTGAAATGAAATTATTATTACAAAATGATAGTGTATATCACCAATTTTTAAATGGAATGTCATCAAATATTAATTTATCATAAAATGCAGGGGGAGTTTCCTTGGAGCACGGTCAAAGATTAAGGTTTTCTGTTTTATTATTCACTCTCACAAGAAGAGTGTCAAAATTCAATCACCCTTTTGTTTTATTGATAGCCAGAATACCATTAGACCTGGTCAGGGTGGAGGGAAGAAGAAACATGCCAGCTTTTTATCTCTGTGTTCATACTTCTTGCAAGTAAAAGCATAAAATGGGATTCTGCAAACCTCCTTGGATATCTTCTCTAAGACAGCTGTCAGGGTTCTAGTATGCTTTTTTACAATTTTAGCTGCTAATCTACTCTATGTGATAGTTACAGTTCAAAATTATTGTTTATATGTTTTGTTATTCTAGGTCAACTGCATGGGTACATGTACACATTTCCACCCATGATTTGATGTGGTTCTCTCCCGACAAATCCAGCATTTCGCTGGGAAGAATAGTCGTTCAAATCCTGATATAATCAGGCTGTTCAAATCTTTTTTGCAGCTCTGATACCTTTCTTCTGATGGCAGCACTGAACCAACCATTACTGGTGTAGTAGGGACAGAAATAGATACATTAGGTAATGCTGCTAAGGTTCAGTGTAGTTGAACAGCAGGGATTTATTGTTGCTCTGATGCTATTAAGCACTTGTTTTACAGTATAGTATAATTTAGGATTTGTCAGTCTCTTCTCTATGGCATCAAAGTTTTATCTAATTGCTTGTGTTTGATTTTTCCTTAGATGGTTAAAACACAACCTAATGCAGCTTTACAGTTTGGACATTATTACCAGTGTAATACCTTATATAGTTGAATTAATATTATCTTCTTATCATTCTATATCCCCTTCTACTCAAGACACTGACATATTGAGTCTCACAAAACATCTTTATAATAAGTTTGCATGTAAATACCAGTTTTACGTACAGGAAAATGAAGTCACGGAGCTCATCTTAAGCATAAATCCTGTCTCGGTGTCTTAGAGGTTGTATTTTTTTTTCTTTTTTCTTTTTGTTTTTCATGTTTGTCAATCTTTTTTGTAATTAGGCATTTTAGTTATTAGGACACACTGCCACATTAAGTGGATCACTCTGAAACCCAGTACGGTTAATGGAGGCAAATACAAGTGTAAGGATCCAATAGCGCAGAAACATCTGAAAGTCAAAGGACTTTAGTGGATATAGAATATCAGGTAGTAATATTGAATCAAGTTGGGGTTGGTATTTATTTTCATGATTTGTGTATTTGGTGCCCATGTTGTCATAGAGTGAACAATACAACCATGCCGACGTGGAAGAAGGGAATACTGCCAGAGAAAGCAGCTCTGTCCATACAGCCCTGCTGCTGGCTCTGCAACACTGACACTGCACAGTGGGCCAAAGGAAAGAACATGCTGAAAAGCCTTTTCTGTCCCCTTTATATCTCTTACCCCTTTTAGTATTACTTAGTATTATAATTACTTTTACTTAAGTATTAGACTTCCATATTTACTAGATGTGGAAAAGTGATTGAACCATTATTTATTTAAGAACTCAAAACTGGTTTTGATCTGTGATCTCCAGTAGAGTGTTTAAAGAATTTTCAGGCTTAGAAAAAAATTAAACTTCTAATCTTCAGGTCATGACACAACCAAATATTCAAAATGCATTTTTATGTTTAAATATATGAAGACATTATTACTGAAACTTGTATATACATTTATTTGTGTATGTGTCTAAAGTATTACAAGAGAAGTATCAACTGTTGCTTTCACATGATTTTGACAGATATTTGAAATCTAGATTTCTTTATTCATAGCAAGAACACTTAATTATGTTTAAGAAACAACAGCTGTTTGCAGCTTACCTAAAAGAATATGAATAGCTAAAAATACATATTTCTAATCTCTCATATCATCTGAGTACTCAAATGAATAATAAAGAACAATGTGAAATCAAAGGATAGTGGACGAAATTATGAAACTTCTTAAGTCAATGGGAATTACGTTATTGACTTCAATGAGGCCCATATTTTACCTGATATATTGAAGTTCCAACCCTTACAAAAATGCAATAGGTAGGTCATTAATCATAACCATGTGGAGTTATGTACAAAGCTGTACATTAAATTCTGATACAAAAAGTTACTGTTTTCTCTGCACCCAGGGGAGGATGTTGGTGATAGTACTCCCACAAAAATGAAATTCAAATGGGCCATCTTGTTCAAGATGGAAAATATATGCTGATTGCAGCAAGAAGTACTTGGTTTTTTTCTTTTTTGAGAGAAATATAGTTATGAAGCACAGCCTAAGCCTGAGCCTAAAAACATTCCCTGATGGCTTTATGTTTTCTTCAGATGTCCTACAGCTCTTCTATCAACAGCCATTACTTCAAGGTTAAGACACATGCAACACTAGATATAGAATTAATATGGATGATTTGAAACAGAAGGGTTATTTTAAATTACCACTGTTCACAAATATATTGAATCTTTAAAATTGAAAGTGTGTACTTTTTCAAAAGAACTATGAAATGCCCTTAGTAATTTTCAAGCATTTCCTGCCAATAGCCAAAATATTGCAAGTGTATATTAAATAACTTCTGAATCATTGGGTTCATTCTTCATCTTCCTTTGCAAATTTTTGAGGTACAAACTAGATGATTTTCAGTTTCAAGAAAGTACTTAAAAATGCTTTATGGGATGCTGACAGTAATTACAGTATTTCTGTAACTACCAAACTATAAAGCTAGGGGAATAATAATTAACAAAATAAATCCATGGGAAATTAAGAAAGTTTGTATCTTACTATTTTTTCGAACTGAATTTTTAATACACTATTTTTCAAATGAGTGGTCTATAATTGCTTTTACTATTAAACAGATTCTTAGATAGTATGATAATCAGAATGACATAATTATCCAGGATGATAGACTGAATTTTTAAAGATGAGGATGGCTTTGTTTCCAAACATAAAATAAAAGAAAATCTCAAATATGGCTATACTTTGCAGGCTAAAAAGTTATATTCTGGAGAAAATATTTCTCCTATTAAACTGGCATGGGTTAAGTATACTGGGAATTTAAAAGGAAGTTCTTCTCCACCCAGTTGTAACTATTTACAGCATTCTAAATTTTTTATAACATTCATATATAATAATTTCACTCACTGAAAAAATATGAACTGTGAATTGTATTTCTTCTTGAAAATGTTAGGTCACTTTTGAAGTGTTGCCAAAAACACAAGGACACTATGTCATCTTATTCTAACAAGGGAGCCAGAAATCCAGTCTAGCTATATAAAACTCTTTAAGAGGGTATAAAGTAAAATACAACCAAATACTATAGGTGATTACTCAGTCAGGAAAAATACATTTGGCTATTAGTCTGTCTTCAGGTTCATCTACAGTTTTCATCACTCAGCCTCTTCACTTAGACACATCATAAAAATAGCTTTCAGGCCAAAGCACTGAAAAAGCTGACACAGCCAGAAGAATGAAAGTTGCTGAGTGATTCCACCATTTTAAAACAATATTATGTATAATTCCCAACATCAAAGGAAGGAAAGTAGTCTTCTTCATTCTACCCGACTTCCTTAGGGCAGCAATATGTGCTATAACTACCCAAATCATTTAGTCCTTTGCTTTAATTTTAAATTTATCTTTGTCCTGTAGTTTACATACTAGTTTTTCTGCTACAAACAAAATGGTTGCACAGGTATTATACCATCATGCTTTCATTCAGAAGTATAGATGTAAGACTTATACTACTGTCTCAAATACAAAATGCTTTGGTCATGAACCCATAGAGGAAGATGCCTACAGTTAAGAGAATTTCAGAAGGTGGCAGCAGTGTTTCAGTATGGCCAGACAGATAAAAAAATGCCATCAAGTAGGAATAGTAAGAAGCAAATAAGGTATATTAAAGTACCCAAAAGAACCTGTGAGACAAACGTTCTTTTCTATATATGTACGTTGCTTCTCTCCAAAAATGTTACTCTTTTAAAAAAATGCATGTTATCATGATGGCGGCCACAGGGACAAAAATCAGGCAGAAAGCACCATTTTAGTTTTTGTGCAGGTGACCCAGTCTCTCCAGGATGTGTTTCTGCTGCAGTCCAGTTCAACTCCTCTTTGCCATGCTGCTCAGACAGCCTGTGTATCCTGCCACTGCATGACTGCCACCGCAGCCATGCTCATCAATCAAACTCAAGGAAAAGGCCTGTGAGATTTGAAAGTCTGCTGGTTTATGTGCAGAGCCAGCTTCAGGGATTTGGTACAGTTCTTAGGTAATGTTATCCTCCTCTGACACATCAGCACAATTACTTTAAAATAAATTTTATTATTTAAACATTTTCATGGATGACCATAAGAAGTTAAGCAAAGATATTGCAGTGTTATCATTCTGAACCATGGCATTGCCCTCCTAAGAGAATTAGGGTGGTTCATGTAACAGAGCATATAGAGGCTGCTTCAGTCTTCAAGTCATGCAGGAATTAAAGCATGATAAAAATTCACCATGAAAAATTTGCTTTTGTATTTTTTCACTAATATGCTTCAAAATAGTCTCTTGTGAAATGTTCTTTCTATGCTGTTGCTTCCTTGATTGGTCCTTTTTGGATTGCTCTCTTAAATACAAAATAGGCATCTGCAAGATATGCAATTGAAATGAGGACATAAATGAGGATTAATTTAAAGGAGGATTATGAGGGGGATTCTAAATCTAACTATATAAATAAGGACTACAAATGTTAGCCAGTGCATTCATTACTCTGACTGGCAGAAATAATTCAGCAGCCAGCTGAGAAATGACATTGAAATTGTTTTCTTATACTATGCACTTTATTAGATGTATGCTAAAGAATTCCAGCTCCCTCCAAAGTGTCACCTTGACCAATTCCATATTCACTTACTGCAAAGGAAAACAAAGTCCCTCCCCCACTGCTATGCTGGTGCAACTGGCCTGAAGAAAGGATATTTCGGAAGTGAATGTACAAGCTTTGTTGTAGAAAACCTGGCCATATTTCTATCCCTTATTTACACAGATATGCTGATAGAAATAGGACAATCTATGAATAATTTTAATGACTAATCCAAGTGAGGCTCTAATAGCTTTGGATTTCATTCTGTTCTGTCACATTACTTCACCTCTGTGTATGTCCATGACATCTCCTCTGCAATTCTGAAGATATAGACAGCTTCCCTACCTCTCTATCTTCCCAGCTTTATCTTCCTGAAGTCAAGCCATTAGTAAAAGGCTAGAATTCACAAAGATGCAATTACTACTACTGTAGAAATGAACACAGATTACATCAATCTCTATAACAGGTTGTGAGTATATGCTGCTATGAGGCAAATGCCTATGCCTTTAAGGTAACACCGGAGGAGACTCAGCTGAATTCTTCCTACTGTCTAAACCCATTTCACTGCGCATTTGAATTGCCCATCCTGCAGTTCAGAGTTTATGTCTATTTAAAAGATGAGGATAGTCACATTGATTTCAGAGGTGTATTTGAATAGAACTGGCCACCCATGTCCAATTTGGGAATCAGGGTAGCCACAAAGACTGGTTTCTTCCAAGCATGCTCCTGTCAGTAGGAGAGGGCAGCCTGAGAAAGACTACACTGCCATTTATGAAGAGCTTTCAGAACCCCATGCTCAGCTGGAAAAGCTTTGAAAAGCAAACTAGCTGTGCTACATGTCTGTGGGAAGCAGAAGGCAACAGCAGCTACCTTTGAAAAACCTGACTTAGAAAGGGCAAATTGAATAGCAGAACTTGGAAGCAAAGTACTTGATGAAATGTCTTTTGACTCCTATAATATAAATGATGAGCTAAAAACAAAGCTTAAAAATATAACCAACCCATCAACAAATGAGATACCAGCTACTGATATTGCTACCTGTTTTGCCTGCATTCTGGCAAACAGATTGACAAAGCATTTAGTTAGCATTAAATTCAACTGGATAGTTTAAATGACACCATGATGATTAATTAGCTCAGGACTCATTCCAGACCTTATGCAAGTGTGAAACAGTTGCACAAAGTCTAAGGATGAAGATTCCCAAAGCAATAAAGGTAATTTAATCCTGACATCCAAAAACATGGAGCAGGTCTATTCCCAAAGACAATCTCCTAATCTCTTAATTGTTACACAGCTGTGGCAACAGATCATATAGCCTTTCTCTTTTCTTCCATGCCCAGTATTTACAGTGATGGCTTAAGTCAGGTCATCGGGCTGAAAACAGAACTGATGGAAGATGAAACAGAAAATAGTATTTCTAGTTGTCTTTCCTTCTGTGAACATTCTTCTCAGAAGAGGAATCTCAGGCTGTTTCATTTTGCACTCCATGTGTGAAAATAGGACTTATCTGAAAAATTATCATATATTTATGTGAATACTTACATACCTATTGCTATGTAAACCATGGTCAATATATGAAAGAGCTGTACAACATCAAAAGGACATTTACAGTAGTTTTTTTGAATACTGGAAATAATGGAGCTTAACTTAATGCCTTTGAATGAGATGCAAACTTTAACTAAATATTTGTAATAGTTCTATGCCATCTGGATGCTCTGGTGTCTAATAACTCTTGTACCCAGGCTCTAGTCTCTCTCTCACTGAGGGTTCTAATAACATCCAGCCCTTCTGCACACCTTTTAGTTGCCTGAAACTTTTAGACTTTAATAGCTAACAGGTTTACTTTTATGAAATCTGGCTGAGATTTGTCAGAAAAAATCAGTGGGAGGAGGGCAGGGAAGCAAAAACTCTAGTGAATAGTTATTTCTTAATGTCCTTAAGAAATAAGCCTGAAGACAAAGGTTCCCATATTTCCATAGCCTATCCCTCACATATGATGACTGACTCATGAACTCCCTTCTTTGCTGAAACTTTGTTCTTGGTGTCTTTCAAAACTTTTCACATTTTCATCTGCTGGTGACCACAGGAATCTTTTCTTACTGTCTGGCTTGCTTGCTCAGCAAGCACTGAATTCTGTCTAATCCATAAAGCTGTGTCCAAGACTTAGGAAACTCAGGTTTGAGAATTCCTTCGCCCCTTCCAATCCCATTTCTTCCCCAGTAGGGCAAGCACTACTCTTTGAGAAGGATGCTTTTGGGGGAGCCTGTGACTATTTTGTTTTTATTCAGATTTTTTTACTTTAAAGGTTGAAGGTTTAAAAGGTTTTCTTTTTTTCTTTTTTAAATAATGCTATGCATTTAAAATAATATGTATCTTAATTTTTTTACCTTGTGCTCTCTGGGTGACACAGACTTTATGCAGTACAACCTTCTTGCATCAATACACTCTAACATGGAGGCTGATACCCTATGTCTTATGTTGCTGGAGGCCCCACTGATCTTGCTAACAGCTGCAGGAGAAAGGAACTGATGCTTTGAAGACTGCTATGAAGAGAAAGTATCTGATCTACTTTGTGGTCTTTCAAGATGTAGCAAAGTTGAGCAAAATCCTCATGCTCCTTGTCCTACTGAAGACAAGGACTCCCTCGAAGAAGGGAAATGGAATTCATTTTTCCAGCTATTCCCAGACTAAATTGGAGAAGTGACTGAGTGCTGGGTTAGATGGTGACAAAAAAGGGGACTACAGTATGAAAACTCCTTGATAACTAATGATTTTAGAGGAACAACTTCTGTATACATGATCACTGAAGCAAACATTACATTGCTCAGCAGTTTACAGGATGCTTTCCAATACTAGACAGAAACTTGAGTCTGTGAAACTCAGTCATTTCAAACCACAGTAATCTGGGCATATGAAGGAAACTTTCTGTGCAAAATAAACAACACTTGCACAAACAACTGAATTTTATCCTTTTCTTCTACCTTCCTGCATGGATTTTCTGTGGCTGGACATAGGTAGTAAGAGAGAGAGGAGAACCCAGCAATGCTCTCCCCTACTTCTCCAGTCAGGTGATAGTCTTTTGGCAACACAGGGTAACTATTTCCACTTCAATCTGTAGGTTTTTAGAACTATAGCCCCCTCCTTACCCTTCCTATACCTTACAGCTTCTGCTGGGAAATCCTTGCTGCAGACATCCTTCCTGTCTAGTTATACCAGCATGAACTTTCTTCATAAGCAGGCCATGAAGTGAGGAATCTTCTGGTTAAGTGGCGATGTATTTCTTCAAGTAATGGGGACAATGACCTAAGTTTGGCCATTTTCATTTTTTACTATTCATCTGCTTTACACTAGGAACCTTGCGTGTATTCAAGTAATTTCTAAACAATGTGGGTTCTGCTGTCAGAATGAAAGCTTTTTTTTTTTTTTTCTGTCATTTTAAAGTATTGTTTCTGCTCATACAGGAGTTATCAATAGTTTCTGCAGCAAGTTCTTGCCAAAATTCTACTGGAGACCGACAGACTCATGCGATGTTCCTAAACATGCCTGCACACGTCCTGCTTGTTTGGAAAGCCACCAGCATGAATATAATTCCTGTTTTAGATGTGTGATGTGCTGAAGTTACTGAAAATCTTGCATGTGCATGAGCATCAACACTTGAAAGTTTTAAAATAAAACCCTTTAAATGTATGAATTCAAACTGAAACCATATGTTAGTATACATTTGTAACTTTTTTGTAAGACTCTATGCAGGCACATATCCCACTTAAAAAAAAAAAAACCAACCCAAACCAACAAATATATCTTTGTACTTATATATCTAGGCTGTTATGGGCAGCGTTTTTGTTTTATGTCAGGTTTATCTTTCATTCTTGCAATCTGTTCTCCAGTTACCTAGATCCTTATTCTCAAAAGGTACCAGTAAAGACAGTGAACAGCTCTTTTTATTTGTTTTTTTTTTTTTTTTTTTTTTACCTGTAAGTAGCTCATGAAGCCATGGTGAGACACCCTGTCAAACTTGTATGGAATTTCTGTGAGCCCCTGGGATCCTGGTTCAGAAGGTCAGTGTTGAAATTCTACTTCATTTCACAAATGTATGGCCGTATGCTGCCATCTGTCTGCTCTGCAGCTGGGAGTCAATAGTGCGCCATTAGTTTTATGTACCAAATTGCAGCTGTGTTGTGTGTTTCTGAAAAGCTGTTAAGACGTCTGCTGTACTACCTACCTCATTTCAAAGCAGTTTCTCCTGGTCTGCTTTGATTCTTTATGGGAAAGCAGATTCCCCAAAACAATGCCATTCTTATCTTTATAGAATGCAAGAAGATCCAAATTAGTGTTGTCTGTGATATCTGTCATTCTCACAACTATTATTGTGACAAGGTACCACCATATTCCAACATACTGTATGAGATCCCAAAATGCTAATTCAAGCCAAAGCCTGTGATGGACTTTTTCTTACCTCATTTTTCATAAAAGCCACTGGGACTGAATTGGGACTGACTAGCATCCTACCAATTCTGTATATTAAAGACTATTACACCTCATTATTGTGACAAATATTGAAGGGGGGAAAGAAATGGCACAATATTAATTTATCCTTTTCTCATAATATGATGAGACGGGCCCTATAATTTTTATAAATTTATTCTTTTTTCCTTGCAGATAGTAATATTTCAGTCTTCCCAAGGTGCCATTTTGTCCATTTGAAGTTATGGTGCATGACCAAGTACATGATGAATACAAAGTACTTTGTATATCTCACATCACATCCATTTGACCATGCCATCAATAAGAAACAATTTGACAATTTCAAATTAGAAAAATTGATAATATGACAAATTTTGAAATTTGTTGATTTCAAACTTGAAATTGTCAATATTTTCTTTAATATTTATTATCTATAATTGTACTGTATTGTAGTGAGTTCAAGTCTTAAAAAAATAAGAAATAAGGATATGTATTTTGTAGGCAAGTATACTAGTTTTTGTGCAGATTCCATATTAGAGATTTTCGTTTATATTCCAAACTCTTTAATCTGAAATAGATGTTATTCAAAAACTGAACATTTACAAAGCTGCTCCAGAAATTTGATTTCTACATGCCCATTTATTGTCCTTATATCCAAACCCTAGACAAACCATTCTGATTAAAAGCAAAGATATTTTTTGTTGCAATAATCAGAAAGAGTAACAGTTACATTTTTTTGAAATAGGAAAGCAATTTGACAAATTGTACATATATTTTCCATGTAGTCAGCCATTTCATGACTGTAAAACAAATCAAGAGAATATATGTTTTATAAAATGCTGTTTCATTATTACTTAAACTATAATTTTCCCAGAGAAACAAAATTGTGCAGTTTACCCATATGCAAAAACACTTGTAAAACAGAGTGATTAATGGACGGTTATCATCTATATCAGAGAAATGGGGAATGAATTCTGTATCCTTATGTTCCTGTGAGGAATATGAAGGTAATAAAACCAGCATTTGTTCTGAGTTGTTTTCAAGAATATGTGCTGTTAATAGTATTGCTAAACTTAAACAGACTTTTTCGTTAGCTGGCTGTGAGTTTAGCCCTGACCTCAAAGCAGAGGACTGGTCTTCCTAGTTTCTTCCTTCTCTTGCAGGATTCCCTTGTCAGGTTATTTCACTACATGTCAAGTGACATGACAGAAGTGGCCCTGCTATGTAAGGCATAATGGAAGAATTATTGTGGGAGAAAGGAAGGTAAAAGCTACTTTAGCAGCCTTCCTCCACAAGACATTTGACCATAATCACCAGGTAATGCAATCTGAAGTCAGGAGTTGGCTTTAAAAAAACCCCAACAAACCAGGAACAAGATGGGAGGATCATAAATGACATCTAGAATTTCCAGGGTGAAGTTCAAAACAGTAGAAATGCTGAGAAGTTTGTGCTGAAATTTTTCATAATTCTGTTCTTTATGCTCTAAGCACACTAAAGAGTTTTAAACTTTGATTTTTTTCATGAGAAGTATCAACCAACAGGAACGCTTTTCAGTGAAGACTGGTTTTGCTTCGAAATAGCTCTGCTTTCTGCAAATAACACAATGAATTTGTCAAACCACCTTGCCCATTACTGTTTTAGAAGAATGTCACATCATAAGCAGGGTAAAATCCAGTGGTTTTGTTGTTGTTGCTTAATTTACTTTTTTTTCTTTCCAAGTAGATCACGTTCCTTAAATTTCCAACATAGGCATTATGAAAAATTCACAACAGAGACCTGGAAACCCTGGGGAAAATGTTATCCAAAAGAGATTTTAAATGTATAATTTTTTAATAATTTCTCTACAAACCATATTTATAGAGGTACCCACCCTGTAACTGTCCCAGTATGTATGTTTCATGAAAATCATGTGAAAGATACTTCTTCCCTAGTTAGAGTTAGACTCAGAATGCAGTACCTCTAGCAATAATGGCTTAAGCAGTTGCTTGAGTGCCTTCAGTGCTTAAACAGCTGCACAGTCAATTTAACTCTGTTTAAAAGTATCCATCATCAGTTAATCCATTTTGGTTAAATGGACAGTGGATGTTATGCAGCCTGAATTGCTGGGGGGGGAAATCTCATAATCAAAATGTGATGCCAAATAATATGGCTCGGCTCGTAAGAAACTGGTTAATCCTATCTTCTGAGGCCATTGTGACAAAACTGATTATTATATTCTGTTTATGGGAGCCACTGAAAGTGAATTAATTTGCACTATTTTCTGCAGATATTGGGGTTTTTTCCTCTGTTCCAGATCTTATTTGGTAAATCTGTAGGTTTGCATTCTGTCTGCTCAGTAGATTCTGCATGAATCACTACTTAAAGTTACTGCAAAAAGTAAAGAACTTTTCTAACACAGAAGCCTGAACCAGAACTTTTAGTGCTTGGAGGATGCCTATTGCTGTGATATTAAGAGTGAAGACTCCTGCATCCTTAGCCTTGTCTTAATCTTTTGTTCTCCATTTCTAGGCTGCCTTCTTCACAGCAGGTGTCCTAGCACTCTTGCATGTGATGTGGTTGTAGTTGTAGATGCAGTGTTCTGCAGATTAGGGATCACAGCCATACTAATTGCTCTATAATGCCTTTTTTCCAGGATCAGAAACTGGGCTAGCAGATTTTCATGGGTGCCAGAAATCAAATTAGTGGAAGGGGCTCCAAAGATGGGATGAAATGAAATGAAATGAAATGAAATGAAATGAAATGAAATTAGACAGCCTAAATTTCCTACCCATGGGAAGCTTCAAAATTTCAGGGCTTTCCCTTTGATTCAGAATGAAAACTTTCCCAGCAGAATGAAATTTGAAAAGTCTGACCAGATCTATTTTGAATGTTTCTTCAAGTGAGCTCTCCAAAAGACTCCCAATTACATGGATTTTTTTGATTTCTCTTCTCTTCTATTTCCTACAAAAAGATTTCTTATGTATTACTCTTTTGTTTTCCATCCAGTCTTCCTCCTGATTTGTCCCACCATACTGTTTGCCTTCTGCCAAAGTACTACAGCTTGTTCTTTCTTTCATGATGTAATCAAATTTTCATACTCCATTGAAAGCATGATAAGTCAGTGATATTGTTTAGTTTTATGTTCTTATAGATGTGTATAGTTCTCTGCAAAAATAATACAATTTCACTGATCAGAGGAATTTATCATCTACTACCAGTAAGGGAACTCTCTGATTTCTTTGTGACAGAAGTCCACAAAACAGATCAAAGATTATTACTGTTCTGTTCAGAATGCTTGAATCCAACTTTCTGCACAAGAAAACAAACAAAAAAAGGATCTGCTTTCAGCTAACTGTATCTCAGCAATCATAATCTTTTGATATTGATCTAGATGCTCCAGCAACAGAACAATTCCCTTTGAAGATCTAGTTGTCCTTATATTCATAATGCAAATGCTCCATTTTAAATGTTTGGTTTCAGCCTCTGAAATAAAAGCTAGACTAGAAAGCCCTTGCTGAAAAGAAAATTCCTACTGGAGAATGACTCCTAAGAAATAGTGTCTCATTAAGTTTCCTCAAGACTTTCACCTTGCAATTACTAGCAGAAATCTCAAAACAGCTTGCAACTCTCCTACACCTAGCCTTTAAAAGCATAATCCTTTTATGAAACAGACTTGGTTGCTCTTAGTTCCTTTAATGTGGGAACTCTCTTTGTCTTATGGCCTGTGAGTCTGCTCTCCATCTACCTCTCAGAGGTATATTCCTCTCTGAAAGCGTAAGACCAGGTTAATAGTAAATTAGTGTACTTGTCAGGATTTCCAGTTGCTGAAAATCCCTAAAAGCAAAGAGGGATTTTGTACAGATGAAAGCTTAGATCTGTTATATGAAGGTGAATACTCTGTCTTGATAATACTGAATGGGCTGGAATAATTAGTGTAACAAACAAAAATATCACAGTTGTACTTTAACCTTGTTAGAACCAGAATGGCTGTGCCATCAACATGTGAATCTAATTGTGTAATAAGGATAATTAGTCTTGTCAATATATAATATAGTATACCTGACAGGCACATAAGGGAAGATATGGTTCATTTGGCAGATGCTATTGGTCAGGAAAGCCTCACAGGCACTATTTAGCCGATCACCCTGCCATACGGCTTCCTGTCCTACTGCCTGAATTGAGTGGAACAAAGTGAGAATTTTGAATGTTCCATACTGGAAAGAGGAAAGTCATAAGCCAAGGGAGGGGCTACCTCTTCACTGTCTTCATTCTCTCACCTTCTTCCAAATCCAAATTTTATAGCAGTCCTTTCAGCTCACCTGTCAAGTTCCTGTTATTTTTATCTGTCTTGCCTATGTAGATAAGGCATGTCATCTATCTTTGCTGCTTGAAAACAGGATGCTACTCATCTCTGGGTAAGTAGGTCAAATCTGGCTTTTTATGATTATTGACATTCTCCTTATGGTCCTGCTGTTTTACTCTTGTCAGCTGTAATGCATATGTGGAAGCACTCAAGGTAACATTAAAGATAGATGGGATAATCACTGCAACCTGCTGCTGCATTGAGAAATGTAGTGCCACTACTTTTGCAATGTAGGTCAGCTTCCAGTGGACACGAGAAGCGCCATCACCATTTATATCTTTGATCTCTGGTTAGAATGAGTGACTATTGAGACTGAACTATATGCCTCCCCAAGGTCCCCCCTTATCCCTTATCCTGGAGATAAGGAAAGCTTGCTTTGCTGTAAATCAAGAGTTTTCTATCTCCAGGAAAATCAATTCAGTGCCTTCCATGACTACTAAAAGCTCCATGGAGATAAAAGTAAATCAAGTAGATTATCAATTGCTGTCTGTTGGCATCATGGGTAACTTCAGTGTTTTGCATGTTCTTCTGAATTCTTTCTTCCTGAGTGAAACAAAACACCTGTGTAACAAATAATTTGTTTCATATTTATAGTACTAGTAGTGGTAAATTTGTTAGTCTATTAGTATTTATGTCCTGCTAATGTAAATACTGTATTACTTATGTGGCTGTCTACCAGGTGTTAAAAGTAATATTTTTTCATAAAGGTGTAAGAAGGAAAATGATGGAACTAAAATACACAGAAGGGAATAAAATATATTATGTCAGCTACTACTGATTCTCCAGTCTCAGCTGTCAATTGCTTCTGGCCTTATTCTTGCATCATACATATGTTTTCATAGCTTAAATACTCCTTAAAAACTCAAAGTTCCCTAAAACTTACTTATTTTTGATGCTAGAAGGACAGCCCTAGCTTGTATATTATGTATGCATATGGTGAAGAGGAAAAACTTGTCAACCAGTCTAGAAAAGGTGGTAGTCTCAGAATTAAGGGAACAGATATACACACATAAATATTAGTGCCAGTTTTCTCTACCAAATAGACTTGGAGTTGAACGGTTCCAATTTTTCACTTCTATTGGATTTGGGCCATTTAAAATAATTGATATGCATCTCGGTCTAATGAGAGCAGAATGTGAAAAAGAAATCAGGCCAAGTAAAGTCTGAGGCAGAAAAAAGTAGTCAACAGTACTCTGCTTAAAAAAAAAAAAAAAAAAAAGGTGAGAAAATGTAAAACAGGCATCTAAAGAAACTGTTGCTCAGCTCAACACAGCAGAGGTATGAAGTTCCTTTAGTTTGACAGATCTCCTGCCAGTAAATTGCAGGTATTGGAATTAATAATCCTTAAATAAGATATTAGGTTGAATGAAAACAGTTTTCCTTTGGAAATTGGTAATTTTATTCCTAAAATTCAGCAGAGACAACCTGCATCTTCTGAAAATAAATTCAAAATAACCTGTGACACTAAAAATTATGATTAGAAATTAATTTACAATTCAAGGTCAAGTTATCCAACCTTACCTTCATTCTCACTGAAAAACAATTTTCAATACATTTATAATTCTATTTACATAGGATGTTTAAAGTCTCTTCTCTTGTGGATTATGTCTGTGATTTAAGGCATGGAAATGATTGTCATTTTTTTTTCATTTTTATTCTTCTTAAATCAGTGATGTTTTTCTTTGAACTATTGCTATTCAACAAAAGTGGTTCAGGGAGTGATTCAGAGAGGTTCCCCTTGGTATTTCACAGGAATGGCTGAAGTCTCTTAAAAGTTAGACTTTTAAGTTACACTACATAAATCAGGAGTAATAATGTACTCTTCGGTGCAGCTACCTCTGTAACTAAAATTACAATCTGAGTATACAGGGAGATAGACAAGACAATGGCTACAGATCAGACTCCATTTTAAGGAAAGAAACAGAACTGCAGTGGACAAGAGAGCAAAGCATATGTAACTATAGATGTGCAAAATCAGAAAAGAAAGTGTATGTTTGTACATAATACTGGATATGACCTAATATACAGTGTTTTTACTGGTACACAATGTGTTTACTGGTTTGGTAACAAAGGAATGGTACAACTTGTCTTGCCTTCAGTGTCGTGTACAGGAAACACTTGTAAATACTTTTCATCAGTCAGTAGAAATTTGTGACAATTTCCCGTGCCAGAACAGGGCATGTCTTATGCCCTTGGTATGGATGCTGGAGACATTTCTACCTAGCTTCCTGCCCTTCTTTCTGAAAGAGTAGCCAACAGATGTCCTTTCTCTAATGGTTTTCATCCTCTAAAAACAGATGAGAGGGGAGACATTTTTTTTACCAGTGTAGTGAGCCAAAACACTGCATCAGAGTTCTACACCTGTGACATAGAAGACAGCTCCCAAACAAGGAGTAGGTCTCCTCAGAGGAGGACAACTTCAGACTAAAGGAGTAATCCTAAGATTATATCCTGAGGAAAGTGGAAGTAAAACATGTCTGGCTAGAAGGAACAGCACTAGTCAGAAGGGAGCTGTAGCTGATCTTCTCCTATTAGCAATTCATGTTATCTTGGCGCTAAGCCTGTGTCTGTCTCATTATTCCAGGGATTCTGCCCATTTTCATTACTGTACTCAGGAGACGATAACAACAAATGATGTCTGATCTTAAAGATGCTAAATTTGGAGACAGGGAAAGTTAGTCCCTGGTTAAGTGTAGTCAAAGCTAACTACGAAAGAAAGCCAGACAATGCAAAAGAGTTTTCAAGCACATGACGAAACTTTTGTTCTGGAACAGACTGAAATGTCTGTTTAGAAGGTTCGTTCAAACTGCCTCTGCTAAGGCCACACCTGAGTGGGAAAAAAGGTACTTAGACAAACTAAAGGTCCGTGGGGAAAAAAGTACTAACCAAAACTCCCTGCCTCCTTCATATAAACAAATCTGTTGCTGGAAACTAACAGTGCTCAACCTTTCTGGAAAAAGTATTTCAGCTTCTGCCAGTATTCTGGGAAGACTGGGTCCTGCAGCCTGTCCCTTACAGCTGTGCTCATGGCAGAAGCCTAGTCCTGTTGGTCTGAACAGGTTTGCTGTGTCGAATTTGCCCAGCAAATCTGGTACTTCCTAGGGAGACCTACCTAACGGGCAGAACAAACAGACAAGAAATGCACAGCAGCATACCGTGCGTAACTGCCATCTTTTCTGTGGGGTGCACAGTTCTTGCTCATGCTGAGCATGCACAGTGCTGCAGCAGGCACGGTGCTTTCTGAAATGCTGGGGAGCAAACTGATCTAAATGCCAGCAACCCACGTAGCTGCCAGAGCACTCTCTGTGCCCCAGAACCATCCCAACAAGGGCAGCTGCACAAGAGTGTCACCGGCTCCATGAAATACTCTAACAGGTCAGTATTTGAAAATTATTATTAAAAATATTTCTTTAGGAGTTAAGGGAAGGCAAATCTCTTTCCAAGGGTGAAAAACCAGTGTATAGATAGCTTAAGGCCTGATGGTGAAGTTGTTCTGGTGATTATTTTCCTTCTGCATAAATATGATGGCCACCAGTATTTTTTTTTCTGACAACTGCACAAACTGAAATTTACTGGCCCCTATTTGGGTTATGTTGCCACTCCCCTGATAGTACTCTGCATAAACATCTGGTCAGTGACTCATGAAAGATGTACTCTAGAATCCTCTTCATCTTGTTGAACATCTGTCTTAGATACGACCATCTTACTGCTGCATTAAGTTCCCCATTCCAAACATAACCATATTTCACACATATTTTGCCTTTTGAAAAGTGTGTGATGTCTTCAGAACTAGTAAATTGAGAAATTGAAGTGGATCCAGCAAAGGAGTTTTTTAAAACAAATTCTTTAAAAGATAACCTCTATTTTTTGGTATATAGTGCAATTTAATGGTGGGTTATATTTAAATAATGAACATCTTTGTTAAAGATTCAGTAGTCCTATCTTTTTAACCAAAGTACATTTTCTGTATGGCAGTGTTCCTCAATCTTCTTTCCACCATTATTGCAAGTAAAAATGTTAAGGGGATGATGAGTGATGATGCAATTTATTTAAGTTCCAATACGTTGACAGAAAGGCTGTAGAGGTATGTGTGAAATAGAGGACAAAGGTTTTCTGGAACTCCTCTGACCATTAAAACAATCTGTATAGCTCATTCATCCAAAGCAAAATTTCGGCATTACTTTTCAAAAGCATCTGTTAACATAGCTGTGCGTGAGCACAAATTAGATCCCAACCACTATATTTAGATATTCCTCTGAATCAGTGTATGATTAACAGCCATTGTTTTATTACCTCAGTTTTTAAAACAACGGAACAATATGTAAAAAAGATAACACAACTTGTACTTTTTTTCAAGACCATGTATGAGATTTTAATATAAGATTATATAACTAAGTTTTATTAAAGTGGTGAACAGTATTGTAGAAGCTGGTAATGTGGAGTGGATGATGCCAGGTATTGCAGAAAGAGGGTCAAGTCTCCTGCAGAGAGTAGCTGAATGCTACCCTGGGGACCTCGGTTTTTCAGTCTGCTGCTGGCACAAATTTCTAGTGCGATGCCTGGCAAATTGCTGACTCCCATTTTCAGAGAACAACTTGCTTTGCTTTTTTTTTTTTTTTTCGATTTCTGAGTGAATGAAATGAGACCTACAGTCTGCTTTGAAAAAATGCAGAGCAGTTACAGCTACAAATTTTCAGTAGCCATATAGAAAGTGTGCAAAGCTGCTGCTTAAAAAAACTGCTGAGTTGATCTTCGGACACAAAGTCTGCCCTGACTAAATTTCGATTTCCTGTTCCAAACCATGGTTTTCCAGAAAACAGACTTAGCCAGGCTGCTTTAACATTTAAAAACACCAACAGTCTTCCTCCTGGCTAAGACGCCGTCAAAAGCAGTATCTTAAAAATGCTTTTGAAACACATATCCTACTACCAGTCCAATCCACTGTACCCAAACTCTACCTCAAGTGTCCTGGTAACAAAAGAGAAAAGTAGAATATATACAAGTCAACAGAGGAAGTTAGAACCAGCACAAAGTTCTTGTAAATGAAATTTTGTTGTCAGAAGTAGGGGAGCAGATGAGTGAAAATGTTACAATTTCTTGTCAGAGAAGTATTTTTTTGCTACAGAAACACACATATTTTAAGTACATTTCCGACACTTCCAAATGGCATTCCTTTCTTTTGGACACCCTAGCAAATAGATAAAAATCTTCATGGCAATTTGAAGATGACAATTTATGAATGAAATAATTTCATCCACTGTTTACAGACTTTTTATCATGTAAATGTTATCACTGACATTATCACAGACATATCAGTAGTAATTGACCTAGACACAGCAGCTAACACTCTCGTCAACATCGGCTCCCTATCAACAAAATTAGAAAACCTGACTTTACTCTGGAAAGAGAAGATAAAACAAAGGGCGTGGTGGAATGTGCTTCTTGCTTGAGGATGTATTAGTTAGACTTCAATGCTCCTGCTAGCAAGTCTGTCTTGGGTAAATAAACCTATTTTACTAGAAAATGCTAAAAGCGCTTTATAATTCTGCTGACCTAATTATATTATTTTAACTTTTAGACTATGACAAAATTTCAACAAAGTTGTTTTAGAAAAACATCAACAGAGAGTTAATGCATGCCTTAAGTTAGACTTGCCTTATCAGCACTAAAATGACAATGAAGATAATTTAATAGATTTGTCTCTCACTAAACTCTCCATAGGGTTTTCTCCCCTCCTAAAGCTTTTAGAAAGGCCTTTTTACTCTTTTATATTTTCTGTATAAAATTCAGCTGTTAGATAAGGGTGCCCTCTTATGGAGTCTGTGGGCACAAAGTCTTGTTAAAGTTTTCAAGATGGTTTTTATGGGCTTAGTAGACATGGTTTTCTTTACAAATCAACATAGTGGCCAGTCAATAAACTACAGTAGGTGGACAAGTAATAACACATGTAATTTAGAAAGTAGAGACTTTATTTGAAATAAGCACTTTGTTTCTTCATGATATGCTCCTATGAAAATCTTTTTCTTCAGGGCAGTTTTGCCTTTGACTTCAACAGCTGAATTTCTCTTTCAATCACAGAAAGAAATTGTGCAAGTACAATTAAAACTGGAGGAGAGAAAAATTAATCAACCTGGGGGGAAAAAAGACTTAAGAAATGTGAATAGCTGCAGAAAGGCTTGATTTAAATAAATAAATTTTCGAAAGCACCTAATCTCTGCCCACATTCATTTTCAAGATTAAATTAATAATGATTATTTAGAATTTAAGTCAGAATACAGGTACACATTTCATATATGTAGAGTAGGTCAAACTTTATTGGTATTACTGGTTTTGTGTTGGAAACTGAAATTAATTGTTTCTGACTGTTGACAGGCATTGAGGAGGTTGCTGATACTGGTTTACTGCAGAGACACCAGTGAAGCAGCTCCTGAGACAGCAATATTTCATGACTGACAGAAACAAGGATTGCTGGAGAAGAAAACAGGAGCATTTTAATTTCACGTATATCCAATCCTTGAGAGGAAACAGTCACATTGATACAAGCATTGTGACTTTAACATGGCCCAATGCCAAGCTGGAAATATGATGCAAGAGGCTAGACTTTCTGAAGCCAATTATCGACCGTCTCCTCACTAATCATGTCCATGAATGAAAAGTTAGCACAGTAATGCATTATACAGTATAATATTATTTGCCAGGAAGCGTGGGCAGAGGGTAAGTCTGTTCTGTTCTTAAGGATGATCTGTTTAAGTAGGAAAGTAGATAAGGAACCAAAGGACTAAATGGGTCAAAAATTCTTTCTGAGCTTTTGAAGAAAAGATGCTGGTAACAAACCGTAGCAATTTCCATTCCATTAATACTTCCATTTGGCTCACTTATATCAAGACAGGTACTAGAAATTTTTCTTCCAACATGTTTATATTCAGCACACTTGTATCCGTGCTTTGCTTCTCTCACCGGAAGTAAGCTGCACTTTGCCATACGTACAGGATTAATGAGATTATAAATAGGACCATCACTGTGTTTCTTCAGGTGGCAATGCAGCTCTTAAGAAATGTGCTGATTACGAAGCTATATCCAGTTTGAACACTGAGTGGTGCTATGATATTAACTATTGCAATTCACTAGCTCTCCCTTGGAAACAGGTTGTACCATCCGATAAACCCCATCACTTTTCACTTATTAATTAGCAATTACACTTATGATCCTATTACTTGTATTAAGTAGTAATAATTGCTTTATTATTATTATGGGGCATGACTAAGACTTTAAAAACAGAGACCAAATTAAGTAAATTAGCCGTAGTCTGTACTCATTGTCTGTGTGACCAGCACTGAGTAATCACAGCCTAGTAATGAATCCAGATCCCACTGCAGTAAATGTTGTTATGTAAACAGAAGAAAAATGCCACAGCTGTGTGGGGATGCTTTTGAATGACTTATGTCAATTTAATGTAACAAGTTACTTATTTAATTTAGCATTCTGTGTCATAGGAAATCTATCAGTTGTATAATGCACAGTAATTTTTAAAAGCACTGCCATTGTTAGCCAACTATATAATCATCATTACCTGGAATATTGCACACCCATCTTGTCCCTAAGACAAACATGACTATTCTAGTAACACTGGATACTGAAATATTACAGATTTCAACAAGGCATTCAGAAAGCAGATGTACATCAGCACCAAAATGTCAAAATGATAAGGAAAAGAAAAAAATTGGAAACAGCTTAAAAGAACATAGTAAAAAGGGGAAAAAAAACTTTATTTGGGTTGTCAGAAGAAAAAATAAAAAGTTCTCCCTCCTCATGTGATCTCTTCCAGTTTCAACTTTAAATGCATGCAGAAATCTAAAGGGTTTAATTTGCAGTCACCAAAGTCATGTAACACTGTCTCCTGTGCTAAATTACAGCTTCTTAGAATATACGTTGTTTGGAGTAACCAGACTTAAGCTATCAAATACTGTTACTACACCGCAGGGAATAAGTGCCTCTTTTAATTTTTTAAAATTTATTTAAAATGAAAAGAAAACCAGACACAATCAAGCAGCTGGTTTCCGGCAGTCACAGAGGACAGCCTGGGTAGTGTTTTATGCAGGCTCCATGTGGCTGGGGGCTGGTGCCAAACCTGACCCAACTTGGGGAAACGACCAAGTGTGCTACAGAAATATGTGACCCTGCTACCTGTGCAAAAATTATAGAAGTGAAGAGGAAAATGTCCTCTTGGCACCAATTCCTCCCTGCTGTGGTATCCTGGTGCTGCATCAGGAAAAATGACAGATTTGGGGCAAGCAAATGTGAGCACAGAAGACATCACATGGGAGCATTTTCAAATTTATGCTTGTGAATTTTATGAATGTATTTTTTCATAGTTCTAAAGAAGGTGTGAGAGGTGATTTATTTGTAAAGATGAAGAAAACAATTGCTATTACTTAGATTAGTATTCTGTTGTGACAGGTATAGGCTGAGTTTTCATACTGACATCAAAACTATCCTATGTTGTCCTTCCCTGCTCTGAAGCAGCAGGGAATTCAAGGTATTTCCAGTGATTTTTTTCATGGTCTTATGCTATGACCACAGACAAAAACTACAGATGTGGCTAATTTATACAGCCTTCTAGATCCACTGAGGTTCTAAGAACATCAGCGTGGGGAATCGGTGCAGACAATGTGCCCAGGCCACAGCAGGAGGCCTTCAGGAATATGAAGCCCTGATGGTGAAAGCACTGTGCAGCCTAGGCGGGCTCGCATTTTAACAGGGGCTAAGCATTTTAACTCACGCTTAGCTGTGGTTTTGGTTGCAGCTAGCTCTCCATAATGCTTTTAGATACACACTGTAAGAAATGAGGCTCTACAGCTCTAATGCTTAGTGCTCTTCAGGTGCCTGTTTTCCCTTAAAATCCGTTCAGAACCATTGTCTGTTGTGCACACCCAGAAGCATGGAGAACATTTTTATTGTCTAAGTACGACCCAACAACTCTGAGGCGCTTCCTTTAGCAAACTACCACATAAAACCCCCTTCCCGCACTGAGCTGCAGAGTAGCTTATTTTTCATTGCATGCTTTCCAAGAGACCTTCAAAAGGTATTACAATTAGCCATCAGTAGAAAAAACGCGCCTCTATTTTTTTAAAAGCGCATTAGGCAAACCTCTAATGTCACGGCCTTGGACTGCGGCCCAGGGACACCAAGGAACGGCTCCCACCAAGAAACCCCTTTAGCATCCCACGGGAGCGAAGAGCAGCAAGAGGCAGCGGCCGCGCACGACCCGCGCGCCGCCGCCACCTGCGGGCAGAGCCGCGCCCCCCGGGCCCCGCCGCCTGCGCCCCCCGGCGTCGCCACCCGCCCCCGCCCCGCGGCGGTCGGGCCCCCGCTCCGGCTCGCCGAGGGGCTGCCCGGCGTGGCCGGCGGCAGCGGGATGGCTGCCCGGAGGAACCGCGCTGTCCCGCCGGAGAGTTTCGAGGTGGCCGGCAGCGGCAGCCCCAACGGCGCCGCCGGGCCACCGCCGCTCCCGCGGGGACCCCTGCGCGCTCCCGCCGCTCCGCCCTGACGGCCGGGCAGCCCCCGCCCCGCGGCTCCCCCCCGCCCGGGGGCTGCGCCACGGCCCGGCCGCGCCCTCCGGCCCCGCCCGGCCCGCGGCCTCCGCGAGGGGGCGCTGCGGTGGCGGGCACGGCCGCTCCGCTCTCGGGGCCGGGCGAGGCTGGCGGGGGGCGGTGGCTGCGGCGGGGCGGGGCGGGGCGGGGCGGGGGAGCCGGGGAGCCGAGCCGAGCCGAGCCGAGGGGAGCCGAGCCGAGGAGACGGTCCCAGCGGCTGGGAGGCGGCGGCCGCCCTACAGCGCGGAGCCAACCCCTACCTGTGGCATGGGCGAAGTGAGTATTTTCCGTCCTGGGTTTTGCCTGTGGGGTTTGCCCAGACTTTGCTCTCAGCTGCCGCTGGCGAGCCCCGCTGCCCCCTCCTCGCCTGGCCTCGCCCAGGAGCACGGCTGGAGCGCTGGGTAGCAGTAGGTAGGGTGTGCGGCGGATCCCCTTGTCTTTCTGGTGCTTCTCTCGTCCCCATCACCGCGGCATCTGGCTTTTGCTTTTTTTTTTTTGCTTTTTTTTTTTCTTTTCTTCTTTTTTTTGCTTTTTTTTTTTTATTTTATTTTTTTATTTTATTAACTGGCATTAGCATTTGGGGAGCTGGTTTATCAGCAAGTCTCAGGTTCTCGTAGTCTCCAGCTTGTTAAATTCTCCCCCATACACCCATAAAGGAAAGAAAATTGCGCTCACACCGAGCTACATCTGAGGTCCCACTTGGTATCTCTGAGGCAACAAAGAAAACATATTCTTCTTCATTTGCCGTGAAAGAGAGTTGGCAGCCGTGGAGGTGGAGCAGGGTGAGATCTAGATGGAGGATTCTCCTCTGTGCCATCATGTCCCCTTGGTTGCTAAGCAGTGGTGACCACATCTGTAGAAAGATGGAAGAAGCACGCAGAGGAGAGAGAGCAACAGGAAAAGCTCAGAAGAACGTCATGTTCTCATCTCGGGCAGCCTTACCTGCTGGGTATTTGTGTAGAAAATAGAAACCCAACACATTAATCGTTCTTATGCACCTTGTTACCTTAACTCTAAACTTCTCGCATCCCATCTTGTACTCCAGGTAGAGCAAAGTTACTTTGTTTTTCCAAATTGGTTTGTCATGACTTATGCAAAGAGTAGTTATTTAGAAAAGTGCACTTTGTGCTCTCCATGTGAGTGGTACTGCTTCAACCTGAAAAAATTTTGGAAAACGAATGATGGGAGCAACCCTTATACAAAAGTACATGGTTGCTTTATGAAAAGTCATGCAGTGGGAAGTTTTTCATCAAGAAAATTAATTTCAGTACACTTTCATCCTACTTATGTAAATTCAGATTTTGCCATTTAACTTGAGGATTCCAATGTATATAATGGTTCATTACCAAAATATCTCATTGTTTCTGAAATATATTTAAAAGACTTCTAGTTTCAGTGGGATAAAAGAAACAAAATTAAGTAGTGGAAGGGAAAATTTGATTTTTTTTTTTTTTCCCTCCCCCAGTTGAACTTGTTTTAGAGCAAATATATGTGTGAGAGTTAGCAACAAAAAAAACCCCAAGACCTTAGTATTTTGTAAGATGAGTTACTGTAATGACGTGTTTACCATTTGATGCATAGCACCACAGCACTATTAAGGTGTGAATTCTCATGTGAAATGAAAGGCAGTTCTGACACTGCCATTTTCATGTCAATAGTGTGTGTGTGGAGAAACATCTTCTAGCTTCTAAGTGGACCAAAAATCTTTTTATTAGAATCCAACCAGTTGCTGCATCGTTGTTGTTGTTTGCCAAATGCAGCTTGTTGCAGGCAAATGGGAAGAATCCATCCTGTATGTTGGCTCTGATCTCTCTCTCTGAGAAACACAGCGGCTCCTTGGCCAGCCCTGATGAAAAAGGGTGTGTCGGTGTGGGAAGGCAGAGCTCTGCTGTATGCATCACACTCAGGTTTGGGGCAGTCAGAGGTGTGCACAGGGTGCTGCAAGATTTGCCAAGGGCCAGGTTTGCCATTAGCCAGTCCAAGGGTTTTAATGTTATCTTCACCCACACTCCATCCCTTCACCTGTCTGTGTTAGGGATTCAGGAGGATAGTTTCATCTAGGCTCTTGGTTTTTGCTTCTTTCTTACATGTTTTTAAAAATGCTGTGTTTTTTAAATGGTCTTCTAAAGGTGTGTTTAGCTAAAGTTTATACCAAATACCTAGGCTTTTAAGTAGATTTTGTTAATCTAAGGTTTTATTACCAGCAGTACAATATTAATATGGACAGTTTTTACCTTCAATATTTTATTTTAAAATTTGTTTCTCTTGTTTGAGGCAGAGATGAAGCTTTGAGGTAATGCTTGTAAATACTTTGGTTTTTCTTCATATAAGCAAAGCTAAATTATTGTTAATACATACTTACTACTAACAAGCAGTGATAGCATGTAAAAGACATTCTACCTTATTACAGGCCAAGGAAACATACTATCGCTGGATCCAATCCTTTAAGCACATATGTTCACATTTAATTTTTTTGTAGGGACACTAAGTTGGATGCCTTCTACAGTGTGTCCTTTGGGACTGCATATATGCATACAATCCAGAACATATATAGAGAAAACTGGTATAATTTAATCTTCAGAAGGATTTTTCCCTCCTGTTGAAATAAATTGTAAACTCAGCTCAGGACAAAGATGTATTTATCAATAATAATTACAGATGTCATGCTCCTTAGAGAGAGTTGAGTCATTCTCAACTTGTGTGGTGGTGCTGGCTGAAGCACATTGGTCTGTTACCAGGGGAGATTTCCCATCAATTGTCCTGTTCCTCTTGTTAAGGTTTTTGTCACCATCAGCTAGTTGATTTCCAGATAGGAGATTAAACTCTTTCTCACATTTCTAAACACAAGTTTGCATTTTTCCCCTGCAATGTAATAAGTTCACTATAGTTTTCTTAAAGTCTTGGAAGAAATCCACTGTAGAAATTCAGTAGCAGAGCAGAATTTTAGAAGAAAAATTAAACTGTCTTGCATGCAGTTGTTGCATACTAGAAAAAAACCCAGCACAACAGAAATTTAAATATATTTTCATGTGTGAGCAGGTGAGTTTAATAGTTATTTCCACAGAAGTTCTGTCAAGTTCTCTGTCAAGCTTGGATTCTTTGAAAGTCACACCATGAAATTTTCTTGTCTGGAATTCAGTAAGTTAAGTAAGGCAAAACAACAGTGCTCCAGCAAGCCTCTTTGAGAATATGCACTTTTGTGATATATTTGTGGCAGATATTAAATGCGAAACCCCCTTGTATCTACACATTTAGTTGATCCTCTTGGGTTATTTATTCTGTTGACAAGATTATTGACATATAGATCTAGTTTATTTTTCTTTTAGCCTGAAATGGTATCTGTCTCAGATGATGCATTTGCAGAATCATTATCCAATGTTTTCCTGAACTTTTGAATGTAAAATTCTTGTTTAAAATTGCCATATTTTAGACAGAGTGGCCTGAGTAGCCAGGAGACATAGTGTCCCTCTGTGCCCTTGCAGCCTTACCTGCTCCTGCAGACAGGCTGGAGCACATATTCTCTAGCGGCTGTTCCTTCCATCTAGGGGCCAGCAGTGCTGGGGTGCCGTAGGGAGTGGTACTATGCCCAGCGTGCTTGCCAGGGTGTAGAGATCTGATGCTATTTATGCTGCACCCAGTGCAACAGCAGGCAGGTTATCTCTAGTTTTGGTCTGTCTTGTGGGTACTCCTGAGAGACCGCCAAGTCTTGCTGCCTGAGTTCCTGGAAAAAGCTAGGCAAGCTCTTTGCATTTGACTCACTGTTTGGCTTTGTATCTGGACAACTATGATTTACTGTACAGATTATCCTGGTAGGAAAATGAGTAGATAATACAGTGAGAAGATATTATGGAGGAATAGTAACCAAATAGTAAACACAATCTTGAAACCCACTTTGATCTCATTTTAAGGTGCATATGACTTTACAGTACTTTTATAGATACTGATTTACCTTGCTACAATATCATTGACAAGGGGGTTTTTTGTGCCTTGAGTATGCAAGTTGAAATCCTACTGTGTTCATTAATACATCTCCAGGTTTCCTGAATGTATAAGGTATGTCTTGGACTATTTACAACATACCTGAGAATGTTGTATTCTCATAATGTCCAGATATTTTTACTGTGTATAAATAACTTTAGATCAGTGGATGAGCTATTACAGATTGTATAAAGGCTGCATCCTCCTCTTCCTACTGCATTTGCTGTCTGTTCTTTCCATTAGTAATTCTTGACCATTTCACACCTCGTGTTTCTTACCATAGCCAACCTTGTGTCTCCACCATTTCCTTCTGACTTACTCTCAGGCTGCTGCCTCCACCCACTGTGATGATTGCCCTCTCATGCTGGCAGTTTAACCGCAAGTGTAGAGGAAATATTTGATATTTGATCAGATAGCAGCCAGGAAGGAGCTGTTTGTTTCTAGTACCCAAATGCTTAATGAATGTGTGTATACTTCTTGGCCATCTGGTTTGATCAACTCGTCTGCAAATACTTTATAATAGTGAGAAGTGTGCCTTATGAGTCGCTGGCCAGCCAGCGAGGAAATGTTTGGTTTGAAAGTCTGCCACCTGGTAGGGACTTGTGCTTCTTTGCCCTAAATTCATCAGTGGCTTCTCTGGTACCTGCTGTCTGGGAGCTGCACATTTCCTCAGCATTGAGACTGTGGTTGACCAGTAAGTGGTGTGTTTTTCTGTGCTTGCTCAGCTCTTGTATCTCCATCCTGATTCTATCTGGGAACTCTTCTCTTACAGCAAGGTTTATATTCAAGCAGAAAACCTCAAAGGAACTGAAATAAATTCAATAATTTGAAGGTATGCAGTACCTTCAGAGTTTTTAATATGTATACCCAGATTAATTGGTATAGAGAGAAGCAGAGGAAAGCAGTTACAGTATATTGAGTAGCTACAATGTATTTAAAAAGGCTTTGCAGCATTTTGTTGAAGAAACTTCTGATTTGGTACAAGTTTTGCTGGATTTATTTCTGTGGTGCATAGGGTGGTTCAAAATTATTTATTTTTTTTTCCTAACTAGATACTTGGTGGGGGAAGGGGAGGGTCATTATTCAGGAGCTGAAATTACTGGATAGAGTAATTCTAGTGGTGGTTGTCATTGAATACATACAAGCCAACTGAGACGAGAGGAAGGAGAGAGTGGGGCTCTAAAAACAGTCCAGTGAGGTGATAGCTATTGAAGAAAATAAGTGTGGAGGCACTGCTTAGCTAAACATGTCTATAGAAAGAGCAGTGGGGGTGAAGGAACTTCATATTTGGAGTCATCTCACATTAAGGTTGCCATGAAGGTGACTACCTTCCTTACCTCATCAAAACCTGAAATATCTTTGTTTAAAATAGAGACCTCAAGTTCAGCACAGTCAGAGGGATCTCGTCCAGGAACAGAGCCACTTACTGGGTAGGTGACAGTGGTTTTCATGGTGTAATCTATTTTTTCTTCTCTCCTACCTTAGTAAAAATACAATTCCTTTTTTGCTACAGTACTTATTTGGGGACTTGGACTCCAGCTTTTTGTGGTGGTGATGGGTTGTGTTGAACCTCTGTTAATCTCACAATCTATGTTGGTGGATATAAGATAGTGTATCTTGCTTGACCTCTGCCTGCACTCAGTCCTGTCACTGATGGATTCAAAATTCTTGATCAACACAGCCTGTATTTCTTCTGTAGCCTGCGCATCAGATTTCAAAGAGCATAACTACATGACATAGTGGCCATTGTGTTAGATAATTTTGAGCTCTATATTTTGTGCCACATTTATTAAGAAAAATGTTAATTAACTTACATTTAGATTCAATAATAGATCCTAATTCTCAGAATCTTATTTTTCTGTTTGAAGGCTGACTGATGTATTCTTACATCATCATATTTTCCCATGTTAGATACATCCCATGTAATGATGTATTTTTACATCATTATAATTTCCTATGTTAAAAAGAGATCTCAAGTTATTAACTTCATTAATAACATGACCCTCAGTTTTAGGTGAGAAAAGATATTTCCGAATTAGAGTGATGTCTTGGAGGACTTCTAAAGAATATATAAGTAAGTAAAACCAATGAGAATTGTTACTTTTTTTTTACCTTTATAATCTTAAAGACTTAAATCTATTGTATGTCCTTCAAGTGATGTATCAATTTTCAGTTCTTTTTTGTAAGACGAAGACTGTCATAGAGAAGACGTGCCTTAAAGCTTTCATGGTGTAGATACTTGTGGTTAATATTTAATGATGATTCAGAGATGATATTTAATGATATTTTGTAGCAGTTTCTGTGGCTTAGAAAAGATTATTTTGTTAATTAGATTTAATAAATTGAATGAAAGAAGAGTCCATTTGTCTGGAGCACCAAATAGCCATGATGACATATTTTTTCTTTCTTTCCTTAACTCTCCTTCCGTCTCCTGATCCCTAGAGGCATATTTTATTTTCATCTTGTTGCCTCTTTGTCCTTTCACTGAATTCAAGCAGAGTTCTTTCCTTCCATGTAGTGATGATGTATGACTTCATGGATGATGAAAAGGAATAAAATAATGACTTCCAGAGGCTTTGCTGCACTAAGTAAACAGAGATTGGGTTTGTGATGATTTACGCTTATGAGCAAAAGTATCTGCATTTATTTCCTTTTTGAATAATCACAGTGGTTTTCTATTTGGGGATAAGACACATACTGCTGTCATGAAACATGTGCACCAATATATCTGAGATAATAATTTGGAGAAGTCCAGAAGCTTGAAATGGACTTTGGCGAGGCACTACAAAACTAAGAGTGTCTCTTGTTTGCTGCTGTAGAAAGCTGATTCAGTTCTCCACAAAGTCTTCAGACACTTGCTTTCTGAGAAGTTTTATCTATCGTGAAAAGAGAGTACAGAAATTATTGTAGCCTTGTGCTTTTTCACCTTCTTGTTTTGTGGATTCTAAAGATTTCCCAGAGCCTTTCAGAAGCACTGTTTGTTGAGACTGTTGTAAATTATGCACTTTCTGCTGCATAGCACTTTACTTACTTTTTATTAATTTCTTTGAGTTGGACACAGGGCCAAATGGACCAGCAACCCACAAGATTCAAACAATTACATACTAATTTAAAGGCATGCGAAGGGTGAGAGAGTGTTTCTATTAATCTAAAAAAAAAATTATTTGACAACTCTAAAATGACAAATCATAGGGATTACTTTAAAATTAAATAGTACTGCATGGATCTGCTGAACAATTATAATTTTGCTGAGGTGCATAGATATAGAAGTAGAGAGTTCTGCACTGAAACCAAAGTCACTCTAGTCTGGAAATGAATCTCAAATCTCAAGTTCTTACATTGTAAAGTGTTTTTCAAGGTTTGTGTTTTGGGGCTGTGAGTTTTTTGTGGTTTGTTTTTTTTGGTGGGTTTGTGTTTGTTTTTATTTTACAGCCACCATACCATACCATACCATTAGCTTTCACTGTAAGAAAAAAGTAAATAAGTAAATTTCTAGTTCTTGGGGAAGTGATGACTGTTGGTTTTTGTTTTTTAGAGAAATGGTTGACAATGTGGCAATAAAACAGAAGGCAAATAGCATCAAGCATTTATAAGCCTCAGAACAGCAGCTCCCATTCTTTTAAGAAAATGCCATCATTTCTAGGGCCAAACACAGGCATATTGTATGTTTGAGAGCAGTACTAATATATTTTTATTTTTCTCAAGCTTTTATGTTGTTAAAACATTTATGTTAAAATGCTAGAAGCAGGACAACGGTGTCTGACAAGGACACTAGTTGCTGCTCCATTTGTATTTGTTGTTGACAAGGTTTCTTGTCCAGCTCAAATGGAAATAATAAATAAGGATGATCTTTCAGTTTTTCTGTTTAGACTCTGTCCCTGATCAGTCAGGCTGAGGACAATGTTCCTCTCATCTTTGGATGAATGTGTCAAATGACAGTAGCTTGGTACTTTGTAAGTAATTTATGAAATGTAAATGTGCGTGAATTTGAAGATATGCACAAATTTTTCTTTCTTAAGCTCATTCATAGAAGTGTTTTTTGTCTAAGCTATAAAATACACAGATTAAAAAAAAGACATACTTCCACCTTGTCTGGAGTTCTAAGAGATGCAAGGAAGTGAGGGGGAAGGAATGCAGGCACAGACTAATAGGCTATTCCACTCTCCTGATGAATACCTGATTAAATTATTTATTCCTCCTGTATGACTGGAAAGAAAGGAACATTGAAGGTTTTGAAGCTGAGTGTCATTCCACAGTGCTGATAAGGTACAGTGACTCTGGTGGTCTGGTCTGAACCAGCTTCTTTCTTTTTGCCTGAAAAAGGAAGTGGTGGTGAATTAAGTAAAAAAAGGGAAATTATTTTTTTAAACCATCTGCTGCATTTTATATAGGTGCTTTTTTAAGAAATGTTTTCTGTGAATGTCTTGCAATTCTGTTTTAATTATATTGTGGTTGTGCAATATTATTGCTGCTTTCTGCAACAAGGTAGCACTTTGGGGCAAAGACTCCCTTGTTTCTCGGGAGCTATGTACTACTACATGTATATTATGTGCCTACATCAAGGAACAATAGATTAGTTCATGTACTAAATTACATTTTGGTGTGTTTTCTGTTTGGTTTGGGGTTTTTTTGTTGTTTGTTTTTCACATGGCTGTCTAAAAAGATGTCTTTAATCCAATGGAAAAGCAGAGAAATATGGGGTTGAGTTTTGGCACTTCTTATTCTGAATTTGACACCATTTGATTTTCTTCTGCACACAGAAGTTATAAATGTGCATATGAGTTAAACGGTGGTAGTCAATACAGGAAGCTTTAGCCAATAATACAGTATTTGATGTCAAAATGCATGATGGAAAATGCTATTTTTGAAATCTTCACAATGAGTTTGAAAAAGCTGTTTATAATACAAATATTTAATTTTAAGAATATTTTCACATGAAGAAAACATATTATGGGTATTTCTAATAGTTTTCTTTAAATTTCATGTTTTAATCCGCCCAAGAGCTTTTGTTTATACGCAGTTTGCCATCTGCTCTCTCAGCTTTGATGTAGGGGTTGGGAAGGAGATATGGCCTCTCGAGCCCTTCTCGTTGCTTCAGATGTTGCAAAAAAAGAAAAAAAGGCCCTCAAATTTCTTGTTTTACTCCACATTTACTACAGAGCTTATAGCAAGACCCTTTCATTCAATTGCATATTTACTTTAGGGTGATTCCAGATCCTCCCTTAAAATGACAAAATTGCATGAAGAATGAATTTGATCCAGTATTATGGAATGCTACCTGTTATTTTACCAGTAATCCTTTACCTGGAATATAATTCCTCTAAATGACTATTTTTTAAAAGGCACATTGTGATATAGCCACCTTTTCCAGTTGCAAATCTGAGTTGGAAGAATTGGGGGTATGTCCATCCCCTGTATGCTTATGATTACTATGAGTTACTGTAGGTATATTTTCAAAGATCTGCCTGTAGGTTGTCCATATTCATCTGGTGCTTTGTGCTGCAAAGTAAATGATTAGCAGGTGTTACTTCCAGAAGTATTCCTAATGGTTCTAGATTTGATAATGAACAAACACTGATAACTATCAGGAAAATCAATTTAGGTATTTCCTGTGCTAATGATGCTATATTAGTAAAAGTGGGACTCTAGGAAGTGCTTTCATGTGTATGAGGTGGGGCCTGTAATGATCAAAAGGGTATTTACCTCTGTATTGGAGACAGGGACATCTTTCAGGCAGGGACAGGCAGACAGGCCTGTCATCATAGATGGGCAGGAACATCTTTCACGGGATCATATTGCCAAAGCCCTGTCCAACCTGACTTGTTGAACCATGCCAAGTGCCCAGGTGGGTTTGTTCAGAAGGGTTGTGAATTGCGGGGGAAATTGGTGATTCCAAGCCAGTAGATGGTTCTGTGACTTCTGAATGGGTATTATCAGCAGATGTATTTCCATGTTTTTTTTCTTCTACCAAGTGGCACGCCCTGATAATATAGCATGAACTTGGTAGATTTTTTTTTTTGTAGTCATGCAGCTGATTCAATGATTGCAAACATTTTTAATATTTCAGAATTTATCAATATAATATAAATATAATATACAATATATATACAATATAAATAAATATATTTCAGCTAGGTCAATAACACTATCAACTCTGTCTCATTAGTCATTAAATTTTTGAGCATGTTTGGAAAAATATGTATATCTATCATACTACTATGAGGTGAAAAAAAGAATTTTCTTTTGAATTCTTTGTATGTTATCAATGACCAGAAGAGTGGATTGCACCAAACACATTTATCTTTGTCTACAGATTATCATGAAATAGCTCATACAAGTTGATCCTTTTCTCACTGATCTTCAAGAATCTTTTATACTTAATTGCTGAAAGTTCTTTCTCATTGAGAGAATCCTTGAAACTGGGCTCTGAATCAGGTAGATTGTTTGCAGAACATATTTCCCTGGATTGATTCTTATATTATCAATAATAATGCTTCCTTAATTACTATCAATATTTCAATGCTTTTCAACAATCCAATGTGGTATAGTGTTTTTCTGCTGCCTCTTATTCATATATCAGCTGGCAATTGATATCAGCCAGTGTAATCTTGATTTTGAAACTCTAAGTTTAAATGTGGAGAGCAAAACATTTTCAGTGGAAAGAAAATAATTATGAAATTAGATTACTATTTCAGATTTGGATTTCTTTTTTCATTCAGCAGGTTTTGTTTTCTTTTAGAGGATACTGTCATATCTGTTTATTTGTTCATCATTTCCCCTGCAGGTGCAAGGGTAGCATTAACTTTGGGGTTCTGTTTTAGAATAACTTAATCTAATCCAGTTAATTTTTTGTTGTCCATAACTGTTGTTTATACAATCTAGAACAGCAGTAATTTTTCAGAAACGAGTAAATGAACAAAGTAAATGAAAACGAGATATGTGTTTCTGGCTATCCTTTAGAGCCTTCTGTGGTGTGGGTTTTGTATGGTTTTGTGCAAGTTGAGAAAGGTTTCCTGTTGTATTCTTGCCAACTGGGTGTACTGTCAGATAAATTTTAATGCAGACCTGTCTCACAATATAGAGCCAAGTAAAATAGAAAACCGAGAAAAAAAGGGATGAGGGAGGACAAATACTTCAAAAAATATAAAGACTTTTGGATTCAAGCCCCAGAGAAAATGAGTGCCAAAGCTGTCTTGAAGCTCCATTGTTCTGGTTTATGATCACATGAGTGTCTGAAAGTGACTTAGAGAATTAACACTGTTTACAGAAAAGACTCAGTGGCCATAGGGAAAAATTTTCTTTTTAAAAGAATTACATCCCTGAACAAAACGGAGCAAAACAGATGGAGTTTAACAAATGCAGGGCTCATTTGATTGTGAAGGAGACCTGTGGTTATCATCCTAGTCTCACCATAACATTTTCTAAGACTTAAATCCAAGCAATCTGTTTTTCAAGTTTCTTTCACAATCTTTTTACCCTTTGTCTTTTACTTGTGATAGAAAGCAATTCTGTAGCGAAATAGGTCTGACTTTTAGTATAGGAAAACCAAAGGGAATGCTTCCTATGTTTTTACTTCAGCCACTGGCATAATAGTGAAAATAGCTTGGTTAACATTTGGGTACAATGACGATGCTGGTGCCTGCTTTTCTTTTTTTGTGATAAATTTGGCATGAGGAAAAAGGCCATCACTGTTTCCTCTCGCTCCATTACATCCCCTCTAACTGCTATGCTGTTTGTAATGTTACCATGTTCTGCATGTTCCTACATTGCTGTTTAGATAACAGGTGTATATTTCCTATATATATTTTCTGCTTTAGCTGGAGGAGTTTCTTTGAATCTCTAACACATTTTGATTTGTCTATGCCTTCCTGACACTGTTGCTTGATGGGCATTCCTATGGATATTCTGTAGCTACAGTGTCAAAGTGAAGGCACAATCTTACATTAGTGTTCATATTTATAAAAAGTAAGGGATTTAGTAAACTCACAGAAATGTATGTAAATGTAATTGTGAAATGTTATTGTGCTGTATTAATTGAATTGGTCAGGACATAATATGCGGATGACAAGATTCATTTCCTTATATTAACTATATTTTTGTTTGTAGATCAGATTGCTTTTTGACAGTAAAGCTGAAGTTGAATGTAACTGTGATTTTTTTTTAATACATATATCATCAATAATAGTAAAATACCGTAGAAAAAGGAAATAATCTAAATCTGAGTTTAATCAACAGTTCCATCTTGATTTTAAATTTTAGTAGTGAAAGGCTGCATTCAGTAGGTTTTGATTCAAAATACTGATTTAAATTCAAACTAAAAAAATAATGTTACAATATAAACAAATGGTTATTCCATGTATTCCATTTTGTCTTATATTTTAGGCTTTTAAAAAAAGTTACTTGGCTTATAGACCTGCTAATTAAGAGTTGGTAATTAGTTTCCAGACTTGATCTGCTGCAAATTCTTGCCTCTTGTGTGTCAATTCATATTCCTATACATCTGTGAATATCTGTTTTCCTGTTCAACTATGGAAGCGTTTTCATTTTCTGTTTCAAAAATGGTGTGATTTATTAATTATTAAATTATAACTGAGGCCAGGTTGCAGTTTCTCAAGAAAAAGCTAGCTATCACTTTTAACTTGGAATGAACTACCTAAATAGATCACCCAGGACTAAAGGTCAGATAATGTTCTTTTCAGATCTTGTCAAAATCCAGGAACTTCAAAGCCTAGGTCATGTTAAGGCTTAAATTTGAATTCAGATAGTTTAACTGTGGCCAAGACAAGATCTTTTTACTAACAGATTATCAAACACTTCTGTGTTTTTTCTAATATTCTTACTATTTGGCAGTTTTCATATGAACTGCTTTACAAGCTTAGGAAATTAATAATACTTGTATTTTCCTATTTCATAAATACATATACTCATGCATGTTTATTCAGGGATGCAGTTTATATAAACAAACTTTATTTTGAATTTATATTCAGTCTAGTGGATGAGGGGAAAGAAAAAGGATAACTGGGATTGCCAAATAAGAGAGGTTTTCTTTCATTCCAGTCCTTTCTAATACCCCATGTTGTCAAGATTCTGCAGGTTTTGATGGCAATTGCTGTTCTGTTCCCACAACTCAGTTACCTCCCCGCAGGACACCGGTAGAACCATCATCTTTGATAGAGATCTGTCCAGCTCCTGTGTTCTGGCTTTACTTAGGGGACACAGCTATTCTTTAGGGCACTCCTCTGGGAAGAACTGAATATGAAACTTAAAGTATGCTAGTATTTTCTTGCTGTTGATTTATTAAAAAATGGTATTAAAAACTGCATCTGTTCACTTTTGGTTTTTTTTTAGTGTGGATTCAAATATTTAGAAAATAAAGCTTTCTGTGTACGGATTGGATGCAGTATAAACAGTGGCATTAGCGTTGCTCCAAAATCTCTCATTACTGTGAACAGAACTTTTAGCTGGAAGTAAGTGAGCAAGGTTTTGTTGTGAGAATTCAGTTTCTGATACATGTCTGCTTTCATCTTTATCTCCTGTGATTTACCATCATGGTGTCACGTATTGTAGCATATTTTCTCGTTTCGTCTCATGCTCTCATGTTCACTGGGAAGCAGATAGTGAACTTTGCCAATGTGGTTGACAGCCTCAAAATCTCTTGTCGCAACACAGGACTGCATTTCAGGCTGTTGAACTGAAAGGAATAATTGGTATTGAACAGTCATCTCAATTTCACAGGCTTATTCTGGTTCTGTGGCTTTTTAATGGATGTCATGAGTAAACAGGTTTTTTTCTGATACATATAAAAATTCAATAATATACTGGAGGTGCTAAATCCTTTCTGAACCTGCTGTGTGAACCTTTTCAAGAACATCCTGCCATACATCTCTGCAATGATGTATGCTGATGCAATTTTCCATTTTCAGGGTGTTTGCACAAAGACACAGAATGGATTTGGGAATTTTGCCTCCATATCACTATAACCCGAGCCAGGTTTTACTGATTGCACCCAGCCTGTATCCATTTGCAGAGCAGCAGCTGAGCCTCACTAGGAAATTAGGCACAAAAAATTGACTCAGATTACACTAATGAGCCCATTAAGTGAGGTATAGAGAGCCTGTCTGGCCAGAATGAGGAACTGAAAGAGGTCTTACTGTACTCTTTGCTTTGTCTTTTACATTCTGTAGTCAGTTTTCATCTTCTGTATATTTACTTGGGGGGAGGTAGTTGCTTTCTTCTCCCCCTTGTCCTTTCCTGTATCTTATTTGCAAGAAGAAAAAAAAAAATCATATTCTTTTCCAACATCTGAGGGAGAAAACCTGACACAATTGGTGTTTGCAGACTATAAAGCACTAACAAAGCACACTTGCTTTCTAAAGTTTTTCAAAAGATTTGTCTGTGCAGTTATGCTCTCTGACCATTTTACAGAACTTGCCATTTACTATGTGAAAAATCAACAACAAAATTACTAATTTTTAAAATAGTCATTAGAATCACCTAATAAAAATCTTGTCACATTTATTATGTCATAACAATGTTATTCGTAACAGCAAATAAAGATTGCTTCAGAATTTTAGCAGTTTTAATGGAAAAATGTATTTTGTGTTCTAGGTAGACATCTGCTTTGCTGCTATGACCTAAAGGAAACAATAATGTTTTGAGCTTTCTGATAGATAAAAAACAGGATATGTGTACATTTATTTTTTACTGTTTCAGATCCAGTGAAACACAGGTTTGGGTTCTGCAGTGTGATATTAACTTGTATCTTGTTAGTTTTTGTTACATTTTCTCTGCCATTTTTTTTTAATTATTATTAAAGAGGACTTTCCTAATTTCAAAAAAAAGTCTTCTGTTTTTTAAACCTTGATTTGGGGTAGCTTAAAGAACTCATTCTCTTTCAGTTCCTAATTAATTTTTGTTGTTCAGGAGGGAAGTTTTCAGCTGCAGTTTTTTGGGAGCTGTGCTGGTTTGACATCATTTATTGCTGTTGCTTTGCAGTTGTGTTAGCGATGGCCCAATACTTAAGCAGAGAAACAGAAAGGAGAATTTGATTACAGACCAGCAAAAAACCTGCAGCAAGTATTTCCAAGCTGTGCCTGGTAGAACACAAACCAGGAAGCTGGAGGAGCAGGTGGTGCTGAGGACTAACAGAGAGCTGGTAAAAGAAGCCTGGGCTTGCATGAGGAGCAGGGTGGAATATGGTGGGTGAAGGACTTACTAAGGGAGATCCTGGAGAGTCCCCGTGGCAGGACATGGGGAAGCAACCTGGAACAGATCCCTTGAACCTACTGAATTCTTACTGCAGGTGATATAAGGTAGGTAACCTTAGCCTTGTTTTGAGCTGGCTGACTTCCAAAGGTGCCTCCCAAACTATTTTTTTTTCTTTGATTTTGGTAATCTTATTTTACATAACTGATTATAAATATAATACTAAAAATCTTATCAGAAATTGACTTTTTTTCTCTAGCTGTAGTTGAAATAAACTATATCTTCTACTTCAAACATGGTATACGTGTTCCCTGTGTGGGAATACCCAAATCCAATGTTTTCTTTTAACTTTCACAAAATTGGTCATAATTCACAATAATACATTCTGCATTAATGAAAGTTTCTTTGATGTAAAGACTGTGTTGGTACAGTCAGAGGGATCCCAATGCATTGACTTTAATCTGATAGAGGTAAGACATTCAAGATAATTTTATTTTTAAATCAATTTTACAGCAAAGTTACTGGAATGACGATAACAAAACTGAACCATGTAACAGTCTAAAGTCTAAAAAAATTATAGCAAGTGCTACATCTGCATGAGTTGGAATAAATCACTTGGAGATGTTTCTGCAATATCTGAGTATCATGTACAAACTTTGAGTAATTTACATCAGGCATTCTGATGTATGTGGCTCAACAGATGACTTTGATTCCATGCTTATAAGAGCCAAACTAATGAAAAACCCCATGTATGTGGATGTGTGCAGTTTCTTTGCTGTGCACAGTGCTTATATACTTTGTAATATTGCGTGCATGTGATTTATTTATTACTGTATTAATAATTCATTAATACTAAATTATGAGGTCTGAACAAATTGTGGAACAGTTCTGGTTTGCTGCTCAGGCAGTGTCTCTGGATAGTAAATGAACTTTGAGAGGATGTGTTTTAATGGCTTAGCAATGGATTCACTGTGAAAATTCCAGCACCTAGCTATGAAAAGGCAAAAGAAACTTCCTCTCAGCTCTAAATCTTTTAACTTGCAGTGAAAACATCTTTAAAGGAAGGATTATATATTTATTTTTGAGAGAGAGAACTGAAATTGAAATTGTTGTTGGGTTGTCTAATTTTTCTATCAAAAGCTGGGTATAAGTTATTTCTCTAGTAAATGTTTTGTTTCTTTTGTAGCTATGACTGATTCCAAGAATTATCCCATTTCCTAAAAAGTGATAAATTTCGCAAAATCCAGTGAGTTGCCTTCAAAAAACCAGAGGCTTATCTTGTTGTATCCTAGTAACTACTGACAGCAGTTCCATCTGTCATGGGGGTTCCCCCAGGCGCCAGTGCAGAGGATCAGCTATATGTCTTCGAGAATTCTTTCTCAAATAGCACCCTCAATAAGCAATTTATCTGAGACATTTTGCTTCTATTCCAACTCTTCCTGTGTAATGTCTTGCTATCTAATGATTGGTAAGAACAACCAATCAGTAAATCTAGATTGTCTTCTGGGTTTATGGACAGAGCTCTGTAGATATTAGTATGATGATAATACATTGCCAACAATGTGAGGAACATGTGTCTTTTCTAAACAAAACCAATAAAAGCCATATTGTTGTTTTAGTCAGCTCTGTGGACCCCAATAAATTTGTGATGATTAATGGAAAAATATATTTGATCATAAAAGGACATGGCCATTAGCAGTACCACTGTATGACAAAGGAAAACAAAATACTTAGTCAACAAAATAAGTTATTGAAAACTCATACTATGTTTGATGTAATGGTCTTGCCAGGCTTTAGTTAGACTACTGTATCATATGGATTAACTTGAAACGTCCTTTTGTTTGAGGAGTGAATGCAGGTCGTTGAGATAGGCTCACCTCCTTTCATTTGTTGCAACATTTGCTGAAATGGTGTGCAGTATAACCTACCTCCTCCTCCTAAATTTACTTAATGTTGAGTTCTCTCTCAGGGGAGACTCATTTAGAACTTCAAATAATTTAAAATTTCAGGTAGATCATATATTTGTTTAGAAAGGTAATGAATTGCTTGCTTGTCTTATATGGATATGAAGTTCCAACTGCTGGAGACAAGAAATTCTGTGTTTGTCTCTGAAGGAAGGCAGAATATCGGTAATTTAAAGTGACCTGTTTCAGGGGAAATAATATCCTTAAGTAGGAAGTCAATAAACCTCTTGTGCAATAATAATTGTTTGGATGCAGAGATCATTAGATTCGTTATTTCAGATACTGCTGCTTTTTGCTATGAGACCAGGAAATTCTCACCTGGAGAAATGTATGGAAATTTCCATATACAAGAAGAAATGCATGGCACACTCCTTTTGTTTAAGCTATTTAAAATAATCTGATTGCCACTTTTTGTAGATACACTTCCCCAGAATTAAAGCTCTCAATGGAGATATTTCAGAACTTCTTTGGTTTGATTGACTAGTTGTCTTTGGTTGCAGTATAACACTGGCCTTCTCTGTGTGACTTTGTTAAAGGTGGTAATTTACTCTGAGATTGATGCCTAGACATCTCTGGTGCTCAACTTTTTTCAGACAGCTTTTGGGAAGAGCCTCTGACTTATTCATTAGTGTTTCAGTCTTAAACAGAATGTTTTTAGTCCATCACCTTTATTCACAGCCCTGAGTTTTGGGAGATTTAATTGAAACTTTCTCCTATAACGTAGTGTTGGACATAGGAGTAGCTGTGGTTTTGTGGTTTTTTTTCCCTTTGGTATTCATTTTACAAAACATAAGTGAAGAAGATCTCTGACAACACTTTGTGATTACACACAAGCTTAAAATTTTCTTGGATTTTGAACTCAACATTAATATATTTACCATAGAGAAGTGTCATGGCTGTGGTTTTGCAATGAGGCTTCTCGCAACCAGAATGTAGATGTTAGGCCAAATGTTAGGTATCTTGTCTCCATGTCCATTTTATTTTGCAGGAAGTTTGCATTTTATGCATGGAAAAATGCCTCTGCTTTTCACTTAACATGTCCTTCTCCAAGCATGTCACTTAATATGTTAAAATATATTATTCTGGTTTCATATGCAACTGTAATACAGTGCAAATTCACTTCTTGTGAAAGTTATTATTCTCCCATTAATTCAGAAAAGAAATGTTGCTTATTGAGTCCAAGTTTATGATTTCCAAATGCAGTTTCTTTGTAAGTGTTTGCTCTTGATAACAAAGACTGTTTGGGAGACCTTAACCACTTTAAACATAATTGAGGTTTTTTTTAATGTCCTTCATATGTTAATGGAAGTTGAGAGTGGCTTTGGATAAAAGTAATTTAACATTAGTCATGTAACATAATGGTGTATACAATTATGCTTCTTCTGCTGTTCAAGAAAGCAGAGTGGCTGAGCGCCTTCCAATAAATGGTCCATTACGCAAGAAGGATCTGCATAATCAGTTTTAGATATTACGTTAAAAGTTTTGGTTCTCATATATATGCTAAAGCAAATAAGAATTCTTGATTTAAGAACTTGGACCAAATTCTGGGTCTTAAGTTTGTTGTGACGTAGTATTTGACAGGTAATAAATGAACTTGTGAACTTGACATAAATGTTTTTCCAATTTCTAATAGTGCAATTTCTGGATTTCTTTGTACATGTATGTGAATATTAAGCTCTTATTCTGTGCATCAGAATCCTTCTAAGGACAGCACAACTTTGTCAGGATCTTATTTGAAAAAAAAAAAAAAAAAACCAACCCAAAAAACTTATTTATGACTTTCCGCTTCACACAAAAAAAGATTATTCCTGAAAAAACATTCTTTTCAAGCAAAAAGTTTTGGGTTCTTTTTACTCATTTTAAAAATTGCACTGTCCAAGAAAATCTGAAATGAGCACATGTGCGGGTCATAATGCCACGACTACAGTCTGTAAGAATTTTGTAGATGTCTGGATTTATGTAGCAAAACATATTAAAGCAAGACTTCTGCCTATTGTGCAATTCTTTTCTTCACAATTTCATTTCAAGGATGTGTGCTTTTCTTTTTCAGCTGGCATTCATTCAGTGAAGGTGAAATTTGAGCCAGAGAGCTTCTGAAAATTTAATCTAGAATTACTGTAGTACTTTCTTCTTTTCTGAAAGTGTTATTTATTGACTTCTTGGAATCACTGCAGCAAATATGTAGTGTAAGAGAAATTTAACTCTGAAAAGTAATTTGCAATGTTGTCATTGCCATTCTTGTTTTTCTTGTACCTTTGAGTTCTTATTCTGTAAATGAAGCCAGACTAAGTAGTTCTGGAAAATCTTTTTATTTATTGTTTTTTCTTTTTTAAAACACTTTTATTCCTTCCTTTAAATTTGAGTGCTTAAGGAAACAGACATCTTCCTGGAGATCTGTTTTCAATTTCCTTTTAAACATCCCCCTAAACCTGCCTTTTCTAAAACTTTATTTTCTCTGTTGTACAAGAATAAAAGTTCTTTTTCACTGTGTTTTCGCTAACTTCTCTTGGTGCATGAACTTACAGGATTTAAATCATACAAGATCAAGTCCATATAATTTCTGGATAAAATACATTTTGGATTATTTGGGGGATCTGACAGTTACATTGTAAAGAGTTCATATAGCTAAAGTCAACTCAAGTGGTGTACTCAGTTTTGTAACTGAACGCAATTATTGGGTAATAAGTACTCTGTGTGAAGAAAATAAATTTATCCTGTATGATGGCTGCCCTTCCTTCATACTCTCAGCTAATGAACACAAGGAAACTAAACACTGCAAGTACCATGATTAATTGTAAATACATATAGAGAGTACTGTTTCGTAGCTTAATATCTGAGCAGCTACAGTATGTTATTATGTGGTATCCATGGATATATATAATTTTTCTATTTATCTTTTAAGCATTGAAGCAAGGAGTTAGATGCATACTCATTTAAATCCACTGGTAGAAATAGTATTTGAAAGTTTTGATGGTTGTCTTTGCTATGAATTTATACAGAAAAATTATCCAAACTTACACAGGTCATAATGTAATTAACTTGATGTCATCATCTTTAGTGTCATAAAAGAGAAGTGTTTTGGATCAAGGGTTACCTAGCACACATTATCAGTGCTTTGTGTTGGAAACTACATAAAGTCTTATTTTGCCGTAAACTGATTTAATGATACATAAATACAGCAGCAAATTGAAGGAGGAATCTGGAGAACTGAGGAGAAAAAAACCTCCACACATTGTTAATGAAACTGTGCAAGACCTAACATCAGGATTTACAAAAGCAAAACTGTCCCATAAAGTAACACAAGCACAAAAAATGTAAAAATAAGTTTAAGTGACTGGCATAATTTATTTGACTCAAAGAAAAGGTTCACTGAACTCGTATTGCCAGATGAAAATTTTTACTGTAAATACATGAAAGTAGAAAGCACCAGTGGCTGACGGGCTACTGAAGTGAAAGACTAGTCTTAGTGTAGGAGCATATCTGATATAAACTTGTGTTTAGATTGTAAAAGGAGTTAACAGTTTGAGGAAGCTTTAAATTAGGATTATTATCCAGGGATTTGGCTACATGATTTATTCAGACCTAACTAGAAGCAGGGTCTTGAAATTTTAAGTATTTCTGTGGTCTGCAAAAATGTCATAGTAGTCACTTATGTGAATGACAGAAATATCATACTTACTAGAGTGAAGATATGTGCCTGTCACACTTCTGACAATGTAAATCATGTTTTTCACTGGTTTTCATTGTGTTGTCAACCATAAAAAACTTTCATAGTTTTGTATTTGCTATGTGTTGGCTCCATTCCAGATTTTCTGTTTGATACATGATTGGATTGGGTGGTTGTGAGGACTGAATTTCCTGGATCTGCACTTGGTGAATATATTTTCAGACATAAAGGGAAAAGGCAGATCTGCTTGCCTAAGTGATTGCAGATTCTAAAAATGGGCTTATATTAGAGAAATTTTATTTTTTAAGATTAGCTGTAGCGTGGTCTACCTTTTAAACATTTTTCTTTCCTGCAATATTAATATTTTTCAGATATCTTTGAGTATTACTGTAAATTCATACATTGAAATCAGAGGTTATTGAATTGAAAATAGGTGGTTTGGAATAACTTCAGAAAAGATACAGGTCATGTAAGGTGGGTTGCATATAAGAAGTTGAATCCCTAGAACTGAAAGAAATTCAGTCTGTCTTTCATAGGTGTTTGTTTTAGTCTTTAAAATGATTTCCTGGACAAGCTGTAGAGAAAGAAACAAATTATAAATGAAGGATGTGGCAAAATATTTTGTTTAAAATGAGTTGTCCCACTTAGTGCTGTTGTATTGCCACAGTCTCTTGCCAAGAAGTATCAGGGGTGAAATATACCATAGGTCTAATTAATTTGGTCTCAGAGCAATTAATAATTCAGAAATGTTTTAGTGCTTATTGATGTTTAGCATTATAAGTGGACAAATCGTGTATGTACTTTTAGCATCTACACAGGAAATTATTTGAGAGGAGAAGGAAGAATACTAGATTTTTAATTGCTGATTAGAGCAGATGATTTCTAGATTTTTCTAAGAACTTTTCTGGATTTGTATTATAGCCAGCTTCTTGTTTTGCAAAGTATCAGAGCAGTAATATTGAAGTAGCAGGGATAAAACCAGCTTATTTTCTGTAGAAAATGTAATGGTCTGAAGTCTGCATCATCGAATAATGACAATATAGTAGTTAATAATGTAAATCTTAATTTAAATAGTAAAATTCAATATCCCTGAAAAAAGCCATATTCTTTTATATACACATGTGCACAAAAAAGATCATAGCAAAGAAAATATTTGTAGGTTTGCTTATGATTCATTAAATTTGATCATTTGCCTAATTGAATTTCACTGTACGTCTTCACCTGACTGTCATGGTAGTAGCTTCTTATTTTTAATTAATATTCATACATGTGAGACTTACATGTTCATCGACACTTAGTAATTTCACCTGGCTTCTTTAGTATGCTGAAAACTTTATTCAAGTTATTCATATAGCACTAAGAAATGAACCATAATACAGAGAGCATTGAAAATAATACTGTAAAAATGAATCATTATGTTATGGAACATAGAGTAGCAACAGCAGATGTATTGTTTCTAACTCTGAAAAATATGAAGATAAATATACTATGTCTGTATGGGAAACACATTTCCTCCGTACTGAGGGGCTGTCGCTCTATGGTCTGGGTCTAAGCTTGCACATTGTTTTTGTAAATGTTAAAATAAACGTTTTGTAGATTCCTATAGAAAATATAAACAATGTATGGCTTTTCCTTTTTAGCCCAGTGAACTCAAGCTCAAAACCTCAAACTTCTACCTGTAAAATAATATAAGACTAGATTTAATACAACTTGGTGGAGAATGTATTGGAGCAGCAATCTGTTTACACATCGAATGTATAAAGAGATACACTGTTTCTAAAATGACATAAATATGACCCTGATGCTTTTCTTCATATAGATATTAAAATATATTTTTAAAGATAATTTTAAAATTATTCTTGGTCATTCAGCCATATTCCATAAGACTATATTAATCTTTACATTAGTATCATGTTCTTATAGGTTCATTCCTGTACCCAGGAATTTCCTCCTAATGTTGTGCAACTAGATAGTCAGTGGTATGCAGCAGTTGCCTATAATCTTTCATTTATAACTTGCTTTTTCTGTCCTGCTTGATGGAGAGAGTCCATTCAGGCTTACATGCACAATATAGCCATGTTGGATGAGAAGCCTATTTCTTAATAGTAAGCTGAGAAAAACAGCAGGGTTTTATGTGGGTTTTGTTTGTTTTGTTTTGTTTTTTTACTGTTAGTGGATTATCTTTTTTTTGGAGGGGGATTGGGTGGAAGATTTCAGAAGAACCTTTGTGGGGTTTTCAGGAGGGAAGGGTGTCAGTTTTAGTGTCTTGAGGATTCACTTTCTTTTTTGTTTTCTGTTTTGTTTTGTTATTACCTCTAGTTTGTAATACAGAAGCCATCAAGATTGCAGAAAAGAGAGAGAGAACATTAAGTCATTAAACCAATCCATTCATCTTTCTTGGGTAAACTGATTTCCATGATATAAGTAGCATCAGTTTGCTCCACAATGTTACAGAGTTTATATACGTGCAGTACTTTAAAAAAAGTAATGACAAGAAAATATTGTCACTGAACTGTAACTCAAGATGTATTTAATAGGTGTGGGGTTTTTTCCAAGCATGGGTTGTGATTGGATAGAAGAGATTCCTGTGATGTATTGGAAAAGAACCTTTTGCTATTTTATGTTAACACCGAGAGATGTGCTGCAGTCATTGGCTATAGTGTCTCTAGAGAGAAATACTGGAGTTCATCTCAGCCCTAAGGGTACCACTCAAGCCTTGCTGAATAAACCAGTGGAATATGAACGTGCAAGCGGAAAGATTGGTTTTCATTCTGATAACATCTGTGACAACTCAGGAAAAACTGCCATAAGGCCATAGTGGTATTTGGTAAAATGAACAGTTATGAACTTTTAGCTTTACATATTATCGACTTCTAAAGTGTAAATTTAGCCTAAATGCATAGACTGACATAAGTTAGTGACATTTTTCAAGTACTTGTTTGATAACAAGTAGTTTCTGCAGGCATCTTATTCATCACCTTCTGAGACTATGTTCATAATGTTGACTAGAAAACTATTTATAAAGTTTTGTAAAGTCTTTCTCCAAGAAATGAGCACATCCTCCAGAAGACTAACTGAATATTATGGTATATATTTGTCTTATTCTCTAAGAGTGTCTCTCCTTTCTTTTTGTTGACATGTTTGTTTCTGCCTGTTTTGTTTCTGAAGATAGTCATCTAACCACAAAGTTGTGTAAGTAGGTCTTAGACTGCCAAGTATGCCCCTACTAGTTCGTAGGCATGGTGGACTGGTCAGTGGTGTGTAGCTGTGCTGAAAAACCTGTATTGTATTTAGCTCATAAAGAGCAGCATGCCTGTAACAGGGCAGCACTGTGTGTACAGCTCCTGGTTTTTTTTATTTTTAAGGTAGAAGTTGTTCTAATGGCTGTAGATCTTGCTCTCTTGTCTCTTCAGACTCTAGAGTTTGTGCAACCATATAACCATTTTAGATTATAATTGTGTGTGATTACATATACTGTATATATATAAACTAGTTTGCATCATTCAATACAGAGAAGGCAAATTTTATTTAAGTGCGGTCTTCAGAATCTGTTACAACACATACACTATTGGTTAATATACCATATAGAAATTTTTTTGGGGGGGGAAACCTACTAACCTAAACCTACTAAACTTAATACTGCTACTACCTTGGTGTAGGAAAAAGCCCCTGCTAGTAAGAACTTTCCTTGACTTAAAAACCAATTTAAATAGACATGGCTGCTCGCACTAAGGAAATACTTGTGAATTTTCAGCTTACAAAAAAAGAAGCAGATAATAACACCCTCCCCCCCCCCCCATTTTATTTCTGAAAAACAGTGTTGTAAGCTAAATAAGGGACCTGAGGGTACCAAATAATACCTGCATTACTTACTTTAGCTCTTAGGTAAAAATGAAGCTTATGGAAAAGGATCCTGGTGTCCTTCCTTGTAAGACAGATCTCTGTCTTCCTTTTTGCTGGTACCTGACTGCTGGGTATTTAGTCACAGATGTCATTCAGCTTCTGAAGGAAAAGTACCTCTTGAGACACAGCTGGTTTTCAGTCCAGTCGTGACTGGGCAGATCTTCAGGGTCACTGGTGCTATGGATTTGAGAAGGTTTTGCTGGAGAAGGCTAAACAACGATCAAACCTTTCAGTTGAGAATGGTGAATCTCTTTAAGATGTCACAGATGAAATTATTCATTTTTTAATAAATAAGGGAAGATTTGGCATTCTTGGGCTTTCTGTTCCAGAGAAAAAAACATTTCTGTGTTTTCCTAAAATGCTCTGTGGCTGACGTGAAAAATGTCTGATTGCTATAGCTATTTAGTAGGAAATTTCTCATCTCTTTACTAGCCTGTGCAAAGACCCTTTTTTGTGTCTTTTATTGTGGTAAAGTGTATTTGCTAAGGACTCAAAAGATCTTGTAGCACAGCTGAAAAAGCAGGGAATTAAAGTCTGTGCATACCCTTGACTGGCTGATTTTGAGGAAGAGAGGGCTTGTGTGACGTTAGGTTGCATGTCCATGAGAATTTATTTTCTGCTGGATAATTGTTAAAAAATAGAAAGTTTCCTCAAGTAATGTTAAGTTGACCTAAAAGTTACCTAAAAGTTGACATAGAAGAGGCGGATTTCTGGGATTCATGGTGTCATGTGTTAACTGACTTCAGAGCTGTTACACTTTGTGAAAAAGTATGTCATCAATTTTTTTCCTTCCCAGCACACCCCTACTATATTGAGCTCACACTGTGATCAGAAAAGAAGTTATGTCTAGCCAATTCTCACCTCCTGGGTAGCACAAGCTCAGACTGTGACATTTTTGGTGACAGAAGCCTATAGCAAATGGAGCAACTCATCTAAATCTGCTTCAAGTTTTTTCCTCTTGGGAATGAGGCCTCACGGCACCTTGACCAGTGTTCACAATATTTCTGTACTGGGTATCTGGCCATGGCGGGGCTGCATGGGTGGCCTCTGTGAGTACAGGCTGGGGCTGCCCCATGCTGGACACAGCCAATTCCAGCTGGCTCCAACCGACCCACCACAGCTGAGTCCAGCAGCCAAGATGGTGGCGCCTGTGGGAAGACACATCCAAAAAAGGGCAAAACGCCACATGTCAGTGTGAGTCAAAAAAGTGTGAGAAACAGCCCTGTAAACACCAAGGTCAGTGAAGAAGGAGGGGCAGGAGGGCTCCAGGTGCTGTAGCAGAGATGCCCCAGAAGCCTGGGACAGGCCATGGTGAAGCAGGTATTTCCCTGCAGCCCATGGAGGAGCATGCCGGAGCAGATATCCACACTGCAGCCTGTGGAGGACACCATGCCAGAGCAGGTCAATATTCCTTGAAGGAACTGTGGCATGTGGAGAGCCCACATCGGAGCAGTCTTATACTGAGCCCTGCAGCCTGTGGGAAGGATCCGTGCTGGAGCAGGGGAAGAATAGGAGGAAGGAGTAGCAGAGAGGACCTGCAGTGGTCTGACCCCAGCCCCCATCCTTCCAGGGCCATGTGGGGAGGGAGGAGGTATAGGAGTTGAGAATGAAGGAGTGAAGTTGAGCCTGGAAAAAGAGACAAGCAGAGGGAAAGTGCTTTTAGGTTTTGTCTTTGTTTCTCACCATCCAAATCTATTTTAATTGGTAATAAAATATTTTTCCCCAAGTCGAGTCAGTTTTGCCCATGACAGTAATTGGTAAGTGTCTGTCTTTATCTCAACGCATGTGCTTTTTCACTTCATTCTCCCCCGTCCCACTTTCTTTTGAGGAGTGGGAGTGAGAGAGCAGCTGGCTGGGACTCTGGAAGCCAGCCAAGGTCAATCCACTACAAGGTTGTGTTGACAAGGGCTGCAACACTCACCAGTGTCAACAAGCAGGACTGGATTCCATTCTGTCTCTGTTCATAAAATTGGTTTATTCTGAAGATATTGTGCCCATGAGTGTTAACTGTGCTCTCATTGTGGAAAATAGAAACCTTAAAAGAAGTGATCTATTATTGTTTGTTGTAATTTAATCAATTTATTATTTTTACATCATTTGAAAGTATATCTGGCCTCAGAGAGAGTACTGTAACTTTGGAGAGAGTATGTTGTGTTTTTTATATAAATCTAACCCTTCATCCATCATAACTTCTTTAATTATGGGGCATAGCACCACCAAAATTACAATTAAAAATCAGGAAGATGCAAGTCAGGAAACCCAAAAAGGGAAAGACTAAACTTCAGCCCAGTTGCTTTCTTCTTGTGCATATGGCTTTAAATGTAGAATGTAGTACCTGTCTAATAGTATAATATAAACATTAGTTTAGCAAGCATAGTATAAGCCACCAGATGGAGTAGTGTTGCCATCAGAAATTAAAAGAGTAATAGAAAAGGTATGTTTCTTCTTTCTACTTTTGTAACATAACTTGCAAGATTTTTTAAGGTACTGTGCCAACTTGGTGTATAAATCCATAATGTTAGAAGCTGTAACCATTGGCTGTAGTACATAGCTGTGTTAAAACATTTCTTACTTTTTCACAATAAGGTGTGTTTTAACTTAATGTTTAGACTAGGGTAAGTGAGAATGTTTTTCTTATTGTGAGGTTTGTATTAACCTGAGTTGACAAACTGCATGCAAATTTGATTTTTCTTTTCCCATTTCGGTTTTTTCCTTACCTCATAACTTGTATCTGTTTGCTATGTCGTTACTGGTAGCTAATTTTCTATTACGATTCTGACAATTAATTAAAATACTTCTTGCTACGGTGCTTTAGAATTAAAAAAGAGGCAGATGATGACTATGCCAAAAGCTTTTAGTTGTGGATTTTTGTTGCTGTTGCCCTCTATTTTCTGTTTCTTTTTTTCATGTTTTCCTAGGATCTTCTTGCACAAGAGCCTAAAAGCATTTAAAGTTTGCAGAATGAAAAGATGGCACAGGCAATGCTGGTACCACCAGGATCTGACAGCTTCTTCTATTTCACCAAAGAATCTCTTGCAGCTATTGAAAAACGTATTGCTGATGAAACCTCTCATTGTGACAAAGATGAGCATAAAGATGATGGTGCTCATGAAGAAAATCACCCAAAGCCAAGAAATGACTTGGAGGCAGGAAAGACACTGCCATTTATTTATGGTGATATTCCTCCAGGAATGGTGTCTGAGCCCCTGGAGGACCTGGATCCATATTATATCAATAAAAAAGTAAGTATTTTATATTAAGAGTCTAATTAGAACATTCCTGATGAACTATGCTCTGATGTGGAGGTAGTCAGAAGCGCTGGCTGAAAGTACTATATGGTATGTGATACCATGTTAATTATTTTGAATACACTATAAATATGACTAACTCTTTTGCTGAAGCTGCCTTTTTTTTTTTTTTTAAAGAGCTTTAATTATCACATATTGCCAGCTTCATGCGATGTGATTTCTGTGGATTGGTAACAGCTTGTCTCACTTACAGATGTGAGCTCATTGTACTAGTTTGCTTCAGAACCATTGCAACTATTCTGAGTGTCATGGGGAAGATTTGATTTTTCTTGCCACTTAGATTTTTCCTGATTATTTTAATAATCAGGATGATTTTAATACCAATTCTCCAGCAAGTAATCACTCTCTGCATTGCCCCATGAGGAACATGAAGACAGTACACTGGTAGGACAATTTGAGGTCTCATGCCCTCAATGATAGTATGTTACAGAGCAAGGAAGTTCTTGAAAGTCTGTGCATCATTCCTCTTAGAATCACTTTACATCTACATGAATACAAAGTTTTCCTAGAAATTTTATATAAACGGTGTGGTTTTGTTTAATGTAAAAGAGGATTTGTGGCTCAGTATCAGTTCAGCAAAACAGTATAAAAATAAATTCATGTGAATAGCCCCATGTTAACTTCTCACATGGGACTGAGTGTAAAGACTAAAACTCTGTAGTAGACCTGAGGACAAAATCTAAATTTATATATACATGCTGTAATATGACTTGGTTTCTTTTATAGATATAATGTTAACAAAAGGAGAAAGGATCAAGGGTGATGACTTTGGCAAGTACAGATGAAGGAAAAATATTCTTCTGTAGGCATAAGTGGAATGATGTTCAGAATGAAAGCAAAATTGAGTTTACATTAAGAAGGCAGTAGAAAATAAGCAGCGAGAGGTTATTTTATTGTGTGTAATCAATAAAATGCTTGTTGAATTAAAAACAGGTTTTTGAAATGAAATACTGGATAATCAACAGGTTAGTATCTTGCATGTAAGTAAGTGACCAAAGAGCTATGTTATCTCAGTAAGAAGCAACTAACTTAAAGCAGTGTTTTTCCTAGTACAGAACGTTGAAGACTAATAATCAGATGTAGGTTTTTTAGTTATTTTAGTTTTTGTTGTTTCAACTTCATGAAGGCTACTGTCAAATGATCTATTTCTTTGACAATAGAATATCATTAGAAAACCTACTTATTTCCGGATATTAGCCTTTTGGGAGAATAATCATAAGATGTAGATTGAATTAAGATTTCATTAGGTGATATTTTCATTGTGTCTCCTAGTCAAAATCAAAAATGGTTGCATAAATGGTACTAGTGATGACTGCACAGGCAATAAAGGCAGTAAAGCCTTTAAAACCCAAGGATGGCTCACCTCAAGCAGTTTTAAAGTTCTGAAATGGTTAAATAGTTGCTCGTAAGTGTCCAGAAATTGTTAGTTAAATGCTTTGTTTTGCATTGCCATCTGAAGTGCAAGTAATATAGCTGGATTAATTTTAAATGTTAAAAATGACAAATTTTTAATTATATCCTGGAAAATGCTGAAATGAAGATTTTGTTTAAGGGCACAGAGACAAAGAATGTATGGCGTTCGGTTTTCTTTGCTCATGTGAAAAGTTAGAATCTGATATTTGCTTGTATAATTCTACTGAAAATAAATTGGGCTACTTATGTCTGTGTAAGTGCAGCCTCTTATCCTCTTATTTATGGTAAGATTGCCAACATGTATCCTTAATTTCCTATCTCCTATTCCCCCCCTCTTTTTTTTTTTTTTTTTTTTTTTTTGTTTTAAAGACATTTATAGTATTGAATAAAGGGAAGACAATCTTCAGGTTCAGTGCCACACCTGCCTTGTACCTTTTATCTCCTTTCAATATTATTAGAAGAATAGCTATTAAGATTTTGGTTCATTCATATCCTTTTCAAGTGGTTTGTTAAAAATTATTGCTGGTCTTTTTTAATATTTAATAACACTGGGTTTTTTGGTTTGGTGTTTAAATGTCTTCCTACCCTTAATTCTTTCTCTCAAAATGAATTGGAGCTAAGATTTGTCACTTTAACCCTCTGATGAAATTCAGAAGAGATGCACAGCAGATATGCCTAGATTAGAGTTAGTGGTATAGTCATCATTATTGTGAAACATCTTTGCATTATTTATGACAATGCTAGTGATAGTAAACTGATTTGTGTCATATATGTTGTCAGTGTTCTATAGTCTGGTCAATTCCTCATGTTTTGTCTGATGCAAATTCAGCATTAAAAAAGAGTATGTTCCTTAACTACAGTCAACATTGTTCAGCATGCTCATTATGCTCACTATTTTGACAAACTGTGTATTTATGACGTGGACTAACCTTCCAGAGTGGACAAAGAATGTAGAGTAAGTATACTTAAATTAGCTAGTAATTTTTTAAGTGATTTAAAAACAAAAAGCTAAATTAAGAGCTAGACCATGTAGTTTTACTTACCCTTGTGTGTAATGCCAGTATTCTCCTGTTTCTAGCCTGGAGCTTAGTCTTAGCTGCAACTCACAGCAGCACAGACCTGCAAGCTCTAGGAAGGAAAGGCTGTGATATTGTTAACCTTTTTCTCTGAACAAGACTCTGATTAATACAGTTCAGAATGTTTGTGCAAGTAATGTTTTTATGCATTCTTCCTCTTGAGCTGTTCCTTTAGCATTTTTATTTTAAAAAAGAAAAAAGGAAGAAAACAGCCATTCAACCTGAAACTACTGCTTTGTAGTGTGGAAGATGCTTTCTTAAGTCTACCTGGTCAGCCATCAAGTAACTTTATCACTTACTCATGGATTTTATCTCTGACATGGCAACTTTGCTGAAATTTTTATTTGAGCAAAAGTATTTTCTTCATGTTAGTCATGATTATTATTATTTGTGCTGAACTTTCAAAATCTTATATGCCAGAAACTGCAAAAATATGTTCAGGTAAAATGAATAAATCTAGTTATCTTGCAGAAGAATGGTGGGAAAACAGTCTTGGTTTATGTGAGTTTGTAACTGCTCTTACAGTATATGTACTCCTCACTGGTTTTGAGTGATTTTCCTTTATGCCTGTGATGTTGTATTACTGAATGACAATCTTTTAACTTTTGCTTGGATGTTTTCTCACAGGTATACTTTCACTGGAATTTATACTTTTGAATTTCTGGTAAAAATCCTTGCAAGAGGCTTCTGCATAAATGATTTTACTTGCCTTCGTGACCCCTGGAACTGGCTTGATTTTGTTGTCATTTCCTTTGCGTAAGTGTATAATTTCTTTTAAGTAAAATATCAGTTAGAATTTTTTTGAACCTGTAACAATTTGTTTGGGTTATTTTAGCTCATTTAAAATTAATTGTAGTTGAATTGTGTTTCAAACTTTTCCGTTTTAATATTTTACACTAATGTAGCACACAGCAGAATTAGTGGACTATTCCACAGTATGAAAAAGAAGTTACCACTGAACAATCAATTTTAAATAGTATTTGAAGAAGAAAATCAGGGAGATCCATTTCATTATTAATTTGCATTTAATGAAAATACGTTAAGGGTGTGTTTCTTAGGGAAAACTTAGTTGAAACAGGAAAATATGAATGCAAGTCTTTCATTTAAAGTTGCCCCTTCCAAAAAGTATAGTCTGGAATACAGTTCCAGGTAAGTAGTATACACTCTACCTTAATTCTGAATAACTGTGATTTAATCCTACAGGTATATAACAGAATTTGTAAACCTAGGCAATGTTTCAGCTCTTCGAACTTTCAGAGTATTGAGAGCTTTGAAAACTATTTCTGTAATTCCAGGTAAGAAGTAGCTGTGTAAAATGGTAGGCGCTCTACATCACCTCTGTTTAATTTTGTGTGTGCTGTCATTGTGTTTGTGTGTGGAATCCCTTACTACAGATATGTGACAGAGTTTGTGGACCTGGGCAATGTCTCAGCGTTGAGAACATTCAGAGTTCTCCGAGCTTTGAAAACAATATCAGTCATTCCAGGTGAGAGCTAGGTTAAACACTGAGGCTGACTGAAATTCCACAGAAGCTGAACTCATATTTTTAACAGAATCATCCAGGTTTTAATCTTAACTTCAATTTGATTCCCTCTTTTAATTGTCTAAAACACTCAGCCTCAGAGTTTAATACATTCTTGCATGAGAAATTGAATTCCATAGCCTGTGTATATTTCCATTTCATGATGTCAAATTTTCTCTCCCATGTTAAGGATCAAGATTAATTCTTTTTATTTTTCTCTTACTAATGTGAATGATACTGTTTATTGAAGTCATTTGGGATTGAAAATTTCAATCTGTTGTAAAAGTTGAATCCCTGACAAAGGAATAAGATAATGAAGAATAGCATGGGTATTGCATGATGTATTTATTACCTTAAGATGCCTATCTTCACCAAACCCCACCTCCACTTGAATAGGATGCAACAGAATGCAATCATTAAAATTTCTATTACAATGCAGTTGTGTTCTGCTTTTGTTTGCAGTTACGGAACCAATATATTGTGTATTGGAATAGAATACTGGCAAAGGTTTGGAGCAAGAGGCATCAAGAAGAAAATAAAATTAACTATTTTCTTTACATGTAGTTTACATGTATAGAGAGCATGAATAAAAAGTTACTTCTTCATTTGAAGAGCAGGTGCTATGGAATGTGTACCATTCATTCCCATTCATATTTTCAAATTAATTTGTCAGGAATGATGAGACTTATTGGTACCTTTTACTTTGGAAAACATTTTGAAACTGTTTTTGTGAAGCTGTGCATGATATTTAATATTGTGTTGGAGTAGTTCACATTGCATTTTAGCTTAGGTAAATATTTAATGTATAATAAAAATCTTTCTGTTTGCAGGCTTGAAGACTATTGTTGGAGCCTTAATTCAGTCTGTGAAGAAGCTCTCAGATGTAATGATTTTGACTGTGTTTTGCCTGAGTGTATTTGCACTAATAGGACTGCAGCTGTTCATGGGCAACTTGAAGAATAAATGCTTGTTATGGCCATCAGAAAATTCAACGTCTTTTAAAAAATACCTAGCTCCGTACTTTAATGGTACAGTGTTTGATTGGACGGCATACATTGAGAATGAAAGTAAGAAATACTGTTGTAACTTGCTAAAATTTTTGTGTATGAACACACCTACACAAGATTACTGTTTCATACTATAGGTTAAAGATAAGAATCAATTAAATAGGGTGACCAAAGAGTAGGGATTTTTATGTATTGGATCTCAGACTCATGCTGACATGTTTGTTTTTTCTATTAACTGCACTTAGAAACGTATTTATAGGTTTAGGTTGGTTTTAGAATTACAGAATCATGCAGGTTGGACAGGATGTCCACAATTGTCCAGGACAACTGCTGCTCAACTGCAGGTCCAGTTAGAGCAAACTGCTCAATACCATGTCCAGTCCAGTTTTTAATATTTCCAAGGATTGAGATACTACAGCCTCTCTGGTCAGCCTGTTCCACTGTTTGACCAGTCTCACAGTAACTTTTTTTAATACCAGTTCAGAATTTCCCATGCACAAATTTTGCTAGTTGCCTTTTATCCTTCCAGTGTGTACCTCTAAAAAGAGTCAGGCTTCATCTTCATGACGGTCTTTCATGTTATACTTGTAGGTAGCATGAAGATCCTTCCACACACGCCTTAGCCTTCTCAAGGCTGGATAAAACCAATTCTCGTAGCCTCTCCCTGTATCTTTAGGTTATAAATAAAACAGAGAAGCACTAGATAGATGTCAGAGATTTCCTAACTAAGATGTACTTTTATTATTAGGTAGAGGTAAGAAATCAATTGCTCTCTGTGAAATGAAGAACTCAATAAGCAAGTAGAGATTCTGGTATGGAAGGAGATGGTATCCATCTGTATGACCTATTGTTGTTGCTAAGGGGGCTGACAAAGACATCTTTATCCACATATTTTGCAACAGTCTTAATCTCTATAGACTAAAGTGATAACATTCAGGCTGATTTAGAAACAGATTTGTGATAGCACCAGTAAAGCTGTAATACGCAATGAATCATGAGTTGTAGTATAACAGCTTTTAGTTGCCAAAAATTTAATTCATTTTTATGTGTGGGTTTGTGCTGGAAGTGGATTCACAGGATATTGCTCAGTAATTAATTGTAAAAGTAGTGTATTTAAGTAAAATAAAATTGGTAAAATAATGGATACTAGCTTTCCTCCTCACTGACCTAAAAGAAAATACAGTTGTTGTAGGCTGAGTTTTGATAAGTCATATTTTCTTCCTTACTTAAAAATGAACATTAAAGTTCTCTGGTGTTTTCTGTATTTTCAGATTTTCTTTCTATACTTCCGAATTATTAAAGTTCTGGAAATTCTGTGACTGTAGTTACATTTTCTATGCAATCTATCATTTTAGCTAGTTTATTTACCTAAGAAGGGATGTGAAAATGGAGTGGTGATAGTGCTTTGTGGGCAATTTTGGCTGATAGTTTATATGCTGTAGAATACTTGTGAATTCTCTCTTCAAATACAGTATATAGATTCTCTATTTCCATTTCCCACTAAGTAGCAATCTAGGACTAAAATCTTCCAGAATGTCAGTTGCTTCCTATGCTACAACTGTTGATATTGCTGGTAGGCTCTACAGAGTGCTGATGCAGGCAAGGCAGTTCCATCCAGTTGTGTTTGTATTCCTCCTTTCTTGTATAACCTGTTCTTAATCATTTGTATGTGTCAGATGCATTATAATTTTACTAAGCTTAGTTGTAGATCCTACTAATATTTTTTTCAGCATATCATATGCTGGTCAGCCGTGACCGAGTGTGATACCCTCTAGTGACTTTTCTTAATGTCTGTGCATTTTCATTTATTAAGGAACAAGGCCAGATTCACTGTTATAAAATACATGCACAGATCTTGTATCCACATGTTAAAGCACTGGCACCTGGTATTTAGATCAGTATCTGAACATTCAGAGTTTTGGCTGGTTCTAAAGTTATTATGGAAGTAATAGGATTATAGTTTTTCTAACACTGTATAAGTACTGTTCTTGAGTGGTAGGATTCTGGCATCACTAGTTTTGATTTAAGTTTTCAGTTTAGAATCCTCCTATCTTCACAGATTCTTCATCCCATGGGCTGTTTCTATTTAAATACTACACTAGTTTTTTACCCTGTGAAAAACCAAAGCCTTCTGTCAGCTTGAAAGGTACATTGAGGATGACAGAAGATTAGTTTAACTGAGATAAAAGTTTTCTCCAGGTCTCTGTCTCTTTTCCAGATGTCAGCGCCTGGCTATCCTCACAGTGAAAAGTTTCTCCTTATATACAGTCAGAACCTCTTATTTCAAATTATGCCCATTGTCTGTCATTGTGCCGCACACCAGTGAGAAGAACCTGGCTCTGTCCCCTTGATAACTTCCTTGTAGTTGCTGGATGCTTTCTATCAACTCCCCCCACAACCTTCCCTTCTCCAGGCTGAAGAAGGCCAGGTCCCTCAGCCTCTCCTCACAGGCTGAGTGTTCCAGGCCCCTCATGACCTTGGTGACCCTCTGCTGAACTTGCTCGACTTTATCAATGTCTTTCTTGCACTGGGGAAGGGGGGGCAAACCTGGACACAATATTCTAGGTAGAGTCTCATGGGCACTGAGCCAAGGGGGATAGGCACTTCCCTCACTCTGCTAGCTGTGCCTCTGTTCATGCAGCCCAGGAGGCTGTTCCCCTTCTTGGCTGCCAGGGCACACTTCAGCTTGCTGTCTGTCTGCCAAGAGCCCTGGGCCTTTTCTGCAGAGCTGCTCCCCAGCCATTCAGCTCCCAGCCTGTATCACTGCAAGGGGCTCTTCCTTCCCAGGTACACAGCTCTGCATTTGTCTGTGACGAAATTTATGTGTCTCCTGTCAGCCCATTTCTCCAGCCTGCCTACATCTCTCTGAATGGGGTCTGCTCTCACTCATATTAACTTCTTCCCCAATTTGTTATCATCTTTCTATTTGTATCTTTTTATTTGTTCTTTTTTTTTTTTTTTAAGGACAGCACAGTTGTTAATCATTAATAAAAAAATGTATTCCTTTATCTCTGAAGGCTACCACCTTATAATTAAAAAAAAAATTCTGTGAAGTTGTTTATTGTCATTGGAGCATCCATCTTCTTTTTAAATGTTACCTTCATCTTTTCAGTCACAGGATGTGCTAGTAATGTTGCTCTGACTTCAAAACTGTTAGCCAGCTATTGTAAATAGTTTCATTTGAAATAAGATATGTTTTAATTGTCTGATTACAGTCTACCTACTGAATAAGAGAAGGAGTTTTAAGCTTTGTGCTTTCTTTCTGTCATTTATTGAACATCAGATTTTGGAAGGATATTCAGAGTTTGCTATGAATCAAGAAGAGAATATGCAATTTATATTGTTCTAACCATTGTTCTAGGATTTTATTTTTACATTGAGTTTTTATTTATCCTTTAATTTTGCAACTTTACTTACCAGTATGGCTGTGCCAGTATTTGAACCCATTATTGGGAAAACATGAATGGGAGATTATGAACATTCAAACCATGATAACTTGAACATGGGTTCATACTCACAAAACCCCCCCCCCAAACCTCCTTCCATTTATAATCATGTCACTTCCTATTTTTTCTTTAGGTCATTTCTATCGCATAGGAGAAAAGGATTATCTGCTTTGTGGCAATAGCTCAGATGCAGGGTAAGGTACACTGAAAATTACATACTACCTGTCTAAACAAAATGTAAAAAAAGCCACTCTAAACTTAAGAAGTTAATTTAGCTACCTAAATTCACAATAATATGTGGTCATGGTTCATAGTAAGTAAACACTTGAATGAGTAAAACTGTTAAATAAAAAAACACTGTGAATTTATTTTTAAAACTTATGTAACTAGGAAATTCCATTTCAGCAGGTAGATACTGCATTATCAATGACTTAAGAATATACTTCTTTATCATGGGTTTCATGTGGTTTCTCATCTCTAAAATAGGCATGGGGCACTGGGACTTACGACCAACTTTTGGGAATACATCTTCAGGATTCTTCTGTCTGTGGACTGCGTGCATAACACTGTCTTGCTCTCTTTTTGTGACATTACTTTGTAATAAAATCACATAATTCTATATTCTAATGATGTATCAGTCCATCCCTTGGCTTTGGTTGCTTATGTCTTTAAAACAGATATACTTAAATCTTTTTTTGTAAACATTTTGTGCATATATGTAAGTAACTACCAGATAATTTTATGTGTGTGTAAATACACATCAAATATACATGCACACATATGAAATCTTTATAGTGTTTTTCTATAGAGGTTTTGGAGGCAAGAACCTCTTCTACCCTTCAAGAACTGAAACTGTGCCTACAGTTGATATCAAGATTGGATCACCTACTCTCAAAACTGATATGTACAGTTTCAGGAGATAAAAGTACCACTATGATGTTTATTTGCTGTTGAGGAATTGGTAGAATTTGTTAATTTAACTTCACTAATTCACAAACCCGAAGAAACCAAGAAATCTGGTATGCCAACCCTGCTGACAGAAAAAATTCAGCATAAAATATATATACTGACTTTTTTTTTTTTTTTTGGCATGGAAATATGCACCTTAGGGTGGCATGGAAATATGCACCTTAGGGAATGTTTGTGTTAAGTAAATGTATTGTTTCCATTGAAGAGGTATCTGCAGAGCTAATACCAAACTGTTGGGAAAAAGGTTTATTTTGTGTATAATGATGAAAGAAGGTAGGAAAAAAGATTTTTGTTTACTTGCTTGCTCTTTTCTGGCTTTTTTTAAAGAACACTCTTTTGATTTCCTCACTAATTTTTAAAATGTTGTAAACTGCAAATAGCAGCCCCCTTCACAGATTAGATCTAATTAGCCTTCATTAGAAGCTCGAGGTACAATAATTTAAAAACAATGTTAGTGTTATATTATTTTTTTATATGCATTGCTTTACTTTTTTTTGTTGTTTTCTTTTTTTTCCTCCCAGTAAATGTCCAGAAGAGTTCATCTGTGTGAAAGCTGGTAGAAACCCCAACTATGGCTATACTAGCTTTGACACATTCAGTTGGGCTTTCTTGTCACTGTTTCGACTGATGACACAGGACTACTGGGAAAATCTGTATCAGCTGGTGAGTGTATAGAAAAAATTGTGGTTAGTGTCTTACTGTCCCCCAATCAAACATGGAAAGGCCATTCATATTTGTATTACATACCGTTGTTATTGTTAGCAATTGAAAATGAACAATATTTATGAAACGGAACAAATTCAGTTGCAGAATTAAGCAGACATGGGCACTTCCTACAGAATCTCACATGATTTCTGAAGAGGCACATGAGGTTTATTTGATCGTTTATTTGATTTTTACAGTGTATATTTCGTTTTGTGCCTCACGATAAGATCTTCTTTTCAGAAATTTTAATATTTAGTTTAAATTGTAAAAATACTCTTTGACAGCAAAATCTGAATCTTCATTTTTGTACTTCGAATCCTATTTTTGATAACTAGGAATGCATGTCTTGATATAAATTTTCTAACCATAGCTTTTCATTATAAGGTGTGTGAAAATTTGTTAATTATAATAAATATTGTCTTTGAATTATTTAATAAATTGTGCCATCTTTAATTCTTTTGGTTATTTTACGGGGAAAGCATGCTAATACATGATAAGCGTACTAAGCATCCAACCTGTGATATGCAATTTACATTAATTACTCTGATCCCACATCCTTTTCAAGATTATTAGGCATTAAAAGAGGTTTGTCTCAAAGCAGCATGATCCTTAAACAAGTTTTTCACATACGTGAATGCTCCATTTATTTTGATTACTTTGTAATTCAGAAAGCTTATATGATCTTATTACAGAAGGAAGAACAACTCTATTGAGTTTTGCACTTTTCAAATTCAGTAAATGCTTATGAATGCAGAACTGATGCACGTCTTCACCAGATGGATCATTTCTCTTTTTCTCCTGTAGACACTACGAGCTGTTGGCAAAACATACATGATATTTTTTGTTCTGGTCATTTTTCTGGGTTCCTTCTATTTGATTAACTTGATTTTGGCTGTGGTTGCCATGGCCTATGAAGAACAAAATCAAGCAACTATGGTTGAAGCAGAACAGAGGGAGGCAGACTTGCAGCAGATGCTTGAACAGCTGAGGAAGCAGCAAGAAGAAGCTCAGGTATTTTCTAACAAGAGTTTGAGCTTTAGTGTATTCCTTTGCATGCTATTCATTCAAAACAAAACCAATAATTGAATTAACATTAAGAAAAAGTTGTTCATTTACATACCTCACAAGTACTTTAGACTGCTTTCTCTATGGCTATTGCGTTTTTAAATGTCTAAAGCAGTAATAAATTTCTGAACTGAGAACAAAAAGTACTCCCCAAGTCAGAATGATAGTTTTGAAATAAATATTTCTTATCTAGGGGTAATATCCTGTAACCTGTCCTGATGATTTTTCAAATTCTCAGCTTAGAAATAATTACAATACTTGTGAAATACTTGTCAAGCCTTGAGTAAAGTTTAAAATATTTTTATTCATAAATTTCTGACTAATTTTTACTACTTGTATAACCACCAGTGAATCAAAGACTGGAAGCAGTACCCCAGAGTTTTCTCCGCAAAGCAGCTTAAGGAAGCTGTTACTTACAATAACGGTTAAAATTATTTTACTAAATTAATACAGACTGAAGTATGACTCTGTTTAGCTCTTTTGTTTGCAGTTGCATTCACTATAAATAATAAATTTATTAACTTTCAAGTATTTTCTAATGAACTTTGTGGCAGAATGCTGTACACAATGCAGACTGACTCCATGATATGTATGCAAAGTAGAACTCCATTTGAACAGCAACTTTTGTAACTGACCTTTTACTGTAACTCATATTACAGAATTACATTTGAAGTTTTGCACAAATCCATGTAGGCTTTTGTCACTCATCTAGAAGTAATTTGATATAAATCTTAAGAACAAGGACTATAGGTTTCTTTAAAAAATGGTGTGATTTGTAAAGCATCACATTAAATAATTGCTGTGGCAGGCAATAGCAGCAGCTGCAGCAGAGATGACTGAGTACAGTGGTGAAAGTGGGACTGGTGGACGCTCAGATAGTTCTTCAGAAGCATCCAAGCTTAGCTCAAAAAGTGCCAAAGAAAGGAGAAATAGAAGGAAGAAAAGAAGGCAGAGGGAGCTCTCTGGAGAAGAGGAGGACATGAAGGATGAAAAGATTCCAAAATCTGAATCAGATGGAAGTATCAAAAGGAAAGGTTTCCGTTTTTCTTTCGATGGGAGCAGACTTGCTTATGGGAAGCCATTCATATCACCCCACCAGGTACTGTGAATAGTGCAGTTGTAATTTTGTGGGTTCGTGAGATAACTGTAATATCCAACAAACTTCACTACATCTTTGCAAAGTAATACAACCAAGGAAAAATAATATTGCATTGTTTTTAAATACCAACTTACTGTTGGTATTATTTTCTAGATTGTACCTAAACAAGTGTTTTGAGGATCCAGTGGGTCTTAACATGCACAGCAGCATTGCATTTTCCTAGTTAATTTGAAATAGGAATCCCTTTTTACATCATAAAAGGAAAATTTAAGTGTATTGTATAAGTGTAGAAGACTAAGGGTATTGATATCTTTTAACATAATGCATGATCTATGTGGATCATTAGAATTTCTAGAAGTCTTGATTTTTCTCTTTAATACAGAGATGAAAAATACTGTGGCCTTATGCATGTTAATTTTTTTTCTCTCCAATAATTTCTTTAGGTATACCGTAAATTGACCCATTCAGATGACTTTAATCTCTAGTGCATATGTCTGAAATCTACCTAAGGCAGTGTATTAAAAATAACACTGGCAGATTCCTGGGGAATATAAATTACTATTTTTTAAATATATAGACATGCATTTTGTATATTTAAAATCTTCAGCTGGTCATTTTGTTTGTTTCCTTTGCAGTCTTTACTGAGTGTTCGTGGCTCCCTGTTTTCTCCTAGACGTAGCAGCAGAACAAGTCTTTTCAGTTTTAGAGAATACGGAAGAGAGATAGGATCTGAAAATGACTTTGCTGATGATGAGCACAGCACGTTTGAGGATAATGGGAGCAGAAGAGGCTCTCTCTTTTTGCCACGCAGACATGGTGAACGGCGCAGTAGTAACATTAGTCAGGCCAGTAGATCGTCAAGAAGGCTGTTTCCAGTGAACGGGAAGATGCACAGCACTGTGGATTGCAATGGGGTGGTTTCCTTAGTGGATGGACCACCAGGTCTGTTGTCACCTACTGGACAGCTTCTGCCAGAGGTGATAATAGATAAACCAACAACTGATGACAATGTAAGAAAGTTTTAAATTACTCCAGGTTTCATGACCCTTCTTTATTGCACCTGGCCATGTTTTAATGGAATGAAATGCTTTGAAAATGGTTAACAAGTTCTGAATGCTTTTGCATATCTTACTGTAATGAAATGGGTTTATGGTGATTTCACTCAAAAATGAGAGGCTGAAGCATGAAAATGAAAGAGAACAAAGTAGCAGATTTTTATATACCTGCAGAGCAAGGATATGCATGCACCTGCATAGTGAATCAAATTAGTAATGTTCCATTGCTAAATCTGTTTTAGAATCCAAAATAGGGTGCTCAACTTTCTAAACATTCTGCATATTATTATGTTGGTTTGAATTTTTATCTTTCCTTACGCTTTTAGCCTCCCTTCAAATGTATTTCCTAATTCTCTATCAGTAACCTGCTGGTTCTACTTTTTTCCCCATCCATATATTTGGTATTGTGCAAATGTAGCATAGCCTTTAAGATTATGTTGACATTTTAGAAGTTCTGAAGGCCTTCTTTTTCTCCTGGGTCTCTGAGATGATCTGAGTTTCTCACTGCCTAGGATCAGGGTATAATTAAAAAAAAAAAAAAGTACATGCAGATTCATCCATTTCTTCCTCTGGACAGTTTTCCCTTTTCCCTCAGTCTGCTTTAGGAATGGAACAGAGAGATCTGTTGCATTTTTTTTTTTTCCTAGAAACCTTCTTTTACTGAAACAAAAATTTTTACTTGGGTCACAGCATCTGAAAGTACATCAGCCAGATTCCTACAGTTATCAGCCAAAATCCTTAGAGTTATAATCTTTTTGCTGTTTATTATACTTTAATTTTCATGCAATTATTTAATTTACTGAAAAAAATCTAGCCATGCTCATGCATTCAAAACTTCTTTATAATTGAGGTCTGGTCAATTATATGACTATAACACAGCTTTCAATGTTTTTAATAAAATACTTTAAAAAAAATTATTCATTTTTCGGGTCAGTTAAGTTGGACTTTTGTTTCTTTAGTTGAAATTCATAAAATAAATCAGAGATGATAGCTATGAAAGGTAAAATATATCCTTTAAATTAGTTTTGAATGGGTATGGAGATCAAGACCGATCTTTTTAGAGAATTTAGAGAATTATTGTTATTGCAGAAAACTTCCTAGTATAAATCACTTACTATAAGTATTTTGTGGTTGAACTAGTTTAAAAGTGAAATATTGGTAGAGAAATCATGGAACTGGGAACTGGGAATTTTTCCAATTCTAGTGCTGCAGCCAAGTTTCCTCGGCTATGTCTAATGTGGAGTTAATAGTAGTTAACTAAAATGCAGTGGTAATCTGGGAACTTAATATCAAAATCTTGTTTTAGTATTTTATAAGTATTAACAGTATTCAGAAGTACAACATGAAAATAGTAGTTAAAAAAAAAATACTAGGCTTATGTTATGTATAATGGGAAAAAATCTGATGTAACGGCACTTAAATACAAAACTTCACGTATCATGAATTCATTGAAACTGAAGTCTTTCTGATACCTGTTTTGCAGTATTTATAGAGTTGAATTTAATTTATGCCCCTCTTTTTTTATAGAGCACTACTACAGAAATAGAAATAAAAAAGAGGCGTACAAGTTCTTACCAAATACCAGTGGAGTTGCTGGAGGATCCCAGCTTAAGGCAAAGAGCCATGAGTATAGCTGGCATTATCACGAATACAATGGAAGGTATGTTATAACTGCAGGTGCATGAACTTTCTTGACATAGTCTTAGACTTGCTTGAAGGTATTATATCACAGTGCAAATACAGAAGGCAAAAAATATGTAGCCATTGCAAATACATAAACTGAATAATAGAACAAAAGTGCATATGTACAGTGAAAAAAGAAATGAAGGAATCTGATAAGCAGGCTAAACTAAGAAACATGTTCTAATTAAAATAGATAATATGTATGTGTTTTATAGTAGTTATTCACATTTAGCAATACGATTACTGGAAGAAATGCCTTGTGATAGATTTTTCACTAACTATACTGTAAAAATGTTACAGAAAATTAAAGGCAAGGCCTTATTTAATAAGGAGAAAGAAATTATTAGTAAAATTATTTGGAACAGTGAAATTGTTGAATAAGCTTGACTAGTTTTCAGAAACATATTTATGGTGAAATTAATCTTATTTTTCCCAAAAATAAATATTTAGAAATTTGAGAGGACTGTGAAGTTGGAAGTTCTACTGAGAAAACTATCCCTAAGTGCAAGCATAAATAGTGGGGTTTTTTTAAACAGGATTGTATGATATTAAAAATAGACAACTTTTTCAATTATTACCTCAAAACTGTTTTTTCTTCTAGTCTTCTAAAACCTTTTCAGTCAGCAACAATAATTTCAGTTCATGGAAATCTGAGGAGGTTCCTCCAAAGATCTTTAATGATTCAGATAAATATTAAAACCTGAAAAAGCAGATAAACAAAAATTTATCTCTCTTTCTCCAAAAGTTGTTCACTATACGTTTCTTTTTTTCCCAGAACTTGAAGAATCCAGACAAAAATGTCCACCTTGCTGGTATAAGTTTGCCCACACTTTCTTAATTTGGAATTGTTGGGAGCCCTGGTTAAAAGTAAAGAATGTAGTTGAATTTATTGTAATGGATCCATTTGTTGATCTGGCTATCACTGTTTGCATAATTTTAAACACACTGTTTATGGCCATGGAACATTATCCAATGACTGATGAATTCAATAATGTACTTAAAATAGGTAATCAGGTAAGTCCATCAAACTATATAATTTGATACAGTTCAAACCTGGTTTCTCTTTGAAATAGAATTACTTTTATTATTTTTATTATCATCCCATAAAATAACTCTTAAAGCTTAATTGTACTAAAAATAGTCTAAAAATAGTATTTGAGATATATTGTATGTAAGAATTTGATTTCTATATAAAAACTTATGCAAATGGGTTTTTCAACAACCAGTTTGAATGACACAAAACCAAAAGAAATCTCACTTGTTTTTGTTTAGTATTACAAAAACAGTAGGAGCCAAATTAGATCCTTTCTACTGTAAGTATCATTGACAACACAAGAGTTGGGTGTTATTTTGGATTATTATTTGCACTGTTATTTTTGTATTTCCATGAAGAATGTTGCTTTGATTGGTCCATACCAGTTTGGAAGGCAAAGAATATGTGACTTCCTCCAAGAGTGTCTGGTGGTACAATTTGGTTTTGTTCCCTAGTGGACACAGTCTGTAGGCTGGGTTTGGGGTGGTTGTTTGGATTGTTTTATAATGGCAATAATATAGATAATGTTATCTGCTATACTTCTTAACCTGTGCTTATTGTAAGTAGTAATTCTGGTGATTATGATGTAGCAAAATAATAAAACAATTTGGTAATTAGAATATATTAAATTCTAGTAAGTGTTGGGAATATATTCAGGTTTAAGTCCAGAGTTATTAATGTGTCAACATTTAAATTGCATGCTGTGTTTTTTTTTAGCCAATACAGACATCGTTCAATGTTTTAATCTTAACCTGGAGTCAGAGATTATTTACATGGAAGATAATCGTGTCATGGTGCTCTTTAAAATAGATTCAGGATGTATTTGACGAGAAAGACAGGGAAGATGAATAGGTTAGGATCAATAGCTGTTGCAGAGGGTTGTCTTGTGATCATGCCTGTGTGCTTTACCCAGGAAACACAACCATTTTTAACTTTCATATGTCATGAAGTAGATTAATATTAATTAATTTTGAGCTGTGTGAGTAGAAGTGTTCCTTCATGCTGATAAGAATTTGTGTTTCCTCCCAGTCAGCTAAAATGCCACTATAAACCAGGTGTAGTTTCAGCAGTTGATTTCTTGCTGTTTGAACTGTGTAGCACTATCTTTTAAGGTTTTTCAGATGCTCCTGATTTTTTTAAGTTCATTCATCTTTCTTGTAAAAGATAATAATTTATGCAGTTCTGTAGATGCAGGTCTACATAGATCTGGGCATATATCTTCATAGAGCTGGACATAGATCTACAGTAAATACAATTAATTTATTCCAGAGGTGTTAGCCTTCTTCAGAAGGCTTCAGAGGCAGAAAGGAGTTTTACTTCAAACATGTGCCTCGGCATAATTGGCCTTTCTTTTTGGCAGCTAGAGAGAGAAGATATGCTTATTGTATCTGTGAGTTCTCATGAAGACCTCATTTAATAGCACATTCATCTTTTTCCACACACCTTTGTTAAAGCAGCTTCCATCTGTGGCAAGACCAATTGTTACCTTGCTGAGGAAAGTTTTAGACGGACGGCAGATATGAGAGGCAATCAGGAGGCCCATTAGGAATAGTTGTATTCTTCACTAGTCACTAAATGTATCTTGGGTTTAACTAAAGTTAACAGAGTTACACTACAGCTCATTCTGATGTTGCCACTTACCTTCTCTGTGAGGTTCAGCTTGTGATAATTTTCCTTACTGACATCCTGCTGTAAGAGGGTTGTTCCTTCTTACGTAAGTTGTTATCTGCTAGTTCAACTTATTCATACTCATCTATAAAGTAACAATAAACATTCTTCTTTCAGGTTTTTACTGGAATTTTTGCAGCAGAAATGGTTCTTAAGATAATTGCCATGCATCCTTTTTATTATTTCCAAGTTGGCTGGAATATTTTCGATAGTTTTATAGTTACCCTTAGTTTGGTGGAGCTTTTTCTGTCAAATGTGGATGGATTATCCGTTCTCCGATCATTCAGATTGGTAAATAAATTAGTGATAATAATATATCTGCATTAATTAGTGCATTATGTTTGTATTTTAACTGTACTCATGTAATAAGACACTTTTTAGTAATATGTATATTTTTTGCTAAATGTCATAGGATATCTCTGCAAGTATGTTTTACAAAATTATTTATGTTATCACTGAATACTATGTACCATTTTATGGTTCAGAAGCAACTAAGTATTTTTTCAAGGGGAAGAATAATAGTTTTATTGTAAGTGTTTTAACATGGATGGGTAAAGCACAGTGAAGAGTACAGTCTATTTAGTGCATACTGAGAGAGATAAATAAATATTTGTAGTCTTCTGTCTACTTCCATACCTGGAAATTGCAAGAGGACTAGAAGTGATGTTTAAAATGTAGGAATTATAAAATTAATATTAATTTTAAAAAAGATTGCTTTCCCCCCAAACAAAAAAGGAGTGCTTTATTTTATTAGAAAAATATTTTTATTTTATAAATGAGAGATTAACTACGAGACATTCCTCCCCTATAATCTCTTTCCATTTTGCATTTCCATTTTGCTTTTATCTGAAAACAGTATTTAATACCTTTTTTATTTTGGGTGGGTTATGGGTAAGAAAGAATGAATTATACTTTTTCCCCTTCATAAGTTAAAATGTTGGACTTATAGCTTGTGTTTGGCTTTTAGTTCCTGACTGTGGGTCTGTCTGATTCTTTTTAAATTTGTTGGAGGCAATATTCTTTTGGAAGACCCCATTCTTTGAGGATTTCAGAATCCTTTATTTTCCTTCAGTAGAATCCTATTGAGCTTTATTTTTTAAAAAATTCTTTTTTGCACATAATGGTGGAGATATTTGCCATGTTCAGAATTCACTACCTGAACAAATTCAACCAGCAGTTTCTTTAATGTAGAAAAGAATACAGATATGCTACACAAAAATGAGCAAAGTCTAACGTGTATTAAGCTTTAAAAGTGTGGAATTTATGAAACTCCTGTTTCTGTGTAAGTTACGGTTGTTGGAATTATGTTGAAGTTTTTTCTTTTTGTTACTGCTGAGAGTCACTGGTTCATAATCTGTTTATTTCTGTAGCATTTTTGTAAGTACTGCAAATAATGTATTTTTTTTGTTTGTTTTTCAGTTGCGAGTTTTCAAATTGGCAAAATCTTGGCCAACACTAAATATGCTGATAAAAATTATTGGCAACTCAGTGGGGGCTCTGGGGAATCTGACCCTGGTGCTGGCCATCATTGTGTTCATTTTCGCTGTGGTTGGAATGCAGCTGTTTGGGAAGAGCTACAAGGAATGTGTCTGCAAGATCTCTAGCAACTGCGAACTTCCACGCTGGCACATGAATGATTTTTTCCACTCTTTCTTGATTGTGTTTCGAGTGCTGTGTGGAGAATGGATAGAAACGATGTGGGACTGCATGGAAGTTGCAGGCCAACCAATGTGCCTTACTGTCTTCATGATGGTCATGGTGATTGGAAACCTAGTGGTATGTAGCCAAAAGAATTTGAGAATTCATTTAGAGAAAGAATGGTAACAGAACCAGTAATGAAGATTTTAAGCCCTATTAAATGTGTTATTTAAATATGCTTTTTATGATTTTGAATTTGCTACAAGTATGGGTTCTGAAATAGAGTTTCCTGTTTGTTAGATTATTGATCCTATATAGAATCTTCAGCTTGGAGGATGGGCCCCCTCAGGGGTCTGGAGTGAAATTCAGAGGATATGGGTGAGAGAGAAGCATTGTGTGTTAGGGTTTTTGTGGAATACTCCTTGTTACAGAGTTAGAGAGAGAGAGAGAAGGGCAAAGGCACCCCAAGTGTTACGCTCCCAGGATGGTAGTTTGCTGTTTGCAGAAGAGAACATACCGGGGCCTTTTCTATCTAACTGATTGAGGCATCGCTTCCAATCATACATAGCCAGGTTGTTGGGTTTTTTTATTTTTCCTGTTCTCTCCTGTCTAAAAGACCACTTTAACATTCTTAGACTCTGAAATTTAAGCCATTTTGAGCCCTGCTTGCTGGACAGCCAACTTTTTACGCAAATGGGGTAAGGAAACTTGAATTGGAAGGCAACAGTTCTGCAGAAAAAACAGGTTCAAATACTTCACGTTTTCCTTCACCTCTTCACCTTTTTGCTTCTTGTTTTTTAAGTGCTTTTTACAGACACTTTTAAAGTGGTCTGTATTATATCTTCTCTTTGAGAGGAAAGCATCAGATCTCTACCAGTTTTTACATTACCATGTAAAAATTTGTCTTTTAAAATATGTTTTATATTTATTAACTCACCAGTATTTGAGGCCTTCATTGCTCTGCCTTTTGTGCTGTTTTTCTCGTTGCCTACTGAGTCTTCCTCTATTATTTTACATCTTTTCTTTAGGCAACTGTCAGTAGCAAAAGAGATTTTAAATTAGCCATACTGGAGGCATTCTTTAGGAATAAAATTTCTAACAGGAATAAGCTAATTATCTTTAAACCAATAATGCATTGCTAATGGTAGCACAGCCACTTGCTCCAGGATTTTCTGCAAATCTGTTGCCTTATAAAGAAGACAACTGTGAAATTGGTTGACCAAACAAAACATCCTCCTTAAAGTTTTCTAAACCAGAGGATAGAACTTTGTGGAATGAAGAATCCATCTCTGTGAATTTTTCCACAGTATATACTGTATTATGATTTTATATGATAGCTCTAGTAGAATTCTGTACATGAGTAGACAATCCCTGATGTATGTTCAGGCCTCTGTTATCCAGTTGTCTTTTTGTGTTCCCAACACATAGTTTTTACCCTGTTGTCTTCAAAGCTGTATGGAACAGCTGATCTGAAGGCTTTAAGAGCTGGTACTCTGCTTCTTTGGCTATCTTAGTACCATCTGAGCTTCTGGTAAACTCTGGGCTTGTATAACTGGTATTTGTTCTATGTTTTGTCTTGCCATGGGAAGAGGATGACTTGGGGGTTAGGAGACAGGGTGTGCTTTACAGTTTTGTCGCATGCAGTAAAATATTTGTCTGAGTTTGGACCGGTGTTTAAGAAAGCTGTTTTCTGCACAGATCAGCTATGTCTTCTGTTGCAGAGTGCTTCCCTGTGCCAGAGAAGTAAACACTTTGGATCTGTTCAGTCAGTACCAAAGAATCATTAATTTCTGACCTTCTACAATCATGAGCATAAAAAGAATTTACAAGTGTCTTCGTAGTCATACAGCAATGCAAAACCGCCTGCACTGGAGTATAGGACAGGTGTTGTGCTTAAATTGCATTTACATTTTACTTACTGTGTAATTTCCAGAATCATATACAGCAAAGGAAAACATGTGAAGCCTAAGTTCATAATGGGTGATAGAAGAAGCGTGTGAATGAAAAATTAAGTGAGAAAATTCAGCTGTATTGTCTTTTTTTTTTTTTCCTCTTTTTTAGGTATTGAACCTTTTTCTGGCCTTGCTGCTGAGTTCATTTAGTTCAGACAGCCTTTCTCCTACAGACGATGATAATGAAATGAACAACTTACAGATTGCTGTTGCAAGAATTCAGAAGGGAATAGGTTATGTGAAGAAAAAAGCAGGTGAATGTGTCCAAAAGTGTTGTAAAGGGAAACCAGCTGTTGTAAATCAAAGAACAGCAACTGATCAGTTGAATGATGAGAGAGACCGTTGCATTACCAACTGTACCGTCGCTGAAATAAGGATAGATACGAATTATCACAAAAATGAGAATGGAATGGCCACTGTTATAGGTGGCAGTGATTACACATCATTCATAAACAACCCAAGCCTTACTGTTACAGTACCAATAGCTGTTGGAGAATCTGATTTTGAACATCTAAATACAGAAGAGTTTAGCAGTGACTCCGATTTGGAGGAAAGCAAGGAGGTAAAATTTAAATGTATTATATTATGTATTATATTATTATGTATTGTATTATATTATTTATATTATATATTGTGAATGAATTATACTGATTGTATTCTTTCATAGTATGGCTCTTCCTCCTTAGAAAACAAATGATTTGAGATTGTTGGACTGTACTGAGAGTGAATAAACTGAAGTGGAAAAGTGGGGCTACAAAGAGTAGGAAATCCAGGCAGGACTGTATATACAAACCCATTTATAAAAGGGTTTTGAAAAACAAGCTTTTCTAAATTTTTAGTGGGATAGACAAACTAGCATATATGTACAGAATAAGCAGAGATGAAAGACTTTTTTTTAATATAATCATATTTCCATGAAGTGAGGATGAAAATAAACTGCTATTTTAAAAGATTAGAGGAGATATTAATAAGAATATTAACACCCTTTTCATTTGATTTTTAAAGCTCACTGAGTTCTACAGAAATCAGCATCATTTGTATTGCATAATCTAACAGAGGTGCTAACTCAGGCTAATGAGAGCAATAACAACAGTTTTTGAGTTCTGAAGTAAACGTGATGGGGGAAAGCCAAGGGAACAATGCCAGTAGTATAAGGTGAATAGGACAGGTAAAAATGATGAGAAAAAATAGCATTACTGAAAGAAAAGATACTAGTTTCTTGCTTGTTGGTGGGAGTCTTGAACCAGTCACTTCAAAGACAGCTGCCTGACCTTAAACTGGGTCAGCTTTAGGAAGGTAGTCATTTGTCAGCAGCTGCAGACTGAGGGGGAAAGCAAAATCATGGATTTCAGCAGGATCCTGAGAGACTCTGAAAATTCAGATTGCTATGCAGTGGCTCCAATACAGACTGTGCCTGGTATCAACTCCCTTGGCACCTGAGGACACAAGGGTATTATGGAGTGTCACTCTTATGCAGACAACTCCAGCCTGGGTTGGTTTGTCTGGATTGTTTTGTTTTCTTTTGGGGTTTTTTTATTTGTTTGATTGTGGGCTTTTATGCTTTTGGTTGTTTTGAACTGGCAATGAATTTGCCCATATTGTTTCCAAATTTTAGAAAATAAGTTTGTTCTAGCAAAGTGTAGTTAAATTAAACTTAAATTTGAAAGGTGTAATAAGGTGACTCTTTAGGTGTTTCTTTTATCACCTAGAGTGCAGTGTTCAATAGTATTACACTCATTTTTTACTTCAGCAGCTCATTTTCTGACACTTGATTTGCTTCATGGTTTTTTTGGAGGTTCTGTTGCTCCATATGTTATGTTGACCTCTCAGTTGAGAAGACAATATTCATAATTGTTTTAAAGTATTAACTGTGCTTTGTAAGGAAGCTATAATGTTTACTGAACAGCTGCTAAATCTTTTACGTATTATTAGTCTGAATAAAGGATACTGGCCGCCTTAGTGTGTTTTAATACAACTTGGATTCATGGAAGTAGTATCTGATGAACCCAGGTAGTTTACTCTTGCTCTGATAACTGTGTTAAATCTAGCCCTTACCTGGAAATTATCCAGCAATTTAAGACACCTCATTCTTCACTATTTTATATTTAAGAATTGGTTAACAAAATTATGCATTCTCACCTCTGATATTCAAGATTAAACATAAGCCTTTGCTTTTTATAAGATACTATTATCTAATATTAATTTTAACCCACTCAAATTTGGAAAAGTAGATAAGGCTTGGCATAGTTGAAAGACAGTCATAGGAGATATGTAAATTAACAACAAAAAAACATTTCATATACACTAGTTCATAGTCAGTAAAGAAATTGTCTTTCATTTTGTAGATTATTTCATTTCTGTCTTTCAGACTTTCCCGTTAAATGGGAACAGTTTATGTTGGAGTTGTTAGATAGCTATACATTATTTGATGAGCCTTTGAGAAGTCATTGGTGAGAAGTGAGATTAGATTTATACCACAACACTAATAAAAGATAGATGTGAGGTACTTGGGAGGTGACAGGTTCATTACTAGGCATGGGTTTTTGTTTTTACATTGCTATATAACTGTTACAATCCATAATGCACCCTAAAATAGCAGAAACTTTTTTTAGAGTCATGAAGTTAAAATGCTGGGAAAAATTGTTTACCCCAAAATTTTCATGTTTGACCTGGTATGATTGATTTTTTGTTTTGTTTTGTTTTGCCCATGACTTCTTTCTGAAAGTGTATCCTAGATAACATATTTAGATTCTAGTGAAGACCATGAATAACCCTGAAAATTAAATGCAAGGAAAAATATATTTCTGTTATTTTAATAGTCTAACTACTACCATTTAGAGGATGCTTAAAGCTGTAATATACATAGTGTGGGTGTATCTGTCTTTTCAGTTTGGAGGTTTTGGGGAGGGAGGGGGAGGGAGGGGTTTGGGTTTTTTCGGGGTTTTGTGGGTTCTTTTTAAGTTCAGGCCCAAGTCCGATATACATCTGTGAGCTTCAATATCCTGCTAGTTTTAACTCTTTCAGTATGTCTTTGTATATGGTTAAAGCTCTAATCAACAGCTATAAATGTTATGTTTTGCAAATGTGTGACATACCTAGAAAACACATCTTTAATAAGTAGGAATCCATACTTCTGCTGTTTCCAGAATCAACCAACCTAAAGGGTACCGTGTTTTAACTTCATTACGTACCATTCTTACCTCTCACAGGAGTAAAATCAAGCTGGATCAGTCAAGAATGCAGATCTGGTGCTTTGTAACCAGGCAGAGCAACGTGTCAGCATGTTTACACAGGTTACCTAAACAAATCATACATATATGATCACTTTTGAGATTGATTGGCCTGCATGCTACTCAGCTACAATATATTTTTCCCCATCCATTGCAATATAGTGGAAACATGCAAAGCCGCTCTGTAAACTGAGTCCCATGACTCAAGTCACAGCATGGTGGAGGGCAACCCCAACATGTTTCTTTCTCCTTGTTACATCTTTGGTATTTTCTGTGCTACTTCTGTGGCATAACCTGCATGCTTTGTAGGTTTTTATTATTGTTAACTGAATTATTAAGTATCGAGACTGTTCAAGTTTACAGAAGGTTAACAGCCTATGATTTTATGAAAATGGAAAGGTAATCTTCACTTGACTTTTTCTGTTCATCTGTTGAACCATATTTTTAGCTGTCTTGTAATTATAAACATTTTCTGATCATGTTCATTTGAACAATGCCTTTGTGATATTACATATATGCAGTTACTTGTATGCTAAAATGTTTATATGTTTTGATATAAATTGTTTCATGTTTGTTCACAATGTTTTTATAATTTACATTCCAGCTTTCTCATATAAGAGAAGCTAAAATATAGGATGAAGGATACACTCCTGCGAACAAACATAACCTTTTTGTATACATATGCATAGTCCTTCTGAATATGGATGTAATAACTTAGTTATATTCTACTCATGAAGTTTGTGTATGTCTGCAAGATTGGAAGTTAGGGAATCATTTATATCAGTTTTGCTCTTCATCGTCACTAATTGTTTCTTTATGAACTTAATCCAGTTGCTTTATTTTTAGAAAGACAGATGTAAAACATAATTTCAAGCAAAAATTCTATATAGGATTCTATGTAAGTGTCTAAATAAATCTGTGTTTTAGAATGATATAAATAAGGAAGTGTAACCAAGAAAGAAATATAAAAATTAGGAAAATGCAGGGTAAAGCTAAAGTTAAGACAATTGTTAAAAAGACAAAATAGGAACTAGTACCCTCCTGAATGTCTAAACTCCAGAACTGTAAAACAAACCTTAATTTTACCAAACTATGTGTTTCTTATTCCTGATGATCTTGTCTGAATAGTTGGGCAGTTCTGCTCCTTGCCATTTAGGGGTCACTGAGGTATTCCTTTTCCAAATACAAATTCTGTTCACGTGGTTTTGTTGTGGAATCCTGCATTATCTTTCATGTTTTCTTTTGCACTGTATTATATATCGGAAATATTTCAGGTCTCACTTTTGTGCCCAGGGGACCTGTAAGGTATTCAGAAAGATGGAATGGGAAAGTATCTTTCTAAGGGTTTTTAAAAAACATTTTAGAAAAGGTACTTAGGGGAGAGTAGAATGTGGTAGTATCCCATCCTCCTGGGTGCTAAGTATGGGGGGATGGTGCTGATTTGATGGATACTGTTTATGTGATGCTGCTCCTTCTTTGGACTTCTGCTGTCATGAATCTGGACAGGTGTAAAATAGCATGCAAAATATTAAACCAGGGCCTTGTAATCATTTGAAAACTTGAATGTTTTTCATTTGGATGTCACGTTGTTTTACTGTAAACTTCCTTACATTAAAAAAAGGTGATGCTTTTTTTAAAATTTAATAGATATGCATGCCATATTTTTTTTTCTAAGAGTAGGAGAGGTAGGTTTTGGTTTTAGTTTGGTGAAAAAAACCTAAGTATTTTCTATGGACAATACTTTTGGTTTCTTTAAAGGGTAAATTGCAAGCTTTATTTATAGACATACTTTTATTCTTTCAGGAAAAGATAAAAAGATCTCAATAAAAGTGACTTTACCAGCTGTGCTTAAGCTGAAGAGTACCATACTCAGTGATAAGTCAAGCTGATGTAGTAAAGATGATTACAAAAAATGTGCTTTGTGTCCTTTTTGTTGTTTAATTAACAGTTTGGACTAAATGTTAAAATGAGATTGTTTTTATTGAAGAAGTATTTCCTGCTGAAAATAGATCTGATTAAGCAGGAAAATATTCAACTAATAGAATATAAGTGGTTTAACACAGGTGCACTGAGGTTTTCTGTTGCATTTCTACGTAGTCGTAGTAATATTTTCAGATCCTCTTTTCTAAGAGGTTCCTGAACATACTCTCCAAAGCACTGTTGTCAACAACTGTCTTCCACATTTTACTGCAGTTCTTCATCTCCTTCTCCAGTGCAAAAAGTCTCAGTCTACTTAAATTATTAAAAAAAAAAAAAAAAAAAAGAGAGAGATCCTTAGTAAATGAGAAGATGAGAATAAGCAGCACAGTATTCCTTTTGGGTTTGTTTTGGTTTCTGGTTTTGGTGTGTTTTTAAATTACACAAGACAGTGTTTCTCTTTTATTCCTCCTATTAACAGCTGTATTGCTGGTATGTTCTTTGCTTTGGAGGTTGGGAAACATATCAGATTTTCCTTTACTATTTGTATATCAAAATGTGAATGACTTATAAGTTGAATGCACAGTAGGTTACACCATGTGAATAAAAAGTGGCCTACTTATTATTAGTCCTTATTACAGAATTTTCTTTAAAGTCATTATCTGCAATTTTGTGTACGTTCATTTATTATTTTTAAGATGATGCTTACTAAAGATTGACTTTACGAATTACCTCAAGCAATCACAAGTGACTTCAGTGGGACAATCTGTAGTAGTAACATTATTCTTGAACGTGTTTGTGCCATCATACCTTGACTCCTTCAGAAAAAAAAAAAGATCATAAGCTCCAAATTTTGACCTTATAACCTTACAGTAGATATTTGTATTGAAAAGTTAATGTATTCAAAATCTGAATAGCTTTTTACTGCCAACAGTGAAAAAGAAAAAAAGGTATTATATTGAGGGAATAACAAAATGTTTTAGCTGCTGATTTGCAAACATCAAGGCAGCTAATAAATTTTTGAGTATGTGAGTTGAGCCATTCAATCCAGTGTTTAGTGTATATAAAATGAGGCCTTCTTACCTTAGTTTGGTAATATTTGAACAGCAACTAAGTGCCCTGGAAGGTGAAGGATGAACATTTCTGTCTTTCCTAAGAGTCCTCTGCCTGGAGTGATTCACAAAATCAGTTAGATCTTTGTGAACATTGTACGTAGCAAAGAAACTAACTGAATTTTTAATCAGAACAGGAAGCTCTTGCATATTGCTTTTTACTGTCTGTTTTTTGGTTGTTCAATACCTTCATCTTAGTGAAAAATATGAGCACCCCACATGAAAAAGAGAACCAATGTTTAATTAAATCTGTAACTCTTTGAGCACAGGATTATATCCTACACTGTCCTTAGAAGAAAGAGGGAACCAGGCTACCTGTCCTTTATATCAAAATAGTTCATTGAGCTTCTTAATTTGATTTCTAAAGTCAAGAAAATTGCCTTTCTTAACTTAAAATAAAAAACTTCTCTAATCTCTGATTCTTCTACCATGTATTAAATGACATATATAGTTTTGCATTCTAAACATATTGATTCTTTCCAGTTCCTTTTCCATTTATGGTTGTTCATCTTTTAATGTTGTTAATTCATAAAAATCTGTATTCTTTGAGTTGAATTCATATCATCCGCTCAAACGGTGTACTAAGTAGCTTATAGTTCAAATGACCCAGGGTACTTCATGTTGTTTTTAATTTTTATTAGCAATATGACACAAAACTTCCTTACTCTTAAAAAAATATATATTTTTAAAATTAGTAATTTGATTTATAATTCAGTTCATTATTTCAGTTTACCCACCACTGCTGCAACATTTTGCAATATGTATGCTATGTCATGGAATGATGAAAGCAGCATAATATTAAAAAGATGGAGGTATATATTGCTATCCTCAGGTTCAATAGAATTACTGATAGGAAAAGGTGTTTGTTGTGAACATTGATATTTTAAAATTAATGCTACTAAAATGAAAAGAGGTGTTTACATTAAATATGAGTAATTTGGGGGTTCTATTCCAGATAATCAGTTTCTTGAAGTAACAGCAAAGTAGGCAATATTACTGAATCTTTTTTAATAAAAGTTAATGCAGAACGCTGGGTTACTTTTTCTTATTAAATTGTCTCTGTCTTCTTTCACAAACATAGCAAAAAAAAAAAAAATTGTTTAATACCTAAAATAATTTGGTCCTTTCACATTTTGCAGTTGAGGTATAAATATAGTTTGGATAGTGCCTGTAACTTGTCTGCTTTAATATCTTAAACGTCTCTTAATCATGCAAGTCTAGCTAAATTAGTGAAAATGGTGTTAATTCTACAAAACTGATGCTCTTTTACAACGTGTGCTTACATCATTCCCTAAGGACCATTTAGTTGTGTGAATTCATTACTGATGTTATATACTTCTTGATAATAACATTGTAAAATGTCAGAGAATGCTGTGACCAAAACTACTTTGACTTAGTTTGGTACTCTCATACTCAGATTAAGTGTACAGGACACCGCATCTTCCTTTAAAATCTCCAGATTATGGATCTTTCCAATACACATGCAGATTACAAAATAAAAAATAAATTAAGGCTTATTCTTTTATTAAGTCATTTTTTTCATGCTAATGTGATTTATGTAATTTTAATTATTAAAACAAAAACATTTTCTGGGTGTTAACTGTACGGGTGTGTGTACCAAAGTAATGGGTAGTTTCAGAATGCACAATGTAATACATATGTGCATTGGCAATAAAGAATGCAATTTAATGCCAGTTGAAATGTATTTATCATACTTTTTCCTTTTTGAAACTTATCAGTATATATGAAAAAACATAAAAGAGGTTCATATGTTAGTGATAATTATGGGTTAAGATAGGGCAGGCTTAATTTGTTTTATGAATGCATTGAGGGTGATGTTCAAATTCACATCTGAAAAAAGGTTTCATGTTAATCATGATTTTACTTTAACATTTTCCAGTCTAGATCATAAGAATGATATTAAAATGAAAAATAACTAAATTATCTGCTGTGAAAGGTAACCAAATTATATTATAAATTGTCATATATGCCAGAAGTGGTTAGCTTGCATCATACTGATGTTTAAGATGCCAGTGAAAAAGAACTGATAATTAACTTCCATTATTTTTATATTATGAATTAAAATCAGGCCTTAAAAATCTGCTACATTTTCTCACTTGGACAGCTTACACTGACAGTTCACAATCTGAAGTTTTTTGCTGTCAGGATTTACTGTTTTCTGGTTGAAGAGACTACTCTAATGAAAGTAGCTACCAACATACATCATCTTAAAGCATACAGTAGAAATGGTACTGGTTTAAAATGTAGCAAGAGAAATTGTAGTATGAAAATAACAGTAGAAACCAAAATAAATAAAATATGTATCAGAAATCTACTTGGTAGTAGTTAACTTTGATGAATGATAACGCTGTACTATTTTTAGACCAGAAATTCTGAAATTCCATGAAAGATTACATGATATGCCTTGCAATCTTCAGATAGAAAGCAGATGATTTATGCACATTTCAACAGCATTGACTGCTATATGTGGATGTTTGTGTGTATTTCTGGTGACAAATACTGTTGTTATTACTTGCGCACAGTGTTGCATGCTTAAAGTTAATTACAATTCTAAAAATGTAAATAGTAGTAAAGTATAACTGTTACTGAATTTTATTTTCAGAAGCTAAATTTTTCTAGCTCATCTGAAGGAAGTACAGTTAATTTAGCTCTTTTTGGAGAAGAAAAAGCTGAAACTGAACCAGAAAAAGCATCAGAGCTCCAGGCATGCTTTACAGAAGGTATGTCTTACAGAAGGTATGGAAATAAAATTTTGGGTTAGCAATTACATTTTGGTTGTTTGCAACAAGCATTAGCAGTTGAAGGAAGCTATTTGCTACAGCAGTCTTGTATCCTAGTTTGTCAAGTCTTATGATTAATTTTGCCGGTTGTAGATAGTTGTACTGAAGTCCATGGAGCCATTTGTGTGATGCAAAGTTAAATATGTGTGTATGTGATAATTTATAATATTTTTTAAATAAACACTAGGGCACAATTCTACAAACTTGATTCTCAGCAATGACATCCTCATTAGTGAAATCTGCAAGTCCAAACGCTCACCACTGAGAAATTTAAACCAGGATCATGTGATTACACATGGTCCCTTCATAATGCTAGAAAGCAATCCGGATGGATGATTCAGATCTTGGAAAATTTTACTTAAACAATAGAGATATTATATTGACATTACACCATTAATGAGGGAAGGGAGTGTGTAAATATAATGTGGGATGCAACAGGTGAATAAGATCTTATGTTTTTATTCAAGTAAAGAAGTCTTGCATGTCTGTCGAAGTTTTGATTTATTTTAGTTCTGTGTAGCTGTCTTTTAGGGGACTACTGAAATTTACTGTATAGGAATGTATTTCCCATTTTTGTGATAGTACAGATTTCACTTTCCTTTTAAATCAGGATTAAAATAATTCAAAACAAAATATGTTCCAGGATTAACTCTCCTATCCATGCTTTTTGATTTACTGTTATGAAGACACCTTTGACTTAGGCTAGGACTCTTGTGCTTTGAAATATTATTTCACTGATCTTTAAAAAAACAAAATTGTTTTGGAATGTTGGACTGTATTGAATATATCAAGCTCTTGATTAAAAAAACCCTACACTTCTGAAATAATTTCACATTATATTACAGTTCTTCCTTATCCTTATATTATGTGATATCTATCAATCCTAGGGCATAAGATTAATTTTTCCATAATGTAGAAATTTTGAGTAGTTGAAGATAAGGTAAATCATGCTCTTCACATTGGTAGCTGTTTTATCTGAGCTGATGAAATACAGTGTAACTTACTTGTAACATATGAACTTAACAACACTCCCAGGAAAACTAGAATACTGCCTTTGGGACCCATTAAAATCATTTAAACCTGGTTATGTTTCTATGTAATTAATCATTTTTAAAGAAACGAGGAGACTGCTATTAGCCAAGCAGATTCTGATGTTCATTGAAAACTGCCTTGAGGCCCTATGATAAGGTACGGACCTCTCCAAGGTGAGGCAGGATTCTGTGGACGGTTGCCACAAATCTGTACCACATGCAAAAGCTCTCACAATCTCCAGTTAAATCAGTTGTTTCTGTCATGAAAGAGGTATACTTAGCCCTTGAAGCAGAGGTCATTCCTCAGTATAATAAAATAAAGAGCATTTATGTCTGTGTGATTTATCTGAACCTTAGCTGAGAGTCAAAACTGCTTTTAAAAGAAGCTGCTGTTCTCTTGAACTAGTTCATGTGAAAGTTGCTATGTGTTTATGCTCTTTGTTTCTACTCCCTGACAATTCACATGTTCTTTGATTATCTGTATATAAGTGAAAAATAATTGTTAAAAATCTGTTTATAAATGAAAACTAGCTCACTCAGATGACTCTTTTTTTTTTTTTTATTCTAGTCTATTTATAGTAGTCTATGACTATTTTTTATTACTTGATGTAGCATCAGGGTAGTAGAAAAATTGTGTACATGAGAGTCTTCCTACATCCAGAGTATCAAATCGAGAAGGTAAGGATGCTCTAAGTGGCATGCAGTAATTTGAAGCGTAAATTGAAGTAATTTGCACCTCATGAAACAGGAGCTACTTAAGAGTGATTATGCTTTTTCAGGATAATGAACATTCTACCCTATAACAACTTGTCATTGTATTATTAGGCTGTATACAAAAGTTTAAATGCTGTAAAGGCAGTATGGAAAGCACAAAAGGAAGAATCTGGTGGAACCTTCGAAAAACCTGCTACAAGATAGTAGAACACAACTGGTTTGAAACATTCATTGTCTTCATGATTCTTCTCAGTAGTGGTGCTCTGGTAAGTAAAGCTTGCACCCATAGAAACAGTACCCATAAAAAATGTTTTATCAGAGGTAGTATTATAACACATATATGTTCATTAAGAAAAAAATTAAGTTGTCTTGAAAAAGTGCTTGGAACCAAATTCCCAGAAAATTTTGGGTAGTGCATATAAAATCATTAAAATTCTGCTGTCAAATAACATTCTGCAAATGAATTTTTGGTGAATACAAGTTGATATGGGTGTGTGAGGGTGCTTATGAAAAGGATTAAACTAAAAATCTTGTTTAAGAAATTAGAAAAATCATACAAAATGAATTGTATGCAATAACTGGAACAATTATTCTACTTTAAAATTGTCCCCAGAAGCAGTAGAGATACTGAATTTATCATGTTCTCAGTTAATTTTTTGCTGTAGTTTTAGTTTCAGTATTTCTAGACTGTTACATAGGAATCCTTGAATTTCTTTATACTATTCTTCGTGACATTTAGTCCTTCAGACAGATACTAAATATATGGTTCTTTTTGGTTGTTGATTGACATAGGATTTGGTATATGCTGTCATTATCTCTGCTCCTGCACCTGAAATACCATGTCCCTTCCTTCTCTGACCTTGCTGTTTGCAGGGTAGTTTCTCTCACTGTTTTAATTCAGTCCTCATACTGCCATGTGGTGTTTTGCCCTTTCTTAAGTATGTTTTCATGGAGGCACCACCAGCTTCACTGATGGGCTCAGCTGCTTCCTGGAGTGCGTCCATTGTGGAGCTGGCACAGGGCAGCCCCTGGTCTCTTCTCACAGTGGCCACCCCTGCAGCCTCCTGCTACGAAAACCTTGCCACCAACACCCAATATTGGAATTCAGCAATGATCAGCAGCAACATAATATTTGGTTGCTGTAGCTCATTATTCTCTATTGTTGGTTGAATTTTTTTAATCGGGAGACTGTCTTCTGAATGAGCCTGACTAGGCTTTTTAGGTTGATAAATTGTAATTCTCTGTTGACTATTATTGAAGTTTCTGAAAACCTTTTTGGCAACTTTAGTCATTATATTGTAGTTCCATTGTCACGCAATGATAAAATCTAAAACTCTGAAAGAATGCGATTGCAATCTCTGCTCATGCTGGCTTTTCAAGGTAAAACATCCCAAGTTGAAAGTGATTTTACTTTGCCATTTTTAATTCAGTTCTTTTGACTTAATTTGTAGTTTGCAAAGACCTATGAATATCTGACATATATATAACCCATTCTTCACAGGCCTTTGAAGATATATATATTGAACAGCGCAAAACTATAAAAATCATACTGGAATATGCTGATAAAATCTTCACTTACGTCTTTATTCTGGAAATGGTGCTAAAATGGGTTGCCTATGGTTTTCAAACTTATTTCACTAATGCTTGGTGCTGGCTGGACTTCCTGATTGTTGATGTAGGTACTATACTTTCTAAGTAGCCTATTTCTGTTGTTTAGGCAGGTCCTTTTATGTAACTCCAATCTGATACATACATATATATATATAGTGAAGAATATAAATTGGGTTTAAAATAAGAAAAAAATTACATACAGGTGAATAAGATTGCCTTGTAATTATTCAGTGAGTAACTAAATCTGCCTTTATATTTATGCTATTGTTGACTCCCTGTGTTCTGTCTATGTTTTACTGTGCTGGGTCCCAACCAGTGAGTGAGGACTACCAGCTGATTGGACTTCAGTCTTCTGGATTTGATGACAGAGAACAAGGAGGAAGCAGACACAGAAAGGAAAGGGAAGTTTATGTGAGCACATGGGGTTGGGGCAGGACAGTTGATCCTGGGCTTAATGAGTCACTGGCAAAGAACTGCAAGAGGGAATAGTATCAGAAAATCAAGACAGAAAAAGAAGAGGGGTAGGGGCAAGGAGACAGCAATTGGAGTAAAGAGAAGGATTGAGGAAAATGAAAGGTGATGGCCTATGGATCAATATAAAAAGGTGGGAATTATTCATTTGCAATCCTCATTTTGATTGTTGTGGTGCTCATTGTGTACTAGGCTGCAAGTCTAATTTCAGTGCAACTCTTCCACTTTTCATCGACACATGACTTTCTAAAGATACTTTTTTGAAAGCTGAAATTGTTTTGGTTTTGTTTGGCTCTGTCTCCAATCATAGAGAATGCCTCTTGCAGCCTCTCTGAATTCTTGTAACAAAAAAAGCGCCAAGTTTTAGATGACAGAAGTAACATTTTTCAACAAGTATGATAAAAAGTAGTGTTGAAATTGCACTCCAAAGAATTAATTAAATTAGTGACATTGCGTGGTATGTTCTTATAAAGGACTTCTTTCTCTGTGTAGACATTTGAGTGGAAATTCAACAAATGGACAGAGAAAGACTCTATTAATTAGGATGGAAATTTTGTCCCCTACCAAGAGAGTTGAAACTTAAGTAATGTTCTTTTTTAAATACATTTTTTGGAGGGAAAGACACAAGTGGTGTTTGTTATCCGTTGTTCTCATTTAACTGTGCTTCTCTTTTTAGCATCAGTTATGGGGCGGGGGTGCAGAATCCCCATTCTGATCAAATGGGCTAACTCAGTGGCATGAGATAACACATGGTTTCTCTGGGAATGCAGTTTTCTGCTTTCTTCTTTCATGTCCTCTCCATTCCTTCTGTTGTGAACACCCAATATATATTTCTACAAATTATAAAGTCAACATGTATTCCCAGAACAGATGTATTGATCTCTAAGAAGCTTAGTAAGTATAAGAGGTTCTCCCCTTTCCTTAAGATTAAATTCTGCAAAACAAGATACCCTCAATAAGGCAATGGAAAGAAAAGTTGACTGTCTTTGAGTGAGGCTGAATATATATATATTTTTTTTTTTAGATTTACTTTCTTTATGGATGTCATAGACTTCAGGGTTTTTTTTTTTTAAACTGTACTCAAATGTTAAATGAAAAAGTATGACAATTTTATGATTAATGGGAATCAGCAGCAATCATCCAGGTGGGTTTTGTCTTCTTTGCATAAAATTGTTGATGCCATGCTTTAGTCTCATTTCCTGTTAGGATTCCAAGACAGTATGTTTCCAGAACTCTTTGTGATACTTAAATTTGCATTTCTATTTGTCCATTAGAGTTGTGATTTGTGACAGGTGCGTAAATAAACAGATAACCATTAAGACATATTCAGAATTAATATCTTTGTATGAGCCTGTATTGTGAGACGTTGATCTTGAATGATATTTAAGATAAATTCTTCTTAGTAAAACATACCATATCTCCATATGGATAGGTATGGGCTATTCCTTTTTTCAGTGATTTCAGTGCTTTCATGTAGCCATCTTCATTTCTTGCTTGGAATTGCCTACATCTTATGACCCTATAGCAGCAGATCATAGAATAATTTAGGTTGGAAGGTACCTTTGGAGGTTTTCTGGTGTAGCTCCTTGCCTTGAAAGCAGGGCCAGTTTAGAAATTAGCTCTAACCTTAAGGTTAATTAGGCTGCACAGGATGATACCCAGTTTTGAATGGAGATTCTGCCATCTTAATTGGCAATCTGTTTCCAGTGTGTGACCACCTGTATTGTAAACCTGCTCTTCCCCCCACCCTATCCCCCTGAAAAAGTCAGTGGTGGTCTGCTTAGATTTTTCTGACTTTATTGACAAATTTACTTGTTACTGTTTTCAGCTAGTAGCAAGCAACTTTAACTCTTTCTCTTACTGCTGGCATTTTACCTGTTGGTTTAGGTAACAGGCAGTGCATTGCCCTCAACTGTTTGAATCTATTTTTACTTTATCTTCCTGTCTTATGCCTTTATGCAGCTAAACATTGAACAAATTTGCCATACCAGTACCAGTCTAATTAAATGTTTCACAGTGAGGCAACATGTTATAGGATCTTTCTAGGCAAACTATTCTGTACCTGGTGGTCTAAACTGTCCAGCTGTCCCCTCTTTGGGAAAGAATTTATAGCATACAAACAGAAATTCTTGCCCATTGTGATGTTCGTAGTGTTTCCAGAAAAGGATAATTAGCCCCAAAACAAGTACACATGCCAGTTTTCCTCAGCCTTCCATGTGCAAGTTCAAAGGGTATAATGAAAAAGAACAAACATGGGTTTGTGTAGTATTTGACAGCTTGCTTGAACTACCCTTGGAGGAAAGAAATCTGCATGAGACTTCTCGTGTAAATGCAACAGGAGACAACCATCTGGTGTGGAAGACTCAGTGAGGAAAGAAGTCATTGACTCTCACCAGAAAACAGCAGGACAATCAGCTTTTGAGCTGTTAATTGTACTGAAGGCTTCAAAAATTATTGTGGATTAGACCCTGTCTTCTGCAAGAGTAATAATATTAAAAGAGGAAATTAATCTCAAGGCATATTAATTGTCCAAAACACAAGCAGTTTAACAAATCCAAAGATGTTTCCACCTTACGTTAACAATGTTCTTTTCTGCAAATGCCCCATTTTGTAGTTACAAGAACAGAAAGTTGAAATGAAGCTGAGGATGGATTCTGTCTCACATGTATCGTCACAGTGTGATTTTTGCATTTCCCTTTCTTTTTGTTACAATACACCTTTTGAATTTACTGTATTGGTGAAAGTATATAATATTACTTTCTAATTTTACATCACAGAAATGTTACAGTTAGCACTTTTGTATGTGGAAGACAGTTCAGAGCTGGTATCAGGAGTTGTTCAAACCACGATCATACATAAGGAAAAGGAGGAAATTATTTAAATAAATAAATAAATGCTTGTATGCACATGCATACACATCCACAGATGGTACCAGAAAACTTAAACTTTAATTGCCATCAGCACCACGTGATGAGATGAACTATCCTCCTTCTCCTTTCTCCCCTCCCCCAAAAAAAAGAAAGCAGATATGTTAAACTGTATTTTAGTTTCCAAAGAAAGATAAAATTACAGCATCGTTAAGTAGAGATGTGCTAATTTTGCAGGAAGAGGATTTCTTGCAACACAAATAAGCAAATATAATTTAATTATCTAAGAAAATATGGTTATCTGACAGGAATACTTGAAACAGATTTTTCTGTATCTTCTCTCAAATTAGAGAGAATTAGAAAAGTAAGGCGTAATGATCTTAAGGTCTTGATGGATTCATACAGATTAGTGCTTTCTATGCTAAATGTTCGTCTAGGATTTGAATTTAAAGAAGGCACAGTCTTCTGAAACTTGAGTATTATAGTTGAGTTTGTATACGAAATCAGATTGGTGGCATAAACAAAGGTCATTCCGCTCAGTGAATGTGTTCTTTTTCTGGATCTTCTAGTTTTCTTTTTTCCTATTTTAAATGAAATTTTCTTCTCTTGAACTACATGGCCTAATTATAATTACTTCAGCAACTGAATTATCTAAAGTTTTAGATGGGTTATTTCACAAATACAGGTATATAGTCACCATGATAAACCATTGTAGTGATCATTGACTTGTATGTCATATATTGCACAGATGCTAAGTTCCCTAAGTTAATTTTATCTAGTTTCTGTGATTTACAAAAAATATTGCATCTTGATTTTTTAAAATCACCCTTGATTTTATTAAAACACTGCATGTGTTGTTTAAAAGGCATAAAAATTTAGCCATTTTCTCCTTGTTTGTGTATTCTATAATGTGCCATTGCTTAACCCCTTTCAATACTCTAAGGCAGATAACTCTAAAACACATCTGCCAGCTCCTTGATCATTCTTGGATTTAGAATTTTTAACTTCAGTTTTGAACTTCAAAAACCAGAAACTGTGCTCTCTGCCACATGGAGGTGAACATAGATTTTCTTCTGGTATTTGATATTATGATTTTTAAATATCCAGATTGTAGTAGTCTGAAGAGGCAACAAGCCATAGCTCACAAATTAATTCTGTCATAATTCCACTTCCCAGGAAAGTGCTGTCTACTGTGTTCTGTGCATTTAAGTGCATTGCTTTTAGGTAATTGTATTGACATTGGTATTTCTTTGTGTCTGTCATACGGTTAGGAGTCACACATGTCAGAGTCCTGTCTGACTGAGTATATTCCACTTCCAAGCCTGTCATCATCTGCAGGCAATATGAATTACTAGTTATTAATGCATCTGCTGTTATGTGAATTATTCTAAGTGCAAATTAACAGAAGCAAATGCTTCTGGCTCACAAGTCTGTCATGACTGTAATAATGCATCTGTAGTAGGGCCCTGTTTAGTACTGTAACATGTCATGTAGAATGGGATTAGGTTTTCGGTACATTTCAGGCTTTGTCTGTTTATTGGGAAGATGAGCTTTTATTCAAATTCTTTTTATCCAAATTGCCCTTCATTTTGCACAGGTATGATGTGCATTCTTCTAATTAGCACTGTGATGAAAATTCCAGAGATTAAAGTCTCTTTTTGTTTAAACTGTTCTGAAATTTACACATAATGTTAATTTTAAAAATTTTTTGTTCTTTTTTATTTGTTCTTGCTAGAAGTTTAGGGTCCTTATGAACTTTTTTCTGATTTACAGATCAAAGTTTTCTTCCTCAAGGCATTACATTGTATTGTGAGGCCACTAAAAAAAAAAGAATTCTTTTGTTTTTTCTTTCCTCTAGGTCTCCTTGGTTAGCTTAGTAGCTTATGCCCTTGGTTTCTCTGAACTCAGTGCAATTAAATCCCTCCGAACGTTAAGAGCTTTGAGACCTCTAAGAGCTTTATCACGCTTTGAAGGCATGAGGGTAAGAAAAAAAAGAAACAGTGTGTAAAACAAATTCATAAAAATATGCCTAATTATAAAATCATGGACCAACACTGAACTGCATGTCTGTTTTCAAGGCCAACAGTCGCATGTTTGATTGTATTACATGTGTTATTCCTTTTCTATTTGCATTACTTCAGTGTATTTAAATACTTTACATTAAATCTTTTGCTATATTTGAAAAAAAGTAATCTTTTTAGTGCTTTACATATTGTTTTTAAAAAGTTTTTTTCTGTGTTTATTTACTAGGTGGTTGTGAATGCTCTTACTGGAGCAATCCCATCCATTATGAATGTACTTCTGGTTTGTCTTACATTCTGGCTAATTTTCAGCATCATGGGAGTAAATTTGTTTGCTGGCAAGTTCTATCACTGTGTTAACACCACAACTGGTGAGAAGTTTCTACCAGAGAAAGTCAGTAATGTAACTATGTGTAAAACTCTTATGAACACTGCTGTGGAAGTTCAGTGGAAAAATGTGAAAGTAAACTTTGATAATGTTGGAGCTGGTTATCTTTCTCTGCTTCAAGTAGTAAGTTATAAATTTTGATAAATTAATTTTCCAGCTTTAAGTTTTGTAGCATAACATTTAATTCCATAATTTTCAGTGTTATTTTACAATATATGAATGGATGTGGGATTTGATTTTATAATTGTCGTCTGTGAAGCTACTTAATATTGCTTAAGGTAAAAATCTGATACATTTTATGGCCATTTGGAAGAGGAGTAATATCTAATATCTACCAGATGGATATAAAGTTCTTTTGGCACCCAATCACTAGTACATTTCCAAGTACTACAGAAATACAGTATCTAGTAAAAAAAAAAAAAAAAAAAAAAAAAAAGGCAGCTTGGATTAATTTTCTTTTATTTGCTTGATTTGTAATGGCATGCTGACTTAGATTTTTGCCATAGTACTCAGATACATTCAGGGGCTCATCTGATCTTCAAACGAGAAGAGAGCCAAGTATTGATTTAGAAAAAGTTTTTAAATTCACTTTTTCCTTTCTCTTCTTTCCCTTTTTATTATTCTTACTAGTCCCACTCCAGTCATTATAAATTATTGTCAAGTGGGTTTTTTGAAGATAGTGTTTGGCTTGTTTTTAAATTCTAAATGAGCAGTTGCAGAATTTACTAGTGCTAGATTTCAAAGCACAAGACTTTTTCAGAGGCAGCATCTGTAATTTGGAGCCAATAGGGCAGAAACATACATTCCTAATCAGGTTCGCTTTACAAACTACTTCTGGGAAAAATATTTGTGCTCATAAGCACTTGGTAATTATTCTGTGTTTTAAAACTCTCCAACTGGTAGTATTTAACAATATTGTGCTAGCAGGCACTGACTGCTCCAGGGAGTGACATTAGCTATTGCTAAATAGCACTAGTTGATTGCATAAATTAAGTGTAAAGGACAGCAGTGCTTTTAGCTTTTGCAACATATCTTGCATAGAATGGTTCAGCTACATAATGTTTGTAGTAAACACACCATTCATACCTTGTTTTTACTTAATATCACAGCTTACAGGAGTAAGTTTGATGGAAGGCCCACTAGATGGATAAGGAATCGGCTGGATGGCTGTGTCCAAAGACTTACAGTCAGTGGCTTAATGTCCAAGTGGAAACCAGTAAAAAGTGGTGTGTCTCAAGGGTCTGCTCTGGGACCAATACTATTTAATAGTCTAATCACTGACATAGGTAGTGGGATTGAGTGCACCCTCAGCAGTTTGCGGATGACACCAAGCTGAGCTGTGCAGTTGATATGCTTAGAGGACTGGGATGCCATTGTGAGGGACCCTGACAGGCTTGAGGAGTGGGCCCTTGTGAACCTCATGAAGTTCAACAAGGCCATGTGCAAGGTCCTGCACCTGGATCAAGGCAATCCCCAGTATCAGTACAGACTGGAGGATGAATGTATTGAGAGCAGCCCTGCAGAGAAGGACCTGGCATACTGGTGGACAGAAAAGTGGACATGAGCCAGCAATGTGCGCTCACAGCCCAGAAAGCAAATCATATCCTGGGCAGCATCAAAAGCGCGGCAAATGGATTGAGGGAGGTGATTCTTCTCATCCACTCCACTCTCATGAGGGCCTACCAGTAGAAGAAAGACATGGACCTCTTAGAGTGGGACAAGAAAAAGATGAGAGGGCTGGAACATGTCTACTATGAAGAAAGAGCGAGAGAGTTGGAGTTGTTCAGCCTGAAGAAGAGGAGGCTCCAGGGTGACCTTATTGAAGCCTTTCAATATGTAATGGGGGCTTATAGATGGAGAGAAAATTTTCCCAAAGTCTGTAGTGACAGGACAAGGGGCAACAGTTTTAAACCGAAAGAGGGTAGATTTAGATTGGATATAAGGAATTTTTTTTTTTTTTTTTTTTCAATGATAGGATGGTGAGACACTGGAAAAGATTGCCCAGAGAAGTTGTGGGTGCCCCATCATTGGTTGTGTGATATAGTGAAAAATGTCTTTGCCCATGGCAGAGGAGTTGTACTAGATGATCTCTAAAGGTCCCTTCCAAGCCAAACCACTCTATGATTCTATTGTTTCCTTAAGATTTCTTGGTACTACTTATCTTCTGGAGTTTCTTCTAGGACTATTTGCATATTCTGTCTGAAAAATGCCAACCCATGATGGCTGATTTTTGGAGTCGTCCTCCATTTTTTTTGGTAGTCAGAAAGTTGGAACTGAGAGCCTTCTTAAAAATTGCAGTCTTTCTGTTATGCTCAGATATTGATTGCAACTTGTCCCACATAGAGGTTATATGAATTTTCATGAAGTTTAGAATTTATTCAGTGCTCAAGTATTAGGGAGAAGTATTCCACAGTAAATTACTTCCTGTGAATACTCCACTCGTGTCTTACCAGGCTTTTAATAATCGTCTTTATTATTGTGGGTGCAAATACATTGCAGAAGACAGTGTTTTATTGAGAAAGTTTACAGAATTGAAGCTTTGATATAAAATATTAACAAACTTTGTTTTTAGGCAACATTTAAAGGATGGATGGACATCATGTACGCTGCGGTTGATTCTAGAGAAGTGAGTCCAATATAAAATTTACTGAGTGAAATCAGATCCAAAATGGATGTAATCCTTCTTGAATGGCTGTTGAAATGAAGTAAAATACAAAGAATAAAAATGTAAAACCTTGATAAATTTTCTATATACATCTATGGTCTATAAAGTAGTTAAGTGCATATACTTCTAATAGGTAAAAAAATTACAGCAGTATATTAGTATTACTAATGTAATAAGTCATCTGTAAATAACAAAACTAATGAAATCTGGTTTCCTATTAATTTATGTCACTGAGGTTGTAGAGATTAGGAAACAAGTTTTTCCTGTGTCTCCAAAAATAGCTCAAATAATCAAGTGACATCACCTGCAAAAACTAATCCAGAGGTGCAGACTCTGGTGATCTCAAAAAATAACATGGCTGAATTTTGCTTGTTTTTCTGTTAATGTTGGTCTTTGTTTACATCTCTCTTCTATCCAGCTCATGATTTGCATGAAGACCATAGGAACTGCATTGCTTTTGAGATTTGCACGTTTTTGTCAAATTTAGTAGGTACTGCATCAAATGTCATTAGAGAAGAACTGGCAGACAGAAAGGGGAGGAATGGCAGGTCTGTGTGTGCAATTAAAGACACCTGTATTAAATAGAGCAATTTGAAGTTCAAAGATAAGGCAAGTGTAGGGTATGCTCCAAAACAGCTGTTTTCCCCTGCTTGTCAAGGAGTTGCTAACCAGCTGGATGCAACTTCTGTTCCTGCTTGGCATTATGTAATTTGTCTTAACTGTATTTGTGATGTATTGCTGTTTTTCTGTGTTAGACAGGGAAACAGCCCAAGTATGAGGACAACCTGTACATGTATATTTACTTTGTTGCCTTTATCATCTTTGGATCGTTTTTCACCCTAAACTTATTCATTGGTGTCATCATAGATAACTTCAACCAACAAAAAAAGAAGATAAGTATCACATTTCATTTTCACAACACTTCATTGTTATTGAGCGTTCAGCAAATGCATACAAGGATAAATATGAGTGTCTAAAATTTATCATAGGAGAAAAAAAGAAATCGGCTATTAAGGTTTCCTTTCATTCTATTCAAAATAATTAAATGTCTTTGCTTTTTAAGGCATTTGAAGTAATTTACTCAGACACTCAGTGTAAGTTTATTCTTCATATTCCTGTACTGCTCAAAGATAATGTTGTACATCAGAAAGTTAAGTACTGTTTTCCACTTACCCTTACAGGGCTGTGACAAAGTTATGTGAAAATGCAGATGACTTAATTCAAGCAAATAGATGACAGGGAAGAAGAGAATATGCAAAACTACAAATATCAAAGTTGATAAACATAATCAGTACTGTGAGGGCCTTCTCAGTTATGAAGAGACTAACGCAGAAAAGCTGAATTCTGGAACTACTGCTCTGTATTGTAAGATTAGAGATGGTTGGGAAACTGTCTCGAGTTAGTAGTGAATTTACAAGAGAAAAAAAAAAATTGTTGACGTTTGAAAATGTGTAGTCTTTCTTTTCAACTGAAATTGTTTCTATTATTCAGATGAACACAGGATTCTATCAAGAGCTCCAGGAGCATTTAAATAGATTAAAATGCAGGCTATGATGGCAAATTGAATTCTACTTGCTATTTAAACTATAAATGCTGTCTGAGGTCTACAATAGTCTTATTTTTCTGTACACATTTGGAGAAGAATCATGATGGAATGTTGAATTTAAAAAAAAAAAAAAAAAAAAAAAAAGCTCAGTAATACCAAGGCAGTACATAATTTCTTCATGTGATTCTTCTTCTGTGATTCTAGATGGTTTGTCAAGTTTGATTCATTGTACTGAAAAAAGATATGGCTAGACTTACTGCAGTGGAAACTTCCATTAAATCTTTCCACTTGAGATTGGACTATGCAACTTCGTATGTTGCTTCTTCAGATCCTTTGAGTCTCTTATCTGCAGACCCACATAATAGAAAGGTTGAGTTTGTGGTTCCAAACCTGATGACATCATCCTGCAAGATGTTTGCACCTCCATTAGATAAACATCAGGGGCTTCCAGTACTTAAGAGGAAGGTGGTTCAGCTTCTTATCATTGGAGAGGAAGACTACGGTTACATACATGCTATTGGCATTTTTAGCAGTCTGTATGTGACAAAGTGACCTTAGTAATGAGGTGATTATAAATTCACTTGGCAGACACTGTCTACTGTAGTCATTATGACTCAGAAGGCAGAGAAGTGTTCCTGCTAAAGGGCTTTTTCTGGCTGTGTGGTATACACCTCTTTGTAGCTGTTATAACTGTCACCAAGAAAGAAAAAATACTGCCAATATCACAAAGGACAACAATTAGGCTGGGTAAAGTTCTATCTATATGCTATTCTTCAGTTTCATGTAGCAAATTAGCAAACATTAGTTGCCCGTCTTTTGAATTTATAGATGCACCCATGCTCATAAAATTGTGCAGATCACGTAGTGCATGGCTACCCAGCAGTATTTTTCTGGTCTTTGTTCTGCCTTCACATCACTGAGATCTCTCCATTTTGGGCAATATTGTTGGGATATGAATGGGAAAGACCTCATGTTGCAATATATTGTCTCTGTGTAGTTAAACTGTGTGCATGTCTTTGGTCCCTGTGTGCATCCTACGTCATTACATTAGTTCCTATGAGGAAAAAAAAGTTCCAATAGCTGACAGATTCTTAACTGTTACAGTCCTCAAAGGCATATAGGGTGTATCTCATCTTGAGACTGCTATTCTTCCTATGGACAGCACACTGAGACAAAGACAACTTGTTCACTCTTGATAGCCATTACATCAGTGAGACAGCAGAAGAAATCCCATGTTCAATGCCAGTTCCTTTGTAGCATGGGTTTTTTATTTCCCACTGGGTAAAATCTCCTGACAGAGTCACATCACATTTCCACCATAACCAGCAAATTAATTTCTTGGTTTTCTCCCAAACCTCTTACTCTTGAAGAACTGAATTTCAATTGGATATTTGGCTTATAGGAGACCTGCTAAACAGGATCTCTTTTGACTTCTAAATCTTCATGTCTATATGTAGCCACAGCTGAAAAACTCAAACACAACTTCATCCAGATTCATCATTACTTTCTCAATAAGATTGACACTGCATTTGACAAAGTCACAGTATCACCTGGGAGACTGAAATTCATTTCCAAATGTCACTGCTTTGGCATCATGCATGCCTGGAATGTACTTACAAACCAATGCATGAGAGAAAAAAAAGAACTTACTTGTCAACATAAATTGTATTTCTGACAAGTGTTTCCACATGTGGAATATGCATAACACACCAGTCTAGATATTTTCTTACTCAAACTGTTGTCCTCTTATTCAGGCAAGAAACCCCAGAATAAGCTCATGCTTCTGGTGATCTCTGAATGATGTAGGGAAATGATCAAGCCTCATATACACTGTCAAAGTATTATTGTGACAAAAGAACATCTGAACTGAGATACCTGTACTCAAATGATAAAGCATGCATCCTGAAAAGTAGAATCAGTAATTTCTTCTTCCTCATATGGTTTCCTTGAAGGCATATCAGCTCTCAATGAATCTTTCTACCTTTGAAGCTTTTTTATTTCTGGTTGATTGATTTACAGTGTGGAGTTCATGATCTTAGATTTATAAGTATCTATGGAATGTATGTTTTTACAAGGTTTTCTGGTACATATTTAATTGAATTAATCAGGTATGGGGTTTTTTTAATAACAAATAAATAGAAGTTTTGGGGTTTTTCCTCAGTTCCTTAATTTGTTTTATTTTTCCATCAAGACTTGTCAGATATTTTAACAATTTTCGATATAATTACTATATTTTTGTTTTGATAACAATCTATGAATATATCCTTCATAAAAAAAACATGTTCTGCAATGCTGCAAATTAATGGATTTAAAGGTTTGGCTGTAATCAGTTCTATTTTTATTATTTTACCTTGGAGGTCAAGACATTTTCATGACAGAAGAACAAAAGAAATACTACAATGCAATGAAGAAGCTGGGGTCCAAGAAACCACAAAAACCTATACCTAGACCAGCAGTAAGAATGCGTGCTATTCTTTTATCATCTACGCTTGGGAAAAAATTGCAGCAGTACATTTACCAAAAATTTCTTCCTTAACTCTGAAATGGTTTAGGTCTCATTCAAGTTAGCCCTTCATTCTGAATTGAAACTTGTATATATTTCTGTTCTTCAAGAAAAATCTCTCATATTTGTCACGCCTGAGGAAGTAGAGAATCAAAGAATCTGAAGAAATAGAATCTGTTGGGTTTTGAGGGGAAAACTTAATGACAGTGCTTTTCTTATATTTTTCAGCCTTTTGCTTGGTTGTATATTTTGGGGGAGGGAGAAGGAAATGGGAGGGAGGAAAACGATGTTCATTACGTACAACATACTATGTCCTTTTCTTTTTTTCTCCCCTCAGAACAAATTGCAAGGTCTGGTGTTTGATATTGTAACAAAGCAAGGATTTGACATCACCATTATGGTTCTCATCTGTCTTAATATGGTCACCATGATGATAGAAACAGATGACCAGAGTGAACTGATGCAAAATATTTTATACTGGATTAATTTGGTCTTTGTTGTCCTTTTCACTGGAGAATGTGTCTTCAAACTGTTCTCGCTCCGTTATTATTACTTCACCATTGGTTGGAATATTTTTGATTTTGTGGTTGTTATTCTTTCAATAGTAGGTAAGAAATTCTTATATTCAAAATGAACTATAGTAAGATCGGTACTAAATGCTTTATCTCTGTCAAATTTTGCAGATTAGAGGAAATACTTAATTTTAATTCCTTCTGATTATTTAGGAAATGAAAAGCATATTTTAGAGTAGTAACTTAATAATTCTTTATCAATTTTAATACTCTTTTTTTCCTAAGAGTGCTGGCAAAAAAGCTAAAATTACTTAGAGCAGATAAAATTTATCTCCAATTATAATTTCTGCTAATTGCACAGGTACAGTTGTTCTTTATTCATAATTTGTTGTGGAATATGTAATCTGTGATAAAATATTACCCTTTTAATTTTATGTTTCACAGGTATGTTTCTAGCTAAGGTGATTGAAAAGTACTTTGTATCCCCCACTTTGTTCAGAGTTGTACGACTTGCCAGAATCGGTCGAATCCTGCGTCTCATTAAAGGCGCTAAGGGAATCCGCACTCTGCTTTTTGCTTTGATGATGTCTCTCCCTGCTTTGTTCAACATTGGCCTGCTGCTGTTCCTGGTCATGTTTATCTATGCGATATTTGGCATGTCCAACTTTGCCTATGTTAAGAGGGAAGCTGGTATAGATGACATGTTCAACTTTGAAACGTTTGGCAACAGCATGATCTGCCTATTCCAGATTACCACATCTGCTGGCTGGGATGGTTTGTTAGACCCAATTCTTAACAGTGGGCCACCAGACTGTGACCCTAACAAACCTCATCCAGGGAGCTCTGTGAAAGGCGACTGCGGCAACCCTTCTGTTGGGATTTTCTTCTTTGTCAGCTACATTATCATATCGTTTCTGGTAGTGGTGAACATGTACATTGCTGTGATTTTGGAGAACTTCAGTGTTGCTACTGAAGAGAGCGCTGAACCCTTGAGTGAGGATGACTTTGAGATGTTCTATGAGGTTTGGGAAAAATATGATCCTGATGCAACACAATTCATAGAATATAGCAAATTGTCTGATTTTGCAGCTTCTCTGGATCCTCCTCTTAATATGCCAAAACCAAACACAATTCAACTTATTGCAATGGATCTGCCCATGGTAAGCGGTGACAGAATTCACTGCCTTGACATCTTGTTTGCTTTCACAAAGCGTGTTTTGGGGGAAAGTGATGAGATGGATGCCCTCAGAATACAGATGGAAGATCGGTTCATGGCAGCCAATCCTTCTAAAGTCTCCTATGAACCAATTACAACCACATTAAAAAGAAAACAGGAGGAAGTATCTGCTGTCATTATTCAGCGTGCTTATAGACGTCATCTTTTAAGACAGTCAGTAAAGAAACTTTCGTTTATGTATCGGAAGGATGGGGTCGATCTCCTTATCAAAAAAGATATGATTATTGGTAAGTTAAGTGAAAACTCGCCTCCAGAGAAAACGGATATGTCTTCATCCACTGCTTCTCCTCCTTCTTATGATAGTGTAACAAAACCAGAAAAAGAAAAATATGAAGATGACAAATCAGAAAAAGAAGACAAGGGGAAAGACAGAAAACCAAATAAAAAGTAAAAGACAAAGAGGTTGTTCATGACAAATGTTCACAAGCCTGAGAAGATGACATTTTTATCAATAGCACTCTTACTGGAGGATTATGCCAAAATTACAAGTTTACAAACTTGTAATTATAAATTTACATATTTACCCACTGTTGCAGTCAGTGCCTGTACCAGGATGATGACCCTTCACTAGCAAACTCTCAGTCTGTAACAGGGGAAAAAACCTTCCAGAAGAACAGTTTTTATTATCAGCTGGCACCAAATAGAGAGTAGACACAAAATTTCTACTTGGACTGTAGGAACCCTTAATGGAGTGCAAAATGACCAGTCCTAATAAATCTGTATTTTTGTGGAATAAGTGTATCTACTGTGTACATTTCATCTATGTATGTTCTATGTGTGTCAATTTTTCTCATGATATCATTTGCTTTAATTCAAATACTGCTATTTGTAATTCGGCTGTGCTGAGAAAAAAACTAAATACTCTTGCAGAAAAACACAAATGTCAGGAATATGAAATTATGTCATCATAATGTGAATATAATTCTCTTCAAGTCACTTCTAAACAGAAAACCAAGATTCCAGATTACCAAACCTCAGAATCTAGATCAAATCAACAATAAATTATAAAAAAGAAAAAGTATAGATAGAGAATTTATCAGAAAACAAAGCAAAGGGATAATTTTCACAGAAAAGAGGTTGGTAGTTTAGTCTCTTGGTTTTAATATACTTATGTTTAATATTTTTATTAATTATTATTTTATTATACAGTCCATTTCAGATACAGTGATTTAAATAAATGATGCTACACACACAACTCCTTTTCACAGAAAAGCTACAAATGCCAAGTTGTGCCTACAGGGAATTATTGAAATTAAGAAAATCTTTTTTTTAACTGTAGACCCTTAATTTCATGAGTAGCTTCCATACTTCATTCCAAAAATCTGTTTCTATACTTCTCATTTCACATGAATATATCCCACTTAGGATAATAATCAAAGCTATGTGTATAAATTGATAGCAAAGTACCTTTTGGGACAAATACCACCTTAATATATACTTCAGACTTAAAGAAATTTAAGTCTTAAGACTTAAATATAAGAGTAGCTGCTTATACTTTGGAAAGATGGGTCATGCTAGAGACACAAAACACATATATCAGAGTTGGTTTTGACCCCCTGTGGCACTTTAGTCAGGTTTCCACTGTACGTAATGCAATCTTCTATAGAAAACTGAGATGACCAAAAGGATATATTTAAATCAGCTTTGTCCTGCATTGTGGATTAGATGACTTTTTTATCATCAAGGCTGGCACTATATATGTAAGTAAAATATCATCTATTATTTAATCAATCGTTTTACGCAGTGGTACCTGTTTGAACAAAGAGACAATGGCCTAAGTACTGTATTTATTGCATCACGTATGTACCCTAGTAAATGTAGCTTATAACATTTCAATAGATAATATGATATATTCTGCAATACTCCACATAATTGGGAAGCTTTAACTGATGCATGCTTGCTGCTATTATCCTACAGCTTTTAAAGTCTAAGATTGGGAAGACATGTGAGTGGTAAAAAGAAAAAAACTGTTCAACGAGACCGTCATTCCTTATACCAGTAAGCAATAGTTTGCTGCTATTATAGATTTTATTTTGTTTGAGTTTTGTAATCAGCAAATATGCAGTAAATAACCAGACTACACAGGACAAATATATTGCTTAAAATGTGGGTCTAGAAAAAAACTTTTATAATATATATCTATTGATCTATTCTTGTTATTTTGAAAATAGTTTTCTTTTATAACATTTTATACTTACAAAAAACTACATGTATCTTCATCTTGTTATTGCTGTCTACCTGTGACACTTTACTGCTGGGGAACCTAAGATACAATGTGAATTAGTAATTGCAAGTTTCTGCTAATTATATTAAACATTTTAATAAGGAATAATTTTAAAAGAAATGGACAGTACAGTTCTTTTTCTGATCAGTAGGTAGGTCTCTGTATGTGAAACAAGATAGAAGAGTTTCTTTTGAAATTATAATCCTGTCTGTCAATTTTCAGGGTAATCTTAGTCATAGAAACATTGCTTTTCCCCAGTATTAGTCTCACACTGTCTGCCTTTCTTGTTGATTCATACTGCAGTAGAAATGCTTTAAATATGATTTATTATTCAGAGTCTTTCTTCATGAGAATGAGTAGTGAACCTGTGCAATGGGCAGTGGAATACCTTGCATTTCTTACAAAATAACTAGAATATAGATGGGCTCCTGCTTTTATAGAAACTATTGGCTCATAGTGTACTGATGAACTGCATGCAGGAAGTTGTTTCACTAAAAATAACTACATTGCTAACAATCCAAAAGAATAAAGATAACCTTTTTATGTACTTGTTCTAGTCTTGGTGTTTTTATTGTATGAAGTTTATACAGATTAACAAGTAATGGTTGGTAAAATTAAGGGGGATCCCCTTTAGCAATGAGGCAGTGTGTTTTAGACATCTAGATCACATGTTGCTTTATGACTTAGATCAATATCAACTTGTCATCATCTAGATGAAAAGAAATGATTATGCTGTCCTGCCCAGAGAAGTTTTTCTACAATTTAGAAAATAATCCCATATGTGGGGTTTTGTCAGACATTTGTGAGTTGCCCAGGAAGAGCTCCAGTAGTGTCTTCTGGTGGCCAAGTCCAATGAAGGGTGTCTCCACATTCTTGCTGAGCAGCAGATCCAGCAGACACTGCTCACCCTGGGGTGGCTGGTCTAGGACCTCTCACCAAAATAACCCCACAGAGGGGATAACAGAGTCACTTTAATCCCATTCCCTGTCAGGAAATCCATGCTTGCCAGGAGAAGGGAAAAAGACCTGTTAGAGGTGTTAATAGCCACCTCACAGCTGCCTTCAGGCAACTGGTGCCTTTACAGAGCCTAACAGGCATGGTCCCTGGCAAGAGGTTACTACATACAGGGGGCAGGGTATGGGGCAGGGTGTGTGCAGGTTGACCTCTGCCTGGAGTAATTAATGCATTTTTTTTCCATTCTCATTTCTGGTGTGAAGAGTAGCTCCTTATACTTGGGCCAATATAGCTAACAGGAAGGACAATGTGTATGTTTTTACTAACTGTATCTGATTTGAATTTAAACCCTTTTTTTAAAAAAAAAAAAAAAATCCAGAATAGTTATTGTTTTTCATATCTTAGCTGCTAACAGTAATTACTCAAATTAATAATGTAAATGCTTTAACAAATCTTGGTCATACTCTTGAATTGCTGTTTAAAGAACAAAATTGTTTTAACTCAGTGCTGAAGAGGTAGGTAGTTAAAAATTCCACGTGGAATAAGCGTGAAATGTGTATGTAATAATTTTTCTACAAACTTGGTAGTGTGAGGTCATTTATAAAATAATTTTATCCTGTAAAAATTCTATCATTAAAGTTATGTTTATTGAAGCCATAATCCAACTGAAGTCACTCTCCATTTTTGTTGAATCAAATTCTAAACTTTTTGGTCCTTTGCAAAAGGAGTAATATATTTGCAGATTTTAAGTGTATCTTTTTGAATAAACTTGTATCCTTTTATATTTCTTTGAAATTATTCCAGTACACCTGGAAGTTACTTGCCTTTATGGAAGACACAGTTGACTCTCTTACCCACCCAGGAATGTAAGTGTATTTTATTTCATGAAGGTACCATCAACACCTCCCCCCCACCTCAACAAACAGACACTAAATTAGGACATAAAAGGGGAAAAGTTCTGTTTTTCTAAAATCTTGACCTTGCTCAACTCCGTAACAAAACTATTTCACTTCAAAGACTTCTCCTGCATCCAGCATGCAAAATTACTTGTAAAAATATAAAAGGGAAAAATGGCAAGGGGAAGAGATAGGATATTGCTCATTCGCTTTTTTTGTAAAGAGGCCTGAAATATATTCAGGGTGGTGTTTTATTATTTTTAAGCAGAAATGTATGTTGCTGAGTAACATAAATAAATCAGATTCAGTAAAAAAGCATCTCTCCTCTAGCTGTTAGCAGCATAGTTTTATAAAAAACTGTGAAGCCTGACTGCAGGCAGTAGAGGGCACAAACACCTGCCCAGTGATCACGGTACCTCACCGGGTGTCCTCAGCCACAGAAAGCATCAAGAAATACAAATTGCAGTCACCTGTGCAGGGGATAGCTTATAGCTTTCCAGAGAATGTATGGATTTTATACTTGTTTTGTTCTAGTGAACTAATGAAGCTACAACATGATAATGGGCTTGTCATGTAAAGATAGCTTTCTTGGTAACATTTTTTTGGCTGGACCAGGAGTTTTATGATTTAAGTTCTGTACCCTGCAGGCCACGTGGCCCTATATCAAGAGCTGACGCCACATTGGTTAAGAACTGCCACACTTATCTGAGCTTACGAAAATATAGCTGAAGGGTGTTGATGCACTGGGGAATTCCGCAGATAGCTTTAGCCTTAGTTTTATTAATAGGCATTATTCATTTAATTCCAGGGTGCACATATGAAACAGCCCCAACCTTCTAAAAGAATCACATATGAAAGTATCTGTCTCATTTTTGTAGCAGTCATAAATAACATGAAGTTTTATTAAAAATGCAATGGGTTTTTTTGGATGTAGAAAATTCTTATGATACTCATTCTATAGTATATACTCAGAAAGGCTTATCTAGCTTTCTAATGCATTAGGAGAAATAATCTGAAAAATCTGCAGTGTAGGAATATTTAATGGCTCACAAACCTCTGCATTAGCAACATCATTTTCAGTGGGGGATGGTATCTTTTGTTCTCTGAGTAGAGCAAGGTTTTGTCTGTGTGATACAGCATGCAGCCTTTGTAACTTAGCATATTTTATTTTTCCTTGCTGGTTAGTGGGAGCTGTTGCACAGTGAAACAGACACATCCTAGTGCTTGCCTAAAAAAAAAAAAAAAAAATACTGCAGTGTAACCCAAGCAAAGTAAACTGCGGCACATTTCCCTCCAGAGAGGGAAAATTGCATGCACACATGATCTCTGCTGCAAGAAAAGCTTTTGATGAAAATAAGAAATGACACTTCATAAACAATTTATAACAACCAAAACCAGCAGTGCCAGTCATGCTCTGCACTTGCATTTTCTATTGTCTTAAAAGCATGTTACTTTCTCTAACAGCAGTCTTGATAATAATCTTTGTAGAATCTGACAGCTGATTAAAAAACCCCACAATATGTTTTTCAGGAAATGTATACCTGAAACAGAATGAAATAAACTGTTTTCATTTTCAAAGTAGTAAGTATATGCAACACTCATGTTCAAAAATGTTCAGAGAATTACGTGCTGTATTGCTACTTGCAGTATTGCTTTATAAAAATGTTATGCTTGCAGATACCAGAGCAACCAGTGTCATGTGGTACTTTTTGATTGCCAAATTATACAGTAGCTTTATGCCCATATTCTGCAGCAATACTTGCATTAATATCTGTATATAATGTTTAGTAAAAAGTGCATCTGCATCCGCCACATAAGGCAAACTGGTTTATGCCAGTGATGAACATGTTCATGGTCTCAGGCAGGCAAAAAATTAAAATGCTCTCTCCAATAACAGGCATTGCGAATCCCTGTAACCTTTCTCTTGTCTTTACTTGATGGCCTTGATGGCTGTCAAATGTGATATAGAGAGATTCATGTAGCATTGCTGCAAATACTAATATATTTATTTATATAGATGAAAAGCAGCTGCTCGTGCTCTCTAACTGTGTAAGGTTGGAAATTGGATGTGATTTATGTGGTGGTGAATAGGTGGGAAGGTAAATGCAGCCTCCTAATAGCCTATCTCCAGAGCTGTGTGTACATCCAAGAAAAACTATTTTGGGAGTGATGCTCAAGAGCATTGTGAACTCACCTGCTTTACTGCTCTTGCTTTCTCATTTATTTGAAAAGCATTTACTTGAAATTTCATTTATTTGCCGTGTTGCAACAATCTTTTAGAATTCTGTTACTTTTGTATGAAAATTAAAAGAACAAGGAAGTGAAGAATGTTTGTGTTGAAAGGATAGTAACCAATGGCAGATACGAAGAAAACATAATAAAATGTTAACATGACTTTTCTACTTGTATTTTAGGATCAAAGCCTTTGTTTCACAGTTGAATTCTACCCTGTATAAGGAGAGCTTCAAACACAGGAAATTTCAAAAGGTATATAGAAGAACTGATGACAGGAAATTACAGTGCAGATATTACTAAAAGGTTATTAATATAAAATCTTTTGCAGAAGTTAATTGGAAGTTGATGCATTCTAAGAGATTGTACCAAAGAACATGGCAGTGAGAAAAATCTGCAGCAGAGTATGATTAGAAATGGTTGTCTTGGCACAAGTGAATCTGTTTTGCTTCTGTGATGAGAGAGAAAACTTCATACTAAAACCTAGGATCAAGAAATACTTTACACCTCTGTTAATATCCAAAATGTTTCTATGTGTATGTACCCTATTTATTCATGTCTATTATTATCATCTAAACTTCTTAAATCATTTTAGAGTGTAAAAATCTCCTCAATTTTCTTAAGAAAAAGGGGAAAAGGCATAATAAGAGGACATGCAGCCTCAACTTTTCTGTATTGCCTAGTCACCTCCATCTTCTGTATGTACCTACTGTATGTACCTACTCACGCTCCACCTCCTCTTTACCTATTCCACTATCAATTCCTTTCCATGACATGAAGATTTTACATGACAATTCAGACTGAAGTCGTCTAAATGAACTCCTTTTAAAACAAGATGCAGTAAGATAAAATATTTTTGCCCGTCTGAAGGACAGGGAAATGTTGAGTTTGCAGGCCTTCTTAGCCTCGTCAATACAATACTGTCCAATAAACACTCTCTTGTGCAATTTCTTAGCTTTTAAAAGTTTCTAGGCTGTTAAGTCAAAGGAACTGAATCTGAAAGGTTTCGTCAGTATTCCCCCATATAGATGATGGGAAAAAAAAAATACATTCTTCAGAGCTGCGTTTAGTCTGCAAGCTCTGACTCCATTTTCACCATTGTTCTTATGGAAGTATATTTGTGGAAGTTTCAAGGAAAAACAGGTAAGTAGTATCCATAGTATGCCATGTCAGCAGCAGAGGCCATATGTTTTTGATTATACCTAAAAAAGAAAAAAAAATCTCGGTATAGCCACTTCAGACATTAGGTCCAAATTGAAAAGTACTGAAAAAAATGAGTATTGTACAACAGCTTTCCATAGAATTTAAATCTAACCCATACCGACTTAACCGTTTTCCAGTTACAGATTTCCTAAAAGAAAAATATGTCTATTTGTTTCTAGCTCTGTAGTCTAAATAAAATTACTCTTAGCCTTTATGGTAAAAGGGTTAATTCCTTATTGCTTTGTCTAAGGAAAAGTACAAGACATGCCTTCAAAATTAAAGTATTGGGGAAGGACGTTCATTTTTCTCAAGATGATTCTGCCAAAGGTGAATTGTGCAGGGAGAAGACTTTAAAAAATGAATTTAAGAGTATCTCATTAGATGTATATCCAAGACCCAAGTCTCTGAGATGTTATTTATATATAAAAGTGTAACAATAATAATAATATTGTATTGTATAACCTCTGCGGTTCAAGGCAAGGGAAGGAAGGACTGCATGTAGAGGAATGGACAAGAAGGATTTCAGAGTCAAATAATGGATATAAATGTCTCTCTAATTACGAAATTTTATCTCAAAAACCTTTTTGTGGCATTTTTTTTCTGCACCTAAGGTTAAACATAAGTCATTTGTTTAATATTATGTGTGATGGTTAATGTTTATAGAATATCAGTGTATTGCTTTTTCCGTTCATAGTTGGAATTATTGGAAGACAACAATTGGCATATTGGAAAACCCAGCTATTGGAAATGGCATAATTTTATTGAAATAAGACAAGCATTAATAATATCTAGTGGATCTTTGTGTATGAAAAGAATGTAAATAAACCCTTCTAACTGCTATCAAATCCATTGGCAATTAGTCAAGAATAAATTAGCCTCCACCTGGACTACCAAGGTTAGATTGCCATGTTATTAGCATGATAACCCAGATTAATTAATAATAGTATGCCTCTTCTATGAGTAACTAATATAAATTTAAAAACAAATTTCATTGATAACTGCCAGATATTGGGATAATTTATTGGGTTTATCTTACCAACATTACTGTAAACCAAAAAAATACCACACCCCCCCTTTTAAAGTTTTGCTTGTATTAAGACTTCCTATTCTTGTATACAAAATGTAGATTTCATTAAAATCCATAGGTTTGCTGCATAAAATATAGCATCTAATAGCTTGATTTCAGTGTACTTTCTTGATTTATTGTCAATCCCCTGCCAATATAAGAGGAGAGATGAAAGCAATTATTTCAAGTACATGAGACCCAGCTTTCCAAGGCAGTATTTTAGAGCTGCTTTTTACTAAAATAAATAAACAGTTAAGGTATACAAAAGCTGTACTGTGCTTTTTCTAATATCTACAGTTGTCACTTATTCTTTCAACTGATGATTGGGACTCTTTCAAAAGATTTCTTAGATAAGGGATTTCTTTTGGTTTTTTTTTTTAGCAATGGCTCTTCTCAAAATGTTTACTAGTAACATTTCAGGGTATAGAACTATGCGCCATGTACTGGAAAGAGGTGTTTATTGCTTTTAGATATTGTTCTAATTTTGCTAATACTTGTTTTCATAGTTTCTTTAATATTAAATTATGTCGGCTTGCACCTACAGTTGATTTTGACACCGTGCTGTCTGTAATGGTAAAGGCTAAGACAATTTGTGTCTTGTCATCACATTAGTTAGATACCTGATTATGTATGGAGCCTGGCTCTACTGTCTTGCTTAGTTTCCTGACCTTTACTTTTTATTGTTGACAGGTTTCATATGTGCCGGAAATGTCTGAGTGTTTAAAAAAGATTCCTCTAAAGCCTGGGAAGCCAGGTCTAAGGTTTGATTAGTTAGGGAACTCAAAACCAGCAACTATATTGACATATTTTTGAGGACCTGATGTCTGTATATTCATAGCAAATCTAGAGAAAGAATATGTGAAAACTTTTTTTTTTCTAAAAAGAATAAAAGTAAAAACTGGAAAAATGTTAAAATACAATCTGTTGACTTCTTATTTCTCTCCCTTATGTCAGAGTAGTAGAATTTTTCAGAAGACAACCACCTGATTAAAGCCCAGGAGAAATGGAGAGCCTTAAACACAAGCGAATATTAAAACTTCTCATGAGGCTCAGGTATACTCATATAACAAAGTTTAAAAGTTAAGAATTCATAAATTCATTAAGGCAACTTTCTCTATAAAGGCAAGGGCAGCAGATGTAGATAGGTGGTGTAAGATTCAAAAGACTAGTAAAGGAAATATTTTGAAGTATTTTAACTCCCAAAACTAAAAACCAAAAGTACTCATCAGGGTCCTGTGTAACAATTTAATCAGAAATGTGTCATTCTCAGTATGAACTTTCCCATAGAATTTTGCTCTAAGTTTCTATTTACATGTGTAGGTGAGATGCATTTGAAACGCATGTCCCTTTGGTTGAACAAGGAATTCAAACAAGGTATAGCATGTTTTGTTCAAATTCTCAATGAGTAGTCTGTTTTTGGAGAAAGTGGGAGTTGGTATACCATAGTGTGCTGCATCTCAAATCCTATTTCAGATGCCCAAATTCTTTCTTAGTCTCCGAGTTTTAGTTAGGATATAAAGTCCTGTGAAAAGATATATTAGAAGGCCAACTGTAATTGAACCAAACAATTGAACCAAACGATTATTTAATGTAAGTTCTCCATCTTTCTCAATTCTGATACTACTCCTCTCCACAGGTAAAGTATTACTGAATTTTTTAGATGCATGTCTAAGAGTTGAAAAAAATTTTAACAGTTTCAAAATTCATGTGGCACCCATTTGATATGAAGGAATCAATACATTTGCCTTTAATGCCACCTCTAAGAGCCTACACCTGTTTCTCATAGGTTCTTTTCCCTTCTGATGTTAAGGCAGCTCTAGTAGAGTATAATGCAGTCTCCATCTCTTTTCATTCTCCTTCCTGCTCTATTCCCAGTGTGGAAGAGAGAAGAGTTGCCTTTCAAGTAGGAAGACCAGAAATCAATTTATTGCAGCAGATGGTTCAAACCATGGAGCTGAAGACTAATTGGATCAGCTGTAGCAGTTATTTCACATATGACAGCACCAGCAAATGGTGGTAGGTAACCTCATTAGCAAATAGACTTCAGCAGCAATTAGAATAAATGTTAAAGAATGAAGAAAGAAGACATTGTTATTTAGAAAAATAAATTAGAGACAAGTCAAAGTCTTTTAGGTTTTATAGGTAATTGTATTCTACATAAAACTATAGCTTTGTGTATGTACTCTTTGAAAAGCAGATGCACAGTACTCAGCCCTCCCTCATGGGTATAGAAGACAGTCTAGAAGTGATTTTAAAAAACTTTTCAACATGAAAAAAATACTACCTTAAAATATCCTGTTTAACTGTAAGCAGAAGTAGATAATAGTTCATACTTAGAGACTGATAACCAACGCCCTGTTTGTACTTATTCTTTTCATATAGATAAGTTGGTTCTGTCCTTTTAAAACATGTCCCATCTGATGAAAGTGATAAGGACTTTTGGAAAGTATCTGATTTATTCATAAACTTCTGAGGGTTTCGTTAGGTTTGACTGCATTTTCCTAACAGTTTCATGAGTATAGTTAAATGTCAGGGCAATTTCAGCTACTAACTTTTCTAACACTTTAAAAGTTTTCTCATGGTGCTTAACAACTTTTCTAAAATCTTGCTAATCTATACAGCACTAACATATTTTTGAAAAAGAAAGGAAGTAGAATCTGGCAGATCCTAATCTAAATTTCTAGTCTTTCTGAGCACAGCTTAGATACCAGTCTGGAAAACCTTCTCTGGAGATCACCAGCTGCTGGCCATTCCAGTGGTGAGAAACCTTGAGGCACCTTTAATGCCAAAAAGCTACCAAATGGATTACCAATCTAATCTAAGGTTTAGCTGATTCCCTGGATGAGAGATTGTCTAGTCTATTGCTTTCTGATTCTTCCCAGCCTGTTCATTGCAGATGCACTGGATAAATCATGGTAGTTACCAAGCAGGTAGAATATTCTGGTTTTCAGCACACCACGAAGAAGAGCACAGCATCTTAATCCTTCAGTATGTCTGTTTGTGAAAGCACAACAGTCATCATCCACTCTGCATGCTGTGGTGAAAGCCTTGAGAGCAGAACTGGCAAACTCTGTTGTGGATGAGGCAGGGTTTCTCCATCACAGTTTTCTGGTGTTTACTGTTTACCAGGATGTGAGGTGAGAGAAATAGGGGAAGAAATGGAAAGGAAGAGGAGAAGCAACTCACTTCAGAAAGCTCACAAGGAGGTGGCAGAGTAAGGATCAACACAAAGGAAAGGAACAAAATTAAGCTGGGCAGTAACTTCTGTTCCAGACTGTCAAAAACTGAATTAGCTGAATATGACTAGTATTATAGGCAATCCACTGTTTAATTTAGCATTAAGAAAAATGATGTAATAAAATCGTGAGTCCACTGAAAATATGAACATTTTTCAACCTGATTTCAGTGAGGGGATTCTTTAGGTTAAGACGTATTGAGCAATTGCACAGCTTTCTTTGTATTTATAAAACATGCATTCTCAAGAGTTTCTGGCTGCATCTGATCAGTTTATGTATTAAGGAATTACTGCAAATTTGTCTAATTGCTGTCAATTACACTGACATGTCATGATTAATTATTGCTATTGCAGTAGAAACTCCAGAATTGTTCTGGCCTTTCAAAGCAGGTTAAAAATATGAGGACATTTATGTTCCAATATAACTGAAGAATATTGCAAGTGCCTGAGAAATCTGCTAGGATACACTGTCAGTTTAGCAGTTCCTTTACAACACAGTTGTGAAATGCGTTCTGAGAAAGCCTTGTCAAAGTGTTTTTGAAAATAATTTATTACAGTGCTGTTAGGTTCAAATCTTATATTGCTGTTAGGGTCAAATCTTACCAAATAAGTGAATTTTCCTGAAGTTGACTGATGTAGGAAGAAAATGTCATTCTTTGCATATTATCAATGCAAAATTATTCTCTTATTTTATCTTACATCAAATTGTTTTCCAGTATTCCAGTTTCCTTCCTTGAAATGTAATGCACTAATCTTGAATCTTGATTGAGTGTGAATATAGTATGAGTAATACTGGCAGCCATAACTTTTATAAAGCTGGTTATCCTACAGTCATAATTTCATGTAAGTGGGTATATTTTATGTATCTGTGGCTTTCTCTTTCCCTCCTTAAAATTCTTGAGAACTCTGGTGAGTAAGATCTGGTGCTGGTGACTCACTGTGGTTTTTGTTTCAGCAGCACTTCTGACAGCTGACATCTCTGAAAGTGTCTCATCCTTACTAATTGTCAAGTAGAAGGTCTAAATTAGGCCATAGCTTCACAAACATATTTAACTGCCATAAGCTGGCAATGTAAGTGAAAGAAGAAGCCCTGCTCTTCCCTTTCCCCTAGGTTAGCACAACCATTTGTGTTGCCCAAAAACAGACTAGATTGGAGAACTAAAAAAAGTTTTTATATAAGTAAACAAGAAAGCACCTGTATTATGAGGATTAAAAATCAGGATTCAGACTCTGAGGTATCCTATGCTGAAATGGCAATGCAGGTCAAACCCAAAACTGTGTATGTTCAATTTATAATACTCTATACCCTTGACATAGTCTGTTCATAAAAACAAGAAATTTGTTAAATAAAATTGGTAGTTTTTCACTTTTGTAATATGGATGAAAATTCCATTTTTATCTCCACTGAATTTCACTTTGTGTATTAAATTCATTTTACAAATATAGGAATTTTTCATGTCAACAAAGATAATATTAATCAAAATTCTCAAAATGCTATTTGGTTTGAAATCAGTATATTATTAATTTATTTTGAGCTCTTATTTAAAATGGTACCCAGTTGCCAGTTAAATCCACTAGGAGAAACTCAGTGGGCTCCAGTAGGTGCTACCTCTTAAAGCAGTGAGAGGCTACTCATCAGCAGGGTTTTGCTAAGATGTTAAGCAGCAGGTCCCACTGAGTCCACAGCTCAGCAGAGCCCAGAAGTTAGGTATCACTAGTTAACCTGCCTCACCATCCTCTGATGATCCTGTGATTCCCAGGAATGCTGCATACTACTTAAAATCCATCCCCATCCTGTCTTTGCCTCTATGCAAACGCTTGCTGACTTGTAGTCTAAAAATCAACTAATATGACGTGTTGTCATATTTTTCTGAATTATCTCTATCATAATTTCTAATTCTGAGCATAATAAACTGATGCTCATTAAAAAAAAAAAGAAAAACCCAAACTGAAAACCAAAAACAAAACCAACCCCCAAAAATCCAAACAAACAAAAAACCAAGTAGATATTTATGGAAACTCAGAAACTCAATACCATGGGTCAGAACTTTCATGCTTTATGACTAATAAACAACTTGTCTGTGGACACCTAATATTTCAAGTTTCAGTTTACTATTTAACTTTCTGTTCTGTTAAGATTATTTTAAAACACCATTGTCTGGTATTGTATTGCTATAAGCTATGTCAGCACTACAGATATGTCCCTTCATAGCAACTCTTATGTTCTTCTCTAAGTTTAATCACAACAATTAAAATATACTCAGGAGTAGCTTTTGCTTACATAGCTTTATTTTCCATGCCTTGTGCTGCACCCAGTTTTATAGCCTCAAAGGCATGATGCAAAATTTCTTAATTATGTCTTTCAATCATTTTACTTTCAGTATGGGAATTATTTTCTTCAAAGTTTTGTCTAGCCAGAAAACTGCTTTCTCGTTCTTTCAGCATCTTAGTCACAGTAATCCCTACATTTGTCACCTCCAGGCTACTGCATGTGTAGCTACTGATTTATCAGCCAGTTATTTTGTCTATCTGTAAGAGAAATAAAGGATGTGTAGCCAATAAACTTCACTTACATCTGAGTGATGATTTTTAAACCTGGATCCTTTATAGCCCTTCTTGGGAGTTACCTCTTCTTACCCAATCTTGCCACAAATAATTAGACAAAAGTATGACTACAATCCAGTTCATAAACAATATATAGTGCCAGCTCTTAAGATGTGCTCATTCTGGTTATTCCAGTTTCCAAAACCACTGGTTTTTCACAATGAATGTTTAGAGGGGCATAGAGGTAGAGAAAACCTGTTTTTGTAACAAGCTACTTCCATCATAGAAGAAGGGGACTTTTCTCCAGTTCCCAGCAGAGGAATTTCATCTATTACTCAGTTGTAGTATATACAACTCTATTTTTGTCTGACATTAAAAGGTACCTTGACAGGGGGACAGTGAGAAGGCAGCAGGGTGGGTGGGTTAAGGCAGAGGCAGTGACCTAGCAAGGTAGGAGGAGAACGCATCATTGTGGCTCAGCTACAAAACGTTTGGTAGCAACTACCATAGACAACTGATGTGATAACTTTGGTGTGCGGTGGTTGTATAAAAAGCAGGGTCAGGGATAAGATGTCATCTATTAAGTGAATTTACTTTCACTTTCAAGTTGACTTTCATCTTTTGGTTGCATGTCCCTGTATTATTTATTTCATGAAGATCTGTGAATTTTTACTCATGTGAAGAAAAAAAAAAAAGCATTAGCTTGGGTTTCTTTCTGGATTTTGAGCAAGAAATGATTAGTGAAGAATGCATAGAATCTGGAGATTAATATTATTTCCTCTTCAGGATTTGCATTACTTGGAAGTGCATCATGCATGACTGTCTTTGCTATAGCCATGTTTTCCAAGGATCAGAAGAGATTTTTTTTAAAGGACTTTTTATTCAGTTAAAGATAAGTCTTTGAATTCCAGGGATCTTTTCATGAAGCAAAATGTCTCCATTGCTTTTTTATAAAATAGGCTGTATACATGTTTGTTACCATGTAGTTGATTTTTTTTTTTTTTAATTTTGTTTCTACACTAATTGTTCTTAAGGAATTTAGAGTTAAAATTAGGGATTTGTATTTTTTAATCACTTCTTAATGTCTGACAGGACAGATAATAATATTAAGACATGATGTCCCATGAGGTGTTTTTCTTTTTAGCATCTCGTCACCCCACCTCTAATGGCTTTTTATGACTTTTGGCTGCCTCAATCTACCAACTTGAGTCATGTCATCAGGAAGCAGATTGTACCTAAGCTAAATGCAAGGATTCCTAGATGGTGATTTTCCAAGTCAACCTGATAGTTATCTCACATTTGTGAGCAACTGTGAGAAATTCTCCCTCCCTCGAAATCCTTAGTGGTCGTTAAATTTAAGAAATTCAGCTTTTAGCAGCAATAAACCTTTTGTTAAAGAACCTGCATAAATTCACTTTGTATAACCATTGTTTCCAATATGAATATCTAAGCCATGCATATGAAAATAATTAACATAATTCATACATATATCATATGTCTCTTAAACTAAGAGAATAAAAGTATATTTTCTTAGCTTTAGAGGATTTAATCAAAGCAGCACTCCCCTACAAATGAATAGAATCATCCTCCCTCATCATCTGGTTCTCCGCCAAGATTCCTGAGTATGGCAAAAAAATTAGACTGAAGACTTTAAAATTAGATCTTACCTGTCTCTCCACAACTGCTAATAAAATAGAAAAAACAACTCACTTGGATGCCAGGCTCAGTAAATGTGTCAAGATTTTGGGGGCTAAAATGGAGAGAGGCTGGATTCATTCTGCAGCATGCTTGCTGAGCAGGGGGTTAAATTTCTGAAGCAGGCAACCAGCATGCTCTGCAGCAGTTTGCAGGTGTTGTTAGGACAGCAGCCTTTTGCAGTTTGTGCTCTCAGAAATTCACTGCTTTTTCTGATGCTTTTTAAGAGGATATTGAGAAATTCAATAAACTCCTGGTTATTTAGAGGCTTAGAAGCATAAATTAACACTATGAAGTCCAGAGGTATGAACTGGCTAAAATGGTGTCTTCTTCACTAGACAGATTCAGGAAAGTGTCTATGTTGTTGTAACAAATAAAAAACCTGCTAGTATAGGAACACAGCTTGTTTTTTCTTTAGCTTTTGTGGGTTTTGTTCCAAGTGAGGAATGTAAACTGGTCAAATAATGAGCTTGGTTAATATTAAAAAAAAAGCTAATATTCACTGTCACAATATTTTTGGGAGTAAAGGGGAGCACAACAAAAACAGAATAGTACCTAACAAAACCAGAATAGTGCCTGGGAATTTATTATTTCAAGGTGAATGGTAGACATGTGCCTATTATATACATTTTGATGATTTTTTTCAGGGCAAAATTAGAGGAGTGATTACACGTACCATCAGATGACATGTTAGTGCATGGTAACTTGAGGAATAGCCAAGAATGGAGGCAAAAAAACTGCAGGCTGATGGCTGGTGTAATGGGTGAAGTCATTCACTACTGTGGTTGCTACATGATTATTGATCAAAGTCTGAAGTTATCAGCATGTAAGCAAAGCAGACAGACGTTACTTTGAGACTTATTTTATTGATAATTAAAAACCAACATAACAAATCAACTGTAGAGGAGTTAATTTCTACCTGTCATATGGGGAGGGAGGCATGCAGGGTTCAGAGAGCTGAGTCAAAAGACTTCAGTGTCATAAAAAAGGGCTTGTTCTTTGGAAATTATAGCTATGGTGTGGGAGGGTAGCAAGCAGTGCAATGGCTTTTCCTAAAAGCCAGTGTCTAGACAAGCCAAGTGCCTTCAACATTTGGTGACATAGTTAGACCTAAATGCATTTGTGCCAGTTTGTGCCTGAACCCATCACACTCAGAGTACACAGACATGTGGGAGTGGGTCTGCTGAAGTTCATTTCAGTCAGATTGATGTTATTCACCCTGTCTCAACACCAGCCCCGTCTTAGGCTCAATGCAAAAACAGATGGGTGCCTTTACAGAATGCTACCCTACTACTCCCATTTTTTCCATTATTTGGTTAACGAGAAAGTGTTTTGATTTTGGTGGCTGTAATAGAGATAAGCCTAATTTGCTGCAGTTTTACTCATTAGAAAGCAACTTATGTGAAGGTGGACCTGTTGTTCTGTGGAATGATGTAGACACAGGGAAATAATTTCAGATGAAATTTTTATTTTCTTTTTTTTTTTTTTTTTAATTCTGTACAGCATGAAGAAGATCCTCCTGTCTCCCGACTCTGACATCCAAAGCATTACTGGTAAGTAGAACACTGAATGAAATATTCTTCTACTTTGTTCAAGTTTTCTTTAACAAGTTTTTCAAAACAGTATTTTAAAAGGGAAGTTCAAAGAGGATAATTAGATATTACGTAAGAATTTTACCTACCACCAGTTATACTATGCCTATGTTCCTCAGCATTTCAGAAAATGACAAGACATGCTAAATAAACTAAAAAATATAGGGCTAAAATGCAAACAAGTTACTTCTAACTCACTTATGGCACATAAACAGACAACTGGCAAATAGCAGTTCCTCTAACCCTACTTGCAATATTTCTGGTGTACCTAACAAAATTTTTATTTACTGGAGTAGTGTTATTCCAATTAAGAACAAAGGATGCTACTTCATTCTCGTAATTGATGCAACCTCCACTTCTAGCTTTAGAACATGAAACCATCAGTCTAAATCTCTCTAGGATTTTAGTGATTGTGAGCAGTTACCATTTGACAGTCATCCTGCAGCCTATGTGAAATGCATTAGTGATTTGTAGGGCAGTGTAAACAAGTCTGCATTGCTGCTCTGCCTGTTCTCTATATAAATAGACAGGAGAATTCTCCAGAGATGTCAGTCTGGCACCTCTCACAAACTTTGCATTTACTTACTATTTATTATTAATTGTTAAGTTCTTGCAGCACACTTGATATTGTAAAAAGTACAAAGATACAGTCCCTCCCTGGAGGAGCTACTTTAGAAGATAAGCAGAACCAAGTAATTCTTTTCCTATACAACAAATACAGTTTTCTTTGTGTTTTGTTCAAACTCTCTAAAACTCAGATAATGTGGGCTTCAAGGCAAGTTACATAACATTTCTTTACCCAGTTCAGAGTGAAAGAACTGTCAGAGCATACTTGGCTATATGCAGTGTGACAGATTTCACTGTTCTGAACAATTGGTCCCAACTGCTCCTATCTGAGGCTTCAAACCATTTTTGAAAGCTATCAAATTTCATATTAATCTCCTCAGGGGGAGAAAGAACGAATCTCTGGATAGGAAGACAAGCCAGAGCTGACGCATACTGAATAGCAAGAGAGGCACAATATTACTTGGAAAAGCCTCTGACTAGTCTGCGTTCCCTTCTCCATAAAGCAGAAAGTTTTATGATTTTGCTGGGGGGGGGGGAAATAGGGAATTGATAGATTAAGCAAAGGTGGCATTCTCTTGGAGAAAGAAAATATATACACTACCCTGCATATTGTAAATAGAATGTGTTTGATTTTATTTGCATATGTTTTCCTCTCAGGTAAAAATTAGTACATGACACATTTGGGTTTTTTGTGTTCACAGTTATATTTGCTCCATCCCATTCATTCCAGAATCCCAAGCATTGTCACCAGTTTTTGGAAGGCTTCATAACTAGTAACAAAGTGCTAAATGTTAAGATGTGGGTGGATGAGGAGGAATTTTATAACTAAAAGGAAAGGATAAACTGGAAGGAAAAAAACAGGTGACAGGAAGTGGGTGACCTGAAACATGCAGAGAAAGAGAGAAATTAAAATATTCTGAAAAAAGTAGAGATAGAAGAAAAAATGTGATCCAATCATGACAAACACAAAGCATTTCTGCAATAGCTTCTGAATACTGTATGTTTTACTTGTAGTAGGTTGGTCTATGAGGAAGTCAGTTGTTTTAATTGGACAGCAGATTATAATGAAGAAAAAAAAAGGAGATTGAAAGTGGTCAGTCTGGGGGCTCCTAACTGGAGGGCAGTTGAGGTACTAGGTCAGAACAAATGAGTTGGAAGACTTTGTCAGGACTATGGGAGTGCTGGCTGCAAAAAAGCGGGACTGCTTTCTAAGAGGGGTGGCAGGTGTTTGGAATAGCTCAGGTTCCTCCTGTTCCTCTTATAGGAACTTATTGCATCCTGAGATAATGAGTTTTAGCCAGATACTCCATGTATACTCTTCTAAATCTTTGCCCTGTTGGCACCTTATTCCTTCTGCTAAATCAGAGCTTCCGAGTAACCATCCACTCATCAAATTCCCAAATAGAGTCCCACAGATGCCAGGCTCAGCCGGAACTGAGTAAGCACATTTCAGAAAAATTAAGACACAGCCACTCAGTTCACTGTGATTTCACTTTTCAGTTCATGATACCAGATACTCCTCATTGACATTACAACTCTTTCTGTAACATTCAGACCCTTTTACAGGGAGGTATTTGGGTCTATGTATCAATAATCTATTCTAAATAATCTAAAAGCATCACAAATATCAACATATACTTTGTAGTAAGTGTGGTCCAAAGGGATCTTGACAAATTCATATTTGTTTTAAGGAATAGGCCAGGAGGAATAACAAGCTGATCCAAGTATAGCTTCTTTAAAATGTGGCTAATGGGAGGTGATCAACTGAAGAAAAGAGATAGCTGAACTCTGAAAGCGCATTAGAATAGGTCACAGAAGCAAATAAGAGGTCTAGGATCGATATTTCAGACACTTATCAGCAAATTTTAGCAAAACTAGCTTAGATACTGAATACTAAAGACAATTTCAATGTAATGATGGAAACATAGGTAATTGAAAATATTCTCCATGTTTGAAGCTCTGGACTGTGTAGTCAATTTTAAAATTAAGCATTCTGGATACCATCTGAGCATCATAAATGGAAAGTGAGGGTAATAAATCTTACTTTAGTTGTAACCATTAAGACAAAGCACTGAAAGGCAATCAACAGCTACAGAATGCTGAGGGGGGAAAAAAAAAAAAAAAAGAGTTTTGAATTCTTTAAAAGGTGGCAATTTGTAAAATGAGGCCTAGGCTTCATTCCAACACACAGATACGTTTTTTAAATTCCACTGATATTTATACATCAAAATGGTTAGGGAAAAAAACCTTGGGCATGATGTTCATCAACCCAATTACTTTATATTTGCTGACTGAGATTTTGAATAACAATAGGCTAAGATCTTCTGAAACTTTCTTTGCTTTGATTTTCAGATTACTGGAATATATAATGCTTCAGTCATCTTCAAAATAGAAATATAGATACCGGGCACATTTGAAAGATGAAGAGGTTATTATGGTAAATAACACAGCATGCATATATGCTTTCCTCTAGAGACTCTCCTATGCAGAAGCACACACATATGCCTTTATTGCAGCTGCACAAAATTTCCTTGTTTCTGATCAGTTCTTATTTCTCACGATCAAAAGTGTTCCCGTTCCTAACATATCTCCTATGCTGTGCTAGCTGGATATGGCTTAGATTTTATCTCCAAATCATTTGGGTACAGGCAAAGAAACAGCAAGAGGTAAGGTTGTAGAAGTGCTACCTCATTTTTTGTGTTCCTGTACTACAGCATCTGCAGGGAAATCAGGCTTCATAATCCTGAACTGTAACATGTAAACACAGAGCAACAGAGAAATACCTATATAGATGTGAGTACTTGTCACATGAAGGGAAACAAAAGTTTTTGCAAAAGCTGATTATTTGATAATGCCTTCTAAAAAAGGAATAATTAACTCAATTTGGAATGTCTGCTCTCAAACATAGTAGGTGCCCAGCTGTACTGGTTAAAAGAATTGTTAATGTAAGCAAGTAAGCATATTTCATTCACTTTCATTACTGAAAATCATTGTGCTCTTTTCTGCCAAATTGTAGAAAAAAATAATAATATAAAAATCATGCTTGTAATGGCTTCAGACTTCAGACTGCAAATGCAAGCCAGAAAGCTAAATGCAGCAGTAACCATAGGCAGCTTCACACAGGTGCACACTAGGAATACCTCAAGGAGCATTTAATACTTCAATAGAAAACCTTAAAAACAGATAAAAACCAAACCACACACACCCGTACAGAAAAAGTCATACATAGTTTTATGTAATGGTGGTTTTTAATAATAAACTCAGGAATTTTAATTTACCAAAATGAATACAACTCTAAGATTTAAATGTTAATTTTTTCTACTATATTATATATTGCATTTTATTCAGCTATTTATTCTGTTTTTCAAAAAAACTGATTTATTTGGGGAATATAATTTTTCCCCACTGGTGTTTCAATAGCCCTGATAATGTTTTAGACTAAACATTTTATTATCTTTCTAAAGATCATTTTTTGTTTTCTTTAACAAATTTAATAATTTGTTCTGGATTTGGGTTGAAAATTATCTAAACCATCTTTGGTAATTATTTTTCTACTTATTATTACAAGCTTAAGATCCTTTGGGAGATTGTCACATTATATGTCTATAATTATTTCAACTGAACTCCCTTCTGTTTCTGTTCAATAAAAAATTAAGATCAACAGCTCTTGGCACAGAGTAGCTATGCAGAGATCCTTGTCTCTGCAGGCAAGAAATCCCAACCTATATAAACAATGAACTCTCAGTGCCACAAAAACCTGCATTAAGTTGTCTATTATTCATCATTCACCCAGAGATTGTGTGAATCCTCTTTCTCTAATAGTTATATATTTATATAAGATAGACTGCAAAGATTTTAGGGAATAGGAAGCAGCTATTCCTGGGAGCATGAAGGAATCTTGGAAATGTTCCATAAGCTTAATGTATTCTAATGCCTATTCCTAGCCAAAGAAACTGGTCATTCTAAGACTTCAGGCTCCTGTTGAATATAAAGTATGCAAAGCAAGGCAGATAGGCATTTGAATCAAGGTAAACCTTACTGATGCATTTTAAATCGTTAGAGGAACTGTGCTTTGTAGTGTGATGTCATCTAGGAAAGAAGATCACCTTTTGTACTTCTCTGAGTAGTTTTACAACGTAGTTCTGGGTAGTTTTGTGGCATGCCCTGGTTGTCTGTTGAACTTGAGGAAATTTTTTTAAAAAATGCTGTTCTTCTGCAACTTCTGGGATGCACCAAAAAAAGCTTCAATTATAATTCAGTTGCACTGATAAACTTCACCTACTGCTTATGGTGGCAATGTCCAAAACATTTAATTTTCAAGCATTTGTAATACATACAGAACAACACCTTTGCATATTTTTCACCAAAGTTAGATCAGAAAATAACTCTTCTGCTCAAAATGTATTTGTAATGAAAATTTTAAAAATGTGAAACATTAACACAATAGGAACACAACTACAACTGGAAGAGATCATTTAACTCCAAATTATTGAGTCATGTCTTAGCCATGTTATGACTTGCACAGGCCTGCTGTTGCTCCTTATTTCCTGTGTCAAATCTCAGTTAAAAGATTGCTAAAAGTAGAGAAAATACTTTGCTACTATTGTCGTCTTAAGAAACGGCCACATTTCACTTAAGGCAGTTATACCATTCCTAATGGGGTGGTGTGCAGTGAGCACAGGCAGTGATGTGACTCCCAAAAGTTTGCTCTATAAAAATATATGCTCAAATTATATTAAAAAAATATTTGAGAGCCTCGAAGTATTTTGTGAGAATTTTCAGTATGGTCCCAAGGTAAACATGTGAATACACACTCAGTATTCACAGCACTAACAGTAGTCCTTGTGAGTGTTAACGATAGATTGCATTTTACTTAAATAGCAGAGGAAAGAATGATAAGCAACACATCATTAGCACAAATGAGAAGAAAAGGAGGAGTGCATAATTTTATCTTTGGTATTCTGAATGCTGTTGGTTGACATCAGGCAGGGACTCCATTTTATTGAAATAAATGAGATAGATCAGTGAAGGCTTGATGAACAATAGCAATATTACTTATTGTTAGCACAACTAACAGCAAGGCTCAGAATATGTGACATTCAGAACACTGGAGGACTGCCAATCTTACTCCAAATTTATAAACACTAGAAATGACGTTATGAAGAACTATTGATTAGTTACATGGATGTCAATTCCAAGCAAAATAACAAAGATTTTTGGACTTGAGCAACAAGAATTTAGAGGCTAAAGTGGTAATTATGGTAATCAGCACAAAGATAAATCTTGTCAAATTATTCTTTTTTTTTTTTTTTTGACAAAATCATAGATCTATTTAAAAAGGCAAATGTAGAAGCATAGTTGTGGAGGTTTTTTTAAGACACTAACTATCATGCATTCATTAAACGCTTTATTTGGATGTAATAGACAATATATTATGTGGGCTACTACCTGAGTTGATAGATTTTAAATTATGACTAATGGGGAGATGTAACTGAGTGGTATTATTTCTAGGAAGGACCCTCTATGATTAAGTTCTTTATTTGGTGTAATTAACATTTTTGTCAGTTATGCAAACAAGGGTTTTGGTAGTAGAGTTTGCAGATGACATGAAAAGAGAAGGTTTACAAGGTTGCTATTTTAGGACAGGCTGGGTAGTCTGGTTTAAAAATTCAAGTTGAAATCACTATATTTTAATATAGTCAAATTCAAGGTACAGTTGACATTTCAGAATATAGGATAAGAAAGTTCATTTTCAAATGAAATAAGAATGAAAGATTTAAAAGCCAAAACCACCTAAAAGTGAGTGGTCTGGGAAAGAAGGATGATGTGATCTTGTACTGACTGGAATGGGGAGCAGTGAGTAGAAACAGGGACATGAGTGTAGTATGAATCGGGACATGTTGCACTGATGCAGTTTCTTTAGGATATTATGCCTTTTGGTCAAGAAAGAGTTTTGAAGCTCTACTAAAAGACTGTGGGAGAGCTACAAAAGTGTTTTGAGGTACTGTCAATGAGATTTAAACCAGACTTAAAGAACTCAGTTTATGAACTTGCTGAAGAGAAAATTAAGAAACATACATGACTGCTGGAGAAGATATTACACTGGGACTCCCCAGCATGTCTGACAATGGAATAATATTGCCTAACAACCAGCACTTGACAGTAGATGAGTTCACCTTGTAAAACGTAATTTATTGTAGATAAGTGTTGGAACAGCTAATACAAATGGTGGTGGACATGGAACTCATCTAGGCCTTTAATTCAGAATCAGAGCAAATAAAATTTAACGTTTTCACTTCCATCTTGGAATTTTTTAACTTAGCAATTTCTTTTTTTCCCTTCATCTTAAAAGAGCATTTTCCTATGACTAATAGGAATAGTTCTGCTTTAAGATTATTATAATCAAATTATGTCCATGAAACAACTTCTCCCTGATGCATGAATTAGTCAGCTCTATTCTGTTTATTCTTTGTTCTCTGAATTGCTTTGAGGCAGTACAAATAAATCACTGGGGATTAGTTAGTTTTTGGAATATACCTGTAGTCTGAAGGACTAGTGGGAATGAGCCAGCTGTATCATCTTCATGAATTCAGTTTTAAAGTGGTTATTGAGCTTGGGGCTACAGTTCAGATCAGCAGAGAAAGGCTTTCAAGGGCTCTGCCCTTCCTGTCTTCCACAGTGCAGGACATCTTGATACATTTCACCTAGCAGTCACTTGCCCTTAGAAGCATTTGCAGTATATTTTTCTCTTCATTCTGTGTTCTTTGTCACCCAATTATTTAATTTCCTCCTGATTTCAGTCAAATAAATCATGGTTTCATTAGAGGTATAACAGCTAAATCTGGTGGAATGAAGCATTCTAGCCTGTGAGGCCTGAAGTTCTATAAAACACTGTGTTGCTTACATTGTCCAACATTTTTTGCTTAAAATCACTTCACTATCTGAAATTATTTGCAACTGAGTAGTCATTAGGGATTAGCATTCATTTCTATATTGCTATTGAAAATGCTTAAGATTAGTCCTCAGCAATGGCAGATTCCATACTGTTCCAATTCTAGACTGACATGACCACTCTAGCAGTCTGAGTAACAAAAAGTGGGGCAGAGGGTGTAGAAGAAAAATATCCATACAACCCTACAACCATTATCAGAGTAAACCTGCTTAGTCTTAAGGTTAGGGGATCAGCAATTATATTAGTTTCCTCACAGAAGCCTAATGTTAAAAAGGGAAAAATAAAAAATTACTTGATCCTGTTCTCTTAGTCTTGAAGGAGGGGCTATGGAAAGTTCAGTGGGAAACTCACTTTTTTCAGGAAGATGGTGAATCAAAATAGAAATCCTGGAGGAATGTTCGAGACTGCAGAGATGTGGTTAAAGGCAGAAAGTCCTATTACTGTTTCTATTTGAGTACCACAGGAATCCTCAGGCATCTTGTGAGAGCGAGCTCAATCTCTTTCCCAAATGACTCTATTTAGACCTGGAGCTTTCAGGTGGCTTCAGCCAGTTGTACTTAGGCAAGAGAATGGATAGATTTGCATTGCTTGATTTCCTTTGCAAGTCTACCTTTAGACACAAGGAGACCAAAATCTGCATTTTGCAATGCAATGATTCAAAGTTGACATAAATTGAGATACTGATTCTGGGAGGAACATGGTCTCTGACAGGAGTGTGATAGGCATCCAATACTGCACTGTAAATGATTGAAGAACAAGGAATAGAGACATGTCTTTCTCAAGGTCACATTGCCACAGCTTCCAATAGAAATGAAAAACTGTTGAAGAAGTAAATATGCTGAAGTAAAGAACTTTGCTTCATTAAAGTGCCATAAAGAGTAGAATTTGCTGAATTTATCTGAGATGACCTGGAAAAAATAGGAAGAGAAAAGTATTTTCCCTCATTGACTTAGTGATTTGAGTAGAGCTATAGCTGAATCTTGAAGAATGACCCTCTAGGAGTGATTGAGGAAAGGGGAACTTCTGCAATAGATTTTTGTGAGATCTCATTGTTTCACACTGTGGAATCAGTCCAAAAGAGATTAACATAAAGAGCTAATACCTTTAGAAGACAAAGTATTTTACACACTGCTTTGGTCAGTTTATGGTTAATTTTTTTTTACTCTGCCTGACAGCAAGGCACAGTGGCTTACAAGGACATTCACTTTGCTTTCTCACATAAGGGAATGAAAAAGAGACAGCTCTGCCAAAATATGAGCAAGACAAGCAAAAAAAAATGTATCTTAAAAAATAACACAGTTTTATGTCTCTTTGTCCTGAAAGCTTCAAAATACTATCGTTGATTAAACAGTTATTGTGATAATTGTTTTTAGGTGAGAGTTTACTTAAATGAAAGAACAATTAATAGTGGCCAAATAACTACTTATTCTGACAGGTGAAACAAATGTTTTTTATAAAAGGCATTCTAGGAGTTACTGAATTTTCTGTAGATGAAATAGTGTTCATATCTGAAGACTCATATCTTCTAAGGTCAACATTAGACATGGGAGCACTTGAACTGTAAGTGAAATGTGTATGCAAACCTAAGTATATAAAGACTGTTGGCAAGGATATATCTTGCTATATAAATAAATAATACACTGCATGTCAGTCAGCGAAGGAGTGAAATGGAGAACCTCAGAACCTGGGAGCTGCAGAATATAACTGACAGCACCCTGAATCCTCCTGCTCTGCAAGGGACTACCCTCAACTTACAAAGAAGATTTGAAAGATCTGGCATGTTGGACCACTGTGTGTCTCAGCACTGAATGCCAGTTCCATGATTAGGTCAAAGGTATTGGCCTGAAAGACTTGTCTCATTCTTACTAGTATTTATCTTTGGGTTGGTGGAGGAGAACTGAAGACAGAAACATGCTCTGACCTAGACACCTGTTCATCATCCACATTTAACTCTCTGGGTAGTGTGAAGGCAGAAGGCAAAGGCAGGGACTGGGAGAAGGAAGAACTGCCCACTGTAGGGGAAGATCAAGCTCGAGACCACCTAAGGAACCTGAAGGTGCACAAGTCCATGAGACCCAATGAAATGCATCCATGGGTCCTGAGGGAACTGGCAGATGAAGTGACTAAGATGGTATCCATCATATTTGAGAAATTGTGGCAATCCAGGGAAGTTCCCACTGACTGGAAAAAGGGAAATATAACCTCCATTTTTAAAAAGGAAGACTTGGAGAACTACAGACCAGTCAGTCTCACCTCTCTGCCCAGTAAGATCATGGAGCAGATTCTCCTGGAAACTTGCTAGGGCACATGTTAAAAAAGGAGGTGATTGGTGACAGCCAATCACTAAGGGCCTTCACTAGGGGAAAATCATGCCCTGACAAGTTTGGTGGCCTTCTACAGTGCGGTTACAGCACTGGTGGATAAGGGAAGAGCTACTGATGTCATCTACCTGGACTTGTGCAAAGCATTTGACACTGTCCTGCATGACATCCTTGTCTCTAAATTGGAGAGACATGGATTTGATGGATGTACCACTCGGTGGGTAAGGAACAGGCTGGATGATTGCACTCAAACAGTTGTGGTCAACGGCTTGATGAACAAGTGGAGAGCAGTGACGAGTGGCGTTCCTCAAGGGTCAGTGTTGGGAGCAGCACTATTTAACATCTTTGTTGTCAACAGGGACAGTGGGATTGAGTGCACCCTCAGCAAGTTTTCTGATGACACCAAGCTGTGTGGTGCAGTTGACATGCTGGAGGGAAGGGAGAGGTCCAGAGGGACCTGGACAGGCTGGAGAATTGGGCCTGTGCAAACCTCCTGAAGTTCAGCAAGGCCAAGTGCAAGGACCTGCACACGGGTCAAGGCAATCCCAAGCACAGATACAGGCTGGGCGATGAGTGGATTGAGAACAGCCCTGAGGAGGACTTGGCAGGTATTAATGGATGGAAAACTGACTATGAGCCAGCAACGTGCACTTGCAGCCCAAAGCTAGCTGTATCCTGGGCTGCAACAAGAGAATTGTGGCCAGCAGGTCGAGGGAGGGGATTCTCCACCTCTATGCCTTTGTGAGAGCCCACCTGGAGCACTTTGTCCAGCTCTGAGGCTCCCAACATAAGAAGGACATGGACCTGCTTGAGTGGGTCCAGAGGAGGGCAACGAAGATGATCGGGGGGCTGGAGCACCTCCCCTGTGAGGACAGGCTGAGAGAGTTGGGATTGTTCAGCCTGGAGAAGAGAAGGGTCTGGGGAGACTTTATAGCGGCCTTCCAGTACTTAAAGGGGGCTACAAGAAAGATGGGGAGGGACTGTTTATCAGGGATTGTAGTCATAGGACAAGAGGTAATGGTTTTAAACTGACAGAGGGTATATTTAGATGAGATATAAGGAAGAAATTCTTTACTGTGAGGGTGGTGAGACTCTGGAACAGGTTGCCCAGAGAAGCTGTGGCTGCCCCCTCCCTGGCAGTGTTCCAGGCCAGGTTGGACGGGGCTTTGAGCAACCTGGTCTAGTGGAAGGTGTCCCTGCCCATGGCAAGGGGTTGGAACTCGACGAACTTTAAGGTCCCTTCCAACCCAAACCAAAAAAAAAAAAAGCAAGCTGTACAGTCTTTTTGCCTTTGAGTGCTTGTAGTGCACAAGTCCAAAGATTGGATGTGGAATACATAGCCTGAAAAGCTTTGATTACTGCTCAGGAAGTCCTCTATGGAAAACAGCTACAGATGCTACAGACATGAAAAGTTGCCAGAGACAGTCTTCTTTTTTAGGCAATTGTGAACTCTTATGCTCTACACTATACCCAAGTGACTGGAAACCTCTTGGGAAGAAAAGCAAGAGACCAAAGAAAATCTGTGTTATTTCCTGGAAGCATCCAAATGATGGAAATAAGAGGAACAGAATCCAGGAGCTGGAACATTTTCTTTGGGGGGAACAAAATAGATCTTTTGAAAGCATTTAACAGGTCATCCACACCTTTGTTACCCTGCAGTTATTAAGCATATTTCTAAAATTTCTGGCAAAGCAAAATACAAGGAGTGTCACTTTTCTATGAAGAACCAAATCTGATTTTTTTTTTTTTTTAGAAGTATAGACATTTCAAAGAATTGAAAAGAGATTAAAACCTAGTGAAGGCTAAATATAGTTTGTTTGGCAGGTCCACTTCCCATGTTAACAGAAGAAAGACAAAAATAAGCTACTTGGATTCAGAGTGAAATTGAAGTGATGAATTTGTGCCTTTTAGCTAAAAGTCAGTACTGATTGTATTTTCATGTGTTGCTAGAGGGGATGACCAGTCTTGTGAACTTGTTCATCGCAGTAGGTGTTTCAAGATACTATCTTGAGCAGTTCTGTGGTGAATCACTATCACAAATGATGCCTGCTGTGGACTATTTAGGAGGGTTTGGGGAAAAAAGGAAAAAACAAAAAACAAAACAAAAAAACCAAAAAGCATCTTATTGCTTTTAGTGCTAGTGGTACATTTATTATGCTGAACCATAAATCTGTTTGCCTGACATTGTTCTTAGGTATCAATAACTCATGGCTTGGAGTTCAAGATACTACTACAATTTCTAAAAATGTTTTAATGGATGACTTACAACTTAAACAACTTAGTCTCCAGAACTAAGTGTGCATTATTTCCAGCTCTTCAGCTCATAAGAACTAGTTTAGGGAGATACTAAAAAAAATTAAAATCTAAATTCAACATCCTGGAATAATTGACAGAAGAAAATTCAACAAAAATGTCTGCCAGTACTGATTATTTTCAGCTGATAAAGATCATTCAAAATAAATAGACATATTTATCAAATGCTTAATTAACTGCTTTTTAATTTTAACTTCTTTCCTATTTTTCCTATTTAGCATTAATATGTAAAACAGCAGATTTTTATTTTTTTTTATGAGATAAGTACAAAAATAGTGGCTTGGAAAATCAGTTTATAGACACACTCAGAGGTATAATAAGCAGCCCTATAAATCTTACCAAAAAAACTGGGAAAAGAATTAACAAGGCTATTGTAGTTAGTTTTATTGAAGAGGAAAAGGTGTCAAAAAGAAGTCAAAGAACAGTCCATAAATATTAAGATTACTGTGACCTTGACCTACTCAATGTTCATAGTTTTATTGTAGAAAGTTTTTTCACTTATTTAGGATATAATTTTTCAGTTATTTCCTAGGATAATATATAATATTGGATGTCAGAAACTTCACGTGTGTACAAAATGACAAAATTAGTGATACCTATCTGAGGACTTTGCACAGAATTTGAGAATTCAGTGTTCACCTTTCATTGCTGGAATACTTGATCATTTGGAGGAAAATCAGGGACCTTCTTGTAAATATGTAGAATACTAAATATTGTAGAACACTAAGGAAAGGAGACTTGAAAACATTGACACATCTTACATCTAAAACATACAATTTAAGATGTTTGGAAACATTACTACTTTTTAAAATACTCTTTAATGCAGTTACAAGATTGGTAAGGTATCAACAATAAAATAATATTTAGAGTTGTACTTCTGCCTATTTGAATATTGGCATCAATCAGACACTCCAGAAAGTCTAGTCAACTAAAGAAAAAGTCTTCCTCTTTCACTGCCCTCCAGTGATCTTCATTGTGATATGACTGGGTCAAATAATAAAACATACATGTAGAGTAAACTTAGGTCTTGAGCTATTAGATAATACCCAAAGAAACAAATCAAAAGCTTTTGCTACCTGTTTCAAAAAGGAGATATGAGGTATGCTGTTATTTGTTTTGCTAACAGAAGTAACGCATACACAAAAATGACCAAAGTCTTCTGAGAGACTTGGGTAAAGGACTCATGTGGAACATCCCACCCCACCACCCTGCATTTATAAGAGTACGTGATATCAGATCTAAATACAGGGTTCCATTTGGTGTTGGGTTTTATTTTTTGAAGACTTTGAGCCACTGTTCGCACATTTTAGCATGAATCACTTATGAAAGTTGTTCAGGAACACAAGGGAGAAATTATTTTAAGAAAAGAAAGCAAGGTCAGAGAAAGATGGAAAAAAACAGAACCCCGCACCTCAAGATATTGTAGACGTCTCTCCAGTCAGTGATACTGGAGCATTTTAATGTTTCATCAGATCCCAAATGGAATCTATCTTAGTATGAGCAAACCTCAAGTAATGATTTATTTATATGCAAGGCATCTTAAGAGCAAGGTGCCTAAAAAAAATCGTCCTGTTTACTCAAGGTTGTTGGCAGGAGTAATGTCTATGAGATACTGCTTCTTTCATTTCAGCATGGAATAGAAAGAACCTTGTGGACATAAACTCAGCCAGTAAGGATAATTTAGTGATAAGTACTGTTAACTTCTACTTCCAAATTTTCCATAAAAGAAAAATTCCAGAACTGGTTTCATAGGCTTACAGTCTTCTATAAAATATCATGAGCATTATCTTCATAAGTCAGGTATAGCAAAAGACTCTAGACTGTTTTGTACTCACATTAAACTCATTTATTTTTTCATCTCCATCCTTTTGTGAGGGGTAGTCTAGCCCATTCTTTTCCAATCAGGAGCTTTGTTCTACAGTCATTTACAAAGAATACAATATTTAAAAGAATTTTTTTTTAAAACTGCATTTATTTTATTTACTTTGACAGAAACCTTTCTAATTGCTGGGGCATCAGAATAATTGATTTGATAGTTGAGAGCGATGTAAACTTGACTTATTTTCTTACCACTGTCAAGCTTAGACTCTGCTACTCACATTATCAGTGCAGCTGGCTCAGAAACACTTTCACTGAGTCCTACATGTCAGCAGTTTCTGTATCAATTTGTGTTAAGATAGCCTTGACTTGCCAGCAGATCAGACCAAGTTCATCTAGAGCAAAAATGCTTATAAGAACTACTGTAAACCAAAAAGTTTTGTGGCTCAATGGAAGAACAAGTTGGCTAATTCCTGAGAGAAGTAAAGAGTTTCTACACTCCAGACAAAAACTATGTCTTGTAAGCATATTCTGAATGACAATAACTTAATGTTTACAAATTATTACTTTATATTTATTTATCCTCATGAAAAGAGTATGAGACAGTTACATTCTGCAATTGGACATACAGTTTATAGGCAATATCATAGAAAAGAAGCCTGGAAGTGTTTTAAAGGAATATCTAGTTCACCATTTTGCCCAAAGATGGAGACAACTGTATCAGACAAGTTTGCCTGAACTGTAACATCAAGCAAACTGCATATTGCTTTTGCAATGCTGACAGTCAAGTTTGCTATTCTGTTCATTTAGGTAGCATTTTCTACTCAATTTCTGTGTATTGGTTTGGTTTACCTATAATTTACCTATAAACTTTATTTAGTTTTCTACCTGATGCTGTCAACTTTTTGTTATCTATAGGCACATTATCCTGGTGATATATTAACTCTGCAATGACTGTGTAGGCACCTAAGCTGGCTTTAGATGAGTAGTTTGGCTGCTTTGATGTTTTGAGTGCCGTGATCAACAGAATTGCCAACTTTTGCACCTTAATTAAACTATCATTGTATGATCTCATAGCCTAATACAGGTCATGATATTTTCAACTCTTGATTAACCAGGGTCCAGCATGCAAATATAGTATTCTTATTTAACACTTGAAACACCAAAAGTAGAGGTTGGTACATATAAATTATATAAAGTTTTAATAGGGTCTCCTCATTAACAGTCGGCACCAATATGTGAAAGAATAAATGCACCAATATATTTTTAATATTATTTGCTGATGTGGTATAAATAAATTGCACTGATTGGATAAAAAGTTACTGATTTAAAATACAGCAATGTGTTTTTAAAAAATCATTCTCAAATGATATTTCCTTTGTATTTGTTTTGGTTTCCACATTATACTTTAGACCTACAGCTAGTATATCATGAGTTATTAGTGACTTACCTTTTCTACCAAATGTTTCTGATATTTTTTCTTTTTTTTTTTTTTTTTTTAATTCTCAAGAAAGCAAAAAGAAAATCATTCAATAAGGGTCTAGGAAAACATTTCAAAAACCAGTGACGCTCAAGCATATTTTTTTAACCTGATCAAATTTGTTATAAAAGTCATTGTATGCTTATTTATAAAAGAGATAGATATTGTAAAGAAAAATTGGATTGTTTTTATCCCTTTCACCTTCACCTTGATTTTCCCATTTGAGATCAGAGCTCAAATCATGTTTACTCTGCTAAGGGCATAACTAAGTATAATAGTACCCTACCTATGCCGACTTCTGTAAAACCCAGCCAGTGTTCCACATTGATACTAAAACTTTCAGTGAGTTTAGTGACCTGTCTTTTCATATTGCTGCAATGCTGTTGCTGAGTTCCTCTTTCCTCTTGTATTTAATGCAGTCCAGGATTTTAACTTGGTAAGTTTCAGAGCTGTATTGAAAATTAAGTGCATTACTTCACTCATTCACCCAAACCCATTTAATTTAAACAAGAACCATCAAATATGACAGTACTTTCATAAAAATAGAGCATAAATATTACTACATTATACTTTTTTTATCTCTCAGTTACTATATTCATTATCAAGTGATATTGATCGGTGACATTAGGAATTTGTGTCCAGTGGCAATTACTCTTGATCATGCCTAATCAAGCTGTCTCAAATATAACTAGAAAACTTAGAAAACTATGTCCCATCTTAGTGAAACCCTTGCTTTCTTTTTTAAGGAGAAACTGTATCACTCAAAATACGCTTTCAAGAATAATTTGTATAAGCATTATGAGTATTTAAGGCTCTTTACTTACTATTCAAATATTCAAATGAAATAAAATATCGAATACAGATTATATGCAGTGATTTTAGTTAATATAAAGCTGCTTTTTGTAAACAACAAGGTTGTGTAAGTTTCTGCTGGCTAAGCCTGGATACTTGTTTCTCCTCTTATGCCCTCCACAGAGGAAGTGCTGATATGACCCAAACAATAATAAACTAAGAAATATCCCAAAGCTTCTCTCCAAAAAATAGCAAAGAAATACAAGAAATGACTGTAAACATCTTCACAAGCAGGAATGTATCTTTCCCATCGTTTTCTTGAAAATACCAGAATCCCTGTAATACAAGAACTTTAACCTCTGTAACACCAGGTAAAACAGGTAACAAATGGTTATTTTTCCAGAAAGCAACTTGCATGCAGTAAGATTTATTTAAAGGAATAGCACTTCCCTTTGGAAATTAATCCCACTATTTTATCTTATACCATTGCTTTTCTTCTACTCACCACAATGAGTAATATATAGACAAATGTATGCAGCAGCAGTCTGTGTCTCTTCTTCCTTATTGTGCCTTGCTGTTGCTCTCCTATTAGCTGTAGCTGTGCAGTCGTCTAGACACAGTGTGACAGGAACTCGATTACCTTGATAGCAGGTACAGATGCAGCTTTAGCACTTGCTGTCTGCCTCACGTTTGTAACACCCTCGCTCTTTCCGGTCACTTGTTCCAGGGGAGGAATGACAGCAGCATTTCTGAGCTGTTCTTGTGTTTTCTCCCAGAACACTCAGGGAAAGCAGACTTCGTGATCTCCATGCTAACTACCAGCCTGCCGCTGCCAGTTCTCCCTACTTCTGCCAGTGATGACATTCAGCTCGCTCCTCCACACAGGATACAGCACTGATTCCTCATTATGTAAGGCAGTCTAGGTCAAGTGTAGGAGAGGCACTGCTGGCCTGAGCAAGCTAGTGGATTGCTCCCTCAGCTTCATGCTTCATGGGGTCTGGAAGCTGGATCCTGACCTTTGCTACATCTTCTCGGGTAAATGTTTTTGCATGATTTAAATGGTTACTGTGCTGTTTTTCTATGCAGATAGCTGTCAGCCATGCTGTGAATTGCAGAGAGAATTTGCTGGGTGAAACCGGCTCTGTCAGCATGATTGGATTAACAGAGTAGTAGTTCTTTTAGGCATCTTCAGCTTTAAGACACTTTACAAATAAATAAATCATAAATTGGGTTTGTTTAACAAACATATTTTCTAACCTTATGGGGATTATTGTTAATTTGACTGATGAAGCAGTGAATGAAATCCATTTGCTAGAAGGTGGTGTGGGAAAGCATTATTGGATATAGCTATTAGCTCTGAGAGGTTTACTGCAGTTTCTGGCTGTTGCATTGGTTTAGCCTTGCAAATTACAAATATGCTTCTTTTATTAAACAAAACAAAACAAATGTATTTGATTTTCTGGCACTCCTTGGTTATTTTTTGAAGTAGCAATTAAATCCAGGATGCTATTTTCTATTTACTGCATTAATGCATGAATCTATATGCTTCTGAAATATGTAAGGTGAATACTGCAGATAGAAGTACATTTAGTGACTGCTCTGCAGAATGCCAGAACAGTACATGTTAGCTAGATTTATATTAGAAGGTAGCTTTTTTTCAAGCATCATGTAGAATTCAAAGACTTTTTTTGTATTTACACCCTGCTGAAAATCAGTCCGTAAAAAAACATAGAACAGATTTGTCCTCAAACTAATTATACATACTGGGTATTGTCAGGTGCTGGAACGTCTGAATGCAGCAGAAGAGGCCCTGGAAAGTAACAGCATAACACTGATACTGCAGTATCGTGTAGGGAATTTCAACAAGGCTAGCTTGCTTGCTAGGGACAATTACTACATAATAAATTTGAAAATATTTTTAATGCATTTGAGAAATTAATGAGAAAACTTGTGTTTATGTACAGTACCTTGGACAGCAACTTTTTTCTTTCCCGGTGCTGTGGAGTCTACCTCATGGGAGTTAGCAATTTGTAAAAATTAAATAATACGAATTTAAGATATATTAATGAATTCCAAAATCCCCCAAAAGGGGAATTTATAGTAAAAATACCTGAGAGACACTTTGGTCAGCATTGTATGAACAAGTTATATTTAACAGCTTACTACCAAGATTTCTTTTAATATATTAACTTAAAGGTAGTGATGTTTGTATTGAATTATGTTAATGAGTGTCAAAACAGATAATTAAAAATGCAAAATTATTGTCTATGGACAATATGGCATTTACTGAATTTTCATGTCTAATAGGTAATTGCTCACTCTGAGAATAAATACCAAGGTCCCTTTCTTAAATCAAAATAAACTTGACTATTAATATAAGATTGTGTATTAATATCACGTTAAAACTAATTTTGATAAGGAAAGTGGAAGTCCTTTAAATGTGTTTTTCTGCCCACCAGAAACTAGTGGATCTTTACACTGTTCTAGAAATAACGGATAGAATTTAATTTCAACACTTGTTTGTAAGTGAGGTGAATTGTTTTATCATTTTCTTACCATCTTTAAAAGCTCTCATTCTCTGGAAAAGAACTGTTAAGCAGTCAGTTGTCTCTTCATCATGGTCTTATCTTACCAGTTACTAAATTACTTTTTTTTCTTTTTAATGACAGTCATGTAGTTCTATGCTGTGATTTAGTAGAAATACCAGGCTGGTGCCTTCATTACATTGTGAAAGAAGTTAGCTTCAAGAAAATGTAACTCATTTTTGGTATCTTGAAAATACCTCTGTTGCAATGCAGTATATTACATTGAGTAATATTTTATAGATACCATTTTTATACTTCAGAATACAGAAGTATGTCTTGCAAACCAACTCTTAAAATAATAGCATGGTATAGGAACTTAGAACAAAATTGCTAGGTACTACGCAATATTGTAATGATGTACTTCAGATTCTTTGTTTCTTGCTTCCTGAAGTGTTCTAAATTAGTTATGCTATTATATATGAGTACACTGTGTTCCCTCCCATTTCAAGTGTGGGTGCTTGAAGTATTTTCTTACAGGCATAAGGAGTATTAATAACCTATCTATTCAATTAGAAGAAAAAAAGAAGACTTATTGTCTTCAAATGTATGGTGGTTTTCTGGAAGTGTTATTTTTATTTTTTGTGTCATGGTTCATAGCAGGGCACACAGAGTACTTCTCAACATAACAAGCTGTTACAAAGTGTTAGAATATGGTGTTTCTTATGTGTGTTTATATATCCTATATTCTGGTATATCACTTTGGGTCTGAGAAATTTTATCTGAGCTTCAAGGTATGTTTCGAACCCACTACAATGCAGGATATGGACCATTAGTGGTCAGTGCCTCCTCCTGGTATTTTCCTGTGGTTTACTGGAATTGTCCAATCTATGCCTACATCAGTAGCTTGCTTTCAATATTCTGTGTATTCTCTCACATCACAATATGCAGCTTGAGTTTCTGACAAACTTTTCTCTTCACTTTTCCTCACAGTACTAGAGTTTTCTGTAGTGCAAGGGAGTTTCTGTGCTCTTTTCATAGCTGGAAATGTCACTAAAACTGAGGAGCATGGAAACAACATGGAAGTGTGTGAATTAAATTATTTTAGAATAATGTGTTTAGCACAAACAATGGGGAGACCAGTTTTTGTTATCCATAACATAAGCAAAATATAGGAGTATACATTAGACTATTAGTTTTTATAGACATTTATATCTCAGATTTTGTCTGCCCATTTTGAGTACTTGAGATACATAGTGTGATGACAATCATATGCTAAATTAGTGCTAAATTGAAAAAGAAAGACTACAAACATCTGTGGTTTAGTTTATTTCATGTAACATCTAAATGTAAGACTGTAATAGTATAATTCACAAGTTTTCCCAGTAAGTTTCGTCTCACAAATGCAGATCTTTCACCGTCCAGAACTGCCAACTTTTATTTGCATCTAGTGTAGAAAGACATTCCAAAAGTGACAAAAATGTATTGCTGTAGAAATGGACTATATCTATTCTGAAGATACTTGTTTAGAAGCTGGCAGATGTGCTCTGTTCCTTGTGCAAAAAGTTACTCAATATTCAGAGGTTTTCCTCAGTTTTCATTGAAACTGGTTGGTTGCAATCTTCTGTTCTATGTTGCTACAGTTCATGTCATTCTACATGATGACGTTCTTCCATCATTAACTGCTTGTATAGCTCTTCTGTGACTGCAGTACAATTGATTCACGAGTTTAGAAAAAGTCCCCTGGAGGGAAGGGAGATGCCATCCAGAGGGACCTTGACAGGCTGGAGAGGTGGGCCCAGGCAAACCTCATGAAGTTCAACAAGGCCAAGTGCAAGGACCTGCACATGGGTCGAGGCAATTACAAACCCAAATACAGGCTGGATGATGAGTGGATTGAGAGCAGCCCTGCAGAGAAGGACTTGGGGGTATTAGTGGATAGAAAACTGACTACGAGCCAGCAATGTGCACTCACAGCCCAAAGCCAACCATATACTGGGCTGCATCAAGAGAAGTGTGGCCAGCAGGTCGAGGGAGGGGATTCTCCCCCTCTACTCCGCCCTTGTGAGACCCCACCCAGAGTTGTTCAGCGTAGAGAAGAGAAGGCTCTGGGCAGACCTTGTAGCAGTCTTCCAGTACTTAAAGGGGGCTACAGGAAAGATGAGAAGGGACCCTTTATGAGGGAGTGTAGTGATAGGATGAGGGGTAACAGTTTTAAACTGAAAGAGGGTAGATTTAGATTAGATATAAGGAAGAAATTTAATGTGAGGGTGCTGAGACACTGGAACAGTCTGACACTGGACAGAACATGTCTCTGCCCATGGCAGGGGTGTTGAAACTAGATGATCTTTAAGGTCCCAGTCCCTTCCAACCCAACTCATTCTATGATTATCATGTTCACCTGCTTGTCCATGAAGGGTCTTGGATGGCTCATTACTTATATATTAGATTAATTACTCCGATACCTGTTTTCCACACCCACTGCAATTCACAGAACTCATTCCTAGAACACTAGAAAGAGATACGGTAAAGAATCAAGGGAGGTTTTCTAATGTTTTGATAAATAAAATGTACCTTAGACACTGTCACTAAATATATATATATATACACTGCTCTTAACACTCTATTCATTGTGTATGTAGACCACACTCTTCTTCATTGTTGCTTGCATGGTTTACTGCTGTGGCTGAACACCTAAGCTTCTAAGGCTGATTTTAAAGGTTTCTCTAGATTGTACAGAACTCTAATATTTGCAGCAAAAATACTGAAACAATAGTGACAAAAAGAACTACATTCTCTTTTTCTCTGGCTGAAGTTCATTATAGGTCCCTTTTCAGAAAGGGAACTGTGCTGCAGAGGATCACTAGAGAGGGATTCCAGGTGAATCCTTTCATGTGCTGAAGAAGACCAGAATCTCCCAGTACCCGGTGATCACTCGGGTGGGCAGTTTGTGGCACTTGAGCCAAAAGCTTACTGTGCTGTTCTCCAGTGCTCTTAAACATATGCGCAGTATTCCTGAGGCAGAACCAAGAGTAGGACTGGTCAACATTTGTACAAGGGCGAGTGAACAACAAATCTCCATTGATGCAAATTTATCAGGTCTGCAGAACCTGAAATCTGCAAGATTGCAAGCTCAAGGATGCAGTGGAAGTTTGCCTGGCCACTCTGTCCTTGCTGTGCAAGGTATGGAGGTGCTCTCCTTCGGGCCTGTTGGATGGTGGCTTCAGCCCATGCCCATTAAGATGATTGCTTCTTGGGCACCTGCAGGAAGAAGTGGTCAAAACTTTGCGAAGTAAATGCAATGAGTATCCTAGACTTGCTTGGTTTTAAAAATTATTTTACTAGGTATTAGCAGTGTCCTATTTGTTTAGAGACAGTAAAAAAGGCAAGTTGGATTTTGCGGGGGAAAGGGAAAGGAAACAATATTTTATTTACTGACTTTCCATTTATCTTAGAGTTGGAGCAACTGTGATTGAGAAATCTGTACCTTTTTTGTTTTCTGCAATTGTGGTGCAATGTATAAGTTTAAAACACCAAAAATATAAGAATTCACGGGATGTAGCTCTTTATCAGTTGGAAAAAAGTTGCTATTGTGTTGATAAAGACTTCTCTCTCAAATCCCATATCAGATGATGGTCTGGTTCAGGGAGCCACCAAAGGAGCTTATTAAGATAACCACAAACCCTATCAATTTTCCTGACACTGTAAGCTGGTGGAGCTGAACTTGAGCACCTGGTTATACCAGTGTGACCAGTGAAAGCTGAGTCATGAGAAATTCTGCTTAAAAAAAAGCTTTCTGTTAATGAAACTTGCAGATTTCCTAAATATTTAGGAAATCTCTTGCTGTGTTCTTTTAATCACTGTAATATTTACAGAGAAAATATTTTAAAATTTATGAGATTAGACTTCATTGTTAGAACAATTGTTCATAACATTCTGTATTGATAAATGCTTGAAAATTGGGTATTATACTGAGAGATTCCAAGTGCTTGTTGTGAAGGGCCAAGTATGTCAGGCCACCACTGGGAGGTAGAGATATTCAGCTTCACATAGCTTGGATTCAAGCAAAATTTAAGCAGTCAAAAACTCATGATGTAAAAATTAAAAAAGAACATATCAGAACACTACTGGGATTAACTCTAGGGGATCAAATTCATTATAGTTGCCTGGGGTCACTGACTCACAGGTTAACATGTTAAGTATCTGTTATAGATGACAACCTTATTTCAAACACATATTAATTAGGTTTATTTTCTTTTGTCTTTACATGTCAAAATTGTATTACAGAATGGAAGAAATGCAGTATTATTTTTGGTCCTCCTTCCATGCACCTCTCACCTTCCTAATCACTATCCCCTTCCTTTCCTATCATAGTGCCTCCTGCCCCCTGGCATGGCTGAAACCAGGGTTTGCAAAAGTGTTTGCTGGTGGCCATCCCAGTTCCACTTATCTTTTTTTCTTTTTTTGTCAAGAAAACAAAATGAGAAACATATAATGCTGTCTGATTTAGCTCTAACTGAGGCTGATCCAGTGCAGCTGGAGTTTGTTGTATTAGCAGTTACTGTTACTTAGCAGTCTGAATTTTAAAAAGGAACATTTTTTGTCTAGGTTCTAGATTTGGCTGCGCAGCTGTCATTTGAATACACGGGAATGTATAGATCTGACGTGGCGGTCATGTACCAGGCTGTGTGATTGGCAATGCAGTCTGCAATAGTTGGACATGTCATATGACTCTGGTACAGGAACCCAGGAACCTTTTTTTCTTTTTGGTGATTGTGAACCCATGACTGAAGATGTTGAATCGACCCCCACTACACAGTGGGAAGGCGTAAAACAAGACAGAGGACAGGTACCATTTAGTTGTGGCGTGCCAGGGGCTGACCTGGAAAGGTTTCTGGTGTTCTCATAACAGACCACCATTACCCAAACTATTTCCTTCTCATGTTTCAGAGACAAGTAATTAAAAGAAAATAAAAATTAATGAAAATTTTTATTCATTTAACACTGGATAAAGAAATCTACTTCTCAACACAACCCCTGCCCTTTTTTCCTTGCTGAAGAAAAATGGGGCTGTAGATTTTCAGACTTGTTTAAGTCAGAATATCTTTTAAAAAGCAATCTTTTACAGACGGTTTATTTCTTTTGCCGGTAGATGGGGCTGTCCTTTAAGGTGATGGCTTGGCATCTTCCCCCCTCCCTCCCGCCCCCGCTTTTTTCTTTCTTTTTTCACCCTCCTCTCTGTCTGTCTTCATTGTCCTCCCATCCTCCTTCTTTTTTCCTTTTTTTTTCTTTTTTCTTTTTTTTTTCTTTTTTTTTTTTTTTCTTCCCCCTGCTATTTGCTGATTTGTATTTTGTACACTCACAGAGTGAGCCTCAGAAGAGGAAGCCGAGAATGAAGCAGAGAGGATACTGCAGAGGTCGTTTGCTTTTTTTTTTTTTCCCAATGAGAATGCAGTAATCTATAAATACTTGGTAATCTTTTGGAACTGGGAATCTGAACAAGTTTATTAGAGAGCATTTGCAGCATTTCTTCATCACTATCTCTTGGGTTTTTTATTTTTGGTTTCCTCATAATGCATTTGAAATTCATGTTTTATCAGGTAAGCCAGCAGGATGATAAATCCTAGACTTTAGTTCATCTTTGTGAGCTGTCCGCATGGGGTTCTCCCCCACCCCCCCTTCTTTTTTTCTTTTTTTTATGATTTCTGAATGTTTGCTTTGTAGTTATTGTTAAGCATATAATTAAGGAGAAAATCCAGTTTTGGTGTTTTTAAAAATGTTTCCAAAGCTGCAGTCTTTTTGGCAGCACAGTGTTTTGTTACAAGATGAATTTCACTGGCCTTATACTTTTGGGTGTTTGCCAGTGTGTCGGGGGGGTGTGTGTTTAAATTATTATTCAAGATTTTTCCTCTGAACTGTTTAGAATTTAACAGAGGTCATGTTGTTCCTTCACATGGAAAACATATTAAGGGTGAAAGCAAACGATGTCAAAATCCTAGCACTGTAGGAGTGTACAGTTTTCCTTCCCATAGAGAAGCTCTGCTTAAAGGCTAAATGCTTCACACAGATGTTTGAGGTTTACCGAAGGAAGAAAGGAGTCCCTCCTCTTTTTTCTCTCTATCTCCCTCTGCCCTTAGACTTTCTGATCAGGTACACTGCTAGAAGCTCTTACTTTCATTTACATACTGATAAGGACTGTTTGTTAAACTGCAGATATAACTCGGTTCATAATCTGAACCGTCTTGCTTTTTCAAACAGCACAAGAAATTTGCCAGGTGGACATCAAGCTCTTTCAGCATCTTTTCTAAAATGGATTTCTTCTCTGCTGCTTGTCTGAGGTATGTGCTTAAAAGACTCCCACTGAACTAATTTACCTGGGATTGGGCTGTCTGTTCAACCCATCCGCCCTTCATCCCCACTTTGAAAAAGTTGTTGCTCATTCTGCAGTATTTGAAAATGGATTGGTGTTTTTCTATCACTGTTGAAAGCCTGTTCAATTGTACTTATTCCAGAAATGCTTATTTTGTGGTTATGGTGTCAAACTCCTGAGATGTATTGGTTGATATTAGTGTTGCATTCTTGAAGTGCACCTACATTTCTATTGTGTTTGTCAGGCTTGACCTATGTGTTAATATAAAGTACAAAGGAAAAAAGACTGTGCTAAAAATGACTCTGAGAATCTAATGTGAAACAATAACAGGATGATTACTGCCAAGACCTACACCCTGTTAGTTTATTCTGTTGACCCTGGTTTGTGTGATCTTGAATATTTGCTGAAGTATTTAGACACAGGAAAGCATGTTAAAGACAGGCAGCCTTAAACTTATTGTCCTCAGTTTGCCAGGCATTCACAGAAAATTTTCATTATTTTAAAGAAAGTATCAATGATGAGAGGGGTGGAAAGTAAGAGCTTTAGCCTGCCACAAGGGATGTCCAGCTTTTATTGCATAAGGCACAGTATAATCAGTAAAATTCTAGGGAAATTCTAGGAAAACAGCAATTTGCATAGTATCTTGTACCAGAAATAAATAATTTTTAAAATCTGACTATAATGACTTACAGAAAAATTATATAGACAGTTTGAAATGATACTTTATACCAGGGGCGAGGGTAGTTTATTATTGATCACGGAAATCTACATTAAAATTGTCATATTATCACCTAAACTTGCTTTGAAGTTTCAGAAGCTGTACATGTCAACAACTGAGATAGTTGGGAAGCTAAAATAAATGACAGGTTATTTCATTCTTAAAATGAAGGCGGTCTTGAAGTAGAAAACCTTCAGAATGTCTATGAATATGACTCTTCTCTTCAATGTACTATCCCAATGCCAAGCACTTTAAAGGACAGATGGCTGTTGACTTTTAAGGATGGCATCACTGCTGCTATCCATATTACACTACATCCTTCCAACATGTGAATTCTACTGTAAGAGTTTTGTACATTAATGACAGAATCAGATATATTTAGAGGACAAAACCACAAAGCTTAGCATTGGATTTTGTCCCTTAAATGGTATTTTACTGATACTTCTCTATTGGTTTTGGCTACCTTAAATTCAAGAACTGCTATTAAACAAATATGAAGGTTTCCCTGCTCTTGGTTATGAGAAATATTCTGTCAGTAATTGGGAGAGGTGGGTACTTCTTTGCAAACTTCTTCTGAAAAGAGGCAGAAAACTTGCTCGAATTTGTGTGTGTGTGTGTATTTAGAACAGTGATACTCTTCTGGATGAATGTCTTTTCTTTCATTTTACTAATTTTCTGAACTCCCGTACCAACTCATCTCTGGGAAAACATATTTGGTCTTTGGGCTAAAGATCATGAAGAGATTTGTTGATTCTCTTCCAATAACTGGAACATATTCTACCTTCTTTTTCTCCATTGAAAATAGCTGGTATATATAGGAGGCAGTGGGATTCCACAAGAGAGCTGTATTTGACCTGCAGACTTTCTGTTGATGCCAAAATGAAGACAAACTAAATGAAAAATTGAATGTATATTCACACCTGTAAACTGAGAAAAACAATGTTATGCCATCAGTAAGACATACTAGATAAAGGATATCATTAGGCTTTTTTTAGCATAATGCTTTAGAGCACTTGAGAGATCAAATTGCTCAAAGAGAAAAAAATCATGAAGCTGAAATATTCTAAAATGGAAAAAAAGGAACCTTTGTGTAAATTTTAACCATTAAAAGCTACAACTGATGTTTCTGACTGAACATAATGTTGTAGGGAGATGGGGAGTATCATGCAAGTTCTCCAAATGTTTTTCCCAAAGCTCAGTATTTCTGGCACATGTTATTTTCATTTTCTACTTGTAGGTTTATTCTTTGTAGATTCCTATCCATGAAAACATAAAAAAGTTGGATGGAAATAACTGAAAGTTTGGTATGGGTGAAGTAATTAGTTAAATGATAAATGTAGAGTCAGAAATCATCACCCTTTCCATAGTGGGGTTAGTCCAATTTCTGTAAAATGTGCTGATCTCTTTTTATTCAATATTAGTAATATTTATTTAGAAAATCACTGTGATGTCTTACTGAATACATGGGTGTTCAGTGTTTTCAGGCTTTTTGTCTTTTGCTGACTATTGTATCATTAGTTCTGTCTCTTCCATTTCCACCAGTGTGTGTGGTTCCAGGCCCCCTTTCACACTCTTCTAATGTGCCATTTAGCTCTGACAAAAATAATTTTTTTGTGCAAAAATATTTTTTAAGTGCAAAAATATTTTGCACTTATAAAAATTCTGGGTGGCACCCTTCCCTGCCATATTAAATATCACTTGAAAAACCACATTTCTGATTCAGCCACCATGATATCTATTGCTTGCATTTATCAGCCCCAGATGCTCTCTCTTTCTTTTTGTGCTAGGAGATTCTCATTACATTTCTTTTTCTGAACGCAAATTTCCATTGCTTTCTGTCTCAGCAGTATCCAGTGCATCTCTGGCTCTATTTTAAAGTGTTTCCATCCTTCTTTTTATTAATTTCCTCTTTTTTTCACAAGTCTCTGAGATAAAAAGGACATAGACCCTCTATTTTTGGTCTCGGAAACATTCAGCTCAGTTTGTGCTTTCAGGCTTTATCCCATCTCTTGCCCTGTACCTTGGTTATTTATTTCAGTGCCTTGTAAACATGTAGCTCAATCTTTTTCATCTTTCTCCTACTCCTACAACAGATTCTCTGATTTGCTTCCAGAATTGGTTTTTTAAAATTACTTCATAATACAATTCAAAACACTGAAGAACATCCTCCTGGTAAAACAAAACACAACCAAACAAGAACTCAAATCCTGTCAAGGTCAGAAAGAAAAATTTAGCAATAGATGTAGAGGCTTGTGTGACTCAAATAGGCTTTATTTAATAGTGGTATTGGTCAAAGATGACAAAACTAAGCAGCAACTACAGTACTTTTTAACTGAGGTAATGTATCTGAAGGAAGCTTTCAAATGCTTGGTTATTTAAGTGCGTTTTAAGCCAATGACTTGACTGTGTTCCAGATGTATTTGTCTGCAATTCTTCCATCCTCTCATCCCTCCCTGGACTCCATTTTCTACGTACTCTTTAATGGCGTTTCCTTCAGAGTGAGATCTTTTATTTTCTTTAATGCTTTAAAGTGTCTAACTGTTTTGTTTCAAACTATTGTTGAATTTATTTGCCAAGGGGAAATAATGACTGAGATATTTCTGAGGCAGATGATAGGTGCTCCTCCTAGGAATGTCTCAGCAGGGCTCTTCCAGTAGCCCTGCAGGATTTCTGGAGTAGCTCTACAGATGATAACAGAAGAGGTTGGTGGATCATTAAAAGCTGATTACTGAAGATTAATTCTGTTCTTTACATCCATAGTGGGTGGGACAGGAAGACTGAAGAAATGGACTCATCCAGATGAGATACAGGGATAAATTTTCTAATAGAAAGGATAGTGAAGAACTGCAACAGAGTGTCAGAGGAATCTATGAAATTTGTCATGAAGGTCTGTAGGAAGTGGTTAGATGAAACATCTGTTGGGAAATAGGTATAGTGATCTTGCCTTGGGCAGGGAGATGAACTAGGTGGCTTCTGATCATTGTTTCCAACCCAATTTTTCTATGAGTCTACAAGAAGTAGATATCTGAGGTACAACAGACAAAGAAAAGTATATCATAAATTATACAGGGTCCAAAATAGACCTCCTAAAAACTATCTTCATTAGGCTTTTCTTAAAAGTATATAAGCATCCCCTGAAAATATTTATGCTACATATATATACTCTGCAACACTTCAAATATATCTAGAAAGAACCAAAAATATGTCCTAAAAAGTTATTTAATTTCTTAGTGTTTCTTTTAGATTAAATAGGCTTTACTGGTTAGCCATAGCGAGTATGTGAATAAAAGAGGTAGAGAAAGGATATTTGGCAAATCTGATCGATTTTTGCTTATTGTCAGGAGAATGCTATACATTTAATTTAAAAGATTTTTAAATTGATAGTAGAAAGAACTAGGACACTTCAAAATCTGATTAAATGAAGTGAGTGTTTCAGAGCCATTTCAATGTTTTTTATTTTATGTTAATGTTCAGTATATTTCACAGCTGAGAAACCCAATCTGATACATTTATTTTCTGAAATGGAAGTCTAAATAATACCAAATATATCACCTGAAATGTGCAGTGATGGATAGAGACAGAGAACTTTTCAGAGCTCCATACTGGTTACACTAACAATGTTTAATTTAAAAAAAAAGTTATAAAAATTTTTTACTTTTTTTTTCTTTAACATTAACTATGTGATCCAAATTCTATCTAGAAACCTCATATCTGAATATTTTTTGCCTTCAGCTCAACTTGTTTTCTCTTTATACACACACTGGGAAAGATAGACCAGAAAGGATGAGCCTTTACTGTGTTTTCAGGACTTCATGTTGTCTCAAAATAAAATTAATTACAAATCTACTAGTCTGAATTAATAAAATATTATATCTGAAACAAAAAATTGCACTCCAAGGAAAATGATCTATGTATTACAATAAATTTTTTCTTAGTCATTTTGGTTCCATTTATGCCAAGTTTGACTGGCATTGAGATACCCTGTGTCTGCAAAGGGTCTTGTCCTTAAAAACCTGGTGGCTTTATGCACCCTGTCAACAGGGTATGCCTTCTGATGTGAGCTAAATCTTGAGTCATGTCCCCAGACTCCTTGGGAAACTACTAGCTAAAACAAGTGAAAATTGTACTAGGGTCAACATTTTTAACAAGAGAGGTGATTGTGTCCCCAGATCCAGGAGTATTTCTTACCATTGATTAATGCATTGGCTTCTAAGCTACAGAGCAAACAAAAGAAATATCATTCCTACAAATCTATACAATGAAACATGTATATATTTACCTAGAAAGAGATAATAACATTTTATTGTGCAGATTTTTTTAGAGTATGGTTTTAGAATAAGATAAATAAATTCACAAACTGAAATAACATGTTGAGTAAATATAAAATATTTTAACTTCTGAATTAACAATTGCAAAGCAAACAACATGATACTGTCTTGAGTGTCCTTTCACAACAGTTTATAATCGGAGAAAAAAATTTGAAACATATAGCTTCTTTTTCTTCTATGAAGGTCAATGTTATAGAGGAAGACATCTTCAGATACAGTGTTTAACTTTAATACTAATTAAAAAATTTAAATTGTAGTGTAGAAGATTGTTAATTGATACTTACAAGAAATGCAAGACCAATTTAGAAAGTATCTTGCTAAATCAGATGCCAAACTGGACTTAATTCAAACCGTATCTTGTTTTATTTCTTTGTAATAATTCTGAATACTTACATGAAAACCCGTGTACATGAATCATTAAAAATACATTCCTATTTAACAGCAGACTAAATTGGTTTTGTTTAACAAATGATGGATAAGACATATATATATATATATATATAAGGTCTGAGAAATGAAGATATATCAAATATATTTAAAATCTGCTGCAAAATAGTGTACTTTACTCCATACCACTCTTTCTGGGACTGGGCAGCTTTGTAAAACTGTATTTCCTGAGACACCTAGGTGTGGAAAGCTTGCCAGATGTTATTTCAGGATGTTTCTGTCTGTTTTGCTGTCTGCTTTTTGATGGACAAATATAAAACTGCCTGTAACATTTTATAGAAGCAGAATTTACACTCACCTAGGCTAGAAATGTGTGAGAAAATTTTGCAAAATATCTTTATTTTAATACAAAAGCTGATCTCCAGAGGTGCCTTTCCACCTCAGCCAGTCTGTGAGTCTATGATTCTTTAATACAAAACCACATCCTAGGAGTGCAGGGTGGAGTGTGTCACTAGCCTATTATGCACTAAAATACAAAAAAATGAGACTATAAATAGAAATATTATAGAAATTGAAATTATAACATATATAAAAATATAAAATATTACTACTAATAGAAATATAAATAGAATATTTAGAAATGCTAATGTAGACATATTTTTGCATCACCAGGTATGAGAACTCTACTTGCTCTGAAGTGAAAACATTGTCATTTTTTGTGAGTGGGACATACAGTAGACAGAAGTTTACAGTTTTGTTGATATACATGTGAAATAAGATTAGAAAAAAAAAATCTTAATTACTTTGAGTACCTTTTAAGTAGAATTCCAGCTGAAGATTACTTTTATTCAAATAATATTTTTATGTAGCCTGGTAAAAGAAATTCTCATATCTTTTAGACAGCATGTCTGGTAGTTTTGACTCTAGGTTACATGTTACCTAGCTGCTGTGCAGGATGGCTGTGAGTCTGTCACCTGTGGGCATTGACCTCAGATTTGCCCTCTACTTCTCCTCAAGACAGGTTTCTATACATCTGTGAAGTGTAAGTTCAGACTAATCCTGAACCAGCACTAAATAATATTTAATCGGTCTGATGGGAGAAACAAAAATGCATACTGCTCAAGAGTAGAGAATGATAAATTACGGGACATGCTAACAAGAGAAAGCAAAGTAGCAGATAGAGTACCTACTCCCTTATGTCTGCATGCCTAATTCCTAGACAATAGCTAGCACAGAGTTTCTTGGGGAAAAAGAAAAAAGGAAACAGAAAAAAAAATCTGGGGAAATATGAATCAATTAATTTTTAAAAATGCAGGGGAGTAGTAAGCATTCAATTTTATTTTTAAAAGCTATTTCTCTGTTCCATACCAGATCTGTCTTCAGTACATTAAGTACTATTTAAATGTCTAATAGTAAGAACAGTGGTTTATTCAAAATTTTCCCTCCCTTTTTCTTTGACCTCTTTGCACATAATATTTCAATGGGTGTCTCAGCATTGACATATATTTCTCAGGGTTATATCGTTTGTAGGATTCTGAAATGCAGGAAACTGGTTGGTTTTGGCAATAGGATTTTTTCCTCCTGTGATTAAAGTAAGAATGACCATGATATAAGGAAGAAATTTCATAAAATAGGTCTAAGCTTATGTATTTAAGTCTATATTTAGGTGCTTAGGCAAAAAATATAGTGTCTCAAAACAGACTGACAAGAATTTCGTATTGACTTTTGTGTGAATTCCTGTTTGCTTAGCACTTTGTAAAAGGATGTCTTATGCCTTTAGCTGTCTGTTCAGATAAATTCCAGATACAAAATATGAGCCATTTGCTCTATTTCACATGAGAAAAGATTGTGAAGATGGCTAAATAATGGCTGTGGGTAGTGAAATTGTGATTAGCATTATTCTGAAGTCCACCCAGTAAGCAATTTTCACTTCTCTTTAGAGGTCTGCAGGTCTGTTTTTCTCTGTGTAATGCTTCTAATTCAGGTGGCTTTCCTGAAACAGTAATTATTAACTGCTTTGGGGACTGAAAGAAGGAAGATTTTTTTTTTGAGACATTGATGTGTTATCTCAGTTAAAATACCGTATTGCAGTGCTGTAAGGCATAGTTTTACTTCTGGAAGTTTCAGGAACTTTGTTCCTAAAAACCTTCCGTGTTCTGGCTCTGTCTGGCTCTAGTTCTGAAAGCATTTCTTCATATCACTCCTCTAAAGTACAGCATCTTGAACTTTAATACCTCTTAAATTCCAGATTCTTACCCACAAATTGTTCTGTTTTGTTTGTGTCCAATATTACCTGTTGCCTTGCACGCATATGGATGTTTTTGAATGCCTATAATAGGCAGGTGTTCATATATGGAATCTAGGACCCCAATTTGTATGTGCTATTCAGAGAAAGAGAATCACTGCTTCAGCTGGCATACAACCTAAGTATAGGAAAAATGCTCATATGGCACAGAGAGAAAGAAGACCTTTAAGGTTTTGGTTGCTGAGCAGCGTGACCACTGAAGTGTTTTGAAAGGTATCTTGAAAAAGGTTAAAAGGAGGATAATGAGGAAGTTTTGCAGATATTTGTGTCTCCTGACTGTGACTGTGAATCTTCTTCAAAAGCATGATGTTGATGTACACTGAAAAGTTGAACATCTAAAAAATGGAATTTGAGATAATGAAGAAAGGCTGCAAAGACCCTCTGAGAGGAAACAGTAATCTATATTCTGAGAATTTATACAGCAGGATAAAATAGCTTAAGTAACTAGTTAGAAAATCACCCTGGATACGGACAGGTTTTGTCTGATAAGGCCAAAGAAACTTTCTTGTTTCTTTGTAAGCGTGATAGAAGATGGTTCGACAGTACTAATCTTGTGGATGGCTAGAAGGACTGTTTCTTAGATATGCATGGTGAGGGGGAAAGTACAGTAAGATTTAGACATATTCTGGCTCCAAAACTTAGATTAAGACATTTGACACATGTAAGAGTCAGATTTATCATGACTACAAGTAGCACAGGCACCACCAACCTCAGCAGCCCTTAGGCTTTGTTGCTAGCCTTTCATGTGCCAAACTGCTGTGATAAGCCCTTATAGACTGGAATGAATCACTCTACCTAGAAATTGAAAACACTTACACCAGCAATGACAGTGGAAGAAAGTCTGAAATAGTTAAAAGTTGAGTCAGTCAAACTGTGTATAGGATAAATAGGATGTTTCTGAAGGGAGATTGGAGACCGAAATAGCTACAGCCATCCATTCTGCCTGCTTTCAGCAGGGCCCACATGGTTTCAACAGCTCTGATGCTATTCTGAAAGATAATCTTCAAAGGTTTGTAAACCCATTTACCTGCAGTGTGAACACATCTTGGCTGTCTGCTGTTCAGGGTACAAAACCAAAAGTAACTCAAGAAAGACCTCTTCCTAGAGGTCAAGTTTGCTGTTACAAACTTGGAAATTTACAAGCAAGGTGCCTCCCAAATCCAGAAGGACTTCCTTTAAAAGGCAACATGGACAGGTTCATATTGCCTGAGGAGCAGCTTGTGACAGAATGCGGTTTTGGCTGTACGCTGTCAAATATAGTACAGATATAGCCTGAGAAAAATAGGTAGTAAAATTAAACAGAATCTTAGAAGTTCATATTGCTGCTGATAAATATATGTGCTCATCTTTCAAAACAGACATTTTAAGACTTGGTACTGTAATATATCGTGCATATTCACTGAGGTCCTTTCTTCTTAGGGGACATAGTGACTAAGGCGACAGGCTGTGTAAGGTATCTATTCACAGTCATGCTTTAGCCATCTGTTATGTATCAGATCGTTGTGTTCTCACTAAAAAAATGCCTCTTGCTCTACACTCACCTGTTCTTAACTGTCTTTTACAGTGGTAACAATTTTGATCTTGACCTTTTTTGGTTTTGGAATATTTTGGATACATTCACCTCTCCACACTTGCTGGATTGCTCCAAGCTTCTGTGGTCAACCTGTAGTTCACCCAAGACCTCCCTCATCACAGAGCCCAGCAGAAAGCCTAACTTCACAACCACATACCTGAAAACCCAGCCCTGATGCTATTGAGCCCAAAACACTCCCCATGTAAGCACTCAGCTTCCAGCAAGCCCAGCTGCCTGGAAAGGATGGAGCAGACATGGAGGGAGGGAGGACACTTGCATCTCACTGCCTAGGACCTGTTTACTTAAGGACAGTGTTAAGTTCAAGTGCTCCATGGACTTGCCAGAAAGGTGAAAAGATTTCATGGAGGAAGAAAAATGTAAGCAAGAAAAGTAAGAAGAGAGGAAGGGAGAGCAAATATTTTGATGAAATTTTCATACTTTTTTTTTAGTTACTTTTCCCAGGCTAAATCTCTGGCCCCATCCTCAATCTTTCCTACTTTGAGAATTGCTGTTTTACAGCAATTATTTCCAGTGACATTATATGTTGTATGCCATTACGTGTCATAATGTAAAAAGCATTTTACCATCCCACAACTTAAAGTATGAGAAATAATTTGCACTGTGACAAAAGAAGACCTCCATCACAATGAATTTATAAACACTCTACAAAATTTTTAATAAGTAATTATTGAATGATGGATGATATACGTATATTTACATTATTTGCAATAGTACTTTTATTAATTTATTAATACAAATATCTCACTCATATTTCTTTTTTATGCATTAGTTCTACAGCACTGAAATATCAAAATATGTTCAGAAAAAGAAATTACATCTTTACAGCACATAGGAAAGTCAGCTGGTAAAATCTCAGTATGTAAAAGAAAACTAAAGGGAAGTATTCCTCCAGGTTAATGTGCCTCTACTTTAAGATAAGACAAAAGAGTTTGAGTTGAAATTACATTTTTACCTAGCATAAATCAGAATTCTTCTTCAAGATGTAAATCAAATATATCAATTACGTAATAAAACTTACCTGCATGAATGAAGTCAATAGCATGTTTTGAGAACAGCTTCAATAGGATCAAGAGTTTATCTGTTACATTACAAGCATACACCCGGATGCAATTTTAAATCATAGAGAATACCAAGCATTTTAAGAGTAATAAATGTGGGAAACTGTATAAAGAGGCATAACAAACCAACTCCTACTCAAAATTGGAAAGCCCTGAAAATTCTTCAGTATACTTTTCATAGGCTTTTTCCTCAAAAACAAATTAAGATTCTTTAGATGTCATTTCCACTTACGAATATTAAGTCCCCAATTTGTCTTTGCCTCATAATCAATGTAACACGATCATTTCTAAGCTTCTTAATCGTGCATGTTTCCCTCAGACTTAAATGTCCTCGATTCCTTAGAGCCATGACCTACACGTAGCATTGATCTCTCCTCTGACAACGTTCATTGTTCACGTACTAAAGGCTTGCTTTTCATAACTGGATATTCTTATCTTTATGGAGTGCACTTATCTCCATTGTTGTGCCCTCTCTCAAGTGCACTGACAAACAGTTTTGAAAAATGAAGTTTCCTACTTTGGCTTCTCACTATAAGCTTGTTTATAGAAATGCATCTAGGTTGTATATATGTATACAATGATATATGTATAAATGTATATGACTCCTGCAGAAACATTATTCAGCTCTCAGAGCCTGGTAGGAAATGATACCCTGTCTTCAGATGCATTGATCAGACAAGAAGAGCAAGATGCTGAGGAATGCCCCTCTCCATTGTTTCTCAGGTGGGTGTACTGTAAATCAGTACCTGACTGCAGGAGTTTGAGTGGCTGAAAAATATTGTAAGTAAAGAGTTATGGGACAAAAATGACTAATCTTATCATTTGTCTTCAAACTATTTAAGATATTGTCGTGGACACACAATGCCAAAATACCAGAAGGCATTATAACTCACTACTATAAACTAAAAATTATTATTTAGAAAAAGCATTCCAAAACACTTTAACCTCTATTACAACACTAAAAATGACAATTTAAAACAGCAATAATCAGTTCCAGTCACAAATGGAAGAGTACTTTCAGTCATTAAAGTAACAAATGTGTGTTTTTGAATGAGAAGAATAGCTGAAAGTATTTTAATCACCAATCACAAATCATTTAAAATGGGTAAACTGTTATTTCCCCATCAGAAAAACTGAGGTTGAAAGAGATGTGGTTTGCCATTAGCCAGATCTGCCATTATTTGCTGTGGTCTTCACTATAGCATGTTGCTTCTCCTATTTGAGTTCTTATCTTACAGGTGGATCCACATGAACAGATTCACATGATACAGACCTCGTAATCTATCAGTTTCAATTTAAGATAGAATGCAAGATAGAAACCTTTAAAATTATTAAATATTTTATTACTTCATTAGCATCATTAACATAGTTTAACTGCACAGTTGATGTGCACTGAATGATATTTTCAGGAACTGCAGTTCTCAAGTCTCTTTCCTTTTTACATTTCTGTACCTATGTTTGAGAGTGGTTTCTTTGCAAAGTAATCACTACAATCATATTTTTAACCACATAGCTCAGTACTACATTTGATTAAGTGTTGCTTCTTTTTTAGTAGATGATCTGGTCTTCAGGAAACTGCCAGAAGTGGCTCAGAATTTGAATGACTGAGTGTGTTGCTGCAAAATTTGTTATCATTTATGCTATTTTTAAGTATATAGCTATATTTCAGAAATTTCTGATTAATGGTTTTCCATTTTTAAATATCAGATGGTATCCAGTGATATTCCCTTAGTTCAGCTATTTTTTAACTTTGTTGTCACCTGCAATATACATTTTGTCTGTTTTCTCAGTGCACTTAATAGCATTAAGTTCATTAATTTTTAAATGTTCTAGACTGCTAAACATTTAAAGTCTCTGCATATAACTTATTCTTATTTATTTTAAAGAAACACATTTGTCTAATTTTTCTTCTTGACCAGCCATAGGATTAAAAAAGCCAGAAGAGTCCCAAATCCCAATACCACTAGATTTCATAGTCTATAATTTTATAACTTGTAGCGTTTGACTAGTTATTTATTATATTTTTACATTCCTACATTTTCAAAAATCAAATTAACATCCTGAACATTTATTGTAGGGTTAGAATATAAAATATTAAATGACTGGAAACTCACCAGCACCTCAAAAGAAAAAAAAGGTGAAATCTTTGCTTTTAAATAAAAGTCAGTGTGGCTAACAGTCTTCATTCAGTGGCTTTCAAACCACTGCTTCTGCAGAAATACTAATTCCCAGGCTCTGCTTTTCTTTGCAAATCTGAAGCTTTTTAGAATAAGGCATTGCTCAAGGGGTGTGGCAAAGGCAGCAGATGCTGTTGCTGCTGCTTTTGGTTAACCATTTAATAGCAAAAACTATTTCATTGCTTCTAGGAATTTTCAATAATTTTTTCCCCTTTAGGCAACTGAAAATACCATGAGTATCATGCAGAACCTTTTTAAATGTCAAAATAAGCTAAATACTGTAGGAAATAAATGAGAATAAAAAAGAGGCTGAAATAAATCTTGATAAATGAGTGGGGAATCTTTAATATGCAAAGCCCAGTTCAGCTGGATCTCTTAAATACAACTGTGATCATTCGGAATTATGCATTACAGTTTATTATTCTGAGATACATCCTTCTTTTTATGCCTAAACCCTTATAATTACCAATATTATGTTTTAATTCATGCTTTCTGGGCTAAGATGTTCCATGTCTGAACAAAATGTTCTTACAAGTTATGAAATATTTGTGTGAAACTAGGTGGATGCTAGTGCTCACCAAGACTATTGATCTCAATTCAGGTTTTTTCCAAATGCCTAGACATTTTCTGGCAGTGAACATAGGACCTTACCTCTGCCCGGCATCAGCTGTGTGGAATATGACAAGGGCAGATATGGGTGGATGGGATGTGGATGCCTGTGACCCATCCACACAGGACGTCAATACACCTTTTAGTGTCATCTGGATTTAACTCATTTTTAGCAATTCTTTCTGTGGGCTTGCCAGCTGGGTCACCCCACAGCCAGCTTTCAGGCTGCTCCACAGGGTAACAGTGCAAGCAGAAAGCAAATCTGACCTTCAGCCTTAGTTTTAGCATCGCTTCAGTAAAATGATTGATATTTAATCACAGGATTACAGTTGGCATGTTTGTAAATGGGAGCTGACCAAGAAAACTTATTCTGGTAAGTGGGATGACAAATAAACAGCAAATCAGTGGATGGATTTTGATGAGCTGATGGGGATGATCAGGTGGTCTCCTGATTGATGAGTTGGGAGTAGTAAAAGCAAGACATTCTCTTTGACCATTTTGAGAAAAGCTCTTTGACCATTGTGAGACACTTAAATGACTCAGACCAGACCTCAAAGGTGAAGCTAAGAGTTACTAGGAAATTCAGAGAAGTCATAATGGAGGAGTGTTTTGTTATTTTTATTTTTGGTTTTATCTCTTTTACTCTGTTCAGAGTAAAGCATAACTGTATCAAGGACTTCTGCAACATCTCTGTGTCACTTGCTTCAAATGCTGCTTTTCTGAATCACGTGATTCAGCTGCTGCTTTTCTAAGTGGTGAACTACAAACCAGTGTCAGAAGTATGAAGCTTTGGGATGAATCTGTTAAGACACGATGAGTGTGGGAATATGCACTGCTGCTGGGATTTTAGGAATGCTGCTGAACCATAGGTTGCATTTGTAGGAAAGGTAGGCTTTGCCTAGGAGATATGCCGGAGAGACCTAACAAGGCAATGTGTAACCTACAGGGAGGACATCACCTCAATTGCAAAAGAGAGAGATATAGAAACTAGTTCTAATGTGCTTGCTTGAGTACTAGCAGCAATAATTCATGAATGTTAGTGCAAATTGCTTTATCTAATATTCAATAGAGTAAATTAACTGTGCAACTATACTACCTCTAAGGCACAAGGTGCCAGGGCTTGAGCACTTTCAGGTCTCAAGACTACTGTCATTTATAGCCGTGTCTGGACACAAGACAGACATGGTAGCCTCATGAATGTCCACTTAAAGAGAACTTTCCAAAATTACATTGGACTAATATTGTTAATTCAAATTTTGTTGAAAATCATTTCAAAACTAATCAGGAAATAGGTGAGAGTTGTTTACTTGTTTATTTTTGACCAGGTCATGTGTTTTGGAAGAAGTTTCTTTACAGCAGTGATGTGACTTTTTTTATTCATTGTGAGATATTTTGAGAGCCATCAGTATATATAACATAGTTTTTGAAGTTAAATAAAGTTGTATCTGCAAGAACAGATACTAATTATGCTACTGTAAAGAGAAATTGTTAATCTCATAGTAATAAGCCATTTCTCACATACTGCTAGCAACTTATTAATGTTGGAAGCAGCCTACTAAGAAATAACAGAATCCTCTTACTGTTGGTAAAAATGGTTGTTCATTTGTGAGTTCAGAATCACAAAACTGCAGAGAGACATAAGGGGAGAACTGTAGATGTGTTGCCTTAGCAGGACCAGAAATGGCCAGTAAAAGAGAATACGTTGCCTTGCCCACATAAACAGCAATAAAAATGCCATGTGTTTACAGGCGTGTGTTACTTGACAGCATATAGCATACAAATTATTTTGACAAACCCTTGATTCACATGTAGCCCATGTGATTGTTACAGTTCATAAAACCTAAGTCAGGCTGACAGTTGCAGAAGGGGATGATGAACACAGGAGCTATACAGAAGTCATGCAGTGGCAACAGCACTTCCTAGGCTGCAGGGTTGGTTTGTGGTTTGAGCATCTTCCATTCCTTGAGCATTCCCTCCTTTCAAAGACAATTTGTGAGATGGATCCCTCACTTTGGGTGCTGCACTGCACTGACTTAGCATATAATAGCCTGCTTCTAAAACGGAGCAGTAGAGGCTGGTACGGCCGCCTCCTGCACCATGCATGGGCATGTGCTGAAACATGCCTTGAGTGCACAGTGAGTGAAAGCAAAGGGATAAAGTATCAAAACTTCTTTCTAAGATTTAATTAGCGAAAGCTGAAACTCAACTCTTCTACCTTTCATATGGTGTCTGGATTTCCTGTGTAGTACAAAAATTATTTACAAGTTTCTACAGTTTTGGGGTTTTAGCACTTCATAGCAGTCCCATCATTTTGCTTCCAAACCAGCAAGTCTTTTGGTTTCCTTAATTACAGTTGATTTTTTTCCCATTATCTTGTGTGTTAATTATGTTCCTGTTGTCTCCACATCTGCTTCCTTGACCCAGGGGAGCCTCAAGAGTGAAATCAGTGCTTGCTGTTGTGTTTGCAAGAAAAATACACATGTAACTGTCAGAAAGTTCTGAAAATGTAAATACTTTTGTTATTATGTCTTTAAGGCTTCTGGCCCTTCCACTGACCATACGAGATAGTAAGTACCAGAATGCTGTTAATGGGGTTAAGCAACCCACAAAGGTCATAACTTAGTAACTTTTTGAGCATGGAGATGTTTTTGAGTTTGTTAGCTCTGCAAATTTGACATCATTCCAGGGTGTGGGGCGATCTGTTTTCTATCAGCTTTTATTTCTTGTTTTCCCAGTGTGGCAATATGCCAAAATCAGAACTTAAATCTTGTCTCAAATTCAATTTTACCTTAATGTAAAATGAATCAATGGCATTAGATAATTTACACTTCATAGCCTACATGGCTTTGTTTATTTTTTTGACTGAAGAAAGGGTTGTTATGTTTGCTAAGGTAAATGGAAACAGATGTTTCAGACACTGCTTAAGAAAATTAAACCTGAATTAGTGGTGTAGATTGCCAATAGAAGGGGTCCCTGCTCTGATCAAATGAAAGAAAGCAGAAAGATTGCTACTCTGTACTGCAGTCATTTACTGCACAAGATGCACTGCAGGAACACAGTAAGCATGTATTTCATTCAGCTTGGTAGCAGTCCAGTAGTTCTAACCTATTAAATGTATTTGCTCAGATAGAGTAGTAATGCAGATGCATTGTGACTTGTCCCATTAAAATATTTTTTTCTTTCTATGGAACTGCATAACTAATTTTGTTTTTTTAGCTTTCTAAAATAGAAGTGACTTCGTTGCAGTTAATGGAATTAAACTAGCAAAGCAGTAAGCAGAAGCAAGCTATTTATTTTTAATCTAAAGCAAAGTCCAGTAGCTATATTTTGGTTTAAAGATACATTAGTTAAATTTAAAAATGTAATGAGAATAGCAATCTCAACAATGCATACATATGTATAACTAACAGTGATGAATAATGTGCTGTGTCCACATCATGTGGTTTTCTGATTTCTTCTAATCAAGAAACAAGGATAGGACTGAGAATCTAGGTATTATGGGGGAGAAAAAGGCTGCAGCTACACAGAATTCTGCTCTGACTGCAGCAGACAACAGTTCCTAGTATGGATAGCTCACAGGGAGCATGCTTGTTTTCCCAGCATGGGGGTTTTGCTTGGTTAGTTATTTTGTTTGGGGAAGGCTGGCTTGTTCTAGTTTGTTTTATTTTTCAAAACTGAGACTTTCTTCCTGAATTCAACAAATTTATTGTGAGTGAAAACTAGAAATAAACTCTATTTTCCTATAGGTATTCCTAAATTTTTTCTCCTCAGCTATGAATAAACCTCTGGCAATTTTCAACTGACTCTTCTCAAGCGAATTTATTAGATATAACAGAGAAATAGCTCTCGGAGCAGGGATCAGAAGCCACGATTGCCTTCCTAAATGAAAACTTACTATTAAAATGCCAAGTTCATATTTTCTTATAGGCTTTCTTTCTATCCCATTAATCTTGATTTCATTACTGCATAGTGATGGCAGAGCACTGCAAAGAGAGATCAGATGGTCTGTTGCCTGTGGTAGTGTAAGAGTTTTGCTGATTGATGGAAAATGTGGCTTTGAATTCCCTGGAGCTGATGAGGGAGTTTAGCACAGATACTCATGTAATGAGATGTTAGCTAAGCAATTATACAACAGCATGTTTATCATAGACATTAGCTATATTTCCTATCTTTGTCTGTTCTGCTTTCTGGCTGTTGGGCAGCCTAGACTGGGGCACTAAACTGCCTTCTTAAATCACACAGCTACCCATGGTTGTTTGCAACTCTGTGGCAAACTAAATAGTTATCGTCTCTGCTCATCACTCCCCTTTTGTGACTCTTTCCCTGTGCCAATAACCTTGCTGTGCATCAGACTGGGTAATGGAAATATCTAGCTGCAAAGCATAGACTTTCACTTGAGCTAGTATATACTATTTGATTGCTTCCAATATTTCAGATAATTCATTTATAGCTCAGTGGATATGTATGCACCCTATTCTGATGTCTGCAGTATTAATGTACCTATCCTTTATTTAAAATTAATATGCATTAAGTAAATATATTTAGCCATGTCCAAGTAATCTAAGGCAAACAAGTCCTTGTGCCCAGATCTGCATTATCAATGCTGAGAGGGAAAATAAAGAAGATGGTGAAAAAAGATATGGGAGAATCCTATTATCAGTCTGGGAATATGCATGCTTCCCTTACAAAGCTGTCCATGAGAATTAAATTTAATTTTATATAAGAGCTACAGGGAGTCATAAAAGTTGCATAGTCCCAATACTCTAATCTGATTTCTGTCCTGCCACCTGTGTTGCTTTGGATATCCTACCTACCTTTGCTACCTGTAGCAGCCCTAAAATAGAGATAAACAGGCCCGATACAGACTTGGTTCTGTGAAGAAAGGAACAGAGGTTTTTCCTTAGCTAAGGCCTCACATACAAAACTGCCACAGTTGGCCATACCTTCTTTCCTCTCCTCCCACAAATCCACACTTTGAGGAAAGTAATTTATATTTATTATGTGTTCTGAAGTCAAGAATCATAATGAGTAGTTGATAATTAAAAAATAATCAGAAACTGTGCCAGTAAACAACGAGAAGTAATATAACATAGATATTTGGGTACTGTGAGTTTACATGTAGATTCACTGCTTTAATTTATAGTAGCTGTGGTCTGTTAGTTGGTGCCTTGAATTAGCAAGGTTGTTTCCTGGGCATATCATTGATAGCTTCACTAATACCTAGTTAGTCTCTTTATAAAAATGAAGTTACCAATGTTACATAATTGCATCTGGAGCACTGCAAAATATTAATGCTACTGTTTACCACTGTGATGGTTTTTCAAAACCGTAGTAAGATGCATGATTTTTAATAGAGCTGATTTGTTAGTTTGTGCCAAAGCAAAACCAGAATGTGTGTCACAGGGCAAGGGCAAAGTGAAGGACAAAGATTAAATTCTGCTTACTCTAGCAGAATTCTCTTGCCTGAGTTTTCCCTTAGCAATCAGTTTCACGGTGCTGGAAAGTACAAGGAAACAGCAATCTATACAGACATTTATGGGTGCCTCCCTGAAATTCAAAGGGAGATTAACCAGGCAGTGAAAACAGTCCAGTATCATTTGCTAATTTCTTAATATTTGATTTGGTTTACTGTCATTTTTATTTTCTATTAGTGGTGAGAGATGACTTATTTCTTACATCACCAAGTGTAACAAATCATATTTTGTGATGTATATAATGAAGAGTCCTGTGAGTCATTAATTCTTCAAGTCGTAATGCAAAAGAATGTGCAATGTATTTGTTGAAAAATTCATGTGCATTCCCTTTTGTACTCATCTTTCCACTTCATCTTGGACACAAATTCACATCCAGAAAACCAGAGTTGCACTATCTCAGATGGCATCATGTAGCAGTGTACAAATCTAGTCTCAATAACCTTTCACCAAATTGAGAAATTGGAGAATACAAAAAAAATAGGGGGTGGGGGAGGCATAAGTATTAATTCACCACTACTTCCAATATATGCAAAGTTTTACCTATAGAAGAACATAAATTATTCTCCAGTTATTCTGTAGAGCATATTCTCTAGTTCATGACTATCACGTGTTTATCTGTGTGTGATATGACTAGGCCAACAGAAGAGCAAAAATACCATTCCAGTCTATTCACTGTATCTGTACGTTAGAAACGTTCACACTGCTCAGCACCTACAGTGTTAACCATAGAAGAAACTGAACATCTATGTAGTGTGTTCTAGAGAACATGACACATGGTACATTGCTATCTGGTAAATCTGAGAAGCTATAGCTTTTTAAAGTTAATCATATTGTTATGCCAATTGAGTAAAATTAAATGCTGACTAATATTAAAAGTTATATTGCTGAAAATCTTGGCACCTGAAGGATGGAGAGGCAGGAAAAATACTTTTTTAGAGATCAGGTTTGATTTCAGCATTTGGATATAAAGGTGATCATAGAAGGCTTTATACAGGTGTTTATGTAGGTGAAAGTATAGAGCTGAACCAGACCTGTTGCACCACAAGCATTTTTGGAACTGGTCTGTTGCAATCAAATGCCTATATTTCTAGCACATAGGGTCCAATGGAACTTCAATATCTCAACATTCAGTATACTCCGTGGCAAATAGAAGCTAATTTTTAATTCATGGGGGTTGTCACAGAAGATCAAACATCAAAGCGCGTTACAATCAAGAAATTAGCTCTCTAAAGTTTAGCTTTTTGCAGTACTGTAGTTCTACATGTATGCTAAGGCCCTCCTGACCAAGATCTCCAGAAACTCTTGTCACTATTTGTTATGAATGCATGAAGAACATGAAAGCTAATAGTAAACCAGATGCTTATCAGGTTAGGAAATAATCTTATTGTTCAAAGCTGTCTCTTTTTCAGAGAGTTACGTATCATCTAATTGACTTCTTCAAAGACTAGTGTGCAACTGGTTTGGGATCATTGTTAGATAAGGCATCATCTCTCCATCTATTTGCCAACATGTCCCTTTATTTTGCCTAGAAAATCTATTTAGGTGAAATTTGAAGACCCTAGAAATTTGCAGAAACTCTGTGGATATTTGACAGTGAGTTACTCTCTAAGTATGTGTAGCTCTACATCTGCACAAGGTGTACAGTACATCACATCCATCAGGTGCAGAACCAATAGCATGTATATTGCCCAGATGGTCAATGTGTGCATGTAGTGTAGTTCTGGATGCTTCAGACTTAATATGCATGGGCAGGTCAACTGTCCATCGTGCAATTAGACAGATGCAGCTGAATAACTTCAGATTTACTCTGCATGTGATTTACATATGGTCCATGCACACAGTATATTGTGTGCTCTGGAATTATCTGGTTTACAACAATGTATACTACAAAGTATATATGAATATATTTTGCCTGGGAAATTTCAGAAGAAACACAATGATTCTATTCTCAAATGTTCCAAGTACCTTATTTTTTGAAATTTGAAATGTTTTGCCTGCTGATACACTGCTCATAAGAAAGTCACTCAAACATCATTGGAGATGAAGAAACGAAAATCTCGTTCACTACAGAAGGAGGGTAGGAAAGAACTTAGTAAGAAATCTATATTTTCTGTATTCTTATATTCTTTCCTCTGTTGAATTACCAGTGCTATGCTAAAGAAAAAGAAGTCCATTTGGATCATGTAAGCAATTTGCAGTTATTCAATCAATATTTAATAAATCACTTGACAGAAATCAGAAGGATATCAGTTGATTAACTGGCCTCATATTAATTGTTATTCAACCCTTACACAGATAAGTAAGAATAAATTAATTTACTATAATAAAGAGATTACAAACCTTTCAGTTAACCTCTGTGATATGACAGATGAAATTGATTTGTGATTAAGACTAGCGAATTCTATATGTATTTAATATTGACTTTTGAATTTATAGCAGACTTCTATTTGCAATCTGAAGACTTATAATCATGGAAATGCATGAAGAAAAAGAAAATGTATCTGGAATATCATCCTCTAATCTGGTAAATAGAGGATAAAAAGTATTTAATCTTCATGAAGTCTCCCAAAACAGTTTGTTAAGTACAGCCTACTTAGATTTAGATACATCTAGATGTGTGTATCTAGCTAGCTCCATGTGCATCTGACAGACCTGAGAACATTCTAGGATTAATTATAGAAAAATGATGTAAAGTTCCTTTCTACAGGAAAAAAATACAGGTATTATTAGAAAAGCCCACAGCATTTGCTGGTTTTAAACTCAGTATGTAAACATAGTAGCTGAATCAAATGTTTTTGTAACGTAACTAATGGCTATGAAGTAGCTTGCTTTTGTGCACCTGCAGACAAATCCTGCAGGCTTACCTCCTTTGTTCTGCATGCCAGCTGGGGACACGCAACTGAACTAAAAGGTGATCCTGACAGAGCACCATAGGATTTCAGAGCCCATCTTTGCTGACTGCTCACTGGCTGTCCGTTTCCTTCCTCTTCAAAACATGAGATTGCCCTTGCTACTCTCCAGCACCTCCCTCCCACTGCGCCAGGACTCATTTGGCTTGCTGTGCCCTCGCTGGCCACCATGGCAGGGAACACTGAGTGCCATATACACTGGGGTTTTTGGACAATGAAGGGAATTTTCAAAGGAAAAATGGCAAAGAGGAAAACCAACCTCCTGGGTCTCACAAGGAGGAGAAGAGGGAAAGGCAGACATGGCCGTGTAGTGTCATTTGCTGGTGCCCATGGGAATTATACCTGTGCTGAGAGAAGAAAAGAGAAGAGGCCTTTGTCCCTTCCTTTGCCAAATAAACTGAATAGAGAAGAGAGCCTGACTCTCTTTCTTGAGTCTCTGTATCTCCCTGAAAACCACAGAGCAAGTAGTATCCACCTGCAGCTGTGGCTCTCATTATATTTGGATAGTGGCATAGTATGAGATCTGTTTTCCAAATTAGAGTGCCACTTACAGGGATCAGTCTGGGGATCAGCAAGGTCAGTGGTGTGGCTAGTAATTTTTTCTCCTTCTTTCCCAATATCTTCAAGGTATGATTGAACATTGAGAAATAATGTCAGAGTGTACAAACTGTTCAGCAGTTAACAGGCTGAACAGTCAATTCCCAGAAGTAAACAGAACCTCAACATGGGGAGCTGGGGGATGTCTGGAGAATGTTCTCTATGTGGAGGAAGAGAAGATTTTAAATCCTTGTTCGTTGTGGTACACTTTCTTATATCCTTTTTCCCCCTAATAGAGAGACAACAGGATGATTCCATTTCCTTTCAGCATTAGAAAGAAGGGAAAGCTTTAGAGAACTGTTTTTGGCATGAGTCTAGACTGTATGGGTGAATACTTTGTATTTTGGTAGGAGATTAGCTCCCTTTAATTTTTTTACAGTGAGAAATCTGCCACCTTGATTCTTTAGAAGTCATTCCTCTGATTGTGGGTCATAATGCTATACATCTGAGTGAAATAATGTTTTTTTATTTTTTCTGAGAAATCAAGAAAATCGGTGTTATAGAGCCCATAAGCAGTTTGACCCCTCTTTCTTATATTATCCACTATATTTCACTACTTAATCACTACATGTGATTAAGATGTTTGTTCTTACTCTGGAATTAATGATCTAGAGGGTTTGGGGTTTATTACTTAATATATTTTAGTGATCGTCTTTTTCACTTCCCAGGTATGTTTTTCTTCTTTCTCCCTTTATTTCTCATCTAATTTCTTATTCTCCTTATTGACTTTTCCTTAATAGAAAGTTTAACCCTATCTATATTTGTTTCCCTTCCTTCTACTTTCCCAATATTCTGTTATTCCACCTACTTTTTCATTTATCTTTGTTTTCATCTCTGCAGTTTTATACTGCTAATCTTCCAGTCTTCCTATCTTTTTCTTTTCACATTCTTCACTTTCTCCCCTCATTCTTTCTACATTCATTTATGGTCTCCTCTTGTTTCCATTTTTTGCTCTCTTTTCCTCACCTTTTTCAGCTTCTTTCCATAATTGCTGGGTTTGTTTGTCACCTTTTTTTCATTTGTTTTAACATTTCCCACCAACTATCTCTTGTAGTCTTACTTCTCTGTCATTCCATATCTCCAGCTTATTTCAACAAGTGCTGACTAGCACTGATCCTTAAGTCTCCCGAAAGGCTGACTGATCATTTCTCAAGGACCTCAGCAATGGGCAGAGACTGCAAATATCTCTTTACATTCAGGCATGAGGGATATATGTGTCAATTATGTGCCCAAATATGCATCTATATGTCTGATGTCATCAGAAAATTATTCAGCAGCATGAAAGATGACAGATCCATAATTTTAACAGAACTCCTTCCCCCTCCCCACTCCCATGTTTATTTTCTCAGTTACAATATATAAATGAATATGTATATGAGAATACTTCCAGAATTATCCAGTTACAGCTACTGAATAAAGAACCAGATAGATAGTAACATTCAAATTGAAATAAAACCACGCAGTTGTTCTTATTATCTAGAATAACTATGCCTACAAAAACTTACTTGGAACACCTACTTTACTACCTCATCATATGCAGTGTTGATTTTTATGTGTTTGATAGAAATTCTGATTCTACAGTGCTTGTTTTCTGATACTCTTGCTGAACTCAGTGGAAATTTCTGCATCAGCTCTGATGAACTGTGCTATTTATAGTTACCAATATAATCCTGATTGATTCCAGAGGAGTGTGAGGTGATTTTAAGATAATTAGAGTTATGAGGAAAGAATGTATCTGATTGTTCTTAAGTATCATGGTTTTGCTTATTTGTAGTAAAAGACTTATTGTAGTCCTAAAGTTGATAAATTATTGCAGTTTATATAACTAGCATAAGAACCACACAAGTGTTTCTTGCCAAATCACCAACTAAACTGCTTATTTTATCTTTCTTTACACAATTTTCAGTATAGTGTATTTGAACATTCCAACACAGTATAAACAAAAGCATTTTAAAATAAACATTATCTTTTTCTTACTTGGTGATTTTAACAAGTTTGTTTCAATTTTATTTTCTGCTTTCTTTTAGTATTTTCCTATGCAGAAGAGTAAATGGTAATTAAAATGTGCAGGATGAGAAGATGGAGCAGTCAGTGCTTGTACCACCAGGACCAGACAGCTTCCAGTACTTCACTAGAGAGTCTCTTGCAGCTATTGAACAACGCATTGCTGCAGAAAAAGCTAAGAATTCTAAGCAAGACCGTAAAGACAATGATGATGAAAATGGGCCAAAGCCAAACAGTGATTTGGAGGCAGGAAAAACACTTCCATTTATATATGGTGACATACCTCCAGGAATGGTGTCTGAGCCCTTGGAAGACATGGACCCATATTACATCAATAAAAAAGTGAGTCTAATATCAATCCTGTTCATATGCCAGTGTTGGAGTGTTTTATCATGTTCATTTCAATTTCATGGAAGGCGTCATATAGCTTGTTACGTCAGTCTGTTAATTTGCAACCATGTAGGAAAATGTCATTCTAATAATGTGGAAGCATCTGAGCATTGCCAAAAGGACTTAGGTGTACAACAAGAGCAGCAAATGTTTGATGCCAGCAATACATATATGTTCTGCCTTTCAGAAAGTTAGTAAATAAATACACAATATCTTCTAGTTATAAAAAATTGATGGAGATAATGTATGTTTTTAGAACACATTTACCCTTGTGTGCCCTTGGCACACTGGTCCTCCTGCTTTACATAAGGAGGAATTTTGCAATAATATTATTTTTAGAATTAAACTAATAAAATTTGCAAGAAATGTAACATTATGACTTATTGTATAATATGGTTGTACAAAGGATGTAGTGAGGCATAAAAAAATACGGTGAAAATCTAGGCTTCTGTTCACTGCTCTCTCAGTCATTAGCAAAATGCCCACTGTCTATGGTACAGGACAGAATCTATCATCCTTAATGGTTACTAACTTTTCATCCTTTTCTTTTAATTTACATAAAAATTTATTCCTTTGATAAAATTGAATTTATCTCAAAGGAACATTTATATCAAAGCTGAAACATGGTATGTTGTCTTTGATTATAAGCAATATATAATACCTACACAAACATGTGTATACATAATAGATTATATACTTTGCAAACTTTAAAAAAGTAAATATATACTGAAACTGAGTACACCAACACACCAGACTTTCTCTAAGGTTCTTCAGATTTAAAACTGACAGCAGATCCAATGCAGATCACATTTGTTCCCAGAAATCTGCTTTGATAGCAAATTTTTAGGAAATTTATGGAATTAATAAACACATGGATAAGCAGAAAATATCATAAAGAGAGTGTAAAAATTTATTTAAAATTTTCTGCTGTAATTGGCCTTGAACAGCCCTGGAATCCTTTCAGGATGATTCTGTTGCACAAACTCTATGCAGCAGAAAAGGTTCATGGTTTGTACTGATTGCTAGCTTGGGTGATACTTTAATTATTAGATATGGTGATTATGAAAACTCTATAAATACCAGGACAGAAGTTAGTTTGATTTTCACAAAATGCTGTGTTCTAAGTGTCTTAGCTCGCTAAATTTCACGTGATTTATGAGTCCTATTTTGACAGGGGAGAAAATACCATGTGAAAACAATGTTTTTACCTTTATTATTTGATGCCTCTGAAAGCGCCTTTATCTGCCATTCACAGTGTATGAAGATTTATCTTTAAAACACAGTTCTACTTTCGCAAAGATAAAAGATGCATTTCTGTAAAAGCAGCCCTTGTAGAGTTCTGTACTAATTGTGTCTCTTTATGATACAAAATCACATATAATTATATCCTTACCTGCCCACAGCTCATCCTGGACCTTTATAGTCAAATCAGTCTGTCTCATGTATCAGTGTAAACAGATACATGATAGTTATGACCTACAGGTACACTTCCAGAGCCCTTAGAAATGGAAGATCCTTTCAGTCCCTTCACAGATGGAGCTGAAAACTTACTACATCAGCCAGGTCTGATGATAGAGTGGCAAGAAATGGAGTGAAACCAGCTGAACATATTCATCCAAGTTTCTGTACTATTTGAAAGGAAGAATCTTTTTATTTGCACACTAAATAACTTTTATGGGCAAGTCACATACCCGCTGGGATTCTCTTTGTGCTGAAGTCCACACATCCTCTCTATGCACGTGCTTTAATCTTCTACAGGACAGAAATAGAAACAGCCCTGTCAGTCAAAAACAAGACAAAAATTTCTCACACACTACAATTCTCTCAATTTTCTTCCCTCAGTCAGAGGAAAATAGACTTTCCTAACAGAAATCCAACACCTATTTCAATTTTACATCAGTAACTTGACTTTAAAATATCTAATTCCTAGATTTTCTGATCTAGTTGTAAGTGAATTCTGGAAAGACCTTGATTAACTTACTTGTCTTTTGAGAGTATTGGTAGCCGTTGATGCTCCTGCAAGTCTCAGAAGAAATAGTTTGAGAAAAGCCTGAAGCAGAAGTGAACATCTCCAGGAAGACGTGAGGTACTAAATGCTCAATGCATTTACCTCTGTACCATTTAACATTTCAGCTTTCTCTTTGTCCCTCTCTGAATTCCACCTTGTAAAACCAAGAAGTCAATCAGCACACCCTTGCCCAGTGTCTGACAACTGCTGCGTGATAGCTAGAGACTTTATATTTCCGCTTGGGGAAGCATCTATCTGAAATGATATGGATCTAATGAAAAACACTAGAATGAAAGAAAATATTTATTTGCAAGAAAGGATTAGGACAAGTGTATGAATTAGCAGATGCCACTGTTACTGCAGACCTCTATTAGGATCTCTATGTAAACTATACCTGATTTATTGACAGAAACTATATCAGTTTGGCTTCCAACCTTTCAAATAGGGAACAGAAATGGTTACCTGCAGCACAATCAAATTATACCATTGAACATTATCACAGGTTTATTCAGAAAACCTGTACAAGAATTTTAGAAATATCTTTTTTATTCCAGATTTGGGTCATGAGTGAAATCATCCATCATTTGCCTCATATGCAAGTATTGCATCCCACTTACTGAGGGGTTTTTTCCTATTTTTGTAGCAAGATTGAAGAAGTTCACTATATTTTTGCATGTATTGAATGTTGAAACAACATCTACAGTATTTTACATTTCATCCTTGGGACCTTTTTTCTAAGCAATAGGTTTGTTTGTGCATGCCATGATTTGATACAGTTTAATACAGAATAAGACAGGGGAAAAAAAAAAAAAAAAGTGTTAAACTGGTGTGAGAGCCTTAATCTGTGGATAACGTAACCCTGAGATCAAAAGTTAAAAATGGGAAAATCTGTTAAGAGAAACAAAACCAGATAGATGTGCTAGTTTTATGGTTTTGTAACAGTGCTTCTATGCAAAACCTGCAACCAAAGAGGACATATTTATGTTCAATATTAATCTGAAGCTGAAAGGAAAAGGAAAAAATTGACAACTGCTGTTTGACAACAGAACAGCCCCTTACAGCAAATTTACACACCTGATAGTATTATTGTTTTACAGTATATCACAGCCTGAATCCAGCAACATAATTATTTTGTTATAATGTAATACAATACCTGGTTTTATTTTCTTATTATTTTATTATAACGAAATGCTGCTGACTGTGGTGGTCAACAATGTTGGTTTTTAGAACTGTGAAGTTTAGTTTAGTTTAGTTTAAATGGTTGCAATGTTCTTTTTTTAAAATCCAAAACGGAGTAAAAATGAACTTGAACTTTACCCATTTTTTGCATTCCACTTTTGTGTAAGTGCAAATTAGTGTGTTCCCAGTATAATAGTGACTGCCTGTTCATGCTCAACCTGCCATCACAAAGGATCAAGGAGGTTCACATCACTGTCTATGGAGAAAGGATCAGCTGGAACTCCCTAGGATCCTGACCTGCAGGAATGCATCAAGATCTGGTCCACTTGGTTTCATTCTTTAAGGGCTGTCTATTTTCTCTTGAACCTAGGCTGCTACATTAAAGAGGAGGGAAACAATAGGTGGAACTAAATGGGTCTTACCTCACTTTACTCCTGCTATAACATAGATGTAACATTTTTGATTGCCACTCCATGCTCTGCCTCTTGCCAGAAGGATATTGAATGATGTCTGTCAGAAAAGGTGCCTCCTTTTGCCCTGGTACTTGGTAATATCAGTTCCTAATTTAATCAAACCACTAGCTCCTGGGATTCCCATACTTGTCTTGGCTTGCAGAAACAAAAAGATTCTGTGAAATCGCTTTACTTAACTTCATTACATCAGAAAAGGTGAATACACTAGCTATTTTCGATATTTTTGATAGTTGTATGTGAAAGGATTTTTAACCAAAAAGTTCAAACAAAGCAAAAAATTAAGGTCTCGCTAGAAAACATAGTTTCAAAAGATAACCACAAAACCAAGAAATGCCAACTTCCAATATGCCGTTAATCTCTTGTTCTAGTTGCCCCTCAGGCTTTTCCCAAGAATCTAAGGACTTGTCTCCACAATATGTCACGTTTTGCCTTTCAGGAGGTCCTATGAGGTTTTAGTTGGTGTTTATTTAACTGTAGGAATTGGAAATGCAATGGAGTAGCAGTCAGCCTACTAAACGTAGCCCTCCAGAAACTATGTTTAAAGCTAACTGGGAGGAAGGAGAAGAGAAAGAAGGTTTGCGGAATTCTTTGTCCCAAGAGGTTCTTGGAGACCATATCCTTGTTCAGTGTGGACTCTTCGTCCCTCTTAGCTGCACCTTCTCAAAATACTCCTCCTCCTCCTTTTCCCTCCTAAGAATGCATTTTCTGGGTTCATATTAAATATGGCAGAAGTTACAGAACTGGGATCCAGGTTACAGATTCAAAAGCAGCAAATCAGGGACTTCTCTTCAGGGATTTCTTTGAATTCATATTCAGACTTGACTACTTTGAGTGTGAGTAGTTTTCCTGCCTTTATAAAATGATTAAAGCACTTTATAAAACCTGAGCGCTGAAAAGTATACATAATCCTTCATATACAAACATTAATCTTACAATTTGCTTAGAATTTATTTAGCTTTTCTCAGTGTATGCCTACTTTGTCCTGACAGCTTTGGGTACAATACTTCATGTTCATCCACACTGCCTACACATTGGCTTGCATCTGGGTTGAGACTGGAATGAGATATAGCAGGCTTATCAGGGAGGGAAGCTTCCACTGGGATTTGATATCAGCTGTTATCTGTGTTTTTTTTATGAAAATTCTTCTTCAGAGATAAGATACAATTTTGGTTAATGTTTAAGGCTAGAAGTCAGGGACCAAAAAAGTCATTCTGAAGGCTCCAGTCACAAAGATGTTTTGAGTGAAAAATTAAAACTAAGGCAGGGAATTTCTGTCTTGTTGGTTCTGCTTATGCAGGGCAGCAGAAAGTAGAACAGCTAAAATAGCAGCAGCTTCCAACTGAAACTGGAGCTGTGCCAGCATGCTGTTCTTTTCCATAAGGCACATTGGAAGAGAGATGTATGTTTAATATGCTTGTGTTCAAAGATTTTTTAAAAAATGTAGGTTGACTAAACATAGGTGGTGTAGTCTTAGATACAAAGTTAGTAGAGAGTGTGATTTTTAATGTATTTTATCAACTACCTCATAGTTACAAAAGCTGAGAGTGTGAGCTGGTGGCTTCTGAGTTGTGAGTCCTGGGGGCTGGGAACAGACCTGGAAGGGGAAACTCACCTTCCCCTTTGGGGTGTGAGGCTTTAAAACATTGTGCCGAAAAATCATTCATCTTCTTGGTTGCTTCAGTATTTAAAATGAAAGCTTCTTTTAAGGTCAGGTCATCTGCAGTTATGCTTTGAAGGTTGTTATTATCTGTAATCCATAACTGGAAGTCTAATTTGGAAACATTAGCTCAGGCTTTGTCCTACTGTCCTCAGTTTCATACACACTTTCTCCATTTCTGTGCAGAAACAGGGAAATCAAATAGATATCATATACCATTCCTACAAATCTTGAATTTGTACTCAAGACAAGTCTCACTATTAATGTCTCTTACTCTTAAGGGGTTTGGTCTGTACAGAAAGGAGTGTCGTGTATAGCTGTGATGGAGAGACAGCTCAGGGAAGAAGCCAGCAAGTGAGTTGGGAGTGGGACAGCTTTTCCGCAGGGCTTAATCCCTGCTTCTCCTCTGCCTTCAGTACTTGGTATCTGTCACCGACTGGTGGAAACCGTCATCTCCACGTCTCTCTCCACCTCCTCGGTACTCCTAGAGATTTGTATCTGTACTTCATGGTCCATACATACTAAGCTTCCCAAATCTAAGCAGATTGAAGGATCGTTCTTCTTGAACCTCCTTTGCATATTTTCTCTGTCTGCCAGCCTTCCCAGAAATAGCCTTGTAGTCCACTTTCTTACACTCTTAAAACAATGCTCAGTGTCACAGACACCAGAAGAGACCAACATGCCCACACTTCCACTGGCATACTAGTTTACAGCTCGCTTCATCAGCGTTAACGAAAACCAAGGAGGCTTTATTATAGCTTATCTATGAAATATACGACTCTGACAAAACAAAAACAAACAATTTTGGACATTTCTCTTGGACAAATTCTTCAGTACCTTTAATTCAGTTTGAATTTATGCTATAATCCTTGAGTCATCCCTTCCACTGCATGCAGATATCTTCTGAGGTACTGAGCCTTCCTTTTGCAGTGTTTTTCATTCTCTTCTGATTGATCTTGAAGTTGAAGAGCACCTTAGTGCCACAAAGAAACCTGAGAGTCGCCATTTCCTGTGCTGTAGTGTTAATGTTGTTGCAGCCATGATGGCCAACAGTGGAAGAAAAGTAATATTTGTATGGTTTGCTCTCATACCATTTATGTTTGGTTCATGGATTTATTTGAGAAAAATAGACAAGCTTTCAGCCTACAGTGTCTTCTACAATACTCTGAATTAAGGCTTTCATGCCTTTAAGTTTCTCCAAATTTGATAGGCTCTTTAGCTGTAAAAACTTAAATTTAACAAGTATGTATGTTCTGGGCAAGTTTCACAACTGCAAACCACAATTGTGCAGGGAGGTCATCTGGGATGTATCTCTTGGTCTTCTCCGGTAAGGTTTATTCAGATGCCCACAGTCTTCAGAGATCTACCTACTCATGGCTATACCTGTTACTGCTATTTCCTTCTCTCCTTAGCACAAAGACAAAGAAACAGACTGGAATAAAAAGTATGAACAAATGGGTAGTCTATTAAATCAGTTTCTATAAGGATTTATCTTATTAACACATCATTAACATCCACAGGTAAGGTTTCACTGCTTATGGTATTTCAAACAGGAAGAGAGAGTTTTCTATGGGAAAACATAAATAAAATTATAATTTTAGTTAATAATTTCTGCACCTTGTCTTACAAGAAACACATCATGTAAATGCATCATATCACTATATTGAGTTTGTTTAATGGAGAAATAGTATAAAAACATTAATGAATTAATGTTTTATATTTAAAATTATATTTTCATATGTCAGGTACCTCAGGTAAGTACTGGAAATATGTTTTACTTTAAAAATTAGTCGTGTTTTTTGTATATTAGCTAATCAAAAAGTTACAACTTTGGTGATTGGTCACTAGGAACAGTTTTTAAATGAGCATATACAGTGAATACACACTTATAAAATGTCTTTTCTTTCTCTTTTTCAGACCTTTATAGTATTGAATAAAGGGAAGGCAATCTTCCGATTCAGTGCCACCTCCGCCCTGTACATTTTAACTCCCTTCAATCCTCTTAGAAAAATAGCTATTAAAATTTTGGTACATTCATATCCTTTTTCAATGGTTGTTCAAAATGTTACGCACACAGAAATTAAGAAAACTCATAACTCTTTCTATTCCATTGTAAATGAAGGTTTTTGTAGGCTGTTAATTTTATTTTCATTTTACAGTGGAAGACTTATGGTAAGGTTTTAAAAATACTAGAAAATATGTATATAACATATAGATAGATGTGTTTTAGTTAACCTGTTAAATTTCAATACTTCTGCTGTACGACTCTGCAGACAGATTTAAGAATCCATCTTGATCAATTTTTCAGAAAAGTTTCTTCAGTTTTATTTTAACATTGAAATTTTTTGCATTCCAGATTCTTTTTGTGCTATGAAGCTTATTCATAAAAAAATATATCTTTTTTCTGTTTGTTTTTTTTTTTTTTTTAATGCAGTTTGTATTCACAAAGTCCATAAGAGCTCTGAGTTTTGCAAGCAGTTAGGCAGATATGCACCTGCTCAGGAATGGCTAGCTCAGGGATATGTTTATTTTGCATTTTAGGGGTCCTTCTGAGGCCATCCTCAAGACCAGCTTTATAGTCTTTTGCAGCAGCATGCCTGGAAGCCTGGTTCATGCATGCTGAATCTCACATTCCCAAACCTGCCCAGTCGCACCATAAGCCTCTGCCAAATTTCATACGTTGCCAGAATGCATAGGTAGCAGTCCTGCAGGCGGTTTGCAAAGCATCTGTATGTGCAGATGGTGGACAGATTGGGGGACAATAATTGATGGGATGGTGCACAAGGTAAAGTGTTAGACTGGTAGGTGGGATTTGTGCCTGATGTTCATAAAAGGTTAACAGGGATTTCTAGCGGGCGAGGTTTTCCTGTACTTTTCTTGCAAAACCCCGGGACTGGGAAAAGTAGTCACCAAATAAAAATTTCAGTATGACAGTAGGACTTTTAACATTGAACAGTTTGTCAAATGAAGAAGCCTTGCTATTAGAGACTGCTGGCAGAATCTTCTAGGTCTTTGGAAAAAGGAAGAAACAAGGCTGCTGCTGACTCAGTAGACCTTTTCCTCTGACCTCCTTAGAAGTTAAAGCAGTGAAAGAAGGGGAGGAAGTCTGGAGAGGAGACAGGGAGCATTTGGGGCTAGTAGCTAAGGGACCTGACAGAGACCTACAGACATAGTGGTGGTTATGGTGATGGTGAGAAAATGCAGCCAAATTCTGTCAGATTGAAGCTTCTAACAAACGCTTGTCCAGTCAAGTTACAGACTGATTTACAATACCTTCCAACCCTGCATCTGTGCTAGTTATAGGTAATGTTTTTTTACTGGTGTGCTGATAACTGATTTTGGTTTTGGTTTTAAGTTCCTCCTAATCGTGTTCAAAGAGTATCCAGCTGGTCTTGATGACAGTCAGAACAAAAGCAATTCTAATAAACAATATGCAAATCCAATGTTTTTCCTCATATCTATTAACTGATTGTGTGATCATGTAATTTATTGTAGGAGGAGATTTCCTTTCACTATGTGGATTAATTTCTTTTCCAGCCAGCTAACTATGGGATGGCTATTTTTATCTTAGAAATAGAAGTAGAGTTTTTTCATCTTAAGTATAAGAATAGATGCACAGGTTCTTAATTTATCTCTTTTTCTTTTTTTTAAAAATTCAGTATAGTGCAAACACTGCAAGTATGAATGTGTTTAACTAAGAACGATGTAATATGTTCCATAATGCAGCTTAGATTTCTGTTGCCTATACAAGGTTAGCTACCTACAAGAAAAAGATTAGGGAGTGATGTAGTTTACCTTCTGACTTTTATCAATCAATAAGCTCTACTGCCCCCACATTTTGAGGTGGGTATTCGGCATTTTGCCCTTTGTAACAGAACCGTGCCTTTCACTTCCAGTGTGAAAAATATGTGTTGAGCACAATGAAATTGGCCTATTGGTTGGAAAACATTCATCTGTACATCCTCCAAATTCTCTAAACCTCTGTATAGGACACTCTGATCACATGTGCCCAGAGCGTGTCTCTTCCCAGTGCTTGGAGACTTTCCCTGCAATTGCTTTTCCTCACTGCCAGTATCTGTTGTAATATCAGATACAGGAACTGGTAGCATCATGAATTTCTTTCTCTTATGCTCTGGTGACTCGCCTCCTGGTATTCTGCTTTTTTTTTTTTTTTTTTTTTCCCTTTTGCCTGTCTGACTTGGGTTAAGGTAGAGTGTAGAACTGAGGGGGAAACACAGGAGTGATGGGAGATGGCCAGACTTTGGCCATTAATCCAGGAAAGTATGAAAAAGTAGGAATAGGTGGATCATTGAGCAGACAAAAAAAAAGGGATGTGGCAGTGACTGGAGCTGCGGAGTACAAGGAGTGTTAGAAAGGAACAGGGGAATGAACTAGAGAAAATGTGGTACCTGCTAAATACCCCTGTGCTAGCCTTTGGCAGCTGAAATTACAGTGTTACTCAGTGTGGCCTGGCTGCCAGCAGGTATCTGTGAAACCAATTGGCAATGTTTGTTTTTCCCAGTCTTCATCTTCCACCAAGTCCACACAGGCAATACAAGACTTCAGCTGCTCCAGTAATCGATTAGCTTGAGGCTGTATAGTGCCTCCAACCCTACTGATTGCCTATATGGGAAGAGCATGAAAAAGACAGTACATTTCCATGAAGGAGTCATCATTTATCAGAACTGTTTACCTATGTGTATAGTTGAATTATTATAGAACATAAAATACTAAATTAAGGGAACGCTGAGGTTGTAAATCACTCAAAATGTGGGAGAAGGAGGAAGAGAGGCACAGACATTGTTTGAGATTCCCATAAGGGAAAGCATGGCCAGAACGTATATTTCAAAGTATGTTAGCCCTTCTTGATCATCCGCTCCCTTTGAGAGTGAACAGCACTTTGGCCATGCATCACACAGATGTGGTGACTTATGTACAGAATGAGCAATGTGCAAGGATCTACCTGTGACCTTTGCTATGATACCTAGCTGTAAACACATAATACACTGCACAGGGATAAAACCTCAGGTCTCCTAAGTGGACATTCCTCTCCGTTAACTGTTTTGTGAGACTACTGAAGCTGCAGCCGGGCATTTCCAATTTTTTCAGCTACCAAGATGGATTCTCTATTTAAAAGAATGTTAAGTCCAACTCTTTAGAGCTGTCTGTGGTCTGTGAGGACAAGCATTGCAAGGCATACTAATAATTTATTCTAAGCCACTAAACAGTGATTTTTACTGTATAGAGCTTGTATTACAACATGATCTTCAAAACTAATTAAGTCACTTACTGAAAGATATCACAATATTCACGGCTTGTCAGGCATTTAGGCAAAGATCACTGACCTATCTATGGGAATCAGGCAGCTAAATTCTTCCCTGTGATTTGAATGTTTACTTGAAAAGATATGCTCAAATTTGAATTGTTCAGCATCTGCAAGTGATCTTAATGTTTGTACAAATTTTCTGCAAAGTTTAGGCTGAGATGTTACTTCTCCTATTCCTCCTTCACCTAGAGTGAAGGGTTGTTTGTTGTTGTTTTGGTGTTTTTTTTTTTTTGTCCATGGCATAAAATTATACCCCAAACAACAAAATGTTATCGAAAGAAAGAAAGAAAGAGAAAGAAAGAAATTAAAAATCCTGGGCTCTTATATACAAGTTTATCTGTAAATGGCTTTCTTCAGTTGAAGGTAGTTTCTTTGCTAGTTATGTTGATGCAACTATTTTTAAGGAACACATCATTTAGAGAGATGACTAGAGGAAAAATTAGAGTTGAGTTAACCATTTGGCATAAAGGTGTAGTGGTTCTTATTGTTTGCTGCCATCATGTGGCCGATTTCAGTCAGGTTTTGTTCTAGACTATTTCCAAAAGTCTGAATAATCGAGTTTACTTTATTGCCCTGAAAAGGCCACACTGTTTGCAGAACCAGTGAACTGTAAACCGAGAACATCGCACTGTAATGAAGCCCCAGTGGACTGTCCCACCTCCCTACCACACACCCCTTTGAGCTGTTACTCTGGGTTTCATAGTCCCAGAATTCCTAATTGTTCCTTGCTAGACCTCTAAATAAAAAAATTCATTCCACTCTTCACCAGTTTTCTATGCTTTTCAAGCAATTGACCACAAGGTACTATTGAACCATTTTCAAATTACAGCACTGGTAGAACAAGAGATGCTTCTTTTGCTGCTAATGTGTTTTGAGAGAGCCCAAGAATAATACTGGAAAATTATCCACCTTAATCTGTGAGCTCTCTTTGGATTTCTGCTTCACTGACTGAAGCATGTACTGCTAAACTAGTGATAGGGAAACATGGAATACAGTCCTTTCAGCAATTAAAAACAGTGTTCTGTGTTTTGTTTTGTGTTTTTGACAGACTGGCTGTGCTGGGTGCTGGGGTGGTGTGTGCTTTCTCTACAGCTCTGACTCATGGTAAATAGGGTAAACTTCTTTTACCTTGCATATGCCAGCTGTTGAGTTTAGTACCAAAACTGTAGAGGGAAAGACTAACACTTATTCAGCCATGTCAGGTATTTAAGTAAGACAGTATTCTTCTGCAAGTTCTTTCAGTTTTGGCTGTCACTCAGCTCACGTTGCCTCCCAGGCATGCGAGAACCTTCTCCATCGCCTTCCAGTACCAGCTGAAAACAAAACATGAGGACATCAACAAATCAACATCAGAACATCAACAAATCAAGACTAATATTAAAGTTTAATGTGCTAAAGTGAAAAAACTACCAGGTTAAGAAAAATATATGTGCAATGTTTAAGAAAGTCTGAAAGATTTGTGTAAGTGGCAATATTTTACTGTACTTAAGATACATGGCTGATGTGATATTGTATGAATTACTATTGTGTTTTCCTTAACTATATCTACATTATTCAGCATGCTTATCATGTGCACTATTTTGACCAACTGCGTATTTATGACCATGAGTAACCCTCCAGACTGGACAAAGAATGTAGAGTAAGTTGCATATGTTATTTAAAGATACCTCTGGTTGTGCCTCTAGGAGTCAGCATGCCAGTAACAGCAGTCATGTGTGCTGGCAGGAACTGTCATGAGACAATAATACTATTTCCTCTCTAAACTATGTAGAAATGTTGAATAATTATTTAACTCTCCTTCTAGTAGAACAATTGGGTAGAAAAAATGAAAGTTGTTTACAGATAGTATTCTACTGAGATTCCACTAGTTTTCTCTCATCTTGATGGTTTAGCATCTACACAGTGTTTTTACCCCTCCTTTACACCACTGCATTAATAGCAGAACTGTGGTCATCTGTTTGTAAACACCAGTTAAGGACAGCATATAAACAAAAATATTCCTAAAGTGAGAATTCAGTGTATATTTAGTCTCTTTTTAAAGTTAATACTAGATGTTTTCAATGTTAGTCATTCAGACAGTATCCAGTAACTTATGCTCACAACTTTCTTGGCTAACAGTAACAGATCTAGTGTTGCATACTTTTAAACTGAGTGTCACCAATACATTTTTAATGCATGTCATTTATTTGATGGATTTATTTATTTTGATTTATGTACAAGATCAGGACTGCTGCACTTCAACAGCATGCCACAAATAATGCATGTAAATACACAAGTATATATTATGAATATAATGCATTTTAGAAGAAATTGCTTATTTACTGTATTTCTTTTCCAGTTTTGAAATAAAAAAACTCTTTCATTTGATCATCAGGTTTCTATCAGAATACCAATGTAAAATGTTGCTACTTATTTTGATTAAATTTTACTATATTTTCCAGGTATACGTTCACTGGAATTTACACCTTTGAGTCACTCATAAAAATCATTGCAAGGGGCTTTTGCTTAGAAGATTTTACTTTTCTTCGAGATCCATGGAACTGGCTTGATTTCACTGTCATTACCTTTGCGTAAGTTCTTGTTTTTTGCTTTTTCCTTGAAAGTGAAGGGCAAAAAGGGCATGAAATTAGTATCAATACATATCAATTTCATTAAATGAAAATTCTTGAATGGATTTACTTTTGTCTAAAACAATTTTCACATTCTAATATGTATATTTTTATGTAAAAATGAATACTGCAGAAGCCATTAGTACAGCTAGTATTAGAGAGGCTAATTTCATGTCCTGCATTTTTTTCTCTGAGCAGAAAAGGAGCATCCCTTTGACTTCATTCTCCAAACTTACCAATCTAGTCTAGATAAATTTTAGGCTTTCAAAGTTAAATCACTGCGATTCACTTCAGAGACATTTAATTTAACTGAAGGCTCTGAAAGCATTTTAATGCAAGGCAAACTGCAGTGAAAGGTAAACCTCTGACTGTTGCTATTTAATTTTTTGCTAAAACGCCAAAGCGGTCTTGATGAAAGACCCAAGTAAGTAGCATAAACTTTGCCTAAATTCTGAATAACTGTGATTTAATCCTACAGGTATGTAACAGAATTTGTAAACCTAGGCAATGTTTCAGCTCTTCGAACTTTCAGAGTATTGAGAGCTTTGAAAACTATTTCTGTAATCCCAGGTAAGAAGTAACTGGTGTAAGGTGTTAGGCCCCTTGTACCTCCCAACTGTTCCTTTTTATCCTGTCATTGTGTTTGTGTGTGAACTCCCCTATTACAGATATGTGACAGAGTTTGTGGACCTGGGCAATGTCTCAGCGTTGAGAACATTCAGAGTTCTCCGAGCTTTGAAAACAATATCAGTCATTCCAGGTGAGAGCTAGGTTAAACACTGAGGCTGACTTTAATTCACTGAAATGGAATTAATATTTTTTAAACATAAGTCTTATTTCGTTCCACAAAAAAGCAAGAATCAGAAGATATTCTAATTCACTGAAATCTCTGATTCATTGCTTTTTAACATGAGCTCTTTCCTTTTGAAATCAGCCTTTGAGTTTAACAGATTCTTGCATGAGACATTGCAGTACACAGTGTGTGTGGTTCGCATCGTATGATGTCAAGCTTTCTTCTCCACATTCAACAATTATCAGTAACCCTGGTTTTCTTACCCATGTGTATCTTACCTACATGATGTTATGTGGTACTTGTTGTGAATATTTGTGTCTAAAAAGTAGAGCTGTTTGAAATGTTGATTTAGTAAGAAGATGAAGGAATAAGATAATAAAGAATAGCATGGGCATTGCATGGGGGATTTATTATCTTAAAATTCTACGATTTTCCAAACCATCTCCAGTTTTATAGCATTGAATTTTGATCCTATTTATTGTTGAACAGGCTATTTACTGCTGTCTTCTAAACCTAGTATGTTATAAAACTGATAGTAGCAAAGGTTTGGGGCAAGAGGTATTTACAAATAAAAAGAAAGAAGACTTCTATGTGAGATTCATGTACAGCATGAATAGAAAAAGTCACTTGTTTTAGCATTAAAACAAGTGTTTTGAAATATATGCAACTCATTCCATTCACAGTTTTATATGAACATAAATTTCAGCTATTTATTCATTTTTCACAAGTGAAAAAGCTCTTCACAAAAATGTTATTTCACAGACATTACAATCATTTATTTGGGCTTCTGCATGAAATCTATAACTTGACTGGGAGACTGTCATTTTTATGCTTTAAAAAAGTTTTGAATATCAGAATAAAATTCCTTTGCATTTGCAGGCTTGAAGACTATCGTGGGAGCCCTAATTCAGTCTGTGAAGAAGCTCTCGGACGTAATGATCCTGACTGTGTTTTGTCTGAGTGTATTTGCACTAATAGGGCTGCAGCTGTTCATGGGCAACTTGAGGAATAAATGCCTGCAGTGGCCTCCAGACAATTTTACTTTGGAAACAAATATTACTTCCCAGCTAAACAGTACCATAGGTGAAAATGGTACATTGGTTAATTCAACAGTGACTCCATTTGACTGGAAGGGGTACATTGAAGATGAAAGTAAGTATTGTCAGCATAATTCCTATTGAAGTGATGTGTGGCTGACCTAGTTCTTAGAAATAAGGAGGGGAAGGGATGATACATCTAGTTAAGACAGAGCAGGAGAAGTGTTTTCTCTCTCTCATAGATCTGTTCCAAAGGCCTGCATGGAAGAGGGAATAAGGAACAAGGGAACTTTTTCTCAGCTCACTCTCTGCCAAATCCACATCTCCCCTGAGACAGAAAGAGGTCCAAAGGAGTTCTTAAAATTACTTAATAGTCTTAAACATTTTCCATTCTGATACTCCAAAGCAAGATCAGCAACAGACTTCTATCTCACTTCTGACAGATATCAGAGACATCTGACATTGTGACAACTCCAGTGATGGAGTCCTCAGTATTTTCACCACCTATCCATTCTTGTGCTTCACTGTGCTTATTATTATTAGAAAGGGGTTTTTTTAAGGTCTAACAAATTTTCCTGCTGCAACTTAAGCTCATCGTTCTTGTCAACTTCACCACAGGCATCAAAACTGAATTATTACCTGTCATTAATCACTGTCTCTGAGATATTTAGAGACTATTCTTATGTTGCCGTGCCCTGTTCTCTCCTTTTTCAGTCGTCTTTTTGTATGATAAGCAATCCAGATCATTAACCTTTTTCTCCTACAATTTATTTTCTAGATCCTGACCTCTCACCTGGATCCTTTCTTGTTCATAAACAGCCTTCTTAAAGTGCAGTACCACATCTAGGCATTTCTTCTCCACATGAGGCAGACTAAATAGAGAAGAAGGATTATGTTTTAGCACAGTAGTTTATATTTCTATTTTATATATCCTAGGCTAAGACTTGACATTGTTTACAATTGTAACATCATTAAATCCTATCCAGCTTGTGGTCTATCTGCTCCTGAACCTTTTACAGACTTTCACCTCATTTTGTTTCCACTTTGTATTTGCACAGTTCATTGTTCCAGCCTGAACAGCACCCTGATTTTTTAGACCACCTCTCCAACTGTTCTGGATCTTCTAAATTGTAATTGTTTCCTCAAACTCATCACCATCCTTATCAGATCAGTATCATTTGCAAATTTGATAAATCTTCTTCCATCATCTAGATTACTTAAAACTTTGAATAGCAGCAGTCTCAGACAAACCTCTTCAGAAGTTGTTCTGATGTATCTTTGCATTTTGATCATTTCCCAAAGTATGATTTTCCAATCAGTTCTGCTGATACAAAGAAGTCTGGCAAACTGAGAACAGATAAAATAATGCATTTCACTACAGTTAAATGTGAGGTTACAAACCTAAGCTCTCTATCCTAAAAATCAATTCTACACAATCCAAGTTGAGACAGGTTGACATGCATAAAGACTGCAGCTGATTGCATACATCATCTCTAACAGTGAAAGTTACTTTTGGAAAAAAATAAGAACTAAAGGGGAGAGAGAAAAAGAAAAGGGAAAGGGAAAACTGACCACAGTGGCCAGCTGTGAAGAGAAGTGGTGGGGTCCCCAGGTGAGTCTCCTCCCCTTGGTATCCCCTTGGTATCCTTTCCAGTGCAGCACTGATCGCTCCATAATACTTTTCCTATAGCAACTGTAATATTTTTCATTAGCATCTCCTCAAGCTCCCTATAGGTTTTTCCTGCTTGCAGTGCTATTAGCACTAACTGGAACACACTTTGATCAGGGCGGGTGCTACATGGCAGGTTGGTTTTTAAGCTCATACATGCATGATATTAGGTCACCTAATATAAACAAAAAGCTACCAGCAAGGAGTAGGAAAAAGGGGGAGAAAGAAGGGTGAATCTCACGCCAGAGACAACTGTTCCCCATGAGTATCTGCTGCAACAATAATATGTTTGCAGATGTAACGTCATGAGAATAAAAGCAACAGGAAAACCAGCATGAGAACAAAAGAAAAATATTGCCACAGAGACTCTAGAAAACACTACCACAGCAGCTCACGTGAAAGGTTGCAGAGCTGCAACTGAGAGGCAGGATAAAGAAATGCAATTGGAAGGCCCTTTGCAATAGAGAGGCGAAGGCAGCTAAGGCACTGTGGAGTAGCCAAGACTGACAAATTAAGGCTAAACTCTGCAGCCAAAAAGCTAAATAGTATCCTGTTCACATAAATAAATTATTGATCAGAAAGGCAGTATTACCCCTGTATTTAGCACTACTGCAGTTTCTACTGGAATACTATATAAAGTTCAATTTAGATAAATTGTTGAAAAATTGGAGGATGTTCAGGAAAGAGCAGAATGATTAAAGGGTTGGAAAATCTGCTTTATACCAAGATAGACCAGGAGCTCAACCTATTTAGCATATCAAAGAGAAGGTTTAAGGTGTGATTTGATCATAGTTGAGAAAAACCTCATGAGGAACAAAAATTTCATCATAGACATATCTTTGATCTAGCAGGCAAAGATATAAAAGGTTCAATAGCTGCAAGTCAAAGCCAGACAAATTTCAAATAGAAGATAGCTTCTAACTGTGATCACACAGCTGATGAATAACTATGATGGATTTCCATCTGAATTTCTTAAATCAAGATGCAGTCTTTTTGTGAAACTCACTTTACCGGAACATGTGAATTCATGGAGATCCCATGCCACAGGGTATAACAGTCTAAGCAAAATCTCCTAACGAAGACCTGACTTCAAGGTCAAATTTAATTTCCTGGCTTTTTAACAAAGAATCTGTAAACTCAAGCTCTGATTTAATTTGATTTAAAAAAGACCTGAAGACCCTTAAAAAACAAAGCTGAATTGAATTAGTTACAGAAAGTACTTTATTGAATGGCTATTTGAACCTTTGGTATATTTACAAAGGATTTCATATGTATTATGAAATTTATAATGAAATTATGAGTTTTATTATGCAGTTAATAAGCTTTTCCTTGTTTACCAGTAGTTTTAAAGAGAAAAATTATCTTCTCACAGCCTCCTGCTCTCTTCTTGCAGTTGGGCAGACAGGATACAGAAACGGTTCCTAAACCAGCTCTCACAGGGAAATAAGCAGGGACTTACCTGGAGCTCAGAGCAGTGCAATGGCACTGTCTTTTGTAGGAATTATAAAAGTTTTTGTGTGAGTAGTTGTGTATACTATGCAAAAAAAGGGCATGTAAGCCCTAATTTTGCCACTTAGTTTATTTTTGGAAATACTATTTAGAGAGACTTTATGTAAGCACTCCTGGCATTAATGAGTTAAGCACTCTTTTTTTTCCCTTTTTCTTTTTCTAAGATAGCAAATCTGATAAACTTAATGCTAGATAAGTTTAAGTTTATCTTGGCAAGCTTGTCATAAGTGTTTTTTTGGGGAAATAACATCTCACAATCTGTTTTGCAAAAAAATAAGTTAATCTCAGTCAGAACCCTAGGTTTACCCAAACAACTGTAAATTCTCTTGAAGTACAGTGCTCACCTACCAGGGATTTTTTCCCATTTCCCAGTCAAATAAAGGGGAGGCAAACATATACCTTTGGTGTAGTGAGGGACTTTTCACATTACTTTGGTAAAATAAAATCCAGAGTTTTGCATCTAGTTAGGGACATGTGCTTGTACCACTCAGCTTCTGTTGTTATAAAAATTTTCCTATCATGATAATATTGTGAGCATTAGTTGTGGTTGTATTAGTGTACTCAGAGAAAGCCTGGGTGGCTGTTATTTCCTGTGGAGCTGGGAAGTACAGCATGCTTACAGGGCACATGTTGTCTGAACCACAGAACTTGAATACAGACCCTATTTTAGCCGTTCAGCTCAGCTGATGCAGTACTGATCATGACTGACTGCTCCATGTAAACTACATTGTCAGGTTTGCCTTCTTCCCAACCAGCTGTTATGTTCCAGCATGTTTTAATCGTGATTAGCTGACATAGTGCAGAGTAAGATTTGCTTCATAAGGGTCAGCTGTGGTCAGCATCATGTCAGATAACTTTTCTATTTACAGCTGTGTTTCAGCATGGTGCAGTTCTGCAATGCATACCAGCCCAGAATGACAGCAGCTGCACATAGGGTTGTGCACTTTGCACAGTACAGAAGATTGTACCCTGTAAGACACAGGTGTATCATTAGACACTGAAATGGAGTCCTTCACAGAGTGTCAGAACAAGGTCTACATACAGATTAAAACCTAACTTTTCCAGATGGTGAATTTTGCTCACAGGATGGAGAGATGCAGCTGGCTGGGGTACCGTGTCCCTCCTGCAGCAAATCAATGTGCTGAGCCAGTGGCTTGTGACACCTCCTCAGACTCAAAATTCATTAGCTTCTGTAGTAACCATGCTTGGGCAGCACAGCCAGCACAGCCACACTCAAATTTAATCTCAGCTGCACTGGTAGCATTTCAAATGAGATTTTAAGAGAATAACAGGCCAGTTTAATGGAAAATAAACCCAGTGCGGGGTTTAAATCTTCTCAGGAAGCAAAAAAGGTACCACCTTAACTCTGAAGCTGCTGTGCTTCTGAAGCATTGGAAGCTGGGGAAGTGCTCAGGGGAGTGCTCAGGACACTCCCATGTCCCTGCCCTGTCCTTACAGACATCCTGAGGCAACACTGTTGGTCTCTGTTGGAAATGGAATACTGGGCTGCATGGTCTAATCCTGTACAAACTGTATCCTTAAGCCTGTGACCAAATGGGAGAACGTTACTACAGGAGGAAGCTCCTCCTGTGATAATTCTTCCAAAATCAAGATCTTAGCAACTGTAGGCATCTGCTTTAAGGGGAAAAAGAAAAGCGTTTCTCAAGGTTATGGTAAAAGTGAATCTTAATAAGAACAATGTATTGCACATCACATCTTTATTTTGCTAAGAGTAGACAGGTCAATGCCTTTGTTGTTTAAACCATCTAAAATGTCCTTTAAATACAGGATTACTACACAGATTATGGGATGGTTGGCTACAGGGCAATTTGATGGAATTTACCCAATTTTTCTTTCCTAAGGATCAATAATTTCATCGTATATTCCTAAAATCCTACCTACACAAGTCAGTGACTGTTGCAGTAATTCTGTCTGACTTTAACTTAGATATATACCAGGGCCTTCATACCAATCAGTGGGCTAATTGCAGCATGTACGCACCTATAACAGTTAGAGCCATTGGCAGTTGGGTGGTTTTTTGCACAGCTCACATATTACTGTCACAAGTATTTGTAAGAACTGGAACCCTTGGCAATACTGATCAGAAAGTCTGAAATAAATTATCAGTATATTTTTTTCAGTTACAATTTAATTATTATAATAAATAACTGTACAATATAATTTCACAAAGTGTGATTTAGTTCAGTGATCAGACTGAAGGGAGAATTGTACGTTTCATCTACATCCAGCAGCATTTGACAGGATTTTTAGTAGAGCTTGGCATTTTAACAGTAAGTGCTGTGAGTGATAGCACTTACTACAATTCATAGTGTCATTTACTCTGAAGTTATGGTCCTGCTGAAAAAGTATACAACTTGTTTAAAATTACATCTGAAATCACCTTAACACTATTAGGGTGGGACTATTTATTTCACAGAGCTGTAAAAAAACTTTCATATTCAGAAATTGATAATTTTAAAAAAATTCTTTCCTAAACAGGTCATTTTTATTTTCTGGAAGGGCAAAACGATGCTCTGCTTTGTGGAAATAGTTCTGATGCTGGGTAAGACCAAATTTCATCATATTATTGCACCGTGTACAAATTAGATCCATGTTCTTTAGATGTGCAGTTGGACAGGGGCTATCTTTTGAGTGACTACTTTCTTTCACGTAAGAAATACTAGGATTTTACACTGGACTGAGGATTTGGGTTCCTGGTCAGAGCTTGGTGGATTGGTTAGATGAGCTTAGTCTTTTTATGCATGAATAAGTAATTTGGTATTAGTGTAGCTCCTGCCTGGATGAGAAGTAACAGACACAGCAGCTGGAAAACACATGTTATTTTGCAGTTCTAGTTGCATATATGAGGCTGAGACAATAGGAAACACTGTCATTGACATTAATGTTATGACATTAATAATTAAAGAAATTGTTTGGAATATTATGTTTTAGAAGCTTAGATTAAACTTTTGACACTAATTTTTATGTGCCTTTCCTGCTTAATTTTTCTAGTGTCTTTTAAAATAATTTTCTATTAAAAATCACAACTGCTATTATTTCTAGTCTGATGAACTAAAGAAAAACCCTCTTTTTAATCCTAATCTTCTCCTGGACATTCCAGGTGATAATATTAAAATAACACCCAGTTTGTCATTGTAGGCAGTGCCCAGAAGGATATACATGCGTGAAAGCTGGTAGAAACCCCAATTATGGCTACACAAGTTTTGACACCTTCAGCTGGGCTTTCTTGTCACTATTCCGCTTGATGACTCAAGACTTCTGGGAAAACCTTTATCAATTGGTGAGAATTTTTTAATGAAAAATAGACTAAATGTGTCTGTATCAATAATGCGAGAGGCCTAAAATAAATTTTCTTATATTAACTTCATTTTAACAATATGAAAACAAGATAACTTATTCTTGCTTATAAATGTATTCTTATTTCCAGACACTGCGTGCTGCTGGGAAAACATACATGATATTTTTTGTTCTGGTGATTTTTCTGGGCTCTTTCTACCTGATCAACTTGATCCTGGCTGTGGTTGCCATGGCCTATGAAGAGCAGAATCAGGCAACCATGGAAGAAGCGGAGCAGAAAGAGGCAGAATTTCAACAGATGCTGGAACAACTGAAGAAACAACAAGAAGCAGCTCAGGTATAATTTATGGTGTAGTAATGCAGAAGTGTATGTAAGTAATTTTGCTAGAGATATTCACCCTCTGTTTTCTGAATTTGGAGTTATAAAACACCCTGTTGGGCTTTCAACAACAGAGCTAGCTCAGAGATTTTCTATTCTGCACTAAAGACATTGTACTGTGAACAATCCATACAAAATCCAGAAGGAATAGTCAAAACTAGGTATACATTATTCATTATGGTTTTCTTAATCTAGTGTTATTAATACAGTCTGTTAGACTTCTGCATTTAAAAGCTACTCATGAAAGCTGGAAGAAGGCTATGACCAACACATATCTTGAGTCAACTGAGTAATAAAAAATAGAAAAAAACGAGGGAGAGAATATCCTATGGAAAGTATTAAGATCAAGGGTGTCTGGACTAGAAATTCTGTAAAAGTAAATTTAAGAAAAACATTGTTTACTCAGTGACACAAATTAATTCTGCAACATGGCAGGCAGCAGCAGTGGCAGCAGCAGCAGTAACAGCATCTGTGGAGTCCAGGGAGCCCAGCGCTGGGGGAGAAGCAGGAGGAGTCTCAGAAAGTTCCTCAGAGGCGTCAAAATTGAGCTCAAAGAGTGCAAAAGAGAGAAGAAATAGAAGGAAAAAAAGAAAACAGAAAGAACAGTCTGGAGGAGAGGAAAAAGATGAAGATGAATTTCACAAGTCTGAATCAGAAGACAGCATCAGAAGGAAAGGTTTCCGATTATCTATTGAAGGCAATAGACTGACATATGAAAAGAAGTATTCGTCTCCACATCAGGTATTGCATATAGTTATTTTTAGTAGAAGCATACATTTAAAGCATCATAGGCTATTACAAAACTACTTTAGTCTTCCTGGTACTGTAATATGACCCTACACCTAAAGAAAGGAAACACTGAGATTTTCATTAAACTTTATTATTGTTCCTAGTGCTTGAGAGAAAGTGCTGTAGCTACTAGATTGTCTTGTAAAAAACCACAGAGAATTAAATGTAACCTCATATCTCTATTCTTGTAGTAGGATTGTTTAAAAATCATATTAAAATATTCTCTGATTCTGTGGGGTTTTTTTGGAGTGATTATATATTATTTAGACTTATTAAAACACTACAGTATTTTTCCATTATGATAGCCTCATATTTTCCTCCTGCTTCAATGATGTTTGGAGATTGGTTCAATATGTGCAGGATGCTGCATACATGAAAGAATGTGCATGTATAGACTCCCTTTTTTTCTTGATGGGTATTGTGCAACTACTCTACTCAGCAACTCTAAGTGACATTAGGAGAAAGGAGTGCTCAAAATTGGTTTTGTCTTAAGAATCCATGAACAGTGGTATTTCTATCTGCAAAATATATATATAATTAAATATATACAAAAATTTTACAGCAGCACTGTGAAATTATCTTCTGGGAAAAATGGTTACTCTCATTTAAGAGAAAAAAAAAAAAAAAACAACAACCCTATGCTATCCTAATAATAATGCTAAGTTTGAAGGCTTCAGCCAATAATCACAGATTTTGTTTGCCTGCAGTCTTTGCTGAGCATTCGAGGCTCCCTGTTTTCTCCAAGGCGCAACAGCAGAACAAGTCTTTTCAGCTTCAGAGGTAGAGCAAAGGATATAGGATCAGAAAATGACTTTGCTGATGATGAGCACAGCACTTTTGAAGACAATGATAGCAGAAGAGATTCTCTCTTTGTGCCGCGCAGGCACGGTGAACGGCGCAACAGTAACATTAGTCAGGCCAGTAGGTCATCCAGGATGTTGGCAGTGTTTCCAGTGAATGGGAAGATGCACAGCACTGTGGATTGCAATGGGGTGGTTTCCCTGGTTGGTGGACCATCTGTTCCTACATCGCCTGTTGGACAGCTTCTGCCAGAGGTGATAATAGATAAACCAGCTACTGATGACAATGTAAGAAAGTTTTAAATAGCTTAGGCATCGTGGCCTTTTCTTACTGCACCAGCCAGTGTTTTCTACAGAATGGAACCCTTGGCAATGCTTCCTGGTTGGTCAAGCTGTGAATGCTCCTGCATCTTGTAAAATCTCTAATAAATAAAACAGTTAAGATATGTTTGCAGCCTAAGCATTTACTTACAAATATTCTCATAACTAACAAATGCAATTCACAGTTTCCAAGTAATAAAATATTAATTTACTTACACATTTGTAAAAGCACTATGCTTTACTGTGCTATACTTTACTTTTGTTGATCTAAAGGGCCATCTGGCTATGGTCTGCAAAATCATAGTTGCTATGCAATTGGAAATACAAAGTATACAAAAATATTATCATATAACTGCAATCAGCAATATGGTGCTGCTATATACCACTTTATCAAAATTAACATTATTAATTAATTTTGATCACATTCTTCTTTATCAGCCCCATTGAAAATGTAAGAAAGTTGTCAATTCTTATTATAATTTATTTCTCATTCTTATATATTTTCCATCCATTGCTGGTGGAGTGCTGTAGTGTAGATAACAAATAGTTCATTGGAAGAGCACATATCAATACATACTTCCCAAAATACAAATGTCTGTGTGAACATATGTGCAGCACATATTGCTGCCATTCTCTTACCATATACAAGGTAAGAGAAGATGTCTCAACAAAAATTCTTGCTTAGTTCGAAGTTGTCTACTCACATTACTAAAAAAATACTAGCATGAGGAAGCATGAGGAAGTCAGACTTTTCTTACTTGCTACAGAATATTCCATCAGCAGTAGTAAGGAAAAAATTACAGTTTGCAAAAATTTTATACAATATTTTGAACTCATTCCTTTTCCATTTGTTTAAATCATTTTTCATAGCTTAAAGGAAGGAAATGCAAAAGTTAAGTAAATAAAATCTCTCAGTGTTGAACAGTAGGTAACTATTGCATCATACCTTTTAAAAATTATTTAAAAGGTACTAAAAAGTGATAAAAGTCTGACATGATAAAAATTGAAGTGCACGAAGCACGTATCCAAGCTAAGACATTAATAACAGGGTTCTATACAGTATTTGCTTGTCTCATTTCTCCAACATGGTCTCATGTATTATTGTTCTCTGTATAGGGCACCACTACAGAAACAGAAATGAGGAAGAGAATATCAAGCTCTTTTCACGTTTCTATGGACTTCCTGGAAGATCCAGCTTTAAGGGAAAGAGCCATGAGTATTGCTAGCATTCTCACAAACACTGTGGAAGGTGTGTGCTGCTCATAGCTTAATATTTAATACCTTTTTTCCAATGGACTTCTGAAAATTTGAGTTGAAACTTAAAAACTGATTTATATTAGGTTTATTAACAGATACCATCCCACCAATGGGCACATACTTATCAGTAAACGTAAACCTCTTTACTCATTAAGGTTATTACATAAGTAAGCATTGAAGTTATTACGTAAGTAAGCATTTCTATCTCATTGTTTTGCCAGCACCTACCTCATGTCGTCATCAGGACTACAGAATTATGTTTCATGGTCATAACTGAGGGGATGCTTATGCATAGAAATTAAAAATATATTATCGGACACAAAAAGGCCACTGAACATTTTCCAAATATATGCAACCATTTTTAAAATATATATGTATTTTTAGTGGTTATATTTATTCAGTTACTCTTTAAAGAAGTGCTGTTCTAGGTGATAAAAATAGGTTTTTATTTAACTAGGAATGAAAATTGTATTGACAATTTTTACCTAAACACCACAAATTTCAAAATAAAAATATTTACATAATAGAACAGTAAGTGGGAGGAACAGGCTGAAGTGTAATCAAGGAACAATTAAATACATAATATAAAGCAATGCATAAATTGATACTGATCAGCATAGTGATTGGAATACAAAGAAGTTATGTTAGAGAGATAAGCTTTGAACAAAATAAATATATTTGATAGTAATTTTTAAAGACTTTCTTGAAAACCTCTGTAAAAAAGGGTCTATAGCAGGTTAATCAGTACCAGTACAGACTGACAAGTTGACTAGTACAATTCATACAGGATTGAGGAATGTTAGAGCAATCATATAGTTACTTGTATGAACATTTTTTTCCCACAGAACTCGAAGAATCAAGACAGAAATGCCCACCATGTTGGTATAAATTTGCAAATATTTTCTTGATCTGGGACTGCAGTCCGCATTGGTTAAAAGTAAAACATATTGTCAACTTAGTGGTAATGGACCCCTTTGTTGATCTGGCTATTACAATTTGCATTGTTTTAAATACACTCTTTATGGCTATGGAACATTACCCGATGACCAAAGAATTCAATAATGTACTTTCAGTTGGAAATCTGGTAAGTGTGTTGGGTTTTTATGTTCATGATTCGGAAGGAAGTATGTCTGAAATAACAGAAAGGATTTTTAACAGCCTTTTTTTTTTTTTCCCCCTTCAGAAAGTAGATTTATTGGACATTTACTGGCCTCCAGATAATGACTATCAGAACATTTTTGGAAATTTCACTGCCAACCCTGGCTCATGTAACTTAGGATACTTTCAAATCAATATATTGCAGTGTTCTGCAAAGCCAAATTAAAAATTTTAAAAATGGCACCAATGCTATATTAAGTAAAGTTCATCTTAAACAGAAGTTGATTTGTCTAACTATTAAACTAGGAAATGCATTACTTCCATGAAAAAGACACTATGCAAATAAAAGCAGTGTAACTTTTTCAATCAATACAAAATAAATCTTTAAATTATGAATGTATTGTTAATTTCTCTGTTTCCAGAGCACGGGTTTACAACCACTAAAAGAGCCATTTAAAAGCATTTCTAGAATTTTCTTCTGTAAAAGACTTTTTATCTGGATATGTGGATTGTTTTCTTTATATGCCTTATGTAAAACTATGAAAAATATCCTGCATTACTTTTTCCTTTTATAGTTTTTATAGTTTTTGTATTTTTTATGATCAGATAATTAGTAAGATATCTTTTTCTTATGTTGTCAACTATATTTTCTCCCTTCTACTTCAAAAAGATAAATTATTAAAGAATTCAGAAGTTAATTTTTTGTATCTCTGATGCTTTTGAACTGACAAGTTTGATCACATAGACGTATCTGCAGCTGCAGTCCTACTTTGTCCCTTATTTTAAGAATTGATTTCTTATAATGGGATTTTTAATTATCCTTGTTTTGTAATGAGGGAAAAATATCTCAGATCATGTAAATAACTACAGGATTTAGATGGAAAGATAAATGCATAGCTGGTTTTCATATATGCAAGGGAAACTCTCAATCTGAGTTTCCTAATAAAATGTAAAATCTTGTATTATAGCATTGTATAGGTTTGTTTTACAACCAAGAAAATGCCATATAAATCTTGGTGTACATCTGACTACAAAGGGAGTGCAAGAGAACCTGGCTATAAACACCACACCTTTCCAGTCTTAGGCTCCCTGACATAAACCCCTTCTGCAATATAGAGGCTCTCAAGGTTCGCCTGCTCCAGTAGTTCCACTTTAAAGCTCCTTGAGAACCTCACCATCCTGATCGTTAGGAACCTAAGTCAGTATTTCAAAGTGTATTCATTCAGTCCTACCTCTTCCTCAATGGTTCCAATCCTGTAGCTTAAAAAATAGTCACCTTTCCCTCTCTGGTGTTTATATCTAGAATGTATTTAAAGACTGTAATAAAATCTATCTTGAGTGTTGGTGTTCCTAGGCAGAAGTTGTCAAACTCTTCTTGTCCATCTCCTGATTTTCCCAGTTAGTTTATTCTCTTTAGTTGTCCCATTTTCTGTTCAGCTTGCTTGAAAATGGGTTATCAAAACCAAAAAAGAAAGCATTTAAGACCAGGGCTCAGGTAGCCTTTAATGGTGGCTTCAGTACATTCCTATCCGACAGGAAATTCTTCTAAAGCTTCTCTCAAAGCTACTCAGGGTCACTGCCTTGGTGGCTCCTAAATATGTTTCCTACTTCATTCAGCGTAGCATCCCATGATGAGAAACCATTACCAGCAATATCATGTTTAAAATGCATTCTTAAATGCTCTTTTATTCCCGACATCAAGATGATTGAGCCAATAAACTTCACTGAACTTACTGGCAACACCCAGATAGAAGTTCCTCAGCTTCAGCAAATTGTTGTATCTCAGTTGATCCCCATCTGCTATAAAAAATTGTATCTCTGTTAAACTGAATGGGATTATGGCAGGTTATACTAGCAAAGGAGCTACCTTTCTGGAGTCTTAGATTTGGCCTCATTCATGCTGCTGTATACTGTAGTTAGTATAACAAGAAAGATGTTATACCGTGTAATTTCTTGGAAAGTATTCTGGTTTATGTTGTGAAAATCAAATTTGGGATTTTGTTCATACAGTACATGAGAAAGCCCATATCCTGATAGAGTTGAAATTCTATTATAAATGTTATAAACCAGAAGTTTGTGTAATTTGTTTAGCATAAAATTTAATTAATTGAAAAAAATTGCTTGGTTTGTATGGCATTTGTTAAGGGAAGGTGGGCATAATAATTCACTACAGTACACAACTATTTTTGAGTATCAGTTTTGGATAAGACATTGCAGATATGTAGCTTGAATTAAGAACTTAGACAACAGCTAGATCTGTAATATTATATTTCACAATGAAATAACAAAATGCCTTTTGAATTCAGGTCTTCACTGGAATCTTCACAGCAGAAATGTTTCTCAAGATAATTGCAATGGATCCTTACTATTATTTCCAGGAAGGCTGGAATATTTTTGATGGTTTTATTGTAACCCTTAGCTTGGTTGAGCTTGGTCTTGCAAATGTGGAAGGACTCTCAGTTCTTCGATCATTCAGATTGGTAAATATACATCAATTGCACTGATTTTTCAATGGACCTTCATTAAAATATTTTTTTTTTCCGTAAAAATTTGCTTGATATTTGCTTGATATTTTGTTTGATTTTGCTTGATATTTGCCACATACTAATGTCTCTTTCATTAGTACAAATCCTTATTACTTGTGATATCTTAGTGTTTTCAATGGAAATTGATAAAGATCCAGACAAATAGGTAGCAATGGGTGCCCTGGGCCTATTTCCCATGTGTTTATTGTATATACACACTTTAAACATCCTGCTATGCAGAAACAAATCGATTCACTAGATGTATTGTGCTCTGATTGGCATTACAGCAATGATCTGTTCTACAAAGACCAGTAGAAAAGTGGCCCAGATGATTTTAACAGATGAACACTAGATTTTAAATTCCATCTACTATGACTGGTAGCTTCTTTGGCCTTCGGTAAAAACTATGCTCTGAGGATATCAAGCTCTAACTTCACAAAATTTTGTTGACTGAACCTTCCATCTTCATGCTTTTAGACAAGAGGATACCCTCTGAACAGTCATACTCATGGCATATTTTGCAGTAATATCGTTCCACAAACTAACTTTAAAATATTTTTGTGTCTTTCTTGCTGGTTGTCCTAACAATATTTTTCTTTTTTTCTTCCAGTTACGAGTTTTCAAATTGGCAAAATCTTGGCCAACACTAAATATGCTGATAAAAATTATTGGTAACTCTGTGGGAGCTCTGGGTAACCTGACCCTGGTGCTGGCCATCATTGTGTTCATTTTCGCTGTGGTTGGGATGCAGCTGTTTGGGAAAAACTACAAGGAATGTGTCTGCAAAATTGCAAGTGACTGTGTGCTTCCACGTTGGCACATGCAAGATTTTTTTCACTCTTTTTTGATAGTATTTCGAGTGCTGTGTGGAGAATGGATAGAAACGATGTGGGACTGCATGGAAGTTGCTGGCCAAGCCATGTGCCTTACTGTCTTCATGATGGTCATGGTGATTGGAAACCTAGTGGTATGTAAACAAAGTGTTGGCAAATAATTATTTGGCAGTAGAGTGGGCTCAATCCTGAAGTGAACTAAGTGCTCTGGCTGTGCTTCAATAAAGCACTTAAGCAGGTGTTTCAAGCAATGCTTAAAGTTAAGCTTAAGAGCTTTCTTGGATTGAGAACAAAGTATTCTGCAATATCAAAATCCTAAGAATGTTAGAGTGAGCACTTAGTCACATTCTTAATTTGTCTTTTGGCTCTTTGTAAATATTTTGTGCTTCAAATAATTTTAGTTTATGGTTCTTTATAAACCATTTGCTGTGAATTTTTTTATTATTTATCCCATATGATTAGTCACCTAAATAATCTAATTTCTTCTGTGTGATGGGATAAATTAAACTTTTTAATGATGCTGAATAGCAAATCTGTTTTCTTCATTTTTAGATTATAAGATTTGGCACCAAAATATTTATATACTGTGGGGATTTAAAGACACATTTACAGATATTAGTCAGTTGTGGGAATATATTTGAATAGTGAACAGGACCTAAGCAAAATTTTAAAAGTTTAGTTTTTTATGGAGAAGAGAAAAAGTTTTGAGGGTGCTTTTCTTTGGTTTTGGTGAATTATTGGAATTTCAGTCTTTGAAGTCACTAATATGACAATTTTTAATAAAATAAATTTTCTTTGTTCAGATAAAGTCTAGAATGTTTTTTGTCTTTCTGCAGGTACTGAACCTATTTTTGGCCTTGCTCTTGAGCTCATTTAGTGCAGACAACCTTGCCGTGACAGATGATGACAATGAAATGAATAATCTCCAAATTGCTGTAGCAAGAATGCAGAAGGGCATAGATTATGTAAAAAGAAAAGCACGTGAATTCATCCAAAAAGCTTTTGTTAAAAAACAAAAAGCTTTAGATGAAATCAAACCACTTGAAGATTTGAACAACAAAAACAGTTGTATTTCTAACCACACAACCGTGGAACTAAGCAAGGACCACGACTATATTAAAGATGTGAATGGAACAACTAGTGGCATAGGCACAGGTAGCAGTGTGGAAAAATATATAATAGACGAGAGTGATTACATGTCATTCATAAACAACCCAAGCCTCACTGTGACAGTGCCCATTGCTGTGGGTGAATCTGACTTTGAAAATTTAAACACAGAGGAATTTAGTAGTGAATCAGACCTGGAAGAAAGCAAAGAGGTATTTAGATATTTTGTGCATTTCTCTCTGATCTTTTGAGTTTGGGGGGGTTTTTTCAGCATAAGCCAGTGTATTTGGTTCTTGATCAATTGTTATGTTGACACTTCTTTGTACATAGGTATAAATGAGTGTATAAAGAAGGGTTTAATTCTTGATGAACAAAAGGGTGAGGAAGGGTTAAAAATTACATTCTCCAACAGGAAATAAGAGGCCAGGCAATGGGACACCAAACTAATCCATAAGAACTGTTTATGGTCCATATGGTAGTTGCAACAACTGGTAGAGCAGGGCAGTGCCTTAGCTATAGCCTTACTCCACCAGAAACTTTTGTTTGCCTCCTGTAACACGGTTCCCATGAGAAGCATTATACATCTTCTCTCTGCCACTCAAAAAAATCCACTTCTATGGGATTTTTGTATGAGCAGGTATAAACCACAAAACATAGAAATAGTTCATGTATTTCCTTTAGACACTGGAATTCTTTTAGATTTTAAAAATGTCAGCTCTTCTAGACCTAGTTTCCCATAAAAAGAAGTTTTAACCTTAGACACTTCCATATTCACTTAGTTGTTAAAACTGAAAAACAGTATCAACAGATGAAAATATCTCATGTTGCTAAGGAAATGCCAAAGCAGGCTATAGATATAAAGCCTTGTTGATAACTGTATTTTTAAAAAACATATTAAGGTTATAACTGTTCCTTTACATGACTTTTTGTCTGTGGCTATTTTAACAAAATAATTTAAATTTATTTGATAACATAATTTGCAAACAACTACACCCTCAGTGACTTAGTCTGTTGACATTTTAGTCAAATCAGAAAATTATCTTTCCAGACACTTAACAAATTAAATTTTCTGACTTGAGGAATCTCAACCTTAAACTAGCTAGTTTCCATTCTGGTAGTAATCCATTTTCTTTCTGGGATAGCTCATCTTCTCTCGCCACTGTTGTATTGCTAAACAGTACTTTAGACACCTAATGTTACACTAGCTGAATTCTGTACTGCAGTCACTTCAGTGTGTGCAAGCCCTCTAGTGTTCTCAACAAAAACCCAGTGTTAAGCTAAGTGTAAACTTTGGATCCTCCCACAAGAAAGAACACCTATACAAATCACCCTCTCCCCATGACAACCTATTTCAGAGACAGTTTCCATTTCCCAATTAATATCTGAAGCATTAATATTTCTTTTCCTGTTAAATATTAGCCAAAATATATTATAATTTGGCTTTGACTCAAACTTCTGGACCGTTGCCAGAATAGAGGTTATAAGAATCTATCTGAATACATTATAAACTTGCCCCAGCAGAAAAAATTTCTAAATAAAACAACATTTAAACAAAGATCCATTGGAGAAAAATGACTGGTCACCTACTCTCCCCACAATTACCTTGATGCTGGCCAGTCCAGTCCAGTCTTCCAACCCAACATAGATCAGGCAGTCAGTCAAATGGAGTAACACAAGCTGGTTTATGACTGAATAGATTCAGTTTAGGAAAGCGTTCTGTAATGCGCTGCTACTTGTAGGACCAGGGTTAATTTTCTCCCACTGAGAAAGTACCATGACATTTCTGACTTCCTCCAGAAGCTTATGAAAGAGCAGCTCTGTTATGTAGTTTTCTGTGGAAAATGCATCCAGCTGTTTCGGATTTGAGTCCAACTCCTTATTCTATATTGACTGCTAGTATAATGGGAATGTAGACAAAAATTATAAACACCAGAACAGCAGAACCTTTGAATTAACTGTTTTTGATGAGAGCCTACTTAGAAAAGACTGTATGGATTCTCTGCTTCTCAGGCCATAGGGCACTAACAGGTGAGTTCCAGCTGGCTTTAGACCATACTGAGCTTTTCAGCACTATTCTTGGAGTTTTAAAGTACTGGCCAGGACCCTGTTGCTCTAAAAGTGGGGGATGTCGGGGGATGGGGGTGGGTGAGTGGGTGGTGTTGTTGTTTTGTTTTGTTTTCTTTTGTTTTTCAGCTGAGTACTCTTTTCTCCCTTAGCAAAGTAAAAAATAAATATTCTTAAAATTATTAATTACACTGTTAATTTCAAAGAGCTTAATTTTAGTGTTCAAAAAGTAGCTGACAATAATAATACAGAAAAATCTTCTTAGAAGAAAATAGAGAATAAAATGGAAAGTTTTTTTTCCAAAAATGAAAGAGCTTTGGAAAAATTTTGAAAAATATTTTCAGAATTATTCTGAAAAGTGGTAAATCATATTGCAAAGGATGATTTGTGAAAATTGGATTACTAGAAGTATACAATATTTCTGTAAAAATATCAGAGAAGCAACTCTAATGTAATTTGGAAAAAACCCTCTATAAATTGGTTCCTGTGACAAATAATGACAGAGCCTGAAACTGGATACATCAACCCATTGTCCTGACAAAGCTGAAACATTGTTCTTCCAACCTCTGTAGTTATCACAAGATTAAATTAACTAAAACCTAGTTACTTAAAATACTACCAGTTTTATTAAGCCCCATGCAACTCAATGAGTCCTGGAATTGTTACTGAAAAATGGACTGGCTACTGATTTAGTAAGAGTTTTGTTAGGGTTTGGGGAATTTTTGTCCTCAATATCAAAAAGTCTGCTCCAAGCTAACACTGATGAACCTATATTGCATTTATTCCAGTATTTTGATTACCTCTACATCCTTAAATATGTTTTCTTCACAATTTTTACCCAATCTTTAGCCATGATACCAAACAGCTAGATTGCAGCCAGGACCCAGCAGCATGTTACAACACTTTTAGAATTTTTAGGATGAGGATTAACTTAAATGCATTCATTTTTTTAAAATTTCGTTTCCACCTTCCACTTCTCTCTCTTTATGACCATCATGTTATTGAAAATTTGATTAGGTTATAAAACACAATCTGATGTTTTATGGGCCATCCTTAAGCTACCTCAGCCTTATTGTATGCAGCTTCTGCTTCATTCTGAGCTAGACTTTCAGCAATTTTAATCTGGACTTGCTGTCCTCTAAAGTACAGCCTTCTCTGCTGATCAGTGCTTTTTTCCCTCATTCCTCTGAGCTCCTGCCTCATTTATATAGTTATATTTAGGCTCTTACTTGCTTTTCAGTAGATGTTACAGATTCGTGCATATATATTTAGCCTTCATTATTTCTATGTAGGTCAAGAGATCATTGCCACTTATGGCTAGTTGTGGAAAAAAATCTTTGCAGGCTTAGCATCATCATTCATATTTTTCAGTTTAAAGCATGATTTTGTTTAAAGCCTTATATATCACTGATACATCTTCTATTTAATGGATCCATACAATGCAGAAGGAAAACCAAAGACTGTACAAATTTCACACGTTTATCAGCAATTTACTTATGTTGAATACTATAACATTCAAAACTATGGCAGAATTATTTACTTATTCTGAAAACTACTAGTATTTGCCTTAAAAATATTTACTGTGTATTTGTGATGCTTTTTCTTTGCCTTTACAGAAGCTGAATTTGTCTAGTTCATCCGAAGGTAGCACAGTTGATATCGGACTTCCTGCAGAAGAGCAACCAGAAGCTGAACCTGAAGAAGCCCAGGAGCCAGAAGCCTGCTTCACAGAAGGTGTTTGAAACAAAAATACTAATAATGCTTGTTAATTAAATGTGGAATAATTATCTATTTAAACTAAGTATTAATATTTATGTATTGAATTACTCTTCTGTTAATATTTAAACTATTATTATTAGCAATAGTACTTTTAGACCATAATTTACCATATGAATACTCATACCACAATTAGACTATATATCAGATAAAGAATTAAGAAAACATTTTATCAGAAAATTATAATTATTTTTAAAATAATAAAAATATATTACTGAAAGTTTTATTTTAGTATGCACTACTGTACTTTCTGAGTTTAGTTATAGTCTCTTTGATAATAAAGTAACACACTATTTTTATACTACTCTTCATAGATATCTACCAAAGTGCTTTATAAAGTATACATTACTGAAACAGCTGTTGAGTGGTAAATAAAAACTGCACCTGGATGGTCTTGTGCAAAATGCTAAACGGACCTTCTACAAATTGGCAAAAAGAGAAGGAAGAGCCTTTCTGTGCCACCTGGGGCAAGAACACTCTCAACTGGTGGACTCATTCATCTTTCATGCTTCCTTCTATTGGCCTTTTTACACAACTCAATAAAACAAGAATCTGGTCATAAACTTTATTTGCAAAGGCATTTCCTTGTGATAAACCTTATGGATGTATGCATGTGAAGGAAGTAGGGAAAGGAATAGGTTTAAAACAGGATAAAAGTAAGGATACAAATGCCATTTTTTGGTATCTGTAAGCAAAAGTTAGATTTAGAGTTTGGAAAATAAATGCTACTGTCACTGCTGGGGTTGGATTATTTCTGGACATGACAACAGTCACTTCTTTAGAAATTTACACTGAACTATAAGAAGTAGTTCTGTAATAGACTTGGATTTGGCAAATAAAATACCATTATTGATTACTAGTATTTTTCTACCTAAATGAAAGAAGAAACAAAACCAAGTCAGCAGCTAAATCATAAAAGCTTAAATAAATTAAGGGCACAAGTTAGAGAAGTTATCTGGTACTGAAAAGCTCAGAACTCAGATAGGAGGCTTACATTTTTTCATACAGTAAATGCAACATTGCCTGAATTTAGTATCCCAAACAAAAGAAAGTACAGTTTCATAACACTTAAAAAAATGGTCGTCTAGGTAAAAATGTATTGAGTTATTACTAAATAGCACAGCTTCTGGAAAGGTAGCATTGTATCATTAACAGAATGCATAACCAAAATTAATGCAGTTCAACAAAATATATTTTTCTTTTTTTTCCCCTCAATGTATACACTGTTTTAAAGGCTGTGTACGAAGGTTCAAGTGCTGTCAAGTAAGTATAGAAGAAGGGAGAGGAAAGCAGTGGTGGAACCTTAGAAAAACCTGCTTCAAGATTGTTGAACACAACTGGTTTGAGACTTTCATTGTCTTTATGATTCTCCTCAGTAGTGGAGCTCTGGTAAGTGAAACATGAACAGAGTGTCACAATGTTGTCGGAAAACTTCTTAAAAGTTGACTCTTCAAACATTGTTTTAATGTAGTTTTCTCCACCAGAAAGAACACACAATTCCATGTCTTCAAATGACAGGGCTACATTTTAGTCAGGCCTTTGAAAGAATGGTAGAAAAAGTCTCTTCTCAACAATATGTCAAAAAAAAGAATAGACATAATTGGTTAGAGAGAGCTTAACTCCTTTGCTGAAAATGATAGTGATACACCTGAAGCAGGAAGAGGGACAACTTGCAAAGAGAACATATTTAACTTTGTTATTTGAGTTTGCTCTCTAGTTTTACTGGTGTTTACTGATATGACTCAGGGAAAAAAAACTGTCATTGGTGAAAAAAAAAAAGAGTCTGGAAGTAACTGTAATGACATGAACAGCTCACAATACCTTGGAAGAGCCAGAGCTGGCCTACACAGTCTTATAAATGTTATGTGCTAGAAAAACAAGAAAGATTAAGACTGTGTGTTTGTAATTATTCCCTTTTAAGAATAAGAATTTATTATTTATGCTTCTAATTCATTCTACTGACTCATACTCATGTAGACTAAAGGGATATCTGTAAAAACATGAATTTGCTTTAAGTTTAACAAGTATGTGAGGGCAGACTAAAAAGAAGCCAACCACAATATAAATCTATAACAATAAAAGAAACAAAGCATGTCAATAATATGTTATTTCACAAATACAAATAATGACAAAGAATAAAGAAATTGGAGATGAGGTGTTAAATAAAGGTGAGCCTGGATACAACTTGAACTGAAGTTTCTTAGATCCAGCATCTACCCTGGTAGATGCAATTACCCTTTGGTAAATTACTCAAGTTCCTACATCATTAAAAAGAAAATCGTGTTGCAAAGTTGTATTATAAACTTTTTAAATCACTCCCAACACTTTAAAATACCATTAATGGTTAGCTGTTTATGATTTTACCTATCATTAGTTTTGATTAAATCTTTAAGAATCACTCTGCTTTTGTTTGGTCTAATATCGACACAACCATCAAATAGGCAGCTTTTATTCAACAGCATGTGACACCTTCCCTGTGATTTAGAAATATTTGAAAATAACATTAGATAAAAGTGACACTCCCATGCATTTTCTTGAAGAAAGATTGTTTCCTTTTTTTTTGTTGCCCTTTTTTTTTTTTATTTGGTTACAACCTGAAGTGTGTGCAGTAACAAAAGGGAATAACAAATATCTTTGAATTTTTTTACTCACAGGCTTTTGAAGACATATATATTGAACAGCGTAAAACTATCAAAACCATGCTGGAATATGCTGACAAGGTCTTCACTTACATTTTCATTCTGGAAATGCTGCTTAAGTGGGTGGCCTATGGCTATCAAACATACTTTACTAATGCCTGGTGCTGGCTGGACTTCCTGATTGTTGATGTATGTAATATATTTCCTAGGTGTTACTTTTATATTTATTTTATCTGATTTTTTTAATTGCTTGCTCTACAACCATAATATCTATGCATACCAACTAGTTTATTTTTCAATTGAAAAAGTAAGGGAGATGGAAAAAATTCCATGTTTTTCTGTCTTTCACTTTATACTTACAATATTGTCTTCCCTCACATGGTAGCCCCACAAGCAGTTAAAGTTTATCCCAACACTGCTGTTGAAAGAGGTTGTGCTGTCCTCCATTCTATCCTTGGCTGCTCATTCTCACCTTCAGACCCACCTTCCCTCCTGCTGTGGTCTAAGTCCCATCCAACATTTAGATGGGTGTCTGGTCCACTAGACATCAGATACACATCTGAATTAAAGCTCCTCTGGCAAGAAAATGAATGTCATGTCCACAAATTTCAGCATATGGCTGAATTATGGTTTTACACAGAATGCAAGCTGTATCTGTAGCATTGGTGGTGTGGCTTGCTTACTATTAAAGTCCAATAAATATTGCTGAACTTGCAGTCTTCACAGAAGACTGCGTTTGAAATCAGGCTCAATAATCTTTCCTGCAAGTGTCATAGTTATAACTCTGCTGTGCTATGCTGTGAAGTGGGGGAGACTATTTCTTGATGCACTAATACAGTTACAGAGAATTTAAGAAGAAATGTCGTAAGTATATGCCCTTGAGAAAACCTCCAGTGTACAGAAACACATACTCTTTCTGCAGTTTATGAAGTTCTGTGTGTGAAACTAAAATACTATATTTTAGCTAATTACAAAACCACAACTAGTCGCTACAATTTTAAGATAGACTTGTAAAACTTAGGAAAAACAAATATTAAACAAGCTCAATTTTAAAATTAAGTTGCATTTTGTCCTGGTTTCAATGACTTAGAAACAGACACCATATAGGTAAAAGGTGAACTGCTCATGCAGTTATTGACCCAAAGAATAGCTAAAAATCCAACAGTTTCTGAATGTGTTCTCAGCGTACAAAGTCTAATCAAAGCAGTTTACTTCCTCAAGCTTTGTCCTGTGATGGGTGCCTATATTATATTATAGATTAAATATATTATGGATTAAATATATCTAGGATTCAACTTCACATATACAACTACAGACGACCACATTCAAACATAATACTCGTACAAAGAAAGTACCATCTCTTTGGAAAACACTTCTGTTCTTTAGTATCTAATTCTTCTCAAAATGGGTAACTAAGTGGCACCTATAACAAAAAAGCTTGAAGAAGCATGCAAGCAGAAGTGCCTATTCCTTTTCTAAACTCATTTTCACTAATATTTGACCTTATTTAGATCATAATATCCCAAACAGACATCTTGTGAATGTGAAGATTTGAATACTTCTTTCTGTGAAAGTATAATGCATAAAGTGTCTGAATAAACTCATGATTAAGTCCTGGATTTACACACCTGGATATTTTCTTTAATCTTGTTCTAGATGATGGCAGCTTGAAAGCTTGAAAGTTTTCAGTAGTATGATGAATGTGCTGGAGAAAGAAATTCAGATTTCAGAAGAACCTAGTTTTGTGGGTTGCTAGAGCTCAGAATTGACAAGTACAGAAAAGATATTAACTTCTAAAAGCTAAAGATTTCACATATAATGCTTGTTTTTAAATATGACTCATAAAGAGCACTGTCCCAGAGTTCTCTTTACCTGATGCATTGTTCTTTATAATGAAAGAGTACATGAAACCATGATGCTATTTTTGGCCCAATAAGTAGTTAAGGAATTAGAACAGCATAATGAAGGACCATTTAGGGGAAATGGGAAACAAACAGAACATATTATTTTGGACAGGAGCCATAGCAAATGTAGACAATATGGTATTTTTCACTGAGGTAATGTAGGGACATAGAATATATAAAGGCCTGTGGAGTTCTGCCACCTATGGAACTGTTCTTATAAGGTCTTTAAGAAGCAGCATAACCCAGGTTACTGTCAGCCTGTAGAGCACAAAAATTCATCAGTCAGGCAAAAGGATTAGTCAGTGTAACTGAATATAGATAAATTAATCCTTTCTACCAATTTCCAGAGGAGCAATGTTGCTCTGTGACCCATCTGTTAACTCAAAACAGGCTTCAGTCATTTCTCTATCAGTTGTGGGCAATCAAATGAGCACTATCAACTATAATTACTGATCCCAACAGCATTGTAAAACAAAGAAAAAGTGAAAGCAATAATTAAATTGGTAAAAAGGAGAGATTAATTTAATTTGCTTTTTGTGGTTTTAAACCCCCTTAAATCACTAGCAAATATGGAACTCAGCAGTGTTAATATTTTCAGATATTGTTACCTTATGATATTTTTGTTTATTTCCCTATCCTACTCTTCTTTCATATTACTGCTTCTTTTTTTTTTTATTTTTTTTTTTTTTATTTAAAAGACTTGCTATTCCTGAAGAAAGTGATCCAAAATTAGATTCTTCTAAAGAAGTTTATATCTCACATCTATGGTATGTAAAGTAGTATGTACAATATAATAATTTTTACTTTCCTGTTTTCATATAGGTCTCTTTGGTTAGCTTAACAGCAAATGCATTGGGTTACTCTGAACTTGGTGCCATTAAGTCCCTTAGGACACTAAGAGCTTTGAGACCTCTAAGAGCTTTGTCACGATTTGAAGGCATGAGGGTAAGACAACATGAAAGAATCTGAAACTATGCATGCATAGAAAGAATTCATGCATGCAGAATAAGGAATGACAAGTCCATGCAGAAAGGCTGCACTATCCTTTTATCTATTGCATATCTTTTACTAACAGATAAGCAAAATGCTTCATCAGTTCACCTAAATCCATATGCAGTATCACATAGAAGTTACATTCATGAAGGTTACTTTACTTTCTAGCCAATCTCAGGAGTTTTCCATATAAGGCTTTGAAATTACCAACTATGAATTCTCTTAACAGACTCTTAATAAAATGTAAGAAGATTTTATTGATTTTTTACTGATAAACATATCACAATATTTATACAGGAATCTAATTTAGCATTAGTAAATAAAGATATTTTCTGTTATCAGTTGAAATCCTTCATTTTTCTTTGTATTTGATAAACCACCTTTGGTCTAACATTGCTGAATTTTACTAGATGGTACTAGAGATATATTCATACCTGCTAGTGGTTTAAATCTATTTCTGAGTTTGGCTGACTTTAAAAACAAATCATTTGATTTCTCTACTATTATTTTTGTAAGGTAAATGTTTTTCTTATTTCAACAAATCTATTCAGTATTCAGTACAATGTATATAAGGTTATTTCTTATTCTGAGTAACTTAAGAGGCCCTGCTTACTATTCATCTCACTCAAGAAAGCATTTTAACTTATTTTTTCATTTGTTTATACCTTCTGTTCCTTAAAGCCACTGAATACAAACTAACTCTATATGCATGTGATTGAAATATGTTTTGAGAGAATGCTTTTTGCTACTTCATGGAAACATAAGAGGAAACAATGTGCTAATGAATTTCAAGTCAATTATAAACCAGTGGAATAGCCTGGAATGAACAACTTTTAAATACAAATCTAAGCTTAATCAAGTCAGACTGAGGCTTAGAATTCTGTTCTTTAAATTGTATTAATCAGGCTACATATTTCTACTTCAGAATGCATCAGAAAAAAATATTGTTAACCAATGATTACTAGATTAATAAATTTCAGTTTCATATAGCAAATTGACTTTTAACAGTTTTCTCATCATTTGAAATTCACAAATTGATATTCAGCAGGGTAAGAGCTGGTCAAGTACTACAGAATGTACAAATTTTCATTTAAGTTTGGAATGACTGATTTAGCCATTTTCTCTTTGTCTTTTTTTGTACTTACTGTTCATGAACATTCAGATAAATGTGGTTTTGTGCAGAGAAATGTCGGGAATTTGCTGTCAGCTTTACTTTTCTAACAACGTTCTGGTCAACTGCAGGAGGACTTAGAGACCAGTAGAGAAGTTACACAGGGACAAGAAATGCAGTTCTTTAGGTGAAGTTGGAAAAAACAGATAATTTCCAGAAAGATAACATCAAAATTGATTGCCAAATGTTTTATTCCATTTTTCTGTATCCTTACATGATTGCCTTAGTAAATTTTCCACTTAAAAGATTTAGGATATTCATGCTCAAAGAAAAGTACCTGTTTTTTGAAATTTACTGCTTTCCCCTATTTCTCACTGAGTAACTATGAGACTATGTCAGAAGCCCAATCACATGTTAGAATTTCAGATACACAACATGAATAGTTAATGAGAAACTTACTCTGTAGGAATCACAAACAAGCCTGGAAAAGCAAAAAAGGTTTCAGCTCTGTCCTCCAATATTAATGATAATCAATGAAGTACCTGATTCCAGTCACTTAGCAAATTTGACTGGCCAACTGTATAGGCCTTATCTTTACTATTAGTTACATGCACTTCTGAAAATGGTTTTTCCAAAGCACTTGGCAAGTATTCACAACAGCTCATTGACAGATAGTAACATTACTTTATGAATGACTCACGAACAGTAAAAAGATTCAAATAATAAATAATTGACCAGCTCATGCTAAGACTACAGTCAAATTACAGTCTTCTCAGAAACTGAGTTCATTTAATAAAAATCTGTAAAAACAGATTCCTTTATCTGCCAACAGAAAGCAAAAATAAATCAAACCTTTTTGCTTTCTTATATTGCCTATACCTACACTGAGCTGTGAGAAATTAAGCTGAGTTTTTAATCATCATGTATTTATAATTTTAATGTTTACCTCTGTGTTCAATACTATGCAAATTTTGCCTTGAAAATTTAAGAGAACATACATATTCCACAAAAGTCCCTGTATGTAAAACGCTCTGCATTATTTCGTAAAACAATCTGCTAATTTCTCAGCTACTTTAAGATCAATCTTTTTCTTAAATAAGTGTACCATTCTGGTCAATCGGAAGTCATTTTACATAGTCAGTAAATACTAATAACTGTTCTGTTATCCCTAAATATGAAACATACTTCACTTTTTAAGTTATATTCTTGTAAGTCTACAGTTATACTCTGTAGTTACAACTTAATTTTGTAATTATGCTATTTCATAAATGGGTTAAATTCCTTTTCAAAGTGAATATAATATATATGAATCACTTGCACCAAAATAGGGTACAAGTGGTCCATAGCCTGTGCTTGCCTTGAGCACAGAAGTGATTTTTGCCATATTAAAGGCATTTAAAATATCTGCTACTATACTGAATTCTGAGAAATTTTAGTACTTTCTATACTGAATCTCAAAACCGACTCCACCCAGATGCTGGAAGGCAAAGTAAATAATTGCTTTAATTTAAGTTAAATTTCTGTCTTAGGGTTTATATTCTCATCTCAGTGGAGGTACTATGCAGTCGTATCTGCAAACTGAGATTTGAATATACCCATTGCTTTTTGTTTAGCGTTTTAGTATTTGCAATATAATGCTTTTGCGCTAGTTCTGAATTGGTATGCTACTTGTAAATGTAGAATACTGGGTATACATTGCTTTGCTGAGTTAGAGAATTAAGTGACAATAAAGCATGCATTTGTGTCCAATTTCACAAAATAAAGCATGTCATGCCGTGCTTGATTTATTAGAGAAATAGTAGAAGGCAGCAAACAATCTGAAATCCACTTGCACTTTCAGTTTTGCATGCCTTATGCATATTTCTGGCTGATGGCTTTAAACATTTACTGTATTTCAAATTTCCAGTCCAATTTCATAAATTATAAAACTAAATTAGCGTATTTGATGTCTTAAATATCCTCTAAAATTCAATGGCTATTCCTTAGATTCCCTTACCAGGAAAGCGATAATGAGGCACTTTCAAGAGTACTCCAAACTTCATTAGTAGGAAAGAAACATTTCTCATATGACTAAGTTATAAAACATAACATCAAGTGTCTGTCATTACAGATTCACAACTAATAACAAGCTATATATTTCTATTTCATATAGGATAACCTTTCTTCAGCTTGGATGGGGTGGACCACTGGTTCCTCCCCTTATCTGTATTATGGGTACAGTATTTCCCCCTTTTTTACCCTTGATGATTACAGTGTGACTAATCACTACATTGTGTATTTAGGGTTAGAAGGAGCAACAATCTCATTTGAGAATCCCAGTAGCAGCAAAACTAGATTATATATACTCACCTTACACCCCCTTCTCAGTTGCTTTAAAACTTTGGTAATAATCCTTAGAAATTTCTGATGTTACAGAAATAACATGAAAACTTTTGAGAAAATCAGTATTGCTATTTAGATTTATTTAAGATCTTTTTTCAGGGGAAAGGTACCTCAGCTATTTTTAGATTTTAGAGATGCGTTTTTAACAGATAAAAAATGTCTGTCTTTAAAAATTTCAATGTGGTTTCTACATTGTTTTAGAAAGATCTGTGCTTTACACTGTTACTCAATTTACAGCTACATGCATTCAAAAATATCCCATAGAAAGTTTTGAACATTACTTGTAATATATTAAGCACACACCAAAACACTATAATCTGAATAGTCACAACTATAGATATTTATACAACTGCAGTTTAAATTTTTGCATGATTTTTAATCCCCTATATGTTACATTAAGTAAATCACTCCAAGTGTATATAGACAACCCAAGACATCATATAACATATATAATCCTTTCTTGTAATCTGAATTCAGTCGTCTTTGTTGGAAACTAGTTTTTGTCATTTTTATAGAATGCGAATAACAGTATTATTTTTGTAATATCTTTCTTGGAATTTAGTAATGTCCTGCAGGAGACATGTCAGTGATATAACTATTCACATTCACTATCAGATCCTTAGAAAAATCCAGTTCTTAGACTACAACCCTTGCAAGTGTAGGAGGGTATCATTAGTGCAGGGGTTTTTATAGCTTCAGTGTAAATGATGTATCAACATACACGGCATTCACTAAATTTAGCATCTTATCTCACAGTTAAGAATTATGTATTCACTCTCAAGAAACTGTATCCACTATCTTCTGCAAGTTTCTCTTAAATATAGAGGAATATATCTTGTTGATCAAAAGATATGTGCTTTGAAGGATTTTTTGAGGACTGTGACCCTATTCATTACCTTTGAGTTTTAAGGAAAGTCTATTAGAAGTGTTATGTCTCCTGAAAGACAATTAAAAAATGTACAAACTTTGATGTAAGAAGACTCTCTATATATATGTTCATAATCATACAGGAAATATCTCAGTATTTTGAGATTTTTCTTAGACTGTAATTCTACAATTAGAAGAGAACTTTTGAAGGAGTTTCTTGTATAACTGATATTTTTATCTGGATTTGTGTTTGTTGTATCTTGAAGAAAAACCTTACTTTTAGGAACAAAATTTAATGAAATTTGAATGAGATATGTAATATAGTTTAAATTTTAATTAAAAATGTTAAAGAACACATAAAGATCAATAACATTTAATTTATGTAACAGGAAGAGCAAAAAGTAGGGTTTTTTTACTGCATCTGGTGAAATTTATTGTTCCCACATCAAATAATTACTCTGTTTTCATGCTTGTGTGTATTTACAATATTTACTAGACCTTCTCAAACAAATGCAGCCATGTGATTTATTGCTTGGCAGAAAATTATTGTATTTCATCATACAGTATGTTAAATTATGTCTTTTTTTCTATGTTGTCTTCAAAAGTATTTTATTGTATACTTGATTTCTGGTGAGAAACAGAATCAAAGGTGCTCCAGGAACTTCAGTATTTTGTTAAATCCGACAGTGTAGCTTGCTTTTAATAGACTGCTATGTGAGTAAGAAATGCTTCTGTTGCTACTTTAACCAAGTTAAATTTTCTTATAAAAGCTAGGACAGAGCTGCAGAATTATTGAAGTTACAAGGGACCTTCTGAGATCATCTAGTCGTGTTAACTGCAACAGTTCTAGCATTCCAAGATATAAACTCACCACCCAGTAATATGAAATTTTCCCAGCACAAAGTGTTATAAAAATATTTTGTGCGTTAAGTGTCTGAGGACGTACTTTGCTTTCTTTGAAGATAAAATTAATTATCAGAAGCATTCTTCAGTCAGCTGCACTTGTACAGTAACAACTAAGAAAAAGTAGAAAAGACTGAAACTGGCTTGTTAAGGGAGTACTTTTCTTTTCCTCTGAGATCTTTTTATCTCTTGCTTCAACTTTATTTGTTCGTTACTGTTCAGATTAAGACTTAGTTGTACCTTCTCGTCAGGTCTCTCTGATTCTTTCCATCTGCCCATGTTTTCTTTGCATACTCTCAGGCAAATGCTAATTTTTCTTTACAGTTGCTGCTTTAAATGGTAGTTTTCTAATAGTCTTCACTCTGTATTCCCAATACAGTCTTCATTTTACTCAAAAATTGAAAACCTTGTCATAAATACTCAAATTTTTTCAATTGTTTCACATGTGAGGTGCTTCTCATGCCAGTTCTAACACCCTGACAAAATGCATTCGTTTCTTTCATGAAAAAACTTTTTGTGCTTTTTTGCTTGATTTAAATAATATGCTAAGCTCACTACCATAATTTACTTTTATGTACTTCCTATTTGCTACTTTGTAGTGATCCTGAATTAAGGATAAGCATTAGTTTCCTAGAATAAGATTTCAGGTTTATTTTTTCCTTTGTTTCTAACTTTTCTAAACATTTTTCTAAATGTTTTCATTTCTGGACTTACATAATCATAGGTCATGTCATTAAGAATGTACACACATGGCATTAAGGCAAACTGTGTAGCAAAGGTGGCAATATTCTAGTTCTTTTACTATGCACTTCTTAAAGGGAAAATTCATAAGATACCTCTAATTTTGGTTGGAGGACAGAGAAAAGACAAAGCCAGACTCTTCTCAGATGTGCACAGTGATAACAAGAGGCAATGGACGCAAGTTGGGTTATGGGAAATACTTATTTGATATAAGGGGTTTTGGGGAGGTTTGTGGTTTTTCTTTATGAGTTTTTGGGGGAGGCAGTAGTATTTGATTTTGATTTGGGGGTTTTTTGTTGTTGTTTGGGCTGTTGTTTTTTTGTTGTTTTTTTTTTTTTTTACAGTGAGGTAAATACTGGAACAGTGGAACATAATTAGTGGCTCATAGATCACACATTCATACAAACATGGTGCACCACCCTGATTTCTGTTTGTGGGACAAAGTTATGAGAGTTTCTCATAAGTCCATTAAGATAAAATAGAGAGGAGTATTTAATTTAAAATGAGAAGGTTTGAATAACTTGCATAAATCTACATTTTTAGAATCACCATAGTTCCTCCCTAGAATCATTATTTGGATCATGTCAAGTAGGTTGCACTTCCACTCACAGAAATATTTAATTCCCATCCTCTGTTGTCTCTAAAGCCAGTTCATAGTTGATCATCAAGCATACGCATCATGCTTCTTCGCAGTGTAATCATTCCAAGACACTCAGTGAGAAAAGAGGTAGTTTTAAAGTATGTATTGGTGAGTAAAAGAATTATCACAATCTCTCTCTCTCTTCCTCCTCTCTTTCTCCCTCCCCATTCTGTCCTTATCTGCTAGGTTGCATTGTCAGATATGCTTTATTACTTGTTGGAAAAATGTGATGAATTTTCTTTATGATCTTTGAATGAAAGTTCCCATCTATATTACTGCTGTGGGAATGTACATATACTTTATCCCTTCAACATAAAGAACTTCTAATCCTTATATATCCATACATAACATCCCTCTTCCATCAGACTCCATGGATACACTCAGGTGAGACAGGTTATCTTGTGTGGGAATATTTTTCCTGTACTGCTTCATCAGTTGTCTTCCGTCATGGGCACCTCCAAATCTCACAATAAGCAACTGTGGCAAAGATCCCAAAGCCTACACTGAGGATCAGTCTTAATCCTCTGCACTGGACAGTGTTTGTATTCTGTCTGCTGGTCCACAGGTCAGGTGTCTCTGTTGCCATTGTGAAAGGAACATTTCCAGCTGACGTAGCTTCTCCTAATTTAAACCCCATACCCATTTCCTCCAATCCCACTGCCTTTCTGCTGTGTTATGACTTGTAGAAGTGGCTCCTCTAACTTCAGAGAAAGGCAGTTCTCATCATCTGTTTTGTACTACCAGGGAGAACAGGAAGCCATTATTAGAGCATTTTTGCTATTATTTGGTCAGAACAAAGGGACTGCCCCAACCATTTTTGTCACATTTAGCCCCCTGCCACCTTACAAACACTCACAGGTTGCACGCTGGAAGGGACAAGAGGAGTGATTGTGGTGCTTTCACATGACATTGCAGAAACAAAATGGTCACTGCTTTCCAGCAGGGACTGTAAACACACAAACAGAGTGTTTACTATACTACTGGTACAAGATGTTTACATTACATATATGCTGTATCTCAAAAAAATCAGTGATTATTGATAAATTATTTCTCAGTGATTTTTTTTTAATTATTATTATTTTAGGAAAACAAGTCGCTCCCAAGTGTCATGTTTACTGAGTAAGAAAATAGTACTTTGAATTTTGAAGCTTTGGGGAGTTTTAAAACAGTAGAAATTCAGATGAAATTTCTATTTGGCCATTCAAGTGCCAGTCCCTTCAACTTTATAATTTGATCTAAATTGTTTAGGATGAAAAGGGATTACACAAGGTCTGATTTTTAGATGGTAGATGTTAGGTTTTAAAAGGGAAAAAAATTGTTTTCTTGTATATGCATGTGTATACTAATGTATTAGGAGTAAAATATAAGCAGAAATCTTGACTTGATTTTAACAGCTATAATTCACTGTTTCACAAGTTCAAACCCATCCCCTACCCAGTTAAAAACCTCTGCCTGTGAGAAAGAATCAGGCCTAATTTGTTAGAGCTTGTTTACACTTTACTTAGAGATTGCATGATCATTGCTGATCATGATCTCAGTGTTGTCTGTCACAAGATGCTCTCACAATGAAAATGAACTGAAGTAATCATCAGCTGAGCATCTTCCAACAGAAATATTTTAAGGATTTCATAATTTTAGTCTGAATTATTTAAATGTTTAAGATCACCTCCACCCTTGTTAATCTTTGTACAAACCTGGATAATAGCAAATTTCATCACTGCACTGGTGGATGATCTCGTAATTGATGAAAATTGTGTTTGCTGAGAATTTTTCTGTTGATTTTGTTTGTTGATTAAGGCTTTATCACCACTGATTATCCTGCAGGTCCACATATTTCCTCTTTTTACTCGACAAATGAAATGACAAAATTGAAGGAATTGCATATTTCTTAAGGTACTTCTCTTCTAGAAATTTAGTGTTGTGTTTTACATCACACTGCACATCTGCAAGGTTCCAGATTATCTTAATGTATACAATTTTAGTAGTGAAATGCCAGAAACAGCCATTTTATAAACTTGAAGACACCTATGATCTCCAAAGTTTACTAAGAGATACTCTGCAGGAATTTCCCCATTCTTCATAGATACAATTATGAGATGAATTTCATCACTGGGGACAGAGGAGCCATTCAAGTATTTTGGGGGAAGGTACTTTAAAGAATTCTTGGGAACCTTTTGCTCTATACTACCTACCTTTGCATTTCTAATAAGCTTTCAAAAGAGTTTGTCAACAGGGCAACTGATATTTTGGATTTGATTTTGCTGTGCAGTTAGCAAAATCCAGGGGTTGGGGGGACTTGGGTTTGGTTTCTTTTTTTTTTTTTAGTTTGAACTTCTTTGATGTAGGGGTCTTCCTTCCTATCACATGGACACAAAAGAGCAGAATAGGTGCATATCTCTCTTAAATATGGTTTGCATAACAATTTTTTTGATTGTATTTCACCTTATAAGCATCTGTCTATTTTTGTAAGCACTGGTCTTTGGAAAACACAATTATTTGCATATAGAGAAGTTCCTGTTACATATTTCTGACTTGTCTGATAGGAACATGTGCCTGTACTTCGTGATGGGTAAACCAGAAAATGCATAGTATACATATGATAGATGATCCAGTGATAGTGGAAAACCTACCAAACTAAGTACATGAAGGAGAGCCATACACTGAATTCAAGCTGCTAGACAGCTGATCTCACTGTGTTGGTGCTTGGTCTGTGAAGGTCCAGTGGTATGTTTATGCTGCCATAATACAAATAAATCAGCTGATGCACTGATTCTCTTCTAGCTGTTCATTCATGAATGCAAAGAGCAAGGGATAATAATTCTCAAGGCAGAGGTTTGTTCCAATGATTCCTTGCCTTGGACTATCAGATAGTGATAATCTTTTTGATTCAGGTATGGGCTTTCTTCATGGTCTCCCTCAGATGCTCTTTTGATCCCCTGAGTTGGAAAGTTACTCTATTCCTTATGTTTTAAAATCATAGAATCATAGAAGAGTTTGGGTTTGAAGGAACCTTAAAGATCTAGTTCCAACCCCCTGCCATGGGCAGGGACACCTTCCACTAGACCAGGTTGCTCAAAGCCCCGTCCAACCTGGCCTGGAACACTGCCAGGGAGGGGGCAGCCACAGCTTCTCTGGGTAACCTGTTCCAGTGCCTCACCACCCTCACAGTAAAGAATTTCTTCCTTATATCTCATCTAAATCTTCCCTCTTTCAGTTTAAAACCATTACCCCTCATCCTATCCCTACACTCCCTGATGAAGAGTCCCTCCCCATCTTTCCTGTAGCCCCCTTTAAGTACTGGAAGGTCACTATAAGGTCTCCCCAGAGCCTTCTCTTTTCTAGGCTGAAGAACCCCAACTCTCTTAGCCTGTCCTCATAAGGGAGGTACTCCAGCCCCCCAGTCATCTTCGTGCCCTCCTCTGCACCTGCCTGAGCAGGTCCATGTCTTTCTTATGTTGGGTGCCCCAGAGCTGCACATACAGGGCTGCAGGTGGGATCTTACAAGGGAGGAGTAGAGGTGGAGAATCACCTCCCTCGACCTGCTGGTCATGCTTCTTTTGATGCAGCCTGGGGTACTGTTTGCTTTCTGAGCTGCGAGCACATACTGCTGGCTCATACTGAGCTTCTTGTCAATCAACACCCCCAAGTCCTTCTCCTCAGGGCTGCTTTCAATCCATTCTCTGCTCAGCCTGTATTTGTGCTTGGGATTGCCTTGACCTATGTGCAGGACCTTGCACTTGGCCTTGTTGAACTTCATGATGTTTGCATGGACCCACCTCTCAAGCCTGTCAAGGTTCCTCTGGATGGCATCCCCTTCCTCCAGCGTATCAACCACACCAATAGAGCTTTGTGTCATCAGCAAACTTGCTGAGGGTGCATTCAATGTCACTGTCCTTGTCACTGACAAAGATGTTAAACAGCGCTGGTCCCAACACTGACCCCTGAGGAACGCCACTTGTCACTGGCCTCTGTTCCTCCCTTGCCTCAACTCTTCCAGAGTTGAAGAGAGAATACACCTGTCTCTTTCCTGATACCTGCCACGTGGTCAAGTCAGTGTGGTTTCAGCATGTTCTAGCCTTCCTTATGTGATGTCCTCAAAGTCCTTCACTATGATAACATGCTAAACACATCATATATGGCACCTGAGCCCCCATTCCTGTCCACTCATGGAATACCTACCTGCTCATTCCAGCAATCTTACCTCTGTGGTGGACCAAGAATCTAAACCAATGGCTACTTGCTCACTTCATCTTTCAGTGCAAATGCTCTCTCTGGCAGTTTTGAGTAGATCTGGACTTTGGCCAGTTGATCAGGGGAGATTCATGATCTTATGCCAGGTGTTCTTACCTCATACTTGTCATAGCTTACTCTCAAATCCTGCCCAAGGCTGTGTCAGTGTTTCATTTGAGTCAGGAATGAATTTTTCTATTTTGCTCTAATGTGACTTATGGTAAGTATGCTATTGTCAAACTCCATCTGCATGCTGCTGTCTTTGAACAACTGGCTCTTCAGTCTTTGTACTGCTAAGACAGAGATGAATGGCTTTTTGTAACAAGCACTATCTGAAGTCTAGACTGTGTGACTATACAGATAGCCACTTAAAGAGAAAGAAACTATTAATTTTTTAGACTTATGTATTGAAGCCCACAATTTTTTTCTCTTCCTCGGAGTTCCAAAAGGCTTTCTCAGGCTTTCCCGGCTATCAAGAAATTAAGCACAGGAGGAACATATCTTATGCTTGTTAGGGTCATATAGCATACATAGAAGATAAGGTTTGATTTCATCCATAAAGGTCCTGGTGAAGTAAAAATTATTTGGCTTTCTGTGCCTGTGTATGTGAATCTTACATGATTACACACAGAAAAAAAAATAAGAGGTAACAGTTAAATAACCTCTATAGCCTTTGATGGACTCTTTCAAAGGACTCTGATACGAGATCTGGCACATCAAATCTTTGGGAAGCTTTTCCTGTTTAAGCCTAAAATTATGAAGTTGACAACTTTCAAAGTGGAGGCAAATAAAGTACTTTGTCATTTTAAGTAGGAAGAATGTTCCAGACATAATCCTATAATCTTCCTTTCCATCCCAAAGATGGTAAATTCCTCCTCATTTGCACCAGGGACAGAGTTTGGAACTCCTTCACAGAAGAAGCAAAAGTTATAGAAAAAATTGCTAAGTACTACTGAAGATATTTCCTGGTTTGTTTACAGATTTCAGGAGGCCCTGATACATCCATTAGTTAGGCCCAATGTAGGAATTCCTTGAAAGCCTGAGGCTGCTGAGCTGCCAGGATCTATTGAAGCTGTTTTGCTGTGGGAACTATAATATATTTATAGCTCACTATATGTTTCAGGTATGTGTCCCACAGCAAGGCTGAATCTAGTAAAGCTTCCTTATATTCTATTCATACAGCAAGGCTAAGTTGGTATTTTGCACAATCCTCATTTTATACATATGCACTGCTCTGGTACAAAATTGATTTTTCTTTTTCTGTCCCATTTTGCTGTCTTCTTTGGACAGTTGTCCAAAAAAAAGATGCAGCAACAACAAAAAACAACTGGAGTACTAATTTGTATTGACATATTTTCATATCAGCCAGAAGATAAGACAGACAATTAGCATTGCAGTAATTCTTTTATCTTACGTATATGATGTTGGAAAATAAATGTCATGAAAATGTAAACATGAAAGAATTTTGTATATATATGAAATACTGCTTTCTTCTAGAGAAGACATGGTTTCCCACAACATTTTTTTTTTTCCTGGATGAATATCAACTGAGATGTAAAACAGTCTAGAGCCCATTTGTCTTTGTAGGTGTCAGGTGTTCCTTCTCACTTGCACTTATTGCTATTCCACCTACCTGAAGCTATAGGAAGGTGAACAAGCAGAATCAGCTTGGGCTTTTGTAGCTTGCTCACCAGAGTCAGCCTGACCAACAACATCCCAGCCTTGAGGAAATGCATGGGTAATTTAAACAAATAAACAAAAAAACAACTCTGCAAACATCTTTTTCCAATTTATTGACATTATATTCTGTATCAAGGAATAACAGAAAATAGGCTCAAAAGAACAGCCCCTTTTAAAATAAAAAATACATTTAAAATCACATACATCTGATCTAGATTTGAAGAACAAGTGAAAATGAGAGTTGTAGTTGCCACTTTTAACCCACTATAGACTTTTTTCAACAAAACTGACAATTTTTATATGCTAAATTTTTATCTCATTAAGAAATACTAATTTATCTTTTTTCTGCATTCAGTTCACTTTTCAACTGATTCTCACTTTTTTCTGTCCATTTGCTGTAACTTATGTTCATAGGTGTCGTGTGTGTATGTACGGGTGCTATCTTGGATATATATTATGTAAGCTAATGTCCCGGTTATCCTGATATACCTCAGATATTCCCAAAGCAAATACCAAAAAAGTACATGGCAAAAACACTGATAAAGCAATTGCCTCCAACTATGTGTGTTGAAGAAATTAAAGACTTCTTCCTAAGGTGGACTTTACAGTTAGCCGAGCATCTGACCAGCATGTAAAAATGCAGTTTTACGTTATAAATATGATAGGGCAAAGGATCAACACTGGTGGGAAAAAAATCAAAAATCAAACAAAAACAAAGCACAAACAGAAAACAACTTCTAAAAGTTTTAATTTTCTTTTCTTCTTTTCTTAAAAAACCTTCCAGGGGGACTGGATAGCTCAAGGGGTTGGTAATAGGATACAGAGCCTTTCATCTCTAGGTCACCAGTTCGCATCCAGGCCAGGTCAGTAGTGACCAAAAATTGTTACCATTTGATGGGTTTTCAGTGACCTATATGAAATAAGTTGTTGGAACTGTTGTTGGAACAGTTGCTGGAAGCTGTTCACTTCTTATTCAAGAAGATGTGGCTGATGTTTTGGCAGTCTCAGTAGCGAGACCTGTTCACCTAAAGATGCGAGACACACTGATGGCATTTTGTAGAACTCTTTCTTTCTACAACTAGTATCAATTCATAATTGTTGTAAAAATTACTGTAGCGGTTAGTATTCTGCTGCCTGTTCTGGATCTGTGCTGTGGTCCACTGGATCTCAGGATTGTTAAAAAGGTAACTGCTACAGGCACTCAAACTCACAAAACCATTCTTTGTGTGAGCACAGGTAACCCTAATTTATTTAGTTGCAGGACTAAATCCCCATCTTTCTTTCTTGACATCTTTATTTTCAGGTTTTTCACCAAGATGAAACAGAGGAATTCAATCAGTGTAACACACCCAAAACATCTTTATGGGTGAAGCCAAAAAAAAAAAAAAGAAAAAGATAAGAAAAGTACTAGCTGGCCTAGAATTTCAAAGCAGCAATAGCATAATACACTGTCATAGATCAGGTCAGACTTGGAGTAAATTCCAGAATCATTGCATTCCTAATTTTTATGTTGTTCTCAGTTCCATCAAGCTAAGTAGCAACAGATTTCTTCTCCCCACAGGATAGTAAAAAAACTTTTCCCTCACTCCTTTGGAAATGGTTTCTTATGTTCAGAATATTACTGGGACCTTGTTAGACTTTTTAAACACTTTTTAAAATGGTTAGCTTATGCTAAGGTCACCTAGATACTTCACATTTTCTGTAATAGAAATCTCAAGAAGCAAGCATGTTTCCTTTAAATTTATCACCAAAAATAGAAGCTGCCAAGAAAAGCTAAATTTAAAAAAACTCATAGTTTTATAGTTTTATGATAATTCTCACTTACAGATAGGTCCCATTTCTACTGTCTGGCAATGGATGTGGCCCTTAAAATGAGAAGAAAATATGCCCTGAAAATAACATTTCTACCTAAGATCTCTAAACAGGTCCTAATTCCTGGCCATAACATTTGGGAGGAGGAGGGTGCTGAGTGACGAGTAACGCAACCACAATACTCCGCTTCCAAAGGCCTTCAAGAGGCTGTGAAATACAGGTAGTAAGATTGAGCAGCTCTGAGCTTGCCCAGAATTATGTTGGTAGTGGGGAAGATCCCTCTATGTTGCAGAAAGTAGGGAACAAAGATGGACTAAGACACCTTAATACACCCCAAGTATCTGCCATTCCTTTCCTGTCTTACTGCAGGAATTGGATTACTGAGAATCAGAGCCCTACTATATATTTTATTTTACCTTCCTGCAAGGTCCTAAAAGTTTTACAGAGAAAAAAAAGTAAAATTTAAAATAAAATATAACTTGTAAATGAGATCTGGTATTGGATACTTAAGCAGAAATGATTCCTCAGCTATTAGCTAAGCAAGTATCTCAAAAGTTTTGATAGCTCTGACAGACACATGTGATTAATTACTGTATATATCAGAAAAATGCACTTTTTATCTACATAAGTAATTATTGACATCTTGCCTGTGAGGGGCTGAGAAGGCAACTGGCCAAGAGTAATTTAAAATACAAAATCAAAACCTGTAAATATGTCCTTGATATATGTCCTTCTTTAGATAAATGAAGGGTATTGCTGACTTAAACTCAATACATGAAACAATAAGACTGGAGCTTGAAATAAATTATGTTGATTCAAGTAGACACATATTGCAAAACTGTCTTGCTTTTCTATACAAAGAAATTAATCTTTGTTATAATCTTGCATGGAACAATATGACAATAAAGATATGTATTTAATCCCTGCACAATCCTTTAAATGTAGAGCTTAGTTTCTAGATTCATGGCATTTGTGTTTTCAGCTTAAATTTCAAAGCTATGTTGATCAAATCTAAAGGGTGCCATTTTTCTTTCAACATTTTTAAGCTATAATTTGATGCATTTTTAGAATTTTTTTATGTCTGTATTTATATTTAACACATTTGTCTTTTTTATATAGAACACATCAGTGTCAGGCTTCATCTTACTACCACCAGGTCTTCTCTTTTGTTTTTTTTTTTTAATTATTTTAATTTTCTCACTTATTTTACTTTCATTATATGTACTAATGTTAAGTATTTAAAAGAACAGTGTAATGCTACAGTTATTAATGTACTGCTTTAACATTTATAGTATTAGTTTCTGAACAAGCATTTATTAAGCACTGGTAAAACATTATACAAAACTTTATTGCTGTAAATATTCTTACACTCTTTTCTTTTTCCCCCTGTATTTGTGTACTAGGTGGTTGTGAATGCCCTTTTAGGAGCAATTCCATCCATCATGAACGTGCTTCTCGTTTGTCTTATATTCTGGCTAATTTTCAGCATCATGGGAGTAAATCTGTTTGCTGGGAAGTTCTACTACTGTGTTAACACCACAACTGATGAAAGGTTTGAAGTCGACCAAATCAACAATTTTAGTCAGTGCGAGGAACTCATAAAAAACAATCAAAGTGCCCGATGGAAAAACGTGAAAGTAAACTTTGATAATGTAGGATTTGGGTATCTTTCTTTACTTCAAGTAGTAAGTGATCATTCTTTATATACCTCTTACTGTTTATATGTAATAGTGAAAAGCAATTCTAGCAACAAAGACAGAAGACATATTTACCTGATAATTTTTATCTGTGACTTAGTAATACCACTGCACTGATAATTGATTACTCTTTTCATAGTAAGCAACAAGTAGAGCCTACTAAGATGAATAGAGAATTTTTAGGACATCTGACAGATCAAGTGCTACTCTTCCTATTTATAGCTCCCTTCATCCTCCAGCCCCTTCTAACTTTAAAAGTGTCTAGAAGCACCTAGGAATGGTATTCAGCTATCTGAATACTTCAAGTTTTACTGTTGCTGAAAAAGAAAATTCTGCATTGGTGTGATTAAGTCAGAGAGAAGAATTCCAGGTAGGAGATCCCATCTCAGTGGGATGAGAGCTGCCACCAGTGCAGACTTATGTGATCTAAGAAGCAATTTCTCATTCGGAAGAGAAATAAGAAAAGAAAAATATCATTATATACTATAATCTATGAAATATTTTCCCTGCTATTTCTGTGCATAAGCACCTAGTGGAGTTTAGCAAAATCTGAGAGAATAAAAGAAGGAAGAAAATACATGCAGAAAGATACTATAAGGTTATGCTTTCACCATCAAAAATTGTGTCCTCACAATACCATCTATCTTTGTATTTTGGAGTAGCTAACAATCTGACTGAGCTTTAATCAAGAAAAAGTTGGACTCTGACCTATGTTGCCTGCATTCAGCAACCTCTGTGGTTTTTTGAGGTTACTGTCTAATTCTGAAGAATCTTAGTTTTCATTTTTACAGTTTTTAAATAAGTTTCTAGCTTTTATGTTGGCATAAGAAATCTCAATACTACAAATCATTAACATGATGCAATGGTATTGACATGGTCCTGCACAGGGTCTAAAACAATTATTATGAGCATTGTGAACTGCCTCTCCCAGCTAATATAGTGTCTCCTTGTGTGACTGATAACTCTGACAATTTAAATTTCACTATGATTAATTATTTACTTTACTGTCACATCAGGAAAAAGTAGAGAGGGACCAGCAGTATTAAAGAAATAAACTACTTAATAAAATTTGATTTTATTCATTGAAAAATTGGATTGTAATAGAAAGACTTTAAATATTTCTTTGTCTTATTTTTGAAATCCGCTGGCCTAGGATCCCCCTTGGGGTTGGGTGGGCAGAATGCTTTATTACGCATATTCAGGAGAAACAAGACATCAACAAAACTCTTTCCAATTGGTTTGCAAGTTTTCTTCCAGTAGTAACCTAGTTTATTCTGGGACAGGAATAACACCAGGTACATTTTTTCCTGGCTTTGTGGCCACAGTCACCACCCCTCAGCTACTTGCATATATATTTCAGTGTCCTGGCCATGCATAGCTTATTCCATCTTCTCTTCATTGAAAAAAACAAGTATTTCTTACATGAAGACTTAGATTCCTAAACTATTGGATTGTTCTGGAGGCAAACTGGGATAAATTTGTCAATTGTTCCCAAACTTCCAAAGGAAAAATTAATCTGGACCTACCACAGAGGGACCTAGCTCTCATGGGAGGTCAAGCCAGCTGTTTTAGCAGTATCTACAATAGAGATTTTGCACTGATATTAAAAGCTTGCCTAATGGATGGATTCTTTTTTGTGTGAGTAGAATGTCAGTGACAACACCACTTACTTTTTCTGTATTACTAAAATGCTTATAAAAGCATGAAGAAATTTTTTTGTTTGACATGGCAGAAAAAAATGTCATTGCACAAAACAGACATGTGGCCCTGCATCTTTTAGGGTTTGGTAAATAAGCCACTAGTAGTGATTTTGCAGTTATAGAATGATAAAAGCCCCAAGGTAGAGAAAGCAAAATATCAGCTTGATTTTTAGTTAATGCTTTAAAATGTGCAGAATCTACTTTTTTTTAACCTGCAAGAACACCTGAAAGGCCACAATTCATAAATGTTTGAGATTCTTACATAACTGTAAGAAACTGTAATTCATAAAGAGATTTTCTGTTTGATATATAAAGTGTTTTGGATGAGAATCTAGAATAGGATTCTAAAGCCATTATGTTCAGAAGAAATGTGAGAATTGAATAGGTATGTCATAACCCTAGATTTCCCTACCCTTCCTAATACGCTTGTAGTAATAGTAAAGATGAGTAAATACTAAGGTATTACTCAATTAGAGGTATCCATTACTATGTCAGAAACAAAGACAAAGCTATTGAAACTTGAGTATTTGGCCCAAAATAAGCCTGAAAAGTCTGATGGTTGCAAGTGGATATGCTTTCTGTGCACCCCACATGAACATTAATGGCCCTTTTTTAACATCTTAATGATTAGTTGAAAAGTCTGCTGAAGTAATTTTGTTCTCCACCTTAACAACCTCAGGCACAGACTTTTGTTTAAGTTGTGATGGACCTGAGAAAATAACCTCATACAGGTCAATGTCTTTTTGCTAATGACAAACTCAGTGATAAGTATCAATGCATGAATTACTGATACAAAGTCCTTTTTTCAGGAAGCTAGAAACTAACTACAGAAAGCTGCCTCTTACAATCCAGTATTATTTCCATTCTCCATTCTACCCTCTGACTCATGCCCTTTGGGCCAGTCAAAGAAGAATATTGTAAATCCCTTCAGCTTTTCTGGGCTATAGGTAACACAACATAAATCTATCTTCTGCATTACTGAGGTTTTCTATCTGCAGTGAATACTACGGGAAGTAGTAGCATTTTCATGACAAACAAAAAATCCAAATGTAAAGAAACCAAAAGAACACCAAACCCTGGTACTGAGGTCCTTATTATTCTGGGAAAGATACAAATGGGGCCTGTGAACAATTTTTGGTTCAAATCATGAAAAGCCTTTTTTGGTAGTATATGGGTCTGTTCATCGCAGAAAAAAACACTCTTTTTTATAAGTAATGTAGAAAAGAAACATAGATAATTCACACAGAAATACTCAAAAGAAGTGGGATAATTTCAGAAAGAAATATTCTAGCCTCAAAAAATAGATTGGAAATGTGTGGCAGTAGCTTTTTAAGCAAAAAGAACTCTGACAAGCTCTTTCTTGAGTTTCTTTGGTGGTGAATGCGAATGAATTTCTGGAATGACAGACCTGAGAAAAGAACATAAATTAATTTTTGGTTTGCATATTGTATTTTTTTCTTTTGGGGGAGGGGGGGTGGTGTGCAAAATCTTTAGTATTGATAGCAATGTTATAATTCTTTCTGCCCCAAAATACAGGCTAACAATATGGGCCATTGATAGAACCAAGTTTTATAGACTTTGTAGATCAGCAACTATTTTCCAAAATTCTTACATATTTGAAGCTAGAGTGTAAATATTCATGCCATCAGTCATATAAGTACCCATTCTCTCAATAAGAATTTTTTTCTTCTATGATGCAGCTTAGCTCATGGTGTCTATGTGGATTTGCAAACTTCTTATCTCATTTCTTGATCTGAACTTGTTTGAGTATTTCTCTGTCCCTAAAGAAAAACATCAAAGCAGAGACAGATCTGCTGGAGAAATTCCTTTCACAATTTTCATGCATCAATGAGTGAAGAGGAAGAGGTTGGTGTACACAAACAGATGTGGCATCTGCCCTGATAATTTTATGGCTTTATGCCTTTTTAACTTGAACCTAGTGTTTGGATTCTTTGGTAAGTAAATGTCCCGGAGGCCTGCTTTTATCCTGCTGGTAAGCATATATCCTGCTTACTGGGATAAAATGTGGCAAACTAGTGGCTCTCAAAGCACAGTGTTATATTATTCTGCTGTTACTGAAACAAATAAGAAAACACTTGTGAAATGGAGGGTAAAAAAATCAGAAGCTGAATTCTAGGGCTATAAGATTAGGATGGCTTCAAAGTTCCAGCAGGTTAGTATTTTAAAAGCAAGATGCTAATGTATCTCCAAAAGGGACTGTGAATCTTCCTGGTGGTTATTTTTGGTAAAGAAATGGAGTGGTGAAACTCCAGCATTACTTATAACTTCATTAAAAAATATTCATCAGGGAAAAAAGTCTACATATTTTTAACAATAGTAAAGTAGATTGGGGGAATTTTTGTTTTGTTGGCTTTTCTAACTACATTTGAGTCTGCATTTGAATATATGTCTTTCAAATTTCCTTGGGGAAAAAAAATATTTGGAACAGATGCTGATTTCTGTTACACTGCAATCAATTAGTTACTCCTGATTTAGTGACTCTGAGAATCTAGAATATATTTTTATATTTTACTATACAGAAAGGAAGCTGAGAATTTGATCTCTCAGTCATATTTCTGTGTTATTTTCTATTCAGTATGCACAAACACCCAAATAATACCTTATTTCTGTTAAAGAAAATGTGTTGAAGATATATTTAAGCTTAACATAAGCAGGCCTAAGCTTCTACTGAATGCAGTAGAAATAACACTTTTTCACTAAACGTGATGCCTTGACACTGAACGTCCAGTTCCATTATTTGCTATTGTTCAGGCAACATATTTAAAAATTACAAGTTCTCCTGCTGAACTGACATTTCTTTGAGAATTAAGAATCCGTTTTCCAACAGCTAAGTTCTCAACTAGTGTAAATGGGTTTGCATAATGATGATTATATTCACCGATTCCTACTGATTTTCAGGAGGGATTTAGAATAAAACAAATATGATGAGGGAACATATTTTATTATTAAAATTACTTAATTTTAATTAGGTTTTGGGATTGTATTTTTCTTCATTTCTTCAATAATGGCAATATCTTATGGTTCTGTGAAACTCATTGTGGAAAATACACATTTTACTTTAGATATTTTGAACTGCAAGATAATAATATGCTATATTTTTCCAGCCCCACACTCTTTTCAAGTTGCCTTTTTAATCATAATAATAAGCATACAACAGCTCATTTCTTCAGCTCTTTTTCCTAGCACTAGCTGAAAGGTACTGTCTGTATATAATGGAGTACTTTACTGATGATAGTGAAGCTTAGTATTTTAAAATTAGTCTATTTTTCTCCCATTCACTCTAGTTAGTCTAGGCTACACCAATAAATTTACAAATAACAATAATTCCACTTTGCCTGGAGTGATATGCAAGGATCATCACGTGTCTGAATCTGAGGCAACAGCACACACTTTGCAGAAGAGCCACTCCATCATCTGCATCATCTTTCCAATGTAGAAGTATATTCATGATTTGCATTTAGTGTTTCAGGTTGAAGTGCTGATTTCAACTTAAGTTATGACATTCCAAAAAATGCAAATAATGTACCAAGACAGAAACAAAAGTAGTGCCTGTAAGACATGAACTAATCATCCTGCTCTATTTAGACCTTGTAAGACTTCAGCTGAAATACAGAGTTGCCATTTCAAGAGATGAACTAGTGGAAGAGAGCTCAGAGGAAAATAATGAGAATGATCAGAGTTCTGGAAAACAAGATTTACATGGAAAGATTGAAGGAACAGTTATCACAGCCTAAAGAAGAAAGGCAGCAACAACCAGTTCGCAAATAAGCAAAAGGTGCTGCACAAAGGATTAGTACTCTGTTCTCCAGATATGTAATGTTCATGACAAGCCACAGTCTTAAATGGCAAGAGACGGATTTAGATATTATGAAACAATAAAGACAAATGCTGGAATAAGTAGTTTTTATAAGGTTGTGGAGAGCTCATCATTAAAAGTCTTTGAGAAATATTAGGAATTACATAAATAATGCTGATCCTACCTCTCCTGATCTCTTGCAGTCCAAATATTCCACAAGGACTTTATTCAGCTGAGACTTCTACTCTTTTCAGATTTATTGTTGATTTATTGGTCCTCTGATACTGCATTTTGATTTCATCATCATACTGTAAGTTGCCTGAACTCCGTATTTTCTGTGTTGGCCCCAAGATGCGAAAGTTTTTGCATACTGGATTTGTATCTCAGGATAATCATGCTCTTTTTAGTATTCCACTGTTTCAAAAGCATAAGGGACCTTTTTTCCCTTAAGAAAATAATTCCTTCTCATTTTAAGTTCACTTCAGGACCATGCCAGCTGCATTGTCTCTGCATAAGCAAAGCCTTTTTGAAACCTCCACTGGAAATGAAAACTCAAGATGATGGAGATACAACAATAACCATGAATGAAGAGTGTTCCATTCCCAACTTGTTTCTGTGACTGGTCTCTATGACAAGGAATATGAAGGAAACAATGATCTGCAGCCTTGTTTAGCAAAATTATAATAGGGACTAAATGACAGAGACCTATCTCACTTCTTTGTTTTATTCTGGGCACAACTGGATTAAAAACTGAGTGATTCCTACCTGGAGATGTTGCCTAGTCAAAAGAGAACTAATTGCTACAACAGAAAAAATTACTTTCTGTTTTGATCACTCAGATGAAGAAATCTACACCTCCCTGTCAAATATTTACAGATTTTGGGCAGAAGAAATAACTATAGAAGTTCACTAAACGCTGCCACATATGAGGCATACTAAGTCTTCAATGCACATAAAACACATCTTCTTCTTACCAGTTCATCTCAGAACATACGTGCGTGATCTAGCCTCTGTAAAACACAATACAATATATTGAAAATAGAAATACTAAATCAGGTAAAGTCTTTCAAATAGAGAAATTAGAGAAAAATCAAAATTTTGATTGATACGAAAATACCTTTTCTGAGCTGATCAAATTTTTGGTTCCCTTTGGTTGCCACCTTTCTGACTGATTTGAGGGAGGGACTACACATCAGTCTTCATTGGTGGCAACTCAGTTACATAAGGCTATTTCTCAGCTGTACATAGCCTTTGCAGTTGACATGATTTGATGAACATTTAGTCCACTAAAATGATACTGCATTCTATCATTTGTGATAATTAATTAGAAATAAGATCATTAGGCTCAGTGCTTAAAATGTTCATATAGAGACAAAATAGGGGGATACACAGCAGTGTATCCAATGAGCATCTGTGAAGAAAGCCAAGAGACAAAGCTATCTAGAAATCTCATGTTATGCTAATTATTCCTGGTGCTGTGCTCAGTTGCTGGAAATAATTATACGAATTGTCTTCAAGTTCATTGCTTAAACAGGTGTGTACTGTTTACAGGCTACATTTAAAGGCTGGATGGATATTATGTATGCAGCTATTGACTCAAGAGATGTAAGTACAATATTTTAAATTATCTTTTGTTTTGAGGTCTATTAACAAGTGTGTATTTATATATCTTTCAAAATAAATTAATATCCGTACAATAGAATGAAACAAAATTAAATTAACTAATACGAGAATCTGTGGTAACAAACTGAAAAACTGAATGCAAACTGCCAGATGCTGTCAGTAATAGATGGAATGGATAAAATACATTGACATAAGTGACAGGAGTATCATCCAAACACAAAATATTAAGGATATTTTGACCAAGGTTGCCACTTGTTCAGTTGAAATTTTCACATGAAATCTTAGGAATTATATTTCACGTTTTTTTTTTCCTTAGGTATTAGAGCAACCCAAGTATGAAGACAACTTGTACATGTACTTGTATTTTGTCATCTTTATCATTTTTGGGTCTTTTTTCACCCTGAACCTGTTCATTGGTGTCATTATTGATAACTTCAATCAGCAAAAAAAGAAGATAAGTATTGTTTCATTTCTCTTCTAAAGATATTCTAAAATATTGTAATTTTGCAGGTGCATGATATATGGAATGTTTACCTGAGGTCCGTTCAAAATTGAAAAAGGTGAAGTATACTAGGATATAAAATCTTACCAAGATGTAGTATGCATTAACATCATAAGATTTTACATTGTAGCGAATGGGACAGACCCTGTTGTTTTCAACGTCCAGTTTAGTCTTCCTCAAGTCATCTGCTTTTCCATGCCTAAACTTGATGAAATCTCCTTACACAATCAAACCCCTGATTTAGGCCTCTACATTAAAGCACTCATAATTTCTTGATTTTTTTCTTCTTGGTTTGTAGTGATTCTATCAGCACAAAAAAAAAAAAAAAAAAAAAAAAAAAAAAGCCTACCTGGTTACGAAAAATAAACCATTATTTCATCACACTAATGCTGTTTTAATGATCCCAAGTATTTGTGGTACTGAATGACCTGAAACTATATAGAACAGCAGTGGTTTGTAACTATCTCAGGGCCTGTTTTTATTGTTTCATAGTGCAGATGTAGATAATCGCACTGGCATAGATGGTCTGAGAATCAGATGCTCATTGTTAAAATTATTTTCTGTAAATAGATAAGGTAATGAAAGCTAAAGGGCAAAAGCAGCTATGAATACCTTACTGGACTTCATCACTTTGGGTTTATGTTACTAATGAGGATGTCAAGCTGTACACGCTAGAGGCCTTGTTGTGGTTTAACCCCAACCAGCAACTAAGCACCACACAGTCACTCGCTCACTCCCCTCACCCAGTGGGAAGGGGAAGGGAATTGGAAAGAAAAAGTAAAACTCGTGGGTTAAGATAAAGACAGTTTAATAGGACAGAAAAGGAAGAAAAAAAAAATAATGGTAATAATAATAATAAATTATAATTACAATATTAAAAGAATTAGAATATACAAAACAAGTGATGCTCACCACTCGCTGACCAATGCCCAGTCAGTTCCCAAGCAGCAGTCCCTAGCCAGCTCTCCTCCCCGTTTATATACTGGGCATGATGTCATATGGTATGGAATATTCCTTTGGTCAGTTTGGATCAGCTGTCCCGGCTGTGTCCCCTCCCAATTTCTTGTGCCCCTCCAGCTTTCTTGCTGGCAGGGCATGAGAAGCTGAAAAGTCCTTGTCTTAGTATAAACACAACAACAACTAAAAACATCAGTGTGTTATCAACATTATTCTCACACTAAATCCAAAACACCTAAAGCACTAACACGTTCATGTACTGAAAACCTGACTTTGTCTGCCTCCTTTATTTCACTAAAATCGCAGTTCAGGAGTGACAAATACTGAGCAGCCCAGACTATTTGAGCTTATCATCGCAGATGCTGCATCTCTTCCTACAAAAGAAAAGAAGTACTGAAAAAGATTTCTTGGAGCACAAGGAAAATAACTGTAGAAAAATGCTGCATTACTCTTTTTTGTGAGATGCAGTACTGGTTGACCAGATAACTTCTGGACTAAATGCTTACTTAGATTGCAGACAGCTGAATTTGACAGCTAAGAGGTTTCTCCCAGTTCGTCTTCTCGATTTTCATGAAATAAATAAATAAATCACATTTCTCTTTAAGAGTTTTTTCAACACAGCATATAAATGTGATTATAACCAGTTTTGATTTCATGTTTTTACTTTGGAGGTCAAGACATATTTATGACAGAAGAGCAGAAGAAATACTACAATGCAATGAAAAAGCTGGGATCCAAAAAACCACAAAAACCTATACCAAGACCAGGGGTAAAATTATTTATGTACATCAGACCAATAGCTATTTATGAACAGCTCAGGTTTTATTGTTGTATTGAAAGCAGAGAAATGCCCATGTGAAAATTATCCTTAACTAGTGTATCAGTCAGCAAAAACGGAAAACACAGTAAAAAAAATTATTTTTCCCTTGCAACCATTTTAACTTCAATTTGACCACTCTACTTAAGATCACTAGTTATATTTTTACTGAAGTCTCATAGGCCTTACTGCATGTATTTTCTACTCTCTTCTAACAGGAAAAGAAAAACAATTACAGTTTGTATTGGATGTATCTTTTTTTTTTTTTTTTCTCCTCAGAACAAATTCCAAGGCATGGTCTTTGATTTTGTGACACAGCAAGTATTTGACATCAGCATCATGATTCTTATTTGTCTTAATATGGTTACCATGATGGTAGAAACTGATGACCAGAGTGAAGAAATGGAAAATATTTTATACTGGATAAACCTGGTGTTCATTGTTCTTTTCACTGGAGAATGTGTCCTGAAATTAATTTCACTTCGCCATTACTATTTCACTATAGGCTGGAACATTTTTGATTTTGTAGTTGTCATTCTCTCAATAGTAGGTAAGTCTTATTAAACTAAAGAGAGGGTAAAATGAATATAAGGAGAACTTTTACTCAAATAGAGCTATATGGTTGGCTTTTGCCCTTACAAATTTTACAACTAAGTCAGTCATGTAATTTTTCATTTTATCTAATAATTTAGTTAATCCAACCATCAAAACTGTTATAATCATTCAACATACATTGTACTTCAAAATCTTAAGTACAACTGGTATAACAGAAATATCGTTAATTGCTACATAGAACCACCAACTTTAAAACTATTTTTCTAAATTTCTACTACAATATGGAGACTAAGTGGTAAAGTACCTTGGTTTTATTTTTTTCTGTTTTAGGTATGTTTTTAGCCGAGTTGATTGAAAAGTATTTTGTATCCCCCACACTATTCAGAGTCATCCGACTTGCCAGAATCGGTCGAATCCTGCGTCTCATTAAAGGCGCTAAGGGAATCCGCACTCTGCTTTTTGCTTTGATGATGTCTCTCCCTGCTTTGTTCAACATTGGCCTGCTGCTGTTCCTGGTCATGTTTATCTATGCGATATTTGGCATGTCCAACTTTGCCTATGTTAAGAGGGAAGCTGGTATAGATGACATGTTCAACTTTGAAACGTTTGGCAACAGCATGATCTGCCTATTCCAGATTACCACATCTGCTGGCTGGGATGGTTTGTTAGCCCCAATTCTTAACAGTGGGGAGCCAGACTGTGACCCTAACAAACCTCATCCAGGGAGCTCTGTGAAAGGCGACTGCGGCAACCCTTCTGTTGGGATTTTCTTCTTTGTCAGCTACATTATCATATCGTTTCTGGTAGTGGTGAACATGTACATTGCTGTGATTTTGGAGAACTTTGGTGTTGCTACTGAGGAAAGTGCTGAACCCTTGAGTGAGGATGACTTTGAGATGTTCTATGAAGTCTGGGAAAAGTTTGATCCCAATGCAACACAATTCATGGAATTTGAGAAATTGTCTGATTTTGCAGCAGCACTTGAGCCTCCTCTTCATCTACCCAAACCAAACAAAGTCCAGCTTATTGCAATGGATCTACCCATGGTAAGTGGTGACAGAATTCACTGCCTTGACATCTTGTTTGCTTTCACAAAGCGTGTTTTGGGGGAAAGTGGGGAGATGGATGCCCTCAGAATACAGATGGAAGATCGGTTTATGGCATCCAATCCTTCAAAAGCTTCCTATGAACCAATTACAACCACATTAAAAAGAAAACAGGAGGAAGTATCTGCTGTCATTATTCAACGGGCTTATAGACGTCACCTTTTAAAACGAACAGTAAAACAAGCTTCCTTTATCTATAACAAAAACAAAAGTGAAGGAGGGGCTGGTCAGGGCATGAAAGATGAAATCCTTATTGACAAGTTAAATGAAAACTCATTTACAGAGAAAACTGATATAACTGCATCAACAGCAGTTTGCCCACCTTCTTATGATCGTGTTACAAGGCCAGTCAAAGAAAAGCATGAAAAGGAAGATAAAGATGTCCAGAAATAAAAGCAAATAGCAAGCAAAATCATCTCTGTGCAAAATAGTTCATAGCCAGTAAGGATCATGTGTTTGTGTCAACAGGACTCCTGCTGGAGGTCTATGCCAAACTGACACTTTTTACAAATATACTGTACATTAAAGGTCAGTGCCTATTAAAAGATAGTGACCCCTTGTCAGTGACTGTGATATGGGGAAAAACAACCTTGACAGGAGGTTACTGTTCTCACTACCAGCTGACACTGCTGAAGAGGAGAGAAAAAATGGCTATTCAGACTGTAGGGACCAGTTAAAGGGGTGTAAACCAAGTATTTGTGTGTTTAGCATAGAACAATATGGTAACTGTATCCACTGTTTGCATTTCAACTGCCACATACATCATATTTTTACAAAATCTGTGTTGGTGGATTCATCTTATTTTTATTCATATGTTGTTTATTATATGTGACTATTTTTGTAAATGGGGCTTCTGTTGGGGAAGGGTATTCAGTACACCTTTACAGGTGCAAGGGCCAGGTGTTCTATTATATGACTAATACACACACAGAAATGATTTGCATGAAGGCATGTTGCACTTATAGATCATGCATGAAAATAACATTAAGTCACAAAGAACAACAGATTTTTTTAGCGCATTGCTTGTGGAAAGGAATAACAGATTTTGAGGTGCTTAATTAATGTATTCATGTTGTATCACATCCAAACAAGTCTTGGTATGCCTGTAAAGTCCCCTATAACTCACAAGAACAGTAGAGACGGATTATTTTTTGCACAGACCATTGAGTTTCAGAAAGTGCAAACTTCTTTCTAGGTCTGGAGTCACAGATTTTGTCTTTGTCAAATGTCTTTCTGCATACAAACACTAAATGAATCTGCCTCAGCCCTCCAAATTGATCAAAAAGAGCCCTTCATAAAGTTGTTCTGCTTTGTCCTGCAGTATTGTTTAGCCATCTTCAGCTCTCAGTAAGGTTGACGTTGTACATGTTAATGAAAAGCCCTCTGCTATGTAAATAGTAATTTTTAACCTGTGGTGCATGTTTGAGCAAACAGATAATGACCTTAGCACATTTATTGCATCAAATATGTACCACAATAAGTGTAATGTGCAAGCATTCAACAGGTAAAATTATGTATTATCTACCATTATAGATAGTTTGGATGCTATCAATGCATGTTTATATTGCCTATGCTGCTGTTCCTTTGACTGTCCAGGATTCTTAAATATGGAAAGCCATACATCAGAGCTAAATGAAATAAACTACTCAACAAGACCTCATTCCTCCATACCATTAAGCAATATTTTGCAGCTATTTAGGAGCTTATTTGTTTTACATTTTTGAATTTTCAGTGAAAAGCATATAGTGTATATCCAAACTGTACAGACATGTTGAAAAATACTAAACTTGTTGAAAATAATGTTAGAATTTTATAAGCAAATATAAATACTGTAAAAATCATTTTATTTTCTTTTTCAGCATTATGTACATAAAACAAGAACTGAATTTTATCTTCAGGTTGATGTCACACCATTTTTGTTACTTTCTGTCCATAGCACTTTTTCACAAAAGAACTCCAGAGAACAAGCTATAACTAATAGAATGGGATAGCTGTCGGTTCTTATTTTTAAAAATATTTGCAAACATGTCAATACTTTCTGCAAAATAAGTTCATAATTTGCTTCTAAAAATCTAAAGTTTTTTGCAGTTGGGAAATGGTATAAAGTTCAAATTGAATGTCTAAGCAGTGCCTGCATCATAAGTTTCCAGGTACAACCTTTCTTTCACAGAATCCTTAATCTTTTCTCATATTTACTCACAGACCTTTTTTATTTTGATTCATGCTGCACTAGAACAGTTCCAAGTGTTATCTTGAGCCCACAATATTTTTTCACAAAGAGAAAGTAGCAAAATTGTATAATCCAACACATCAGGACATTTTATGTTTCTTACACAGGAAAAGTAAATATAGATTACTTTTATTAAAATTATTGACTAATACTGTATTAGTGAACTGCATGCAGGAAAATGCTACTATTACCCTAGCTGATGCGAAAGAACATTATCAGTGCGCCGAAATAATAAAGATTACATTTTTTATTGTATGTTCCTTTTGTCTTTATTATCTGACAGTAATATAAAAAAGGTGTGCTTCTAAAACCACAGAATGAGAGGAAACTGAAAACCCTTACAGCGAGCTATACTGTTCTTCCATGTAAGCAAATCCTCGGGACTTGCTTGTTAGTCACCAACTAAGAATTTCTAATTCAATACATGTTAAGACACTGAGCATGATGATTCTGCATGTATCAATAGTACTGCCCTGAGGAACTTCATGAGTTCATGCAGCAGCTCCATGCAGTGGGGTACTCAACCGTCAAATACCAGAGCTGTCTTGAGTGTGTCCCTGGAGGCTCAGAGTATCTACAGCAATGAGAACTGAGCATTCACAAGTTTACAAAGAGAAAATAAAGACTGAAAATAGTACTAGATAGATGACATTCCCCAACCTGGATTATGAGGACCAGTTTATTCTCGCTAGTTACTATTCACAAATAGGCTACAGAACATCTCATATTAAGTGCATTTCTGAAAAAGGTGAATCGGTGTCAGAGTGAATAACTATTGATCTTTTCTCAGGAATTTTTAAGAATCTCTCTGGAAGCACCATGACCCTAGAAGCTATCATTTGTGGATACTGATATGGAAAAATGCAAATGCATCTGGAAAGTGGCCCTATTGGTTATTCTTTATCAATTGCTTCAGTGAATCTCTGAAAATGTTCATTTGATATGCTTACATAATTTTATATTGCATTCCCCTACAACTTACAATGAAAATATTGAGAGGTGAACACTGAACTTAGTATAAAACCAGTTTATGAGCAATTGTATTGCGTATGCTTTCTCAGTTGCTAATGCAGAAATAAAATTTCCTAGCATCTTCCCTGAAATTCATCACAAACCTTTCGAGGGAGGAAAATGTTTCTCCTTCAAATTGTTCCGAAATACATTATGAAAAAAGTCTAAAACATTGATAGAAAAGCACAAGTATCAAAATGAAAAGATAAGTATTCTCAGATTAATATGTAGACAAAATATGTCTTAAAAGGTTACCTTAAAAAGTATGTAAGTTATCCACAAACTGACAGGAATAATAGGCTGCTTAAAAAAATAAGGTAGTAAATTGAATAATATTTTTTAATAAAAAAATAGTTTTAAGATAAAATGAGAACTATGCCACTGTCACTGCAGATCACAAGTCATGGCCATGCAAAAATACTTGTTTCTCATACGTATTTTAGGTTTTCAATGTTACAGAAGCCAAAATGTTACTTCTCGACAACTAGAGCATCACTTAAACATAACAGGAAATTTTGAGGATCATCTTGGCCAACAAGAGAAACAAATATGCTTACATATTACTTCTGTGGCACCTTCCTGACACTGTGGATGAGAAGTGTATAATGGAGTGGTGCATGTGTGATCTATTTGTCAGGAAACCTTACTCTGGGTACTCTCCACTAGAAGAATCAGCTTCACCTGCTAATTCAGTGCAAGGTGGGTTCGCCTCCTTGTACTAAATGGCATTACTGACAGTTTTCATGTTGGACTGACGACACAACCGTTCTGACGGACTGTTGTTTAGCACCGGTTGTTTGTTTCTGGTGTTTAGAAATTAGGACTGAGGATGCTTTCTCCAGGGGAAAACCTGAATTTTACTAGTTTTTGCAACTCTGTAATTCCCTAGGAAGAAAGAAAAAGGGGGGAAAAAAGAGAACTTCCTGTATTTGATTTTACCCCATTGCTGTTTCATTTCTACAGAGAAGCTTCACGTTAACATGAAGTGCTCAGTAATGAGATACATTATGAAACATATGGAGCGTGGGACACTTAGGCATATATCCAGCCATAAAAAGCAAGAAAACGAATTCTCAAAGCTTTCCATTCCGCATTCAGGCACTGACAGACGAACAGCTGTGCGCACTCCTCAGGGACAGCCGGCGCGACAGCCCGTCCCCGCCCACAGGGGGCGCTGCGACCCCCCTCCCAGCCAGCACGGCCCCGCCCCCTCCGCCTCGCACCCAATGGTACGGGACCTCCCGTCCGCGCGGTCCCGCCCCCATCTCCAGATTGCCCAATAGGCCGCCAGACACGTTCCGGTGTTTTCCCCAAGTTTTTCTTCCCGTGTCTCTCCCGCCTCCTTTCCCTTTAAGCCAATAGCAGCGGGCGCTCCTGCCAGACAGCCAATGGCAGCGTGCTGCCAGGCTCGCCCTCGCCCTTCCGGTGGCCGCCTCTCAGCCGCCGCAGGTAGCAACGATGGACGCTGAGGTGCAGCAGGTAGGTGCTGCTGCCGGCTGCCATACGGCCCCGGGCCTCTCCGCGGCTGTGGGGCTGGGGCTGGGGCTGGGGCTGGGGCTGGGGCTGGGGCTGGGGCTGGGGCTGGGGCTGGGGCGGCGGCGGGCCGCAGGAGGGGGCGGTGGAGCCTGGGACAGGAGGGCGAGCCGCCAGAGGGGGCCGGTCTGGGACCCTCGGCGCAGTTTCCTGCCTTCCCGGGGTGAAGCGTTTGCACGAATGAACCGAGGCCGCCTCTCCCGCAGGCTCTGCTCAATTATTACTACCAAGAAGGTTACTTCCACCACGCCCGGGCTGCGGCGGATGAGGCGCTGGGGCGGCTGGGCAGCGATCCGGTGTTCCTTTTCTACCGGGCCTACGGCGCCCTGAGAACAGGTACGGCCGGGGCTGGGGAGCTGGTTGTTGGGTCCTGTCTCTCCGCAGCCCTCCTAAAGCGCTGATCTTCCTTGCATTACAAAATTCAGTCTTTAGTATGCTACACAGAAAGAAGGCACTGTTACAGAATCTGAATATTTTATCTTGCTGAGAAGATTACCAGTGTTTCGTGACTTGTCACCACCTCCCTACCCTGCCCATTCATCACCACCCCCCCACCCCCCCGTTTGAATGAAACTGATCTAGACCACATAGCGCTAAAGTGAGAAATAACAAGTATCTGTTTATTTTAAATGGTTATGTGAACATGGGTCAGGTAAACAGCTTCTTTGGAGGGAATCTGAGCCCTGCCCAAATGCCCGTTGCATTGTATCACAAAGATAAATGTGCTTGTTCTAGCTAATATCTCTTCCCTTCAGTGCAGTGGTATCTAACCTTGTATCCATCTGCCTCAGAGAAGCTGACAGCTAATACCTATTGGGAGGATCTTTGTGCACATTAAACTGTTTTGAGAAGTTTATTTAGCTAAATCTATATTTCAAGGATGTTACAGAATACTAACAAGTAACCCAAAGTGGGGGAGGGCTGTGACATGGGGGCTGGTAAGGATACAGAAGATTTGGAGGTGGTGTATCTGTTCCCAAACTCCCTGACTGGTTTTGTTTTACAATCATACGTTACTATTTATAATCATACATTCCTATTTTTCAAGATACTGTCTTTTCTATTAATGTTCAAAAGATTCATACAAAAGAGGCAAAAATCCTGGCTATATAAAGAAACAGGACCAAAAAGAGCTGCTTAATGCCCTGTATAAAGGAAATAATAAAGATTTTCATCTTTATGGCAGTTGACAGAACTAGCCCATAACTCCTTTCAAGTTCTCTGCATTGAGATGCTCTTTTCTTTGTGTCTGTTTGAAAAAATTGAAATTCACAAATAAGTGAAAATGGATGTGTGACTAATGAAAGAAGATAGGAAGAAAGTGTTATCAAAAACACAGAAGAAGAATTAGAAGTAAAAACTTAAGTTAGATTGATGTTTGATGCTGATATTATCTGTCTTGAAAAATGTTATAGCCTATTCTGCACTTGTTTTCACTAGGTGACGTCCAAGAGGGTATTCGACAGTTGGAGTCTATTAAAAACAAACAGGAGGTGTCACTTTGTACAATGATGGCTCTGATTTATGCCCATAAAAAGAGCCCTCATCCAGGTACGCTCGTTAAGACAATATTGCTTCATGTTTTAAACAGCTGTGTGTGGAGATTGGAGAGCTGTAGACTAATGCTGCCTAATTTAAAAAGGTATATTGCAGATTTACGTTTGACATAGTATCTTGTACTGAATTGAGTGACAGTTATCATAATTATAAACAAAAATACCAAAACACCAGAGTGAAGAGTAAGACTGAATATTAAAATAAAACACTAAAAAAAATAAGTCTGACTTATCTACTGCAGTGAAAAATCTTCTATGGAAAAAATTGAATCAAGCTTCTCATGATTATTTTTTACTCTTGTCTGATGTTGGTACTTTTGAGGAGAACTGCAATTTAAGTAGTCATTAACGCCACGCCATTTCTGTCTTTTGAGTTACCCTGATGTGGCTTCAGCCCAGAGGGCAGCTGAGCATCACACAGCTGCTCGCCCACTCCTTCCCCCTCAGGAATGGGAAGAAGAAATTAAAAGGCTCAGGAATCCAGATAAGGACAGAGAGGGATGATTCAGCCATTATGGTCAGGGGCAAAAGATAGACTTGTTAGGGGAAGAAAAAAGAACATCAATTTAATTCCAACACTACCACCACTTAACAAACAGAGTAGGACAGTGAGAAGTGTAACCATGTCTTTAAAACACCTTCCCCCCACCCATCCCTTCTTCCTGGGCTCAGCTGTGTTCCTGATTTCTCTACCTCCTCCTGCCCCAGCAGTGCAGGAGAGCAGGAGATGGGCGTTGCAGTCAGTTCATCACATGTTGTTTTTACCACTCCTTCCTCTTCAGAAGGAGGACTCCTCACACTCCTCCTCTGCTCCAGTTGGGGTCCCTTTCATGGGAGACCTCCATGAACTTTCTCTAGCATGAGTCCTTCCCACAGGCTGCAGCTCTTCCCAAGCTGCTCCAGCATGGATCCCTCCCACATGTTGCAGTCTTCTCAGTGACACAACAGCGTGGGCTTCCCTCAGAGTCCTGGCCTTCTTTGGGAGCAGCTGCCTGTTCCAGTGTGGGGTCCTCCACAGGCTGCAGGTGGGCGTCTGCTCCACCAGTGACCTCCATGGGCTGCAGGGGCACAGCCTCCCCTCTCACCATGGGCTGCAGGGGGGTCTCTGCTCCGCTGAACCTCCCCTCCTCCTTTCTTCCACTGACCTTGGTGGTTGCAGAGGTGTCTCCCTCACAACTCTCCCTCCTCCTCTCAGGTTCCCCTTAAATATGTTATCACAGAGACATGGCCACCATCGCTAATTGGCTCGGCCTTGTCCAGAGGCAGGTCTGACTTGGAGCCGAGGGAGCTTTGAGAGGCTTCTCACATGGGCTGCTGCTGTAGCCCCCTCTCCGCTACCAACCCCCCCCCCCCCACCAAACACACACAAACCCAACACACAAATGGAGATCTTATATATGGAGAAAAGAATTTTCTGAATGTTGGTATTCCTTACCCCAATGTACAAGTGGGTTGTTTTGCTAAGCATTTTATTCCCCAAACCAGTTTGTTTATCAGGTAAACTTGACTTGTCATCAAATTATTGCCCTGGTATATTCCCGACTGTGCAGATTTATAACTGTTACTGACAATTTTGTTAAGCAGTATGACGTGAAACAACTCTAAGGACATCACTTGCTTGAGTCCCTGAAGATTAATACTGTAAGGCAGCAAAATTATGCATTTGAAGACTTTCTGAGAAAGTCATCGAAGTAAGAGTCAGACATTTGATTTTAATGGCTCCTAAAAAAAGACCAGAAATGAATGTGGGCAAAAGAGAATATTTGACAGTAAGTCCCACACACCAAATTAGATTTCTGTGTGTGATTAACCTGATGAGAGCAACTAGCAATAACAATGAGGATGTAACACTAAAGCTAATTTTCTTAAACACATCACATATTTCCCAGGGATTCCAGAACTAAATCATCTTGTGTTTGGCATTTTAGGGCTGTTCTACAGTTAACTGTTTACTTATTTGGCAGACAGTCATATAAATACGAACATTATTGTCAAGTTTCCATTTATCTGGCAGAAGTCTCAGCTACAGATCTCAGGTTTAACAAATAGTGGGGTTCTTGCACAAATGACCATGTTGATGGGTCTTCTTTTATGTCTGTAACTGATTAATAATTTTAATTGGGAGGGATTGCCTGTGTGTTTATCAATATATAATACAGAAAACCATGTTTGCTTTGGACACCCTTGGTTTATGTGGTGCTCTTTTGTAATATTTTGAGATACTATCAACAAAAACTTTGAACAAAACCGTTTCAGATCGAGATGCTATTCTAGATTTGGATGCAAAAATGAAGGAGCAACGTAAAACAGCAGGACAGCAAGCTCTGTACTTTGCTGGCTTATTTTTGTGGCATCTTGGTCGTGAGGACAAAGCCCGTGAATATGTTGATAGAATGATCAAAGTTTCTGGTGGTGGTAAAGAGGTAACTTCTTTTTTTTTTGTATGTAAAATAGTAATGGGACCATGTATACTGTGAAGCTAGGCTTATTGCATCAATGCTATTTGGAGGTTCCCTCTAGCTGATTTGTATTCTAATACTTTCTTAATGTCACAAATTCATTACAGGGATGAGTAGAATTCCCATAATGAATTTTTTGTCTGCTAAGTATTCATTTTCACTTAATAAATGAGAGTTCTGCATTGACCAATGGAAATAATAGCCAGTTATACCGATTTTGCTACTTGATACTGAGCATCATAACCTAGCAAAAAGCTAAGCGTGATAGTCTCACTAGAGGGAGACATCTGTTTTGAATCTGAAGACTCAATACCCAGAGGATTGGGGATTTAAATTTTCAGCAGTTGTTAAAGGCAAAATTTGCCTAGGGTTTTACTGAATGTAATTTATTTTAAATTCTTTGTAAATGTTGTATGTGGCAGTGTCTTCTGCATTTATATACAGACATCAAAATTCACTAGAATCTTTAATCTTTAAAGAGTTTGTGAAAACTTACCATGTTGGGTTTTTTTTCCAAAGGAGGTATCAGCTTCAATTCAAGGAGAGAAAAAACAAACATTTTTTTTGTAGTTGGATGTCTTCAAGGCAGAGCTGTTAAAATTGAATACATAATTGTTCTCTTATGACACTAGTATTAAACACAAATGATGTTTCTGAATTGTTCCTCTGTGCTTCAGTACATTGCTCAATTTGTAATCTACAGTTTTATGGTTTATGTGATATTATGTGAGTTAGAAATCAGCAACTATTCTAAACATTAATTTCTGAAGTTATATTATGAATTTAAGTAATGCCTTAGATCATGAACTATCACTGATTATTCATTAAAATTGGTAGCAATTTTTAATTACTGGCTAGTTTTTACTAATGAAGAAATAATTAAGGACATCACAAAGCTTTAACACATTAATTTCTAAAAAGACTAAGGATACGCCATTTTGGTAAAACAGCAGTATTTATGACTTCGTTTGTTGAAACCGTAGTAGCTGGGTTTTGTTTGCTTGGTTTTGGTTTTAAGAGACCTTATTTGGGAGTGTTGCTTAGTAGAAAATATTTCCAGCTGAAGTATTTAATGGATTTCAAATAACTAATTTATTTTTTTTTTTACAGAGGGACAGGCACGTACATAAAAATGTACATTAGCATTTAGATATATAGAAAACAAATAGTTTGTCTTTTTTCTAAATTCACTTTTGCTTAGCCCCTTTCCTAGTTGGACAATACAAAGTTATGTGTGCTTCAGATTTTTTGGGAGGTGGTTGGGGTGCTTGAACTTAGTGAAATATGATTTTCTTAATACATACAGTTCATTTTGATAAGATACTTTATGTACTCCTTATATAGAGGTAAAATACCTCCCTTTTTTTACATGCTTGTATATGAATTTCAGCCAGTTTCTGTTGTTTAACAAAATCATGACCTTGATTGCTAGCAATTACAAAATATGGCTCTTCTACTAAGCTTTGAATTTTAAATACATGACTCACTTCCTTAATTTTATGTTACAAAAGAGCTAGTGATATTTTATAGTTTAAATTTTTGTTTTGATGACAATTATAGTTTGGTTAAATAATCCAGCACTTCAGAATAGATTTTTATTTACTTAAGCTATAATTAAATGTCTGGAACACATACGAGAAATAAAATTCATTAATTACAGGTAATCATTCCTTTAATGGAAGGACACATTTTAACTGTTAAAAGTTCTAAGTGCTATTTTTTTTTTTTTTTTATAATAATGTTGGGGATTTGAGAAATGTCAGGTCTTGCACACAGGTTTTTCTTTTTGATCAGACACTAGAAGAAAAAGCAGGTTTCTCTCTTTTTTCAGCACACCGTATGTTTCTCAGTGTCTCATACAAACAGGATCTTAAGAAAACATTCTGCAGAAATGTTTGCGGAAAATATTCTTACGTCTTACGTGATCACTTCTGCGAGGTTTTGTTCTGTCTGTTGAGCATGTTAGATTAGTTCAGTGCCATTGTGGTTTGTTTTTTTTTTTTTTAATCCTGTAAGTAAAGATACTATTTGATTAATTTAATGCTGGAATGAATTACTGATATTTTAGGTTATGCTGTAGACTGGTTATCATTTTAAATATATATTTTAAATAGTTAACAATAGATACTTTAAGACCTATTTTATTTTTAGGTTATTTCTACTTATTACTGTATCTAGTATACTTTTTTTACTACTTAGTAAAGAATTACAATTTATATTGTATTGTTTATAGGGATTGATTTTGAAAGCATGGCTCGATGTCACCTGTGGGAAAGAAACTCACATTAAAAAAGCCGTGAAATACTTCGACGAAGCACTGCAGGAAGGCAATGATGTTTTTGCTCTGCTTGGTAAAGTAAGTTTACTTCATGATTTTAATGCTTCCTAAATGTCATATCAGTCTTGTAGAGTGATTAGAGAGGTGCTGAGAAGAGTTTTCTGTAAGTCAGTTTGTTCAAGGAGTAGAAATATAGCTCAGTCATACTCTTTTTGTTCAGAGGAACATGATGAGCTTAAAGTGTGTTAAAATGATGCACTTTTTTCTTTTTTTTTTTTTCTTTCAAGAAAATTATCTACCAGATGATACTTCAGGGTCCATTAGACACCAGTGTAAAAAAGAAAGGTATAGATTAAATGGAGTCAGTCTAAATCTATATCGAGATTATAATTTTACTATGTACATAAGAAAAAACATTTTTATTCACATATTTATATGTAAGAAATGAGGTTTCAAGTTGCCTGAAAATTTAAAAGTATGTGTGATCTTTTCCTTTTTGCACGGGACATCTATCCACATTACAGAATTGCTATGTGCCATGGCAAAAAGTAGTAGTTAAATACTGTAGTGTGATCATCTATGAACGTTGTTAACACTCGTTTTTAATCATCATTAGTCTGTTTCAAGTGTTTGTTTTGATTATATTTCATTAAGGGAGAGGCATGAATTGTTTACACATTTTTGTGTTTCAGAGTATACCACTTGTTTATATCACAGACATTGTTACTCATTATTATAATGTTTGTTTCAAATTCTAAAGCGAAATGCGGAAAAAAAATTGTTCAATGAAAATATGAAGACTAAAATTCAGGAGAGTGTGCACAATCATATTTGGTTAGGCATGTGTGCTTGGCTGTATGTGGACTCTTGAGTTCAATTACCAGTATATCTCAAAATCAGTTACTGCAATTAGATTTTAGACAGGCAGCTATCTTGCTACAGCTTAAGAAATTAACTCTCAGAACCTACTATATTTGCACCATATGTATCTCAAAAATATGAAATAAAATGGCATGCACACAGTCACTTGGAATATGGTAAGTAAATTTTGAGCATCAAAGGAAAATAGATGGCAACGACATCAGTGACAACTGGCAACAGTAACAGTGACCTACTGAGGTGTGGGTTTTTAGATGGTACATACCTCAGGGCTTGAAGAAATGTTTAATCTGTGAGTTGTGTTCAGTATCCTAAAATTGTGAGATGCTTTATACAAAGTTATTTGAAACCTAATAAGACAATTTAACTTCTCAGCTACATCTCTTTTTCTTGATTGGAACTAGTAACTTGCAAATGCTGCAATTACCTTTGTTATAGAGTGCTTACCACACACCAGGCTTTTCACATCATCTTTTGCTATTTGATTGTTGCAGTTCTCTAGTTGTGGTTGATGCTGAAGTAAAACTATTACTTAAAGAAAGATTTTTCCTCACTAACTCTTTTCCCCGGTTTCTGGAGGAAAGAACTTCTGAATTTTCTCACCTGTATGAATGTACAGACTTTTGATGTGACTTCTCTTCCTTCCATTAGGCACAGTATTTTGAGGTCCGACAGAATTATTCAGGAGCTTTGGAAACTGTGAACCAGATAATTGCAAACTTTCCAAACTTCATTCCTGCTTTCATAAAGAAAATGAAGCTACAACTAGCCTTGCAGGACTGGGAGCAGGCAGTTGAAACGGCACATAGGTTGAGTATGAAGTAGCACACCACTAATTGTGTTCTTGGTGTATTTACACTGTAAGAACACTTTGAAACAAAAGGAGATAGGTTTCCATTTATTTGTAATGAATTTGAATTTGTTTAATCAGTTGTTTTAAAAAAATAAATTTAAACTAAATTAAGTTTTATTAGAACCCAGCCTTGCAATTCTGTGAGGATACTATATCAATATATGAATTCATTTGGATAGGAGAGGACCTTTTTTGAGATAGGCATGAAGTAACAAAGCTGTGCTTTCAGTTGAGAGCTAACTTAAAGTGACTGTGCAATACAAGTTATTTTATTCCCCTTTTATGATAAAACAGGTGATTGAGCAAAGGTTTTGTTTTGGTTTCTTTACATTCATGTTTTGTTTGGCTTTAGACTATTGCAGAAAGATGCCCTCAATTTAGAAGCCATAAGAATGGAGGCCCTGCATTATCTGTGTAGGGAAGGAAAGATATCTGAGGTGAGTCTTTTTATTAGCAGACTGTGCATAATACAGCCTTTGTAGGGACTAGATGCCACATTCACTATCTTCTTTATGTCTTCTTCTCATATACTTTGTCTGGTCCTGTGCTATACTACTTACCTTCAGGAAGAGGTATATTCACCTATTCTGACTCAAATGGCTGTTCTAGCTTATTGTTGGGGTGTTTTCTGGATGCCAAGGGAAACATAATTTTTTACCTCCATCTTTCCAGAGAACAGGAATCAAGCCAAACAGAGGTCTCCTCTGGACAGTTAATTGAATCATGTTGATTTGAATCATCAAAACAATCTTTTATTATTTAAATGCACTTCTGGTAAATGCAAAGTTATTGTAAGCTTTCCATTAATTTTAAGTATTTTATTAATTGAAATAAGGGAAATAATGAGGTCTTGTAGTGATAAATTTTTGGAAGGGGGTCATAGTCACTTAACAACAGTCTGTGATATTAGGTTGTATAATATGTGCTTTGTTCACCCTTTTTTGACTATTACTGGGGTTTGTTTAGCTTTAAGAATTCTCTTTAACCTTTCCTTCTACTCCCAAGATCCTTTTCTGCACAGGGATATATGCATGCATTTTGTACATATGATGCTTGTGCCATTTTTCAGGAAATTTTAAAATACATTATCTGAATTGTTACAAAAAATCATTAAATATTTTAAAATATATTTTTCTCATTATGCAAACATGCTGCTATAATTTAAGTAGAGATTTAGCAAAAAATGTAAACCATTTTCAGTGTTTTGTAGGTTTTTTTCAGGTTCTAGAGAAAAACGTTGTTTAACACATTTTTAGTTATTGCAAAGAACTCTTTAGTCATTTGTATATTTATAATCAAATTTAAGTCTTACTCATACACAACCATAGGAAATACAGAGAAACAGTAATAGTTGCAGTCTCCAATTCAATAAAGCTGTACATTGCTGGACATGGTAGGGTGTAAACAAAAGATTCTGGGGTAAAATGTCACATGTGACTAAGAATCATGCCTAGGAAAAAAATAAATAACCTGATGAGATTTAAATATGATTCAGGTGTGTACTTCTAAAATCATATTAAAAAACACCTATGTACCTTATCATTGTAACCCAAGAAGTTAGTCTAAAGTACCTTAGGTGGTTTGAGAAAGTGTGATGTTAAAAGTCTGAACATCTGGAAGTGCTTTCATTTTGAGCATGTGTGTCTGTATCACACTGAAGCCCAAACAAGATTCACAGATCAGTTTCCTCAGACTATCTTGCTTTATGGGACTCTTCCTGTATGTCAGATTCAGCTCAAGTCTTTAACCCTTTCTAGAGCATGTATAGAGGACACAGGATCTACTTTATTGTCGCTTTACTATTACCGAGTATTTTTCTAGGAATTCCAAAATAAATCTTAACTCCTAGCCCTGAAAAGTTCTGAGTTTAAATTTCAAGATATTATTGCATAGTAAAACATGTGACTAGCTTTTAGTGAAAACTGTTCAATTGTCCTAATCTGTTAATTTTTTCTATGACGTATTCTCCAAGGCTTCAGTAAGACTGGGAGACCTAATAAAAGCACTGGACAGGTTAGAACCACGTAATTCACAGCTCTTCTGCAAAATGGCTTTAGCTTTCAGTAGAACAGTGAGTATGCTTTTTTCTTAAGCAGCATACAACTATCTATATATCCTGGTTTTTTTTGTTTTCTGGTAGACAGATGTTCAATGACTACTAAAAAGTAGAAGAATGTAGACAATTGGAATAGATTACATTGTGTAGCCTTTGGTAACTATGTTTTTGAAGTTTTACATTCAGTATGAATTACAATACTTAAGCCATCTCATTTCAAAAATGTTTTTACTGCTTGCTTTTAAATGAGAAACAGGTTTCCAATGGAAATTACACTCAAAAGTCCACCAACCATATTCTTAATGTAAGAATGTGACAAGGTTAATCACATAGTCTTGAAACTGAAGGTTTCTTTAATCTTTGTATTTATCAGAATCATTTTAAGGAAGCATTCAAAGCAGTATCAACTATTCCTTATTGTATGGTATTGTATATTTATGTTTGACACCAGCACACTTTAATGTCACAAGTTTTGTATAATTACTACAGATTACATTAGTCTTATATGAGATGTTGTTGTCTTAACTGCTACAGCAATATTTGGTGTGTTTTTCTGCGTGAATCTGAAAAATAAGATAAACTTAAGGTTTAAAGATTATTCTTACCATTAGTGTGGCCGGAACCAGCTCATCCTTCAACATACGCTAACCTTAGTTGAAAGAGCATTTGATTTGGCATCCAACAATGCAGAATTTGCTACTGAACTTGGCTACCAAATGATTTTGCAAGGGAAAGTGAAAGAAGCTTTAAAGTGGTACAAGACTGCTATGACACTTGATGAAACAAGTGTTTCTGCACTAACTGGTAAGGTATTACACTTTCTTCTGGTTTTTACTGGTCTTAAGACACAGACAGTGCTTTTTCGATCAAGTTTTCCTTACTACTGCTACTAGGAAATTGTAGAACTATTAGAACAGGAACATTAGACAGTACTACCTGATTGATGTTATGCTGTCTTCCTTGTAGCAACAGTTTCTCCTCAGTGGATATGTATTTTGGTATTCCTTGTGAAAAATGAAACTTTTCTCTTTTAAATTAGAATTCCAGAAGTAATGGTAAGGACAGAGATGTGGCTGTATTTTTATCTTTTTAAAACTTTATTTTATTTCTATAGTGCCTAAGAACTATAGAGAACTCTTAGGCACTACAAAAATAAAAAATTCAAGAGCAGTTGATAGAACAAGCAGTCCATGGCTACATATGTGTCTAAATTAGATTGAAAAACATAATGAAGTCAAAACATCTGATACTTTTGATGTACATGTTATGTTCTTTGAAAAAAAAAAAAAATTACTTTTGATGAAGTTCAATTGCTGTCAAGTAAATGGAGAGTAAATGTGGCATACTTGCTTCACAGATTTTCCCCTGAATTTTTCTCCATGACTAGGCCATTGCCTTCTAACCTAAAACTTCAAACAGTATGAAAACTTTAGAGAGTAGGGGTGGTTTGTGCATGTGGTTGGGGATGTGTGTGGGGTTTTTTAATTTCATTTTGCTTCTTGTACTTGTTCTGAATTTAGAAGCTGAACTTTATGGTGCTTCTACTTAGTCTAGAACCAGTTGAAGATTTACCGTTTTAAACTTTGTAATATAAGGGATGACATCTTTCCATGAAACTGCTCTATAGCATTGCATATATTAATGTATCAATTGTGTATCATCTATCCTATGTGTTTCTAAGTACATAAAGTCTGCATTACCAGAAGTCTTGATCTATTCTTCCTTCTCCTGTCACCACTTTGTGAAGAGGTTGAGGAGACAGAAAGTTAATTCTGGAAAACAGAGCATGTGCCTGACTAGGAAGACAAATCTGCCATAAAATGTTTAAATATGTTACAGGAATTATCCGTTGTCAGCTAATACAAGGGCAGTTAGAAGATGCAGAGCAGCAGTTGGAGTTTCTTAATGAAATTCAACAGTCCATTGGGAAATCTGGGGTAGGAGACATCTTCCTTCATTAAAATGCTTTGATTACAATCTGAATTGTGGTCTACTAGCTGCTTCACGTTCTATATTTCAGTCACTTCAACAGAGCATTCTTCATGGACTACCATTAAATCTAAATTTCAGTTCTTCTTCCTATCAGTCTAAGTTGATGTGTTGCCTGACTGCAACACAAGGCTGTTTGCTTGCAGAACAAAAACATCATTGCCTTCCGGCAGTGCTTTATCTCTGAAAATAAGTTTTAAACATCAGGAACGGAGGGATATTAATTATTCTCAGGATTTTGCGCTCAGAAAAATTTAGAGCTTCTTGCACAAATTAAAGGAATGCATTGATACAGTAACTAAATGTCTTACAGTATACAGAAATACAAAGAAAAAATGGCTAACATAATAATTATGTAATATTGTATGAATAACAGATGAACATATTGGAGTATGGAGAATGTTTGATTTCTTCTTTTCTGCAGGAATTATCTTTCTTGCGTGCAGTCCTAGCTATGAAAAAGCATAAGAGACAAGAAGAAGTTATTGCCTTATTGAATGATGTTCTGGATACTCACTTTTCATCTTTGCATGGTTTTCCTCTTGGTGTGGAATATTTTGAAAAACTAAACCCTGATTTCTTGCTAGAAATCATTAGGGAATATCTTAATTTTTGCCCAGCACAGGTAAGCAGCTGTAGATCACATCTGTATGAAAACGGAAATTATTCTTGGATTTCATTCTGAGATCAGTTAATCATGAAGCAAATATTTAGAAATTTCCCCTCTTAAAATGTGAATTTGTTTGAAGTAAAAGTATGTTTTAAGATATTATACCAGTAGTTAATCAAAATAACTATGAAAATACATCTTTCATGAAGTAAGCTTTTTGTCAGCTCAGGGTATCTTTTCAATACACGTTCTTTCTTCTTTTCAATTTCTTTTGTATGTTGGTAAAAATCAGTGGAATACTACTTTATTATTACTAATTCCAAAGAAGAATCTCACTTTCTTAGATGGCTAATTTTCTGTGACTGAATTTGCTTGTGCTAGTTTTGGCAACAAGAGCATGTAGAACTTAAATTGAAGAGGGACCTGACATATCTAGAGCAGAAGAAACACGTTTAAAGTTTCTTTAAATTTTGTCTTCCTTAAATAAATTATTGTTCTGAAATAGCTGGGAGCCGACTTTTGTTATCCTGTCAATAGCTGATTTCTAATCTAATTAGAGAACATTTCTATAAATATTTGTTTATGTATAGTTTTAAAATCTAACAGGCAGACAAGTAGTTTTCCATTGTTGTGATCTGTCCCACCATCTATAATGAAATGATAATGTTTGAAAGTCATCAGTAACAATGACAATTTCATGTCACAGATGGAGATAAATAAAAAATGTCATTCTATGAGGTAGTGTCTTGTCTGAAGATTTCCCTGGGGTATATTCCAGAAGTACTTACTGTCAATGATGGATTTTTAATTCGGAATGAGAACTGGTTTTGCTGAACTACTGTCTGTAGAACAGTTTGTAAAACTAAAGATAGGCTTTTTCTGAAGTTTCATTATTCCTTTATTGCAAAAAGGAATTTGTGGTATTAGAAAGTGAGTAGTTTAGCCAGGTGGTGGAGGCTTCCAGTTTGATAGTGGATTGCTGCTTCCCCATGGCATGGGTCCTGTGGAAATGTTAGCTGTGAACAGAAAGATCTTTAGGTTGCCTTTTCTGTTTTTATATATAACAATTAACAACTATCTAAAGTAATAGAGGAAAGTGAGCAACGTTTCTGATAATGAGCAACTAAAATGTACATTGTACTAGCAGTTCACATGAAGGTAGCTGTTTTTCAGCTGATACTTTCAGTTTGCTGCTAGCAGTATGGGTATGTTCTGTGGCGTGAAATGTGAGGGTAGGGGGACAGGACCAGAACCTTTTCTTCTCATCCTTCTGGTCATTCATTCCAATTTAAACTCTCTTGAAATTTAGTTCGTGTTACCATTGTGTTGGATGAGTTGCCATAGTAATTCAGAGTATGTTGCCAGATGTTTAGAGACTGACTCTTCAGCTTATGTCAGGTCTGAAGTGTTCTATCATCCCTGAAGTCCATGAGGCTGTCTTGTGTTCCTGCTGATATCATGAAGTTGCCCCCTTAAATTTAAAACATACTTTTATATTTCTTCACATTGACAGCTTACAGCTTTTTGGTCTGAAGAAAATGACAATGCTTTGCTGTTGCTCATTTGAGTTTAAAGTGAAGCTCCAACTTAAAATGAAAATGAAGTTCAAAACGTGTCAACTGGAGTGTTGTTTTTTGTTATTTTTTTTCCCCACTCCTAGCCTGCAAGTCCTGGGCAGTCTCCTTCACCACTTCTCAAGCACTGTGCTTCTGTTCTTGAAACTGTGGTAAAAACCGTGCCTGGTCTTCATCAAGCTGTCTTTTTAATTGCGAAAGTGAAATACTTGTCAGGTAATAGTTATATGAATGTTTAGCTATATAGCTCTTTAGTTTCTTTAATATAAAATGTTAATTTCACACTTTTAAATCATAATGAATATTTTTCTTTCACTGCAGGACACTGCATTACAGCCAAGTGAAGAACATTTGCGCTGTCTTTTTTTTGATTTGTATGAGCATATCTTAATTGTACAGACACATAAATATGGTATTTTTTAATCTGTTGCTTCCAAAAAAGATCACTTATTGAATGATTTACAGATGAAACAATGGGAAAATACCTTTGACCTGGCTTTGATTTCATTTCATAGCCACATAATACTTCATATATGAGTTTACTCACTAAATGCTCATATGTATTAAAAAAAAAATAAATTGGTGAATAATTAATAAATGCTCTATATTTAACCTCTGTATTTCATATCAACTACTTTTTCACTTTTTTTAAATTCCTAGGGGATATTGAAGCAGCCTATAGTAATCTACATTACTGTCTTGAGAGGAATCCTTCTTATGCAGATGCACACTTACTGATGGCCCAGGTGTATTTGGCTCAAAACAATACTAAACTATGTTCTCAATCCTTGGAACTTTGTCTGAGCTACAATTTTGAGGTGAGTTGGACAGAAGAATGAAACCATTTTATTTTGTCAACCATCTGAAGTTACATGTTTTTGTATATAATAATTTTTAAACTGATCTTTTTCTGACTCTTCCACTACAAGTTTACTATCTAAATGTTTATATGAATGTGGTATCTGAATATTTATCTAAGAAATGACCATAAGGACAAAACTAATACCTTATTACAATGTATTGAAATACAAAGGAACTAAAGGGTAGGTTGTTCTCAAATCCTTACATAAATAATAAAAACATTTGTACTTCCAGACTAACCTTGCAACAGTCTTTAAAAGCCAACATAGAAGGACTTGAAAAGTGATCCAGTGTTTTTCTTGACTTTTTGCACAGATGTACTTGCTAATGAAGATGTGCACAAATGCATGAGGGGATCAGAGAGGGGTCTGTAGTTACCTCTTAACAAGTCATGCTGCTTTAAGCACTCTTAACTGTTACAAGAGTAGCCATCTGCTATGCTCTCTTCCATTAATGTCGTATCTTTGTCTATCTTTTCTGTCCCTTCAGAAGCAAATTTGGTAAATTAAGCACAGTATTAGAAAACTCACTGTTTTGCAATGGTCCTCACCAGTTTTATAGCTTGGAGCTAATACATTGCAGTATGGGATTTTTGATTTGTTGACATCAATAGAACTTTATATGTAGGATTAACACCGAGTTGGGAACACTCTATACAGCACTCACTAGGTCTGAGTTATGCTAAGTCTCTTGACAGAGCTTAGCTGAAAAGTGAGAAACCACCATTTCCTTGCAAGCATGCTCCCATCTTGGTTCCATCCTCCAAGTGATGCAAGAAAGCTGAGCATTAATTACCTAGTTAGGAGACACTGAGGCGCTTGCAACTCTACACAGTTACATTTCCCTTATCGACATTTCCTTTTCATGTGATATATGTTTTAAGAAGGTGGCGAAATGGCAGGCAGGACTTGTGCCAAGTAATTATTGTATACTTATTTTATTAATAGCCTGATGAAGTGTGCATACAGCAGTGTGGGAGATTCTCAGAATCCCTCAAGATTCAGTCTAGTTTCAAATAATTCTGTAATGAATGTTTTTCTACCCCAAAGTCTCATGTAATAGTTTTTCTTTTTTTTTAATTAAAAACTTAATTACTAGTTTGCATACTCTTTGCAAGTTCTAATATTTTCATGAGTAAATTATTGAAACTGAAATCTGATATATTTGGAGGAAAGAAGGAACCAAGGTCAATATTTTTAAAAAAAGTCTTTAAAAGGGTTTTTTACTATGCATAAAGTAAAATTTGGAAACTCCTTATCTCATTATGTATTTTTTTAGGTGAGAGAACATCCTGTTTATCACTTAATTAAGGCCCAAACCCAGAAGAAGATGGGGGAATTATCAGAAGCTATTAAGACCTTACAGATGGCAAAGAATTTGCCTGGAATGAGAAAACCTACAGCTTCCTCAAAAACAAAAGGGAAAAAAATTGAAATTGATGCAAGTGATCGTGTGTCTGTCTTCCTAGAGTTAGTAGAAGCTCATCGTTTGAATGGAGAACCGGTAAGATGGCAAACTTATTAAGACGTAATACACCTCAAAACAGTTTCCTCTTCCCATTAACAGAAGTGCCTATCCTCATTAGTTCGGAATAGAAAACCATAATTTCTTTTACCAAGAGGATTTGCTTGGTAAAATTTCCAAGATGTTAATATCTGACTTGACAACTCATACCTTAAATTGTACAGAGAAGAAAAACCTACTTGCAGGTGCTTGATTTTGAGTCTACAAAACCCCTTTAATTTTGAGGAGGAGATACTGTTGATGTTCATTTGCCAGCATCTAGATTCCTATTTTGCTGTCACAATTCTATTAGAAATATATTTGGATCATGCCCTTATCTTTGTGTAGCAGCATTCCTTACTGTCAGCTGTATCTTAATAACCCGTAGAAAACTACAGATGTATAAGAATATAAGAAAAGCCATACGATCATGTAATTGGAAGCAAACTCTGGAGGTCATCTGGCTCAAAGCAGGACTTAGAGCAAGGTGCTAAAGGCATTGCCCAGTTAAATTTTGAGCATCGCCTTGTATATATACGATGCAAATGTTATTTTCTCTATTAAAACTTTTTCTGGTAGTTCATATCACGCAAATTTTATTTACAAAATCAAGAGGAAAAAACCATTTTAAATGTTTTAGCAAAACAAACAGATCCTATGGATTAGGGGTTTTTTGTGGGTTTTTTGGTTGGTTTGTGTAATGCCCCCAGACATTTATTTACTTACGATGTCTTCATTTTTGGTTGCTCAGTAACAGGAAATACATTAATTCTATTGGTTTTATTATTTGCAGCATGAAGCTGCTATAATACTGCAAGATGCCATAAATGAATTTTCTGGAACTCCTGAGGAACTAAGAGTTGTGATTGCAAATGCAGATTTGGCAGTTGCTCAAGGAGATGTTGAACAAGCCTTGACTATGCTCCGAAATATTACACCTGAGCAGCCTTACTTTGTACAAGCTAAAGAAAAAATGGCAGATATTTATCTTCAGTACAGGAAAGATAAGAAGTTATATGCTGGCTGCTATAGGTAAAAGTTTGTGGTGTGTGTGTATGTCTTCGTAGATGTTTAATGGTAGCATGGTGAGCTCATTTTTTCCCTTTCTACTACAATAAGTCAGAAATGTTTAGTGATATAATGAGTTCATTTGAGTAAGTGTTGTAACATTTAAAACAGTAATTGGAAGTCCTATTTTGGAAATATATCTCAGATATTTTGTTTTATTTTCAGAAATAAAAACTAAAATGTGCAGAGGGTAAAAGTGTTGTGCCCTATTTGTTGTTTAGATACCTATATTGACATGTTAAATATTGAGCAAGGTTCTGTCTTCTGTTTCCAGAGACCTAGTAGAAAAACTGCCAAGTGCTCATACTTTTCTTCTTCTTGGTGATGCATACATGAATATTCAAGAGGTAAGTGCTTGCTAGAGATGAATAGAATGATTGAGTCATTTGTTGACATTGGCAAGTTGAGACAATGTAGCATGCTGGCTCTTATTGATTGGTAGTTGGCAAACAGAAACTGCTTTAGGATGTAAGAAAACATAATTACTGGGTACGAATGTAACTGTTCTAAGTTCAAAGAAAAAGATGTTGAAAATGCATTTCTTCCAATAACTGGGTGAAAGTCAAGGAGGGAGTTTTATCTAGAACATTGACTCATGAGACTAACAAAATCTAAAGTGAGAGCTAAATTAAATTCAGAAAGAAGTTGAAGACGTTTAGAAGAGTTTTGAAGCTTAGAATAATTCTAGGTAACTTAGTTGTCATATTGAAAGTTTTACTTAAAAATCTTAAATTATTGAATCCCTATACATTTTTTACATCCTTTGATTTCTTGATGAACTGGAAATGTTATTCAGTGTTTGTAGAAGACAGTGCAGTCAAGTGGACATAGGAATTTGAAGGATACACATTTAAATTCATATTTTGAAAGGGTTAGGACATACAGCTAATAGTTTAGATTGTTAGTTTGGGGATCTCTACGTGATTAATGGTTGTTTACTTATTAATGTTTATGTGTAGTTTTCCCTTTAGTAAAGAATGATAAAGCCAGAGGGAATTTGTTTAGATCTGCTATAACATGGCTAGAGGAGAGAAATGGATGGTTGTCCAACACAGTAATAAATTTGCATAAGTTTGTTAACTAGTGAAAATAGTAGTAGAGAAATTTCAGTGGAAAAAGAATCACATTAATTCAAACTCTTTGCCAAGTTCTCTCCCCGTTCTTGATTAGCATGGAAATGTAAATTTACATGGGCTTTACACTTCCTGTAATGTCATAGTGACCATTCTTCTCTCAGATGTATTGTAGCTTATGAACCAGTAGTACTTGCCAGTCATTCCTGGAGATGTTACCAGATTTAGTTTTCTTCATACACCTTTTATCTTAATTCTTGACTTCTGTGTTTTTATCTTCTATTGTTGAAGCCCGATGAAGCCATAGAAGTCTACGAGCAGGCCTTGAAGAAAAATCCAAAAGATCCAGCTTTAGCAAGTAAAATTGGAAAAGCCTTAATCAAAACACATAACTATTCAAAGGTATTCTATAAGTACTGTATTAGGCTAATTAATATTGTGTCCATTATTGTCAACATGTGGGCTTTGCCTAATTTTGTTTTCAGGCTGGGTAGAAGCATTCCACTTTAAAGCGCTAAACAGACTTTTTATCCTGAAAGTAAGTTTGTAGATCCCCTTCAAAATGTCTGGTCAGTCAGCTATGTGGCTCTTGCACAGGACAGGGAAGCGAAGAAAGTATTTTGGGACAGCCTGGAAAGGAAGCAAGCAGGGCTGTAGTGCTGGGGAAATGGTGTGATTTTACCCTTAGTGCTTACATTCAGGAATCTTGAACTTGGGTCTTTTATGTTTTGTTTACATCTCACAGAGCCTTTTATTACAATATTCTTAAATAGTCTCCACGTTGCCAAAAAGACTTAACTGTTTTGTGCTTACAGTACTCTCACGCATATGTGCTGTGAAGGAAGCTGAGAGTTTCTTATTTCTTTTTTGGAAGAAACCAACATCCTCCCAAGTTGGCATGTACATTCTATACAAGAGGCTTTGACATGGATTGATAGACAAGTTGCAGAGGAATCAGTGCCAACTTCCTAATTTTCAATATCTGTTCTTTTTTCTAGTCACTTGTATTGAAATAACAAACAATAAATGGGTACAGAAAGAGTCTGGGAGACCAAGTAAGAGAAATGGCTCTGTGTTTTCTATCAGCAGCACCTCTTCCATAAATGCTTAGTACTATCTTCCTCTGTACTTACGGAAGTTATTTCAAATAATGGTGTCTCTATATTTTGGACCTGGCAGAAGTTAGGAGGAGGGCCACAAAGATGATCAGGGGGCTGGAGCACCTCCCCTGTGAGGACAGGCTGAGAGAGTTGGGGTTGTTCAGCCTGGAGAAGAGAAGGCTCCAGGGAGACCTTATAGTGACCTTCCAGTACTTAAAGGGGGCTACAGGAAAGATGGGGAGGGACTCTTTATCAGCGGGTGTAGGGATAGAACGAAGGGTAATGGTTTTAAACTGAAAAAGGGAATATTTAGATGAGATATAAGGAAGAAATTCTTTACTGTGAGGGTGGAGAGACACTGGAACTGGTTGCCCAGAGAAGCTGTGGCTGCCCCCTCCCTGGCAGTGTTCCAGGCCAGGTTGGACAGGGCTTTGAGCAACCTGGTCTAGTGGAAGGTGTCCCTGCCCATGGCAGGGGGATTGGAACTAGATGATTTTTAAGGCCCTTGCCAGCCCGAACGAGGCTATGATTCCACGAAATCTATTTTCTGCATTGGATTCAGGACAGGACTGTTCTCTCCCATCATCACTTCTTGTCAGGTTTAATACTAATTGAAGGTTCCAGTCTGAGTTTGTGTATTACCAACTCAGATTAAGTGACACCTGCACATTCAAGCAATGCACTATGCCATCTTACCTGTTTAAAGTTGCATGTTTATTACCATTGTGCCAGCAGGTTGACTAAGAAGAAACATGGTGTTAGCCCCATGGAGTAACCCCAAAACTTCTCTACCTTCTGGCACTGTCTATTTAATAGATTTTTTTTCAGGAGAATTAATAACCAAGCAAGTTACCAAGCAGTGACTGGGGAGTTCTGTTGCATAGAAATCCTTCTACAGATTTCATTCTTACCATGTTGAATGTGAAATATTCAGTGTGTTGTTCCAGGGAATATACAGTTTTTGTATTTGTGATGTATGAGCAGGTTCTTGCATTTGTGCAATGTGATTGGTCAACTGCACTTACACTGTTTTCAGGTTGGGTAGAAGGAAGCCTTTCACTTTAAAGCACTAAACAGTCTTTTTATCTTGAAAGAAGTTTGTAGATAGATCCCCTTCAAAATATCTGGCCAAAGGCACAGTTACATTCTGGTGGATACAAATCTGGTGAATTGTAGTTCTGGTGACTTGCAGTTTATGTGGTTTTGGGCCTGCACTCAAACCCATGTTTAATTACTTCTCCATTGACCCAGTTTTACTACATCTCCTAGCCTTAAGATTGGCTAGGACAGTAGTAATGGAGGCTTTAACTTATTGTAGGAAAAACAGAAGAAAATGTTTGGGGAAAACTTGAAGGAGCAAATGATTTTATTTGGGCAACCTCAAACTACTGGAGGGTGTGCCCAAATTGTGTTTTGTGTTAGAATTTTCACTTGCTTCTGTTAAGTCAGCATTACAAGCAGCTCAGTATATGATTCCTATATTGCTCCATGATACTTCAAACATTTTTAGTGTATGTGTAATAATCTAATGTACTCTGAGGGTTCCTCGAGTAGTTACAGAAAAACTTGTAATCTATATGGTGATGGGTGTTTTATGGACTTTGATTTTTTTATTTTGCGACTTCACCTATATTATGCTTAGAATGCTTAAGCCTAAATAGGTAACCTGCCTGATATGTGCATTATTAAGCATGTTAAAACATGTTCTGTTTTAAAACAATGAAAGTTAATAAAATATTTCAAATTCATAGTTTATTGATCCATAACATTGCTTTTTTTTGTGAGTAAATATTTGACTCTTTTAATTGATATGATTGTCAGTTTTTATGTTTAAAAATGCAAAGTGAGAAGACTCCTTTCTATTAGATTATGCTTAGTTGGTATTTTTAAACTTTTCATTACTACTTTTATCTTCAAGTTTTGCAGGTAGACTTTGGGAAAATATTTGTCCTTTGTATACAGTAAACCAGAACTTTATAACTCCAGTCTGAATGGAATTATCGAACTTCAGCAGCTAATGAAAACGTAGCTTAATTGGCAGCAATCCTGTCAAAGATAGAAAGTGATAATGTGGTTAGGCTATGTAAATGCATGTTTCTCAAAATGTGGGCTCTAGTTATTCTATTTATCTTTAATTTGACATTACATGTTTGGAAGCCTGAACTTGCAACTAAATAGCATCTCTTTTAATACAGTATTTACTAGAAATCACTTTTCTACATCTCTACAAGAGAACTGAAGAAAGAGAAAACTCTAAGCAGCATGTAATTAAATATCTGAGTAGCAAGGTTGTTGCCTTTAAGATTTGTCTTTAAATAATAATCACACTTTTGTTTCTTCCTTTTAGGCAATCAGTTACTATGAGGCTGCATTGAGAAGCGGTCAACAGAATTTTCTTTGCTATGATTTGGCTGAGCTTTTAATGAAACTGAAGCAGTATGAAAAGGCGGAAAAAGTACTTCAGCAAGCTTTAGACCATGAGCCTGGTAGGAATGTTATTTCTTTACAGCAAGACATACAATTTCTACTGTTTGTGTTTTCTCTGTGACTCTAAGGAATAAACAAGTTCCATATAAACTTCTTCTTTAACTGTAAAACACAGGAAATTATTAAGTGATAAATGAGAAATGCACTCTAAAATGAACTTCACTTGCATTTAAAGGTGCTTTTGCTAGGACTTTTAAACTTGGAACATCTGTGGGTAGATGAAGTCAGTAAATGCAATAGCAGAGCTGCACGTGTGCAAGGTTCTTTCTCTTCTGTGCTAACGCATGTTCTGATTGTGAATTGATTAGGTAGAGATGAGTCATTGCTGCTGTTAGGAATGGTTGTTTAGGTGGTAAATGCTACACAGTATCCTTAGAGCAAAGAGATTGGACTGGTGGAAGATGTCTCTTAGGATCCTGTTTTACATATTAAGAATATGCACTTACAAAGATAAAACTTTTGGATTTTTTCCCTTGTTTTTGTTAAAAGGCAATTAAGAAGTTTTAAGGTGTTCCGTGTGAGATATTGAGCCATGCCCTTAAGGAAGTCTTTTTGCAGTGGTTTAATTGTGTTTGTTGACTTTTGTGTCTATCTGAATACAGAAACAGTTAGTATTATCAAGTCTTATTACTAGTCCCTTCTGTAAGCTTTTCTTCTGTCACTATTTTACTCCTCTTTCATAATGTGCAGGGCAGTGTTGGTTTTCTGTCTTGTTTACTTCTTACTGAAAAAATCCTCTCATTTAATGTTATATTCCTGTCTTAGTTAAGCCTTTGAGGATCTGGCTAACTTAATAATCATGCTCAAGACAGCTTGATCTTCTAGTGTGGAAAGATAAATTAGCAGTAAATACAGTTTGCCCCATGTACTACAAAATCTCTTCCATCTTACAATGAAACAAAAAATACATAAGACAGTATCCTTTTTGTACATCTTTGATATACATGCATTCTCTACAGGAAAAAAAGGTATATCCCATTGGCTGGTTGGGAAAACTATTGAGCAGTTTAATATCTTTTTTTAGTAATGCTAAAATACCCTTCATTTGTGAAAGAAAAATGAAATATAGGAAATGTACTGGAAGGAATGATCTTACATGGTTGGCTACACGGCCTAATCTCTGATTTGGAATAACAAGTGTCAATTACAGCACTTTGAAGACAGTTTGCTAATAGAGTATAGCTCAATATACTCACTTTTATTTTTTAAAATTCTAGTAAAGATAAAACTTGGATTTTGGTGGCTTTTATGTTTTAACATGGAACTGTGCTCAAGACACCACTTTGTCAATAGATTAACATGAGTACAAGCCAGGGAGAACTTGTATTTTTCAATATTATTTTATGCATATATATGTTTTAACCATTATTCAAAAGTACCTTGCTGCTTTTTGAGTAGATACTGAAATATTTAGTTCAAATAACTGTATTTGTGTCTGTTCCAGACTGTAGCAAAAGAAAGGTAGTTTGAGGTCTGACTAGAAATTTCATCAGGCAATCTTATGCTTTTTGGGTGTGCAGTAGCATTCAGTGAATCAGTTTGGATATTTTTCATTGACTTTGAGGAGGATTTTTAAACAAGAAATGTCAGGAGTGGCTTTATTTCCTGTCCACTTAAATCAAATGTTTTCTTTCATATTTCTGAGAATACAAATAGACTAGACAGTCAATTTTTTTTAATTCCTTTTGCATCTTTCAATGTTTTTAGTCTTAAATCTGTTTGTAGGTTGTAATGTTTACTCTGCCCACTGACAACACAGTCAAACAACAGCCAAATCACAGTCCTAAATACATAAGATTGAGCTGTGAATTTTTCACTTAAGCTCCTGCCTAGAGTATACGGAGAGCTTCGTCTTTCTTTGACTTAACCAGAATCAGTTCTTACAAGAATAATGTCTGTTTAATGTAATTCTTATAGTTAACGAGTTGTCTTCTCTGATGGAAGATGGACGTTACCAGGTGCTTCTGGCAAAAATTTACAGCAAAATGGAGAAGATTGATGAAGCTATTGTTTCATTACAGCAGGTAAAGGGAAAAACAAAAAAAACCTATGAAATCTTGCAATGTCCTTCCTTTTATCCCTGTTTTCATTTTTATCCCAGATTCTAACTGTAATATTTTTGTGAATGAGGAAAACTCATACATGGTAGGGTTAAAGCACCAGTGACTGGTGCGAAATGGTGGTTAGAAAGTCCAAGCTTTTTGTGAGCAGTGTTATCTGAATTTTAGATCAGAATGCAGGCTTTTACTGGAAGCCTGCATTTGTACTATGCCTTCATTTGCCTGTGGAGCATAGCTTTAGCAGAGCAGGTGAAAACAAAATTGACTGTGGGCACAGCTAGGTTATGTATCTTTAGCTCAGCATTTAACACCATTCATAGAACAATCTGAAACAGCTTTCGGTGCCTATCTGTCATTTTGTAGCACCACTGTTTGTTTTAAATAACAATAATAAGATCAGTTCATCCTGGAGTTGAATATTTTAGCTTAGACTGAGGCTTGAAAGAACAATGGTGGAAGTTAGAGATAATTTAATCCATTTAGAAGATGCTTTCTGAACACAAAGGCTGAGCAAGAGGTTGGATCAGTACATTCCCTTCAATTATACCTCCACTTTGTTACAGAAACAGTAAGCCTTGATAGCATCTTCTGACAAGAAATTATGTAGATTGGTTAGAAAGATAATTGTACATAAGAGTTAAAATCCTACTAATGCTGCTATTTAATCTGTTGTTAAATGCTTCTTTTTTCCTTATAATGTATTTTTTTCTTTCTCAAAGCTGACTTTTTTTCCCCCCATTCTCCTTTAGTAAATTTCCCCCAGAGCAGCCTACTTCTCTCACTCTTTTCTTTACTTGTTTAGTTCTTTCAGGTTTCTCGCTATGTCACACTTCAAAAACTTTGTATTTGTCTCTCTCCCCTTTTTTCTTTTGTTGTTTTTCTTACTGCCCTCAAAACTGTCCTTCCTTGTACCTGTTCTCTTTGAAATATTTTCCTGCTCCTTTTCTTTTTACTGCCACATTTGTTTACACAAAACCACCTGTATTTTGATTTTTTCAGCAGGGCTAACTGCTTGACTGTGTTATTGACTCTTAAACAGGTTTCATCCTTTGGTTTTCAGAGTGATGTTAGAAGTTCCCTCCAGATTTTACTTTTGTGTTTTAATTCCCCTTCCCTGCTAGGCAAAATGGTAGGGGGGTGAGAAGAAGCAGAATAATATTAGTGCTTCCTTCTCCTCAACTTGTGAACTTCAAAGTGAGCGAAGCAGCTCTGAGATTTTTATTTCCATGTTAAGATAGTTACCCTTTTTCTGCTCAAGCAGTTTTGTATCTCTTGTGCGTTAATTGGCTAGAATTCCAGTTGAAATCAATGAAAACTTACCAGGCATAATCAGAATTGAGCATAGCTATTTCCTTATCTGCCCTCTTTTGGGGCATCTGCTATTAAGACAGAGCTCTACCTCTGTGCTTCTGCGAGACTGTTCTTAATCCTAAATGAAGGACCTCAGAAAATAAAATTTGAAGGTTTTTGCTTTTCTTTTTTTTTTGCTGAGTTTTCTGTGCTTAATAAATGAGTTAAGTACATACACCTTCTAGGTTTTGGCCTTTGAGATCTTGTTTATATGCCTTAGCAAATTTAAGGAAAAAAAGGAAAAAGGCATGTAACACTTCTACTGAATATTTTTGATGTAGAAAGGTAGCTTGGAGACTAAGGAAGTTCTTAACGGGAACCCATGGAGATGATAAAATAGTTTGAAGCAAAACTGCTTTGGTTTTTTTTTTGCTTGTGTGCAAAAGCATTGGTTTTCTCTTTAATAATGAGGCTTTGTTCAATGATGTAATCACGAAAAATGCTGGTGTAGGACAATTCTGCTAGTAATTACAAACTGGAGCATAACCATTTGAATTGGGGAAGAGGTTAGTTATAAATAATGCAAGGCACAGAAATATGGGGGAAATTTAGGCCAATAAAACTGTGTCATCTTTATTCATATAATGTATCTGACCTAAATATTCCTTAGATGATGTATTAAATCAGCTTGTTCATACCACCCTTTTCTTCAAGTACTCAAGGGGTAAACTGGATCCCTCCCTGGCTTTTTGCTTTAATGTCCTGTTCCTTACGTTTCACAAAATACTGTGTGTATGATTATCTCAAAGTTATGTTCTATAAAGTGTAGATTATACATTATTGGATTGGCATGCAGTTGTCATAAGGAGCATTTTACAAAAATCTGCATTTCATCTTCTTGAAAGCAGTGAACACTAGGTTGCTTTTCAGCATGTTTTTAATGTGAATTTGGGGGAAGCAAGACAGTTTGAGAAAGGTTGTTGAGGGAGAGATATTGGCGGGATTTGTTTTGTTTTACTTGTTTTCATCAATGTTTTTTATAGCAGAGACATTTTCACCCGCTTTTTTATTATTTGGGGTTTTTTGTCTATAAAATATGTAGTGTGCTTATAGAACCTTTTAGAAATTTAGTTACATTATTTTAAAATAGATAATATAAAATTTATTCCCCTGAAAATTTCTGACTGTTCACTCCTTTCCTCAACACTAGGCTCGGGAATTACAAGCCAGAGTGCTTAAACGGGCTCAAATAGAACAGCTGGATGCAGTTCCTGCACAGAAACAGTTAGCAGCTGAAATTTGTGCTGAGATTGCAAAACATTCTACAGCCCAGCGAAACTATGAAAAAGCAATTAAATTTTACAAAGAGGCTCTTGTTCACTGTGAAAGCGATAACAAGGTCAGTTCTCCCTCTGACTGTTTTGCCTTGTTTTTCCATTCAGTTTTGATATCTAGCAGTACATTTTTCCAATTATCCACAGTGCAGAAGTATATTTGCAATTTTTTCTGGTTTATGATACAGAACCTTGAACTTTCTCCCCTCCACTGCTTATCATGACAAAATTGTTGTATGTACTGCTAATTTCTGTCTCTTGCACAAACTCCTGATCCAAGTGGTGGTCTGCATGTGCTCTGAGTTGTCCATTAGATCATACAGTGAGCCTGTCTTCATGTATCGGTTGAGGACGTGTAAGGTACGGCACAGTAATAATGGAGATTGTTTCAGTCTTGCTTGTTGCCTGTCCTCTGGGATGAAGTCCCAGTGATTTCGGTCAGTTCAGACAGTTTCTGTCTCTTCTGTATCTGTTTTAGCAGTTTTAGACTTTTATCTGGACTTGGTAGGATTCTGACTTTAGTCACAAAATGTTGCTGTTGCTGAGTAGTGATTATTGCACTGCTCTCTTTTCCCTGCACTGTCTCTTTCCCACAAGTCTGCCTATTGATAAATGCTGGTAAAATTGAGCTTTGTTTTATTCCCCTCTTTCTTCTCCTCTCACAGCCCTGGGTTTTAGAGATAAGAGAGGGAGAAGCGAAAGGCTAAGAAATTTGTAATAAGCACCAAAAATAAATAAATACAATTTTTGTCAAATTCCCATGATTTTCTAGCATAAGTGTGTTGTATATTTAAGTGTATGTGAAGACATCTTATTTTGCTGCTTCTTATTGCACAGCTGTCCTATTCACCAGCTGCTGAATTATCAGTATATCACCTGGTTTTAATACTGGAACTGATGTGTTGTGGTTTCAAGAATCTAGGTCCTTCCTAAAGCTACAACTTCAGCATCTTTGAGACAGGCTTTCCTCATGGCATCTTATAAGAATGATGAAGGAGCAGAAAAATAAATTGGGAGACAAAAAAAAAACATCCTTAAAATCTTCAGAGGAGGGTGACTTCCCCATTCCATCATTAAGAGCAAGGAGACTGCCTGTCATGGTACAGGTACAGCTATGGCTTTTGTGGTATGCCATCCCAGTAATTCAGTATCAAAGCCTTAATCTTTTTTTTTTCTTTCACACCAGTACTGAAATACCAGCATGGCATTTCCCTTCAATTCTTGCTAAAATCATACCATTAAGAAATTGCTATTGTTACAAGATACTGTGTACTGACATTTGTACTGAATATTTCTGTTAGATGCACTTACTGGAGATTTTTGCTTTAATCTTACTTCACTAGCAATACAGAATACAACAACATCTTAGGAAAATCTAAGACTGAATTTCTGATTAAGAACTTGTTCCCTGCTTAGAGTACTGAAAGCAAAATACTTTTGGTTACCCACAACTAGTATAAATGAGTCATCTCACCCTATTTCTATAGTTTCAGTAGATTTGAACTTGTTTTCTTCCCTTCATTTTTAAAAGCATTGCTAGTACAAGGTTAGAATTGAATTCTTTTAGATTACAAAATACGTATTTGAACTGTTAAAACACCTGCCTATTTCCTGATGTCTTCACAGAGTTTACTTTCCTTAAAATTATATATGGAAGTGTTGGAAATTCCTTTGAAGCTGTCTGTACCTTGTTTCATCAGAACAAAATCTCCTGTATTCTAGCCAAAGTAACCCAGATTTGAAATGTTGCATTAAACAAATTATTTGGCTAACTGTGAAGAGGTTGCAGTCCATGGCATAAAGGCTTTGGGTTGTGTTGTTTCATTTTACATGGTTAAATCTGGTAGGTAATACCCTACCTCATTTCTCTGACCAGATAAGAGACAATGCAGTTTCCAGATACAAACTTGAAGTGGATCACAGACTGCATCAAGCACATCATTTCATAGTATCATTGTTTTTGGGGTTGGAGTTGAAAATTTAGAGATCAGTTTCAGCCATCAGAATCTAGTATAGAGGTCCAGTTGACTGGCATTCTTCTCTGACATGCCCAAGGCAGGAAGTGTTCCTTGACTAGCAGACTGCTTTTTGGTCTTCCATAAGAAGACAATGGCTTGAAGAAAGCTATCATAATTAAAATTCTTACATGCATGCTATCTCCATATCATTTCAATGCTTACCCACCTGCCTTTCTGTTTCAGAATTATACAGCAGGAGTGACACTGCTTACTGTTTGTCTACTGCTCATTTTACTTTGATTGGTTTAACTCCTGTTTTCTTCAGTGGGAATTTGATTAATCTGTGGTAACTGTTGTGTTTATAAACTTTTCTGTGGCATTTTACTCAGAATAGTCTGTAAAGGGACTTCAGCCTTAAGAATGCATGCTTACATACATTTCAGTTTGTTAATATTTATTCTGCAATTGCTTCTCAGAAATGGATCCACACACACACTTAGTGTGGTAGGTTTGGAAATGCAAATAAGAAAACTGTTTCTGCTGGAATTTGCTTATACTCCAAAACTAACTGGTGAATGTTAATGAGGTATTTGCTTCTGTCAATTAATTTAAAACTACTTGCATTTCCATTTTTTTCCAAGAAAATTATTCTTACCAAAATACTGTAGTCTTCAGAGCGATGCTATCTGAGTGGCTGTGTTTTCAATGTACCTTCAGAAAATCCCTCTGAAGAAGAAAATTTTTATCTGTTTTAAAGGTGAGGGAATGGAGATGAATTAAATTACTTGACCAAGAGCCCACAGGAAACAACAGAGAAAGGTCTCTCTTTAGAAGAGAAATAAATTTCCCCTGAGGCTGTGAAATCTCAGGTTCATACTGGTAGAACTGAACCAGCTTTCTTCATCTTTGAATCACATATAGTTAAATATTTTAATATACAGGCAATGTTGGAACTTGCACGTTTGTATCTTGCACAAGATGATACTGATGCCTGTCAACATCAGTGTTCCTTACTACTGAAGAATGACCAAGATAATGAAGCAGCAACGATGGTATGTGCTATTATACTAATCCTGTACCAGGAGTTTTTTGAAGTTTGTGTGTCTGCAATGTGATGGGTGCTTAAAATACTTCTTTTACGAAAGCCTACAGCTTCCAATTTAAAAAAAAAAAAAAAGTGAAAAATCCATTGCAACAAAATGTTTTTCTATTTATGCTAGATAATGATTCAATATAAAGTTTCTAGCAGTCATAGCCTTTGTTCTATCTCAGTGCAAAAATGTGTCTTTAGAAGTACTAGTCGAGTAAAAAGTAGCAGTTGTAAGACTGACTAAAGCATGGCTTAATGCATGTTCTATTAACAATTGACTAATGGTCAGGGAAGACGTTCTTTTTCTAGCACAGTAATATTAAAGCAAGTATATAAAAAAACTTCCACAAGAAAAGAACTGTGTACTTAAGGTGGTTTTACATCCTTATACAATCATAGTTAATCATATTCCTACTTAACCATTTTTAATCACAGCTGCGGATTCGTTGTACAGGATTTGTATACTTCCTGGCTTAAAAAACAGATCAACAGAGTGAGCAACTTTTGCTTTAACACATTAGCAGCAAAATGATTTTAAGATGGGAATAATTTATTTTCTCACAGCAGTCTAACATCTGAAATTTATCCTAGCATGGTGCAAGAACAGGGGTAATAGCACTCTCAATGTATGTTATTAAATCTACTCTTTATTAGCTACCTCTCAGTGGAGATAATCTGAAATGAAATTATTTGTTTTACTTCCGCTGCTGAAGTGGGCTATCATCTTTCTTTTTCCCTACCTTTCAACTAACTTTGCTTTTCTATGTGCTTAATCTGCATTTATGTGAAATAAAATCAGGAGTAAAACTATACAAGTAAAACCACACATATTTGAAAGGTACATCAAAGTGTTTAATTCTCTTTTATTTTCTACCTTAAGTGAAAAATTTATATGAGCCTGTACCTGCTTGTTATTATCCTGTGTCTGTATATAGTGTTTATTTTCCGGAGAGTAATGAAAAACCCAACTCAGTTTACTTCTTGTGCAGTTCCTGCAGCATTTTAAAGCTGTAGTTTCAGCTCCTTGCTTTGCAGAACTAGAGTTCACTATAAACCACAATTGATAATATTTTGTTTTGATCTCTCTAAATTGGTCAATATTGTAGATGATGGCTGATCTCATGTTCAGGAAACAAGATTATGAACAAGCTGTCTTTCATTTCCAACAGCTCCTAGAACGCAAGCCAGGTGAATATTTAGCAGTGATATTTTTAATTCTTTCTGATACATAGTTCTAATGAGATAGAGCAATAAGTATCTAAAAAACACTTTGTATTATTAAAAAGAAATGTGCTATTTATTATGTAATGGATACTAGAAGATCCTTACTGTATATAAAAACATAAAGCTATTGTAGGGGAAGATGAGAAAATTATTTCTCATTGATACAGTAATTTACTTTGCTGCAATGTAATATGCATTGTTTACCTCAAAACAAATATAGCTAGGGTGTTATTACTTGAAACTGTAAAGCCCTTACTCTTTTGTTTAAGATATCAGGTGCATGAACACAAAGCTAACATTTTATTTCAAGATTAATAAAGAAAACTTGTCTCAGACAGGAATAAGTTTCTTTTAGCAATTTGCAAATTATGACCAGAGAGAAAGCTGCTAAAATCTATGAGAATAGTTCTGTAATGAATGTAAAGCTTTCTAGTAGGTTTTGAAAGGAGTCATGGAGTACAGCGAATGTTTTTGTTTGAGTGCTTGTGAAACTGAAGTACAAACATACTTATCTTTGTACAGGTTTTTTAGAAGTATTGCAAGTATCACTTGATATGTTCATTCTTGTATCTGTGGTTACTATGTAATATGCCTTATGTATTACACCATATACCGTTTTTGTATGTGAAAAAAACAAGGCAGGCTCTCTATTTCTTAAGCTATTCATATAGCAAATAACTAGAATTACAATGTCCTAATTATTTGTATATCCAGATAACTATGCAACCCTCTCACGATTAATTGATTTATTAAGAAGAGCTGGGAAACTAGAAGAAGTCCCAAGATTTCTTTCAATGGCTGAAAAACATTCTTCCAGAACAAAGCTTGAACCAGGATTTCACTACTGCAAAGGACTGTATCTTTGGTACTTGCAATTATAATTAAGATAACTTTTATTTGATTATGCAGTGCATATTTAAATTAACTTTCTTGTCATCCATTATCATTCAAAGGGGCTATGTATAGTGTGATAACTAAGTCATAAGTAATATAGCACTACTTTCCTAATTACTTAAGGTGCTAGGATTTTAGGAAAGGTCTCCTTTGCTCTTCCAAAATACTTTAAAATGAGCTCCTCTTCAAAATGTTGCTATTTTATCTGTCTCACATACATCTTTCATATTTCCTGCTTATTAAAAGGATATTCTTGCTGGTTCAATAATATAATATTGCTTACTTTCAAATTTTACAAACTGCTTTTAATCTGCAAAAACAAGTTCCTTGCAGTAGTATGCATGCTGTTCAAACCTTGCAGTATCAGTGTGTGCAAGTGTGTCATCTGTCTTCAAGTACTTGGGTTTCTTCTTGGGATTTGGGTGGGATTTGGAGCAGCGAAACTTACTTGCCCAGCTTTAAATATTTTAATTATCTGTCTAGGTATACAGGTGAGCCAAATGATGCACTCCGGCATTTTAATAAAGCTCGAAAGGACAGTGACTGGGGACAGAATGCAGTCTACAACATGATTGAAATTTGTTTGAACCCAGATAATGAAACTGTGGGTGGTGAAGTCTTTGAAAATCTGGATGCTGACATAGGGTAAGTGAATGACTAAATATTTCTTGCGTTCTATCGTCCCCTTCCTCTGCTGCCCCATAATAATTTACCTTAATTTAAATTGCTAGAACTTTGAGCTTATCTGATGCTTTGAATATTCTACTTGCTATATTGTGAGATATGATCCTAGACTGTAGTAAGTCAGTCTCAAGCAGAAAATATGGAAGATTTTATCTGGAATCATGGTCACTTGCAGTGTTAAAAAACGGCTTGTTAGGTTGGAACTGCTGCTGTTATAGAAGAGAATCAGTGTAGAATGCCTACATATCAGAGCTATGTTGTACAAAATGGCATGCCTTTAGCACAGAATTGGCACTAACTCGTAATTAATTTGGTGTATATTAAAAAATGAAGCTTTTACAATCACTTTCTTTCTGATAACAGTAATTCAACAGAGAAGCAGGAGTCTGTGCAGTTGGCTGTGAGAACAGCAGAAAATCTTCTGAAGGAACTCAAGCCTCAGACCATTCAGGGTCACATTCAACTGCGAATCATGGAAAATTATTGTCTCATGGCAACCAAACAAAAATCAAGTGTTGAACGAGCACTGAACACTTTCACTGAAATAGTAGTGGCTGAGGTTAGTAATCTGTCTCATTTCCTGTCTTCTCTTTCACACTTACTACTTTTTTTTTAACTAGTCTTGCAGTTTGCGTTCAGAAATAGTGGCACGTGTTAGTGCTATTCATTTTGAGGATTTTGTTTTCCTATTAAAGAATATTTTATATAAAATTTGAAAAAAAATCATGCTGAAACAACATCTTTCAGAAATTTTCAATTGGATTGCAACCTTATAACTCAACAAATGCTAATATTGCCAGTTACTGAAATGTGAACAAGCTGTTTGGTTTGAGCTGCTGGGTTTGCTTTTTAATTCCCAGTGTTGCCAGCAGCATGTCTGATGATAGAAGTCTATACAGTACCTTCATTCTGTAAACAAAAACAATTAAATATAAGCTCCCTTCATGTACTTCATGGCTCTTTGACAGAATTTAGATTCAGGGCAACATTATCAATCTGCGTAAAATTCATCCTTAAGATGGAAATAGTCATTATTTTGTAGCTACTTGTAGTCATTGTCTTTAGGATTAATAACGGATACTCTTGTTACCAACACCTTTCAACGGATTTTATTTAAGCACATGTAGACATGTTTAGTCCATCAGAATGCCAAGAAATACTTGTTACTACTACCCATTAACTGTGTGCTAAACTGCTCCTTGGCTGAGCTGAGTATACTGATGCTTATCTTGTGTGTAAGGCTGTTCTGAGAATCACGAACAAGGTGTCCTTCTGCCTCCAGTACTGGCTCCCCAGTCCTGCTCAGAATTGATCTGAGGTCCTGTGAATATTGAATGTTTTTCACATGGTGACACAGTTCCAGCAGGAGGAATGCTCCAGTCTATTTAGTCTTCTCTCCAGGTTCACATAAAATACACAGTTTTAATCTCTTCAGACTTCAGAGGTTATTGATCCATGCTGGGTGTGACTTCTGAGGGAGAGGGGGGATGAGCTGATCATTGTGTGGAAGGGCTTTTGGTGGGGTCATTTTTTTTTTTAACCCACTATGGCAAGCCTATTTACAGCACAACACTACAAAGAAGTGTAGAGGCAAAATGCCAATAGTGAGCCAGGAACACTGAGAGGGAGAAAGAAGCTTTTACGTTAGCTGTCGATGGAACTGCTCTCTGCATTTAGAAAGCATTTTTGGGATGCAAGTCCCACTCTCATCTATACTCTGTGCTAATAAAGGCAGAATATTAAATAGCACACTTGCTCCTGCACTTCTTACTGCTTCCTTGAGGGTCTTGCATAGAATGGTGGCTTTTAAGTATCTTGTTTATTATATGCTTTTGGATACAGTTTAGACTTAAATTTTTAGCAGCTGTACACCTAATAATAGAAACTGGTGTCCCTGTTCTTGACATTTGACAAGCACTTCTAAAAATAGAATATACCACTTGTATTGTAACTTCAAGTGAGTTCAGGTTCTGTCTGAAGTATTTATTTGTGTAACAAAAGGATAGATCTTGGTGGTATCAGGATGTTTCTTGTTGAGATAAAATACCTGTGGATGCTTTCATCATTTCCTGAGCCTGAAGAAGATTGTTTTGAGCCCAAACTCTTGATTATTTAACGTGGTGTTTATTATGAATAGTCTTACAGAAATAATCATAGCACTAGATGGAAAACATGTTTGTAAATGGGATGTTCTATCTTTATTTCCTGAGATTTAGCTTTTAGTTTAGTAAAAGTCCTATTTTAAAAAAACATTACAGCAAAATAAAAAAGCACCAAGCAGTCACTATGCTTTTTACTGCAGAAGGATCATATACCAGCACTTTTGGGAATGGCCACAGCCTACATGATCTTGAAACAGACTCCACGAGCCAGAAATCAGTTAAAACGGATTTCAAAAATGAGCTGGAATCCCATTGATGCAGAGGAGTTTGAAAAGAGTTGGCTTCTGCTTGCAGATATATATATTCAATCTGCAAAATATGATATGGCGGGTGAATTATTAAAACGATGCCTTCGTCATAACAGGGTAAGTGAATGCACATTAAAAGTAACCTATTTTAATTCATCTAAATGTCTAGTTTTTCTCTGAAACATGATTTTGAAATGAATTTCTTTTTCCAATTCTGCTATTTGACTTATTAAGGAGAAGTAGACCGAAACAAGCCAGAAAACCAGCAACTTTAAACTGGAGGGTAGTAAACAAACCTGTGAGGAAGCTTAGCCATTTTTATTCATATTCTGTTATAGCTTATGCAGGTTTTAGCTGTGGTGGCACTAGAAGCTTAAAGTGCTTATAGACTGTCAGAGATGCATTTTACTGAGTCTCACAAACCTGATGAAGAAAGATGTAGCCATATAAATTTGGGAGACTTGCTCCATTTATTAAGAGATGTTATCCTCATATCTTAAAACATGGTTTTAAACATTTATGTTCATAAGCTTGCTATTATACAGGATTTTTTTTTTTTTTTTTTTTTTTTTAATGCTAGCATTAATCCTCTGCTGTGAAGATACTGTCTGGTAGATTGTCTGGGGACAAGCTCTAATGTTTTTAACTCAGAGTTTCTGAGCAGGCAAACCGCCCAATACTCTGCTTTTACTATAGGAGCAAGCACAGATCTTAGCTTTTGTGCTTATTTTTTCACTTTGTCCCTTCTTGCTGTCACATTTTTCCATCTATACACTTCACTTTCCTTCACATGAGGCACATCAAATAGGCTGGTCTTCCATAGATACTATGCTGCAGGTTCAGGATACTGTTTATAGTGCACAGACTTGGTTTAGGAAAGGACCTGTTGCTGTGTATTTCTTTTTCTGAATTCATCAGTATAGAAGGTAAGGTTCATTATTCAGTCATATTTCTGCAACCTCCTTGAGAGGTAAACTTTTTTTGAACATGTACTCTTTTTATTTCTAAATATAAAATCAAGAGACAGCTTCAACAGTTCTTGGTATAATGGTATCATGTACTTCTGCAGAGATGCCTCTTAAAATAGGATGTACTCAATTTCATTTTCACAGAAAATGAGTTTGAATTCAGTTAAAAAAAAAAATTCTACCTTAAGGTCAGTTACACGCTTGTTCAGATGGCCAAGGGAAGTTGCAAAATCTGTACCACTGGAGGACAAACATGAGTAATCTCCCAAAATAAGGCATATCTTGAAATAGATGGTCTGTTGAGCAGGTATATACTACAAATAACACTTTGTTGCAGAAATTCCCAAACAGCTCTAAAAACATAGCCTACTGAGTAATTTGTTTTCTGCTAAAAAGTTTAAGTCCCAACTTAGATAAACAAGCTGTGCTTGATTGGAAGGAGGATGACAAACTAGAAGTCTGCAACTCTGGTTCCTTAACAGAGCAGCACAGTAAAGATACTGACTTTTCTTCAACTTACATGCAAAGTGGCTAAGCAGGAATTGTATTATACAAGTAGATGCTGAATACTTTAGATCTTAAAATATCTTGTTAATTCACAAGAAAATATTTGGTGTGGTATTCTCCAATTTGGAAGATTTTATTAGATTGCATTATTGTGATGAATTATTTTTTAGGATTGTTTTTAGCAGTCAGAATTGAATGATGTGGAGAGATACATATATCTCACCATTTCTTTGCTCTGCCTCTGTAAGAAAGGTGCATATTTTCATAAAAGCTTCATTTTTTTTCTTGAAAATATTTGATCTATTGGCAGCAGGATAATATAAGCTGTTAACAGTAAGGGCATATGGTAATTAGGGTTTTGCTTAGTTTTGTAAATCTTTTTCCAGCTTTATGTACTAAATGTAAGATTTCTCTATTAATTACTTTATCTTTCATACTAACTTTTATTAAGGAGTTAAATTGATTTATATATATGTGTAACATAAGCAAGGCTAGTATTCTCATCTAGTGCTTAATAGTTTTTGGAACCTGTTTTTCAGATGCTTATAACTTGCCACATGGAGTTACAAAATGAAGTATTTAATGATTGGTGTTCTCTTCAGGATATTTGTGTCTGGTTTTAGCTTTAAGTGGAAAATTATAATGCAAAACAATTTCCAAAAATAAGGCTATGAAAATACTTTTTTAAGAAAAAGTGAAACAAACAATAATTGTGGAAGATACAACACTTTGTGGGTGGACTTGAAATGTGGCTGCCATAGGGTTAGTATTAACTGAGAGAGGTATCTACAGGGTTCCTGGAGGTTCTAAATATTTTTGAGGAGTAGTTGCAATGTCCTCTATGAAAAACTCGGTACTTGACTTCGAGTAGTTTATGGAATTCTGCACAGCAAATTCCTATAACTGATTTGTATTTCAGATGTTTTAAATTAAGACTATCTTGTCATCAAAGTTAGTACAAGTATCACTTATGCTCTCCAGTTGCACAGATTTGAAGTATTTAAGCAATTAAGCTATCAGTGTTATTATATATAAGCTTACCTAAATAAAATTCTGACTGAATATGTATATTTTGCAGTCATGCTGCAAGGCTTACGAATACATGGGATACATAATGGAAAAGGAACAAGCATATAAGGATGCAGCAATAAATTATGAGATGGCCTGGAAATATGGAAACCAAACAAATCCAACAATAGGCACGTATATATAACCTATAAGTATGATTTCAGGCACTACAGCAGGAATGAAACAGCTACCCTTTACTGGAAAGACTGCTTTTAATTTTCCATAGAGATAGAGTATCACTGGTTTTCCTCACATAAAAACCGCAGATGTTTACTTAACAGTCACTTGGAAAGCCCCTGTGGCTAGAGGTAGCAGCTTTATGATAGTACAGAAGTTTCTGCTTACTGTTTTAGTACAAGGTTTGGTCTGAAACGGTTTTAGTTTGCTCTTTGTGAACACCTTTCTCTTTAAGTAGAGCATTAATTTTTAATCATGTATTTATAGCAATGCAGTATGTACTGTCTGTAGTAGAGAACCTTTTATAATACCCAATATATATCTGATGGTGGCAGATCATTGATTTAATTATTTCATTTTGATAATCAGACAAATTATATATTTGTATAGAAAAGGCTTTATATACATGAGTAAGGATTTAAAAATAAATTATTTAAATGTCTTTAAATACATCTGATTTAAAAAAGATGGTTAACTGAAAGCTTGGGATACTATTCAAGTTGCAATCTGGATGGTTAGTTGAAGTCTACACTAAACTGTAACATTTTTAGACTATTTTAATGTAGGAAACCCTTTATGAAACGGATGCATAGGATAAAAGGCCTTTTCTTACTCAACACCTAGAGTCTGTCTCTAGGTCCCAAGGCTGGTGGCTTACACAAATTCTGTTCCAGGTTTTGGGCTATGCTTATGGCCCCTCAAAAATACATACTTCTTGCAGTCTTTAATCTGTGGTCTTTTTTTGTGCCCTAGGTTTTCTTAGTGTTAGGGTGAGATAGCCTTTGGCATCAACTGGAAAACCAGTGTTTTTTTCAACAACAACTGTTACACATATGAACTGCCATATGTTTTGTTTCTTTAACTGTAACTCCTGGATGCTGCAATGGTTTGGCTCATGATTTTTATCTAACATGGTCTGTAGATTAAAGTAGTGTTTTATTAACGGAACTAAGTGTTTTGTGGTTTAGCTCCTGCTTTTGTAACACAGTTAAGGATATAAATGCATGTGTGGATGGATTGCCAAAATTAGATGTTACCCTATGTACTGTGAGTGAAAAAATTAGGAGGATCAAAGCAGAAAGAAGACTCAGCTGTCAAAACAGAAATAAAAATGAGTGTTAGAAATCTGACTTAGGTTATATGGGAAAACCTCTAGATCTAAGTATGAGTTTGGATGCAGTAATTTTACTAGTCGTTCCTGCTCCTACAGACTGACCCATGAATATATTGGCTAAGATGTTACAGTTGTTGATCAAATAAAATGTATTAGAAAGAAGTTTTAATAGTAAAAAGGTGTGATTTCTTGAGTTTGTAGAGAACATCGATCAAGACTTTTCTTTTGCTATGTTGAAACCCTCTAGAGGGTAGGAATTGAACAAATTACAGTATCATTTGGTGTCTAGACAGGAGAATGCATTAGTGAAGTTAAACGGTGGAACAGTCTTGCATACAAAAGTGAGAGTATGATATTGTCAGTCCTATGTGCACATTGTTTTCTAGTTTTGCAGACAGCATTGTGAGGATTGTCATGCATTAAAACTAAAATCATTAAAGCAGCACAAACTGGATCTGGCAAGTAAAACTGTTTAAACTATTACCAGATCCCTTGTACTCATTTGCTTGTCATGATAAGTTCATAAATGAAAGATCTAAAATTTCAAATTTTGGAAATTACAGACTTACACCTCTTTTCTCCTTTAGTCCTGATCTCTGTCCAGGCTGATACACTTGAGCTATACTTTTTATGTTGAAAGTATCAGCCTGACAGCTTGCTATGTGACTTAGCTATTCCGCGTGACTTTTTATCAGTGGTCTGCTGACAGTGAAACAGAATAGCACTTTAATTCCCTAGTTTGTTATTGCTCTCCTTTTTTTAAAAAAAAATAAATTCTTTTTTCCTTTAGTAATGGAATTGCCTTTACAGAGGGACAGTGTATTGTAGGTCACAGTGAGAAACTCGGTGGGGTATCACAGTAATTGAAAGAGGACAATCATTATGTATTCTCTGTAGTAACACATACTCTCCAGAATAATGTCTCCTTTTGATTCAGACATAGCTATCAGTATATAAGGGACTGTTATTTACTACTTGAAGTGACTTTCAGTAAAAATTTTGATCTCTACAGGCTTAGATGAGAGAATGCTAGAAAACAAACATACTAACTTTAGAAACATATGGTGACCAAAATGAATTTGAATGTGGTATTTTCATTATTCAATACAGAAACTGAAATTGTCACCTTTTCCCCCCCTTTTACTTACAGGATACAAGCTGGCTTTCAATTACCTGAAAGGAAAGAGATACGTTGATGCAATTGATGTTTGTCATAAGGTAGACTTTGCATATATACTTAATACTCTCTACTGTAGCAACATTCTTTTACATAATGATCCTTTTCTTTGTTGAAATTAAATTTCTAAAATATATGACTTGGTGCAGAAAGACACCCTATTTAATAAGTTTGATTAAATTAAATATCCTCTACTTAATCTGCTTTGTCCTGAACTCCCTGGACACCAGGTAAATAAGAGATAAAGTGGCTGGCTATCATATGTGAAAGCATACTCAAATGGCAGCACCCTCTTTTGGCCTTGTGGTTGCAACTTGGTAAATCCATACAGAAGTATAGCTGAAGAAGTTAATCGAATGTTAATATCAGAGGACACTGTTAGAAAGTAACTTCCAGTATTATCTTTGCATGGTCCAAACATAAATAGAGCAGATGCAGAATGAGAGGAAGGGCTATGATTACAGAATCAGAATGGACATTATAAATTAATAATTATTAGTATTAATAATGAAATAAATTATATTTGCTCTTTTCAGGGGACATAAAGATAACTAGAAAGGACAAACTGAATGGAGGGATAAAATAGAGGAGAGAATTGAAGGGCAAGATGATGAAGTGGATAGAGTATAATAAGAAAGACCCTGAGAGAGTGAAAACATAAGAGCAGTTTATCATTACAGAGAAGTATACTTAAAACCTTGGAAATGTCTCCAGAAGTCACTGTTCTGAATGCACACATTTCAAGACACCCAGAGGATTTAGCCCTTGATCCCTGTGTCTTTCACACCAAGGTGACAGGGCAGTGTGAAAGGGAAGCAAGATGTCTTTGATAAAGCTGTTGTTGACCTCCATACATGGTATTCTCTAGCCACAGTTAAATATTTATGCATTCTTAAAATAAATATGTCATGTTGTTAGTTTAGTCTTAGAATGTGTAAGCTCATGATGAGGGGGATAACCAAACACAGTATCCTTTCCTTTTAGACACAGAACTTTTAGGTTGTTTTGTCTTTTGACAGGTCCTTGAAGCACATCCAAACTATCCAAAGATCAGAAGGGAAATACTTGACAAGGCCCGTGCATCACTAAGAACATAAATTTTTTTTGTATGCCTCATGAACTTGTTTGTTTAATCTGACTTCGGAAACTATGAATTAAATACTTCAGTGACAGAGACCATATCAGCACAGAAGTATTGTGAATATGATTAACTTAATTATGCAAGAGGTCTGGATTATTTTCAGGAAAAACCTTCAGCCCTGAAAGAAATTGTATTTATTCTCATTAAGGAGAGAATACTGCTTACATGTGTGCTATATAAAGTGTCATCCAGCATCATAAAAAAGTGTCATCAGCATTATAAAAATATTTTAAAGCATATAACTCAGTATTTTTTTTGTCTGTTTGAAATAGCACTCAAAACAATAGCCTATCCTATCTTGTGCAGGTGCTTTGTTAAGATGTTGGATTTCAGTTCGTGCAAACCATTTATTCATAATTACAGTGTAATCTTTATTACTATACATGTATTTTAAAGTATGATTTTTCATTTTTTCATATATTGTGAGCATGCTTTATTTTTTAATCTTGAAAAACCAGCTATATACTTTGTTCTCAATGAAACTTACATTTTTAATTAAAATCTAATATTTAAAATTAAGACCTTGTGTAAATATTCAGTAAAGACTTTTCTAGATCATGCAAGTCTTACATAGAATTTATTTTCTACTCATGCTGTCTATTACACACCTGACAGATTTCCATGAAGAGAAATGTTTGACATTTTTAATTTGGAATGTTTAGTCTTTCAACATTGTATGTGTAGACAGTGCAGTCATATGTGCAGAAGTTAGCACTCATTTTGTTTAACCCGTATAAAACACCTTTTTGGAGAAATTGTTTTGATTACAGGGGATTATGATCTTGTCTCACATACAGAATATACCTGTGGATCTTTAAGGAAGCAGTAGCATGTCATAAATAAATGAGAGGAAGGAGAAGGATCGGGTTTTTTTCAGTGATGCAGAATTTTTGAAAAAACAAATGCCTAACAAGAAACACTGTTACACTGCTGTATTTGGTTTTCAAACAGCACTTGATGTTGTATGTATTTGACTAGAAAACCGATGTTTCAGCGTGAAGGAGAATTCTTGATACTAGTGATTAAGTTTCTTAAAATAACGGATTTTGGTTTCCTCCTTAGGTAATTTTATCTTTTCATGTTGACATTGTGTAAAGTCACTTTCATATGATTTTTGGGTTTCTTTTTTAAGACAACTGAATGTTAAGGCTACAAAAGGGAGCCTGTTTACAATCATACCTAGTCTTGCTTATCAATAACTAGGTACTGTATCCTGGGTAACTGTAGCCTTGTTTCCTAAATAAATTAAGGTATATCATTTATGCAATGATGCTACCTACTGGTGGTTTACAGGCTCTGCATTCCAGTAACTTTTGAGCTGTTGGTCAGCTAAACTAAAAGCAATAGATGTGTCTCGGGACTGTAGCACTTCTACAAGATTTGTGTGAATATGAGAATCGGGAAAAGACCCAAATAAGCGGCATCTCCTTCCCTAGGGAACCTTGAAACTTATGCTGTAGCTTTATTGCTTCTGTTTGAGCACTGGCAATCACTGTGTGCATAGTTGTACCAGGTACAGTACAGGCTCCCTGGTTTTTGCCTGCAAGTTGTGCAGCGTGATAGAGCTCTGAGGAAGAAGATTTAGGAGTCTGGGGAAAAACTGATGGTATGAGAGTGGAATGAGGAACATGGAGGGATCTGGAAAATGCTGAGACTGAGGGGGGAACTGTAAGGGAGCTAGGCTGTGGGGGGTCAGCAGACTATGAATTCTTAAACTATGCTGTTTTGGTTTGGTTTTTTTATTTTCCACTACTAAAAGAATAAGTACTAGGCCCTATCAAGGCTGTTTCTAGTAAGACCGCATTTCTTTGTACACAGCCCTATTCATAGTGGATAAATGTGGTTTTGCTTCCTCAATAGCATTGGAATAACATTTAGCTGAAGTTTAGAATAAAAATAGGTGGTGGTTTTATATCAGCACATGCAAGATGTTTTCAAAAAAGGCAAGACTAATCTACATCTACTTTATTTTGGTTTTGTCGTGAGCATAAGATGAACAGGGTAACAGATTAGGTCATGACAATGATAAGATACAGAAGTTAGTTGATAGAAATTAAACTGAGACTGAGCTTTTTGGGGCTAACTTTTGGTGAAGAGCATTATTCATACACTGTGCAGGTAAAAGATTTCTGAATTCCCATTAGCCATCCTGAGCATATCTAGCCACTAGTGTCATTTTATAGATGAGGTCTTTAAAAGAAGAGTGCAAATGAGGCACATCTTTGGATTTCAATTAAAAAAAAAAATGGTGGCTATAGGCAGTCCTTTAGAGACAATCTTGCTTTAATATAGTATTCCCAGAAGTAAATGTCCTTTCCATTTCCCTTTTGGTTTATATAAGCCCACTTAAATTTTCCTGTACTTAGTAAATCTTTTTTTACTTTCTGTGCAGAAGGAATGGCTTTGTTTCATTTCTCTTTACTCCAACTAATTTCAAGTGTTAATTTCAGATTTTCTTCTGCTTCTGCAGTTTCTTATTTTAAAAAATGCATGTCCTGGTAGCTTTTTTTTTTTTAGCCTCTTTCTTAATAAATGGTTTTGAATGGAAGAGACTCCTGGGATGGAGGGGAGTCAGTAATGCCAATTTCAAAGAGCTGCAGTCTTTAGTGTGGTGTTGCTTAGCAACCTATCTTCCAGTTTTGCCTTTGGTGAATAAAAGAGGAGAGTGAAGCTGTGGTTTCTATTGATTCATTCACTGAAACTGGAAATCTAAGCATCTTGTAGCTATAGCAACATAAGCCATAGGTGTCTCTTCCTCTCCTCTCTTGTCCCTCTTTCCCCTGCAGGTACAGAATGCCTAGAATATCTTCCAGAGGATGTGTAAACATTTTTTGTAACTGTACTAAATAATACTTCTGTTTTAATTCCCTACTGCTTTTTTCAGATTTGTACCAATACTAGAAAGATGGTCTAGAAAGTATGATTAGGTAAAATAATTAGTATAATTAGTTAAAATAACTAAACTAGCAAGACTCATAGAAAAATGGAGTAGAAGTAATTTGCATTTTTCACCCTGCTTTTGGACTAGGTTTGACTATTGAGAGTAATTTCTTAAATATGGCTACAGTAATTTTTAGAAAGACTCATAAATCAGGCAGCTTTGGTTTAGTAACGTTAACTTTAATCTTGTTACCCATTAGATAGATGAGTGAGGAGCTTTATAAATGTTAGTTTAAACAGAATTTATAGTGTTAGAGGAATTTTTTTTTTAATTTTCTGAACCAATTGTCTTTGAAAGTGGTCCAGGAGACGTTTCAGGGAAGTCTCAATAGTGGGGGTGGATTCTGTCTCTTTGGAAGTTGATCATAAAGAACTCATTAGTGCGTTCCCTGTACAATGCTGAACAGGAAAACATAGGGAAAGAAATTAAGGAAAGATTTCACTAGCAAATACTTCTCCATCATCTAGTGACTATCTTACATTAAAAAGTAACTATGACACTTTTTAATGTAAGATCACTATTTTGTCAGTTTAGGCTCCTTATGACTGTGATTTTGATTTCTAGCTTCATTCATTGATTTCTGGCTTCCTTCACTCTGTGCCTTTACCTCTTGCTGCATCTTGCAGTGAAATCAGAACTTTTTTTTTTTTTTTAAATTGACCTGCCTTAAAATGTTTAGAATTGGAGTGTTACTGCAACAATCACATGGTTTTATCTCTGCTAAAACTTTGTTTGGTAATTATGTGACATGGTGCATGCTAAAAGAGGAACTAAGCGAATGGTCTAAATCTTGTTCTGAAGTACTTTTTTTTTTTTTAAGGAGTTGGTATGTCTGTTAATCAGGCTTTATTCTGGAAAACAGCAGCTTTTTGCATGTTCGTGCTAGAAATTTGCCTTACTTGAAATTTGTGCTACAGAAAGTTGAATGTTGACTGTGCATGTCTTGGGTGATGTAGTACTTGCTACAGTTCAGGCCTCAACTTTCAAAGGCATAAGGAAGGGTTTTAATATGCTAGAAATACCAGAAAATATTAATTGGGATTAATTCTGTTCTAAATCTTCGTTAAGTGTTGCTGGGGAAGATGAATACAATCATAAAATACTGGTATTAACATTTTTGTCACTGATACAGAATCAGTGCCAACTCACTACTGCCAACTCACCATCTACTTGCTGAGCAAATTTAGCTACCTGCGGTTCAGCAAGCTGAAAGAAAGCAACTTTGAAGCGTTGGACTGAGGCTGTAATCGTGCTACTTTTATTTGAAAGTAGGAAGGGAGATTCTGTGCTATATTAAGGGAAGTTAGGAGCAAACTTTGTACACAATTTATTTTTTTTTCCCCCTCCCCAAAATTCAACCATGCTTTAATAGAAAAGTGATTTTATCTCTATCCCTCTGGGAAACTTTGCATTGTAAAGGAAGGGAGCTCAGTGTGATATCCTTTCTCTCAAACTCTGATCTCACCTCTAAGGGATTTTGTGTTCTGTTTCCCGGCAACGTGAGCTGGGAGCGCTTGGTCAACCACATCTTACACGACGTAACACTTAGGTGACTGAAGAAAAAACCCACAGCACCCTGCCGTGATGCTGAAACTGCGGTCTGTAATTTGGGTGTTAAAGCACGCACCGATTGCCGTGCCCTGCTGCGGTGTGCATTATGTAATTGTCTAAAAATGACATTTTCCGGCGGGTGCAGAGGGATGAGTAAAGCGTTCCGCTCCAGAAGCGGGCGTACTCCCGACTTCCTCCGGCGGCGGCAGCCCGCCGCTGGCCCCGCGGCCCCTCGCCCCCCGCCGCCGGGGGGATCCCGCCTCCCCCGGGCGGGCCTCGCTCCCGGGCCCCGGGGGGCGCGCGCGCATCGCGCGCATCCAACCCCCGCCACGCCCTGCCCTGCCCCGCCGCGCGCGGCCCCCGCAGCCCGCCGGCAGCAGCTGCCTCGCGCACCTGGGCGCCAGGTGAGGGCGGGGCCGCGCGCAGGCGCGGGGCCGCCTGCCCGCCCGCGCGCACCTGGCGGCCGCTGAGCGGAAGCCGAGTCAGCGCGCCCGGCTCCAGCCTCCCCGCGCTGTGGGCGGCCTCCGGCCGGGGCGGGGGCGGCGGGCGCCGGCTGCTCTCTCCGCTCCCTCTGCCCGCGGCCGCTCGCGCGGGCAGCGCCTTCCTCTTCCTCCCGCCGGACGAGGTAAGTGGGGGAGCCGCGGGGCGGGGGGGAGCCCGCCGGCCTCAGGAGCCCCCGCGCGGCTCCGCTCCTCAGTGGCGAGGGGCCGTGGCCGGCGGCGGGGCAGCACCCGGTGCCGCTTCTCCTCCGTTCACCGCCAGCGGTGTGGGTGCGCCTGGCGGGGCGCGGGGCGCAACAGGCGGGAGGGAGTCGTGATGTGAGGGAGAGGTCCCGGGGCAGGCGTGGGGCTGGGGCCTGCTCGGGGGACCCCCCCAGACCCCCCTTCGTAGGCGCTCCCCCACAGCTGCGCACGTTCTCACAGGCCCCACACGCGGTCCCCTCCAGTCCCACGGACGCAGCCAGCCCAGGGGCCTTGCCGGGGGCAGCCCAGCCCAGCGTGCCCCGCTCTGGGCAGACGCGGAGCGGGGCGAGGAGCTCAGGCGGCGGCGAAGGGCGCTGCTGCCTGGCAGCTGGGCAAACGGGTCTCCGGGGACCAGCCGGGCGCACTGTCCAAACCAGGAGTATTGACTGAGGGAGGTGTCTCTTGCCACGTACTGATCCCGCCCAAGTATTTGCCCACAGGACCGCACTGATTTGATAACAGCAGGGTGCTAGTTCCATTGTGTACGTTGCCAGCTTCCTTTGGTATATTTCATCCTATATGAAGAGCTTTTAAGTTACTGGATTGTCTTTTTTCTCCTGCAGTCTGTTAGTCTTACTTCGACGCAGCAGATGACAGTACTTAGAACTGACAGGAAAAGTGAATTGTAACGTAGATAACCTTAGTGTCATGGGATTTATTTTTTTTAAACTTCGTGTAAAATATGCTCGTACAAAGAAGTATTTGTTAATAAACGTTTGTATTGGTTAAATAAAAAAAATCTTACTGGAAATACGAATTTTATGTATGCATCTTAGTAGTATTTTGCATGTTAGTCTTCTGTTACAAAACAACATCTTTTATTTAAAAAATTGTAAATTATATTGATCTAGTCATCCTGGACTAAAGTCAGTGTCATGCTAGTGAGCCAAGCGACAGTTAAAGACTGAGACAGAACAGCCAACTTATGGCTTTTGGTTTCTTTTTTTAGCTAGGTTTGCTCAGTGGCCTGGTTAGGTTGGCATCTGCTGCTATCATCTCAAGGCTTCTCAATAACATAGCAAAGTAAAAATTAAGTCAGTTACAGGGAGCCCAAGTTACTATTTTTGTGCACTGTGGGAAGGAGCAGAAGACCAGTTTTCTTCCTCCTCATAACTGCTATTACCATTTATCTTTGCCCCTTTTTTTGGGTGGGGTAATGCCAGCAGCAGCCTGGACTTTTGACTTCTATCAAAATAGGAACAAGATACAATTGTGCCTTCTGTGACATTTCCCCAAAGTCTGTGGTTCTAGGCTGCAAACTTGCTTTGAGATGTTCCTTTTTGCTTTGCATAAATTTGTTGCCTGGTCTGTCTGTTCTGAGAGCTGATACCTAGTGCAGGGCTTCCCCTTTCTTTGGAACTGATGTAGAGAATCTTGTTCATAATACGAATTGCTGATCAGGTGCCTGCCAGCACTGATGAGTTCCTCCTCCTAATCTCATTTCTGTGCTTATCTTCTAGATGATTTGAAAGTGCCTTAAGTTTCTAGACCATGAAATGTTAGATTTTGTCCACTCATGTAAAGCATGATTTTATTCATTTGCTGTCTGTCTTACACATTGGCTGATTTTTCCCAAGATTCGCTGATATTGTGTGCAACAGAAAATAGTTCTGCTTACAAACAGAGAAATAATGTTGCAAAACTACTGATAGTGACCTGGTAATTAAATTCTATATTCAAATGACTATTTGTTGTTAGGTAAGAATTTTCAGCAGTGAAATGTAGCTGGAAAAGACCCAGTCAAGTGAGGAGAGGAGGAAAGCAAAGACACCTTTGGGAGATTCTGACAAAGATTAATTTAGCAGTCACTGACCCAATAAAAATCAGTGAGGAGACTTGCTTTGCTCAATACTTATTTAAACTGTAAAAGTTTAAGGCTAGTTAGGGTGCAAAACTGATTTCAAGCCCTGCACTTATTATTCAGATGCTTTTGTTATCTTAGAAACATTACTACAATCAGAAAAAAAAAAAAAATCTCCCTTGGTAATGATCCAGACACTATTTTCTGGTGCTTAAGTGAAAATCAGACACTAATCCTTCTAAGTTAAAACAGCACTTTACAGCTGCTGTGGTGCTCGTTTGTCATAATGTCATATTTAGGGACAGTCTAAAATTATTTTAAGAGAGGCCCAAACCAATCTGGCCAAGAAAAAAGGGAAACTGCAGAGTTGAGTGAAATTTAAATTTGAGTTCAGTGTATGTTTATAGTACCAGGACTGTAAAAATAAGCCATAAATATTTTTTATAATGTATGGTTACTGTATACTTTTAATATGCTATCTATTGTCACAGGGAAGGGATCTATCTATCTATCTCTGCCTACCATATACAGTGCTTTGCTGTAGAAAAATAGTAGTAGTGCTCATTTTGAAAGACTTTTTGGAAGGACTTCCATTAAAACACATAGAAGGAGGGGTGTGGGGTTTTTTTGTATATTTTTTTTTTTTTTAATCTCAAACTGCTGAAAAAGATAGTTTACAAAGTTGTATTCCAGCTAGGTGTTCTGGGCTGCTGCTGCTCTGAATTTCTTCAGCCTATTATGTTATCATCCAGTTACAGCTTCTGATTTTTCTGTAATAATCACGGGGGCAGATTACGTCCAGTCTTTGCTAGAATAATCTGTGCCCTTAATGTTTCTAAAACTAAGACTCAGGAACTGAATGCATTCAGTATTCCTCTTACAACATACTTTTTTCAGAAGTAGAACCATATTTCCACTGGCTGAGCTTCAAAGAATATACCCGCAGGAACAGTATCTGGGGTTTGTGAATCTATTTCTTTAGGTATGTGTGCCCTATCTAGGAGTGTATTCAGCAGGAATTCTTAGTGGAACAGATAGGCAAGTATCTTTTGTTGCAAGTGTAGATATAGAAACTGGCCAGCTGATTCTGTTTCTCCTTTTCCTGTGAAGTCTTAATCTTCCGCTTCTGTACAATTTGTTTTATGTTTTGTTCCTTTATTTAAACCAAGGGCTAATATTCTTGTAAACAGTAGCATAGTTTGGTAAATTTAAGCAACTGTTTTCATTTTCCCCAAATTCTGAAGTGCTTTTGAATGTTTTGGACTGTATGGAGAGCCTTCGTACTCCATATTCAGCTAAACGTGTATGAAAACTTCACTCCAAATTGGATGTTTCTTAGTCTGTCACAAGAGGAGGTAATGTGAGTGGATGTTCTTCTGGTATGTACTTCTATGAAGTGGAAATGGTTTTGTTCAGTGATTTATTTATTTTTTTGCTGGTAGAAAAAAAAACTCAATTTCCATGGTGGTAGAAAACAAGAATATCACCAAACTGATTATTTCACTAGGTAATGTTTTAGTAGCATCTACATTGGTATTCATGCAAAGAAAACAAAAAGCCCTGTCTAGAATTTAGGTTCAGAAATACCAGTGGTGAAAGTAGCACTTCTTACAGGTAAAGTATCCCAACATATGTAATCGTGTATCCTTGGCAGACTGTTGCGAATTTGGTGAAAATAGTTGATCCTGAGTGTCAGGTCTTTTTTTTTGTAAAGAATTTGTTCAGTGTTGCTATTCACACACCCACTTTCTGATTAAGGGGCCATTAAGATCTTCATGAAAGGATTGTATACTTGGATAATAATGAAAAATAGACAAGCCTTTTAATGAGACTGTGCTTCTGGAGTTATAGAAGAAATTAGATTGGGGTGAAGCAAAGTTGTGTAGTTAAATAGTTGTGAGTAGAGTAATTCTGAAGGTTTTTTCTATTTTTTAGTTATTTTTTCTTAAGCTTTTTTAGTATTTTTACTTAATATTTTATCTTTTAAATTTTTTTTATGTTCCGTAAGCAACATTCTCAGGAAACATTAAAACCCTATTTAATGTTCAGATAAAAGGAAAGTAGATTATAAAAACAGTTTTATTAAAAAAAAAAATGAGGTCAAGTATATTGTTGATACTAATCTCAACCACTGGCATGGTCTGAAAGAATTTGTGATGATTTGGGTTATCTTGACATTTTAATTTTTTTAAAAAAAATTATTATCTAACAGGGTTATTCAGACCAAGCTAACAAAAAGTCAGAGTTGTCTACATGTTGGCTACTGTAGTGAGGCTTTCTTGTAAGCCAGTGTTTTTGCACAGTCTGACATCGGAGTTAGTGGGTGGCATAATGTAACATAGACTGTATTGAATTCACATGCTACCCATGTGATGTGGTTTGAAGTAGTGTGGCAGCTGTTTTTTGGCACAAAATTTTGAAAGACTTTTGCAGTACATACTAGTTTCTGGTTATGTTCTTCTTAAAAAAATCCCTAAAATCCAATTTCTGATATTTAAAGCTAATTATTTCAGAGTGCTGTAAGAATCAGACTACTATTAGTGAAAATAACACTAATGAATAGAAGATTAAATACTTTGCTAAATAGTCACCTCAGGGAATTTAATCATGCCACATATTTCATCAGCATGTCCTGGAGGATGGAACAGTAGCTTGGTCTGTGCTTACTGACATTGCTATGCCGTAAAAATGTGTGAGGCATTTGTGGGGAATAAAGATTGTATTTCTGACTACAAAATTATCCTGGTAAAAACCCTAAGGAAGATACAGCTTTCAAGGCAGAAGTTCTTTGGACAACGTAGTCTGTGTTCTAGAAACTGCTACTATTTTGTGTAACAAAGAGCTCTTCTATTCTTGTAAGCAATATCCCTATCAAATATTTTGTCAATAAAACTACACGCAGCATTTGTCTATATCAAAGAGTTTGCTGTATGTTTGTGGCAAACAAGCATGTGTTTGTCCACTTCACCTCTACTGCACATACTATCCCAAGGCTATCACTTGATCCTTTCTTTAAAAAAGAAACATCGCTTGTTTCTGTGCGCAGCTCGCTGCCATGTATGCTACTGGAGTGTGCTAATCCACATGGAAGGGGTTAAATTGTGTTGCTCTGTTGCACCACCCACTTAGCTGGGGTGTGTTGTCTTTTCATTTCTAGGGACAGACACATTTCACCTGTGTGTTAGGGCAGCCTGCTGTAGCTAGACCTGAGCAGCCAAGACAGATGTATCCAATACAAGGAAATATGTTGTCAAAGAGAAGTCAAAGTGTATGCAAATAGAAGTGCATAGTTACATAGGAAAACAAACGCTGAATAAATTGCTCTATGTTCTTGGTTGCTCATTATGTCTGCTCATTATAGTCTTTAATAACTTATTTGTCTGAAGACAGATGTATGCAAAACATGGGTAGCGCTAGAAATATTCTGGATGGATTTTAGATTTTGGTTATTTCGATTTACGTATATCTTGACTATTGTGTTGGGTTGATCGTGAGTATTCTAAGGGTTTGTATATACTCAATTTGTGCAGGAAATATTTCCAAATAAAAACAACAGTAATTTAGATTATTTTTTGGTAAAATATGCATATGTATTCTTCATGTTTTGTGAAGAATAGCTTAGTGTGTCAGCATCAAAGGCAGCAGCAGCAGAAGTCTGAAGTATGTGCTAAAAATCTATGGAAGAAATCTTTGGTATTTTCTAGTCTATTTTTCCTTTTTTTTGTTGGAGTCAATGAAGCCAAAGTTCATGTAGTAATCGTAAAACCAGAAAAAAAAATTAAGAGGTAGTGAGCATAGTATAAGCAAATATTGCTGTGTTAATTGAAATGCTGAAGATGTACAGTGGAAATCTGACAACCGCATCTTTAACTATGTAAAGTAATTGTTAAATTAGTTAAAAGATTTCTCTGGTACTAAAGAGATAACAGATATGTAGTCATACTGTGTAATTTTTCTACCCTTTGAGTAGTCTCATGCCAGTTCATTAAAACAAAAAGAGGCGGTCGTAAATATATGACTCAAATACTGATGAAGTTTTCAAATTTAAGCATAATTTCAGCATTAAACAGTCAATGTTGCTATATAGAATTAACTTTAACTGTTCTCCTCTTGACGTATCTAATACCATCATGTTCATGAAAGCTTAACCTTTCTCTTGTCCTGAACAAATGTAAGGCTCTTACCAAAAGGAAGAGCCCTAGAAGAAGGTGGAGAACATTGTTGCATGTTTAGTGATTTAAAAGAGATTTGAGGGCAACAATGTCTGAAAACAAGCCAAGCAGCCAACCAACACTAATGCCCCCCTCCCCAGGTGTTTGCCTACTGACTGCGTAGTGGCGGCTTGTGGGATAAAGAAGTTGCCAGACCTCTCTTGAAATATCAAGTACTTCAAATGTTAAAAAAAAGTGTTTTCTTTTTTCTGTTTGAGGAAGATATATCTATATTGCTTATTGATTCCTAAGCTTTAAGATTTATTAATATCATATGCGCTTGTGTATGCTGCGCTGAGAAACAGTAATCTGATTTTTTTTTTTTATGGTGTTATATAAACGTGCCTGGTTAACAGGTTGCAGAGGCTGTAGACGCAGGCAGTAGTTTTACAAGTTACAGTCTTATTGCTGGGTGGTGATCTGTACGTATGCTTAGTGTTTTACATTGGGTATTGCATTTACATGGCAAGGTTGGGTGGCCTCTGTGTGAAGAGACCAGGGGCTGTGTCTGTGATGGACAGAGCCAGTTCCAGCCAGCTCTAAAATGGACCCACTGCTGGCCAAAGCTGAGCCACCCAGTGTAGCAGGTAGTGCCTCTGTGATAAGGTATTTAAGAAAGGTTAAAAAATGCCACACAGCAACTGTGAGAGAGGAGTGAGAGAAATAACTCTGCAGACACCAAGGTCAGTGAAGAAGGGAGGGGAGGAGGTGTTTCAGGCGCCGGAGCAGATATTTCCTGGGAGCACATGGAGAAGACTATGGTGAAGAAGGTATTTCTCTGCAGCCCATGGACTACCATGCCGGAGCAGATATCCACACTGCAGCCCATGCAGGATCCCATGCTGGGCTAGGTGCATATGCCCTGAAGGAAGCTGCAGCCCATGGATGTCCCATGCTGAAGCAGTTTTTGCTGAAGTACCATACTCCACAGAAAAGACCCATGTTAGAGCAGAGGAAAGGTGTGAAGAGGAAGGAGCATCAGAGATGAAGTGTTATAAGCTGACCACAATCTTCATTTCCCATTCCCTCTATACCACTTGGGAGAAAGGAGATAGAAGAGTTGGGAATGAAGGAGTGAAGTTGAACCTGGGGAGGTCGTTTTAGTTCTGTCTTTGTTTCTCACCATCCTACTCTATTCTTAATTGGCAACAAATTAAATTCATCGTCCTCAAGTCTGATTTCCTGCGACGGTAGTTGGTACGTGATCACACTGTCCTTATCTTGACCCATGTGCTTTTCCGTCTTATTTTCTCTCTGCTGCCATGTTGAGGAGGGGGACCAGCTGGGTGGGTGTCTGGCAGCCAGTCAAGATCAACCACCAGACATTGAGAAAACAAGGCAATTTTTATCTGGCAGTTTGGTAAAACTGGTTGCAATCCTTTCATCAGAAAATAAAGTTTTTATTCTTAGCCTTGCAGTGTATAACTATTGGTGTTGTAGTACCAATTTTTCAGCACTAAAGAAAAATGAGAAAATAATGTGTGAGACAGAAGTGGACTGGGGTTTTTTTACAGGTTTTCTTTGAAATTTTGTGAGCCTTGTGAAGCACATTTTTGGTACCTTTTAGTATCTATATAGCAATGCTGCAATGCGCTTCCTCTCTGCATTCTTGTAACAATAGCTCTATGGTAAAACTACTGTGGTTTGAATGTATAGGTTTATTTAAAAAGTTGACATAAGCTTTGAAATAAACTATAATGTGAACAAGTCCGGATGGTTAACTTATCCTGCAAATTCTTGAAGAAAACCAGGTGAGGTTCCTTCTGTTTTCTACAAGTTATATCTCTTCCTGAGTATATGTTATTTCAATTAAGAAATGCAGAATCTATTTATATTTCAAAGGATGAAATACAAAAGTTCTTTTTTGCAATTCTGTGGTCAGTAGTTAGCAAGTGGGAATTAACTGTAGCTTTTATCTAGATGCTACTTAATTATTTTCTTAGTTCACATACATGCAACTTACACAAAAATAAAGCTGTGCTTTGAATTCAGGCTGGTTGCTATTTTTCTCCTTCTTGTAAACTGCCAATTTTGCAGAGAGAATTTAATTCAAATCACTTGGATTCTGGTAGTCCTCAAATGTTTTTCATAGTTTCCCATCTTTGAAAGCTGCTGAATAATTGCTTCTCTGTGAAAAAAAAAAAAAAAAAAATAGTGGCAGAGTTCCTGAAAGAGGAGAGCTTTTTGACATTTTCTCTTGATGAGTTGCAGCAGCACGTGCCAGAAAATGCAGTACAAGTGAATGAAAAAATATACAGAATGGTTACTTGATCCTCAGGCTAAATTAACCTATTCCAAATTACCTGTATTAAGTCTGCCTTGAACATGTATGCTAGGTAGAGTTACACTCAAAGAGTTGCAGTCAATGGCTCGATGTCCAAGTGGAGCGCAGTGACGAGTGGCGTTCCTCAAGTATCAGTGTTGGGGCCAGTGCTGTTTAACGTCTTTGTTGGTGACATGGACAGTGGGATTGAGTGCACCCTCAGCAAGTTTCCCAACGACACCAAGCTGTGTGGTGCAGCCAACATGCTGGAGGAAAGGGATGCCACCCAGAAGGACCTGGACAGGCTGGAGAGGTGGGCCTGTGCAAACCTCATGAAGTTCAAGGCCAAGTCCAAGGTCCTGCACGTGGGTCAGGGCAATCCCAAACACAAATACAGGCTGGGCGATGAGTGGATGAGAGCAGCCCCGAGGAGAAGGACTTGGGAGTAGTAGTGGATGGAAAACTGAATACGACCCAGCAATGTGCACTTGCAGCCCAGAAAACCAACTGTGTCTTGGGCTGCATCAAGAGAAGTGTGACCAGCAGGTCAAGGGAGGTGATTCTCCCCCTCTACTCAGCTCTCGTGAGACCCCACCTGGAGCACTGTGTCCAGCTCTGGGGCCCCCAACATAAGAAGGACATGAACTTGCTCAAGTGAGTCCAGAGGACGCCACGAAGATGATCAGGGGGCTGGAGCACCTCCCCTGTGAGGACAGGCTGAGAGAGTTGGGGGTGTTCAGCCTGGAGAAGAGAAGGCTCCAGGGAGACCTTATAGTGACCTTCCAGTACTTAAAGGGGCCGACAGGAAAGGTGGGGAGGGACTCTTTATCAGGGGGTGTAGTGATAGGATAAGGGGCAATGTTTTTAGCCTGAAAGAGGGAAGATTTAGATGAGATATAAGGAAGACATTCTTTACTGTGAGGGTGTTGAGGCACTGGAACAGGTTGCCCAGAGAAGCTGTGGCTGCCCCCTCCCTGGCAGTGTTCCAGGCCAGGTTGGACGGGGCTTTGAGCAACCTGGTCTAGTGGAAGGTGTCCCTGCCCATGGCAGGGAGTTGGAACTAGATGATCTTGAAGATCTCTTCTAACCCAAACCATTCTATGATTTGGTGATAACTAAATTAATCTAAACATTTCCCACTTGAAATCTGATTACTTAAGTCTTATCTGAAAGTGGATGGGTTTTTTTAAATAAAGTTGATTGAGAAGTCCTTCCTGGTTTTATAGTTCACTTTTTATGTGGATCTTTCTTCCATGCAACTTGAATTTCTTGATTCCATCTGTTTTCCTTCTATCCCGTCGTTGAACTAAAATTCCATGATTCTAGAAGACTTAAAACAACACTTTCCTCTAATTTTTAAATGACTTAATTTTCCAAGATTTGGAAGAAAATTTTTGTGAAGTAGTGGCACTGTGTAGGAATAGTATTCTGTTCTTAGTGGTGTGCCTGCTTTCTGGTTCTTCTATTTCAAGTGTGTTTAAAAAAAATAAAACACGAGGAAAGTGCATTTTGGGTGTCTTATAGGTAGGTTTGAGGTATGTTTAGGATGGACACATAATGTTTGACAGTTGAGAGTTGTGAATTAATTCCTGCCCAGTAATTTTTTGTGGTTTTACATTGTCGAATATACTAGATGTCTAAATTAATACTTTTTGTTTTAATTCGCAGGTCTTATAATTTCAAGAAATGCTGTGACCTACTTGAAGAACATTATTCACAGAAACTTTTAGTCTCGTGATAATTTTTAAAACTAGAATGGCTTTGAAAAAAACACCTAAACTGTTCAAGAAACTATTTTTTCACTGGAAACTTTGGAAATTTAGCATTATTGTGTTTGTCTTTCTGGTATTTTTATTTTTATTACAAAGAGAAGTAGGTGTTCAAGATTTTAAAGATGAAGCAGGGATTGAGCCAGTTGTTGGAAAGAAAAGTCATGTATTAGGTCTAGTGTTAAATGCGATGAACAATATCAAAGGTGCAAAGCCAAAAATGCAGATAAAAGCACCTGTTAGGCAAACTAAAATTCCTGAAGAGAGACACTGTTTGCCAGGACACTATACTGCAGTGGAACTAAAACCCTTTCTAGATCGACCCCTTCAAGATCCTAATGCTCCTGGAGCTTCTGGTAAAGCATTTAAAACCATCAACTTAAATTCAGAAGAACAGAAAGAAAAACGGCGAGGAGAAGAAAAACACTGTTTTAATGCATTTGCAAGTGATAGGATTTCTTTACACCGAGATCTTGGACCAGACACTCGACCTCCTGAGTATGTTGAAATATGTATGTTCTGATAGTTGAAAAACTTGTCAGAAATGCAGACTGCAAAGTGATTTGAGTTCAGCATTAGGTGATAGTTTAAGAAAGTCTCCTAGCTATACATAATGACTGTCTGTACATAATGATCCACAGTGCCAAAACCAAGAATGTTTAGAAAGGCTCACTTCTTTCATGGTTTTGAATTCAAAGTAACCATATTTAAATAAGGTTTTCTGCTTTTGCCTTGAAGCTTCAATTTCTGAGTGACTTTCTGGAGTCAGACTGCTAAGTTTTATTTAGAAGAAAACTAAAAATGTGATTTAAACTTTTTCCCAGTCTAAATACCAGTTCTTCCCCCCCCCCCCCTTTTTTTTTCTTTTAATATTCAGTGTTAATAAAACCACCAGCATAATTTAAATAAATTAAGAATTGTAAACTGTTGAACAAGGCAATGGAAGAGCTCAGCAGTATTATAGTATTGAAAAATTTTTTTAATGAAGAGTGTAGGACTTGGGTGGAGTCAGTTTTGGTTCTGAGCAGTCTGTCAGTGTCAGATTATATGTTCTCAGCTATCTGTGTCAGAAGTAACTAACCTTACTGAGCTGCTGCTGGTAGTATGAATATCACATTACATGTGCAGCTCACAATAACCTTTGCTAGAGCATAACTGGTGAGTTTTTGCCTCTGTATTTTGTGAGGCGATGGCTGTGATAATTACCTTGGGGAGTGTCTCAGTCTCTAAAGTTGACGGGCAATAAACAGTAAGTGTGCAGCTTATGAATATAGAAGTGTTGTCATCTTGACTTGCAATTGGATTTAAAGTTATGTTCAGAATACATCAATCTTGAAAGACTGTGGCTTTAAAATTTTCACTTGAATGGAATATGCTGCCCTAAGGATTATATGGTATTCCTACAAAATTTTGGAATTCTGAATTAGATCTATTTCTCCTTGCAAACTCTGCATTCTTCTAATAAATATTCTTCTTTGTAGTTTTGGGTTCCAACAGTAATGGTGACTTAAACTGATTTTGCAGCTCAGTATCTGCTGCTCTCAGTAGAATAACATGTATTTTCCTGAGGAAGACCTGGCTGCTGTATGAAATGTACTCAAATGTTTGTGAGACATAAGCAGAAGTGTCAGTTGTTCAGCTGGAATTCTTGTTCATCATATTTTTAAACTAATATTTTCTACAGCTTCTCCAGTTGGAGCACCTGCCTTTGTGTTTCAAAACTGGGATAGAAAGTGAAGAATCTGAAATATTTGATGTCCATACTTATAAAGCTTTGTGCTAGAAAGAGAAGGGTTTCTTTTAAGAGTTTGAGTCAAACCTTTTTATCCATTTTGTAACATTTGACACTTTCTAATCTGTAGATGTATTGAACAAAAGTTTAAGCGTTGCCCGCCATTGCCAACCACAAGTATTATAATAGTTTTTCATAATGAAGCATGGTCTACTCTGCTCAGAACTGTTCACAGCGTGATGTATACATCTCCTGCCATACTGTTAAAGGAGATTATTTTGGTGGATGATGCCAGTGTGGATGGTAAGAAGTCTCTATTTTCTCTTGTTTTTGTTTTTGTTTTTTTAAGACATGTTAGGATTGCAGATAAATTGGTTAAAAGAGGTTATCTCTTTACCGCCATTAACATGTATAACAGTATTCAAAGTGGTTTTGTTCCTTTCTTTTTCTATAAAATAGTTCTTCCCCATCTTTTTTTTTTACAAGGTTGTCAAATATGAAATTCTCACCCTTTAAAAGCTTTTTAAACCCCATTTCTGATTATTCCGATTCTAGTGCTGCTTAAACTGCATAACTATTCGCATGACAAGTAGCTCTGTAATTTGTGCTTCAAACCAATTACAATTTATAGAACAAAGTATCCAAGGATAAATTGGCTAGTGCTGGTAGCAATTTGCATTTTATCATAGTGATTGTCTTTATGCAAATTAATTTCATTAATATGAAGGGAAATGTCTTTTCTAGAAAGTAAAATTATTTAATGGAAAAATAACCTTCAGTACTCAAGTTGACTGCCAAAAATAATTGAATGTATACTAAGTGTGATCACAAATGCAAGTTCAAAAAAATTTACATGCTTACCTTTAGATGAACATGTCTATACATACATGCTTATATTAATGTAGTTACACTTTTTGCAAGTCTGTATTTAGCATACTGACACACTTGGATGTGAAGTATATTTAGTAGTACAGTTTAATACTAAGGATGGGCAGAGGAAGGAAGATGATGTGGGATGTTTGTTGAGGGATGTGGGGTTGTTTCTCAAATTTTGCGTGTTTAAAGAGTTTTTTATATAGCTTCTGTTGCTATTGTAAATATTGTAGCCTTTGAAAACTAAAATGTGCTGTCATTAAGGAAAAAAATTGCATGTTCTGCAGATAACTTGAGTAAATAGGTCCATGAGCTGTTTGCTCTGAAAATGGATTTTGAATTGATACTCAAAGTGTTAATACTGCAGAAGAAATGTACTAGTACATGTCCTTTCTCTTTTAGAGTGTTTTTAGTGTTCCATCTCCTGTTGTCTGCCAGTCACCTCTTCCTACACCTCCATGTCCAACAAAACTCAGCCCCTAAAAATAATGTTCAGCAGTCAGGAATTGTTTACTGCTTTGATGTTGAGGTCATTTGTGGGATTAATGTGAATTGTTAGTTTAATAATGTAAAATTTTAGGCAGTGGCATGTATATACACTGAATATCCTGAAACCGATTTCTCTTTCTAGAATACTTGCATGATAAACTAGATGAGTATGTGAAACAATTTCAAATAGTTAAAGTAGTCCGTCAAAAGGAAAGAAAAGGTCTAATCACTGCACGGTTATTGGGAGCTTCAGTAGCAACAGGAGAGACCCTGACCTTTCTGGATGCTCATTGTAAGTGCAACCTGTAACTGTGCCAGGTCTGGTTTATAATGCTGTTGTCTTTGATTTAACTTTGCAGGTTTTTTAATGAATGATGAACATTAGCAATGTATCATCTTTCCTATTGCTGTTTTATATTCTTGAAAGTATAATTAGCAATGCCGTTTAAAAGCAGTGCATATTGACTTGCTGCGGGCATGTTAAAATATTCCCTGTGTACTACTTTATAGCCAAGTAAAAATTCAGTGCTTGTTCCCATTTTCTCCATAGGTGAATGCTTTTATGGCTGGTTAGAGCCATTATTGGCAAGAATAGCTGAGAACCCTGTTGCCGTTGTGAGCCCTGATATTGCTTCTATAGATCTCAATACTTTTGAATTCAGTAAACCATCTCCTTATGGGCATAGCCACAACAGAGGAAATTTTGATTGGAGTTTGTCATTTGGATGGGAGTCTCTTCCTAAACATGAAAATAAAAGAAGAAAAGATGAAACCTATCCAATTAGGTAAACATAATTTCAATAATATTTTAAATCCTTCAGTTTTCATTTTTTTCAATGAAGAGCAGTTTGTAAATGAACTAATTCTTCAGATGAGTATGATCAGAAGTCTTTGCACCTTACATGGTTTTTGTAATACTTTCTCTAAGAACCACACTGTGAATTTTAAAGTTTTCATAAAAACATAATCTCCTTAAGACAGTAATTGCTCTGCATTACCTGTTTTCTACATATACTTGGAACATAATAAGCAATTTCTATATATGTTTTTTTGTCAGGAGGGAGGGGGGAGAGGAGTATTATAAACAGTTCTTTTCAGAGATAGTACCACAGATTCTGGCTCCTCATTCATCATCCTTGAAAGGATGACAACAGGGTACCAAAATACTAGGCTGTTGCAGTGGTGCATTTGATAATTGTATGTGCTTTGGCCGCAGACAGATTACTGGTCTGGAGGAGTAATGACTTCGCCTGATATCCTCCAGACAGGGAAAAAATGTTATTTTTTCTGATGCTGTCTTTTATACCAGCAGTCATTAGTCTAACCCAGTTGTTAATAAATGACAATAAAACTGTCAAATGAGACTCGATAGGACAGATTTAATTGCTTGAAGTATTACCTATGCCAGGAAAATGTATCAATGTAGTGAAACACTGGTCAATGCACGGAAACTTCCTAGATCAGTTATACCATGTTTTTACATCTATATTAAAAAAAAAACAAAACTATTTGAATCCTGTCTTCCTCAGTAAATTTCTCTTTTTGCAGAACACCTACTTTTGCTGGAGGTCTCTTTTCAATATCAAAAGACTACTTTGAACACATTGGAAGCTATGATGAAGAAATGGAAATATGGGGGGGTGAAAATATAGAAATGTCTTTCAGAGTAAGTTTGGCTATTTAATTAGCAGTGATCTCCATACTGACAGCGTACAGGATTTCTGAGGACAAATTAGTATTAGATCTTGAGTTCTCTGCTGAATCAGCCAACATGGAAAACAAATTACTAATGACCAATGAAATAAAATATGAACATGCCTACTGAACTGATTTTTTTTTTTTTTAATGTGTTTAGGGTTGATAGCTGAAATGTACATTTCCAGGGTCTACCTGATTAGGAAATTCACTTATGGTATGCCTGATATATGTACTCTTGCTAGTGGTTTGGGTTTTTTTTCTGGTGAATAATAACATTGCTATTTTTTCCACCCCCTTAATTCTAATTGCAGTACACTTACACAAAAAATGTTATTATTAGGTATGGCAATGTGGTGGACAGTTGGAGATCATGCCTTGCTCTGTTGTTGGCCATGTCTTTCGCAGCAAGAGCCCCCATACTTTCCCAAAAGGTACTCAAGTGATCACACGTAATCAAGTACGCCTTGCAGAAGTGTGGATGGATGAATATAAAGAAATATTTTACCGAAGAAACACAGAGGCAGCAAAAATTGTGAAACAAGTAGGTGGTGGTGGTGGTATTAGAAATCACACTTGCTGCGTTGAAAGTTTTGGTGAGCAAAAGTTATTTATTGACAAAGTATGTAAGGATTCTAGATATTTTTATGAAAAGAGAGTTCAGTTTGCTTAATGCTGGAGCCCCAACACACATGAAAAAAATGCTCGGGTGGTGATAGTGTTAGTTTGTGTGGTGGGGTTTTTTTATTAGTATGGTTTTTTCATATATTCTCTAAAATCCTGGGTTGTTTGCATTGAACGGCTACTGGAACTACCAGAAGAGCATGAGAAAAGCTACTGAGCATAGAAAATGCAAACTAACTTATTTTTTGGAGTGAGAAACATAATGTCTCATTAGTCTCAATTTACTTAGTATTTTTACTTTAAAAGCAGATTTTGTTGTTCTTTAGCTGCAGAATAAAGCTTGTTCAATAATACGTATCCATCCTGTCTCTATCTGCTTGAAAACTTAAGTTAAATTCAGGGTGTTTGAGTGTTGGTTTAGTTATTTTTGTAAGTTTTCTGGAACTTTTGTCTTTCACCAGCTGGAATTTAGAGTTTTCTTCAAGAAGGTTTTTTTTCTCCCTTCGAATGATAATTTTTTGTGACTATTATATCACTAATAGCATTAGATTTCCTAGGAGTGTTTAGTAGCTGGACAACTGAATTTTGTCCATACGATTCTTCATTATACTGACTATTATGCTAATTATTTAATCAATCCAATTCATTATTTCAGCTCACTCTCTTTTTGTGAGATCAGTTAACTTTATAGCTGTCATCAGTATGGTGGTGTTTGTACTTTCCCACTTCATGGCACTGTGTTAAAACTCTTGGGACTAAGGATACTTCTGTTTTTTCCATGTTGCAATGTATTTTTCTTGCATATGCTTTGAAATACTGCAGGCAGGATGTTATGACACTGAAAAACAAACAGTAGATACTGTAGTACAGTATTTAAAAAAAAAAATCAACAAATGAAGCTTAAAACTTGTTTAATGCTACAATACAGAATATCGTACATTTATGCATACAAAATTGATATTAGTAACATTAGTATATTTCTTTTCCATCCTTCCTTACATCCCTTCCTCTAACAGAAAACATTTGGAGACATCTCAAAAAGGCTTGAGTTAAGACAGCGTCTGCAGTGTAGAAATTTTACTTGGTATCTCAGTAATGTTTATCCAGAAGCATATGTGCCAGACCTGAATCCTTTGTTTTCTGGATATGTAAGTTTATTTATTTCCTATAGTCTTCCATAATCTTCTGTGCTACCTTAGCCATACCGTTTACATTTTAGCTATCATTAACTGCTCTACGGTTTTCTTGTCACTACTCTGGACAAAGAATCTATTCTGCATACCTCGCTATCTGAATATTTTATAGCTTTCTCAGTGGTGATATGAAATTTAAGCAAAGCTTCTTAACTAACAGCCTTGCTTAACGGGATCTTACAACCTGCTAAGATAAGCAACATTCTACCTATCACTAACAGTTAAGATAATACAAAAGTACTAAGCCAGTGGTGAGAGATTTCCTGAATTACCAAGGTAAATTTAGCTTTATATAGTAAGAAGTCAGAGAATTTTTAGTTCATGTTAATAAGGAAAACTGGTGAGCTGTTTGCTTCTCAGAATTAGGTTTATGATGAGGCAAATATGTATTTATAGTTATACATATGTTTTTTAAAAGACCATTGCATTTTCTCTGGCAAATAACTTCTTAGACATTGCATTGCTAAAACCAAAAAACTATTAAACAACTAATAATTCTTAGTTTGAGATGAATGTGAATGTCTAGTATGTATTTACAATTAAAACTTCCCCTTCCTCCCATTTTGAATATTTTATGTGTTTCTGTTCAAATTGTAATTTGAATAACAGTAACCTTGTAGCTTAATAATAACCCAGTAGCCTAATAATTCACAGTGTGTGGCTGCAGACAACCATAATGTAGTTACTAGGCTTTTAGTTAGAAAAGATTAACCGAGAGACTAGAATTTTTAGATTTGACCATAGCAGAAATTAAAAATGAACTAAAAACTGTAATTGTTGTTAAGCCAAAGGTTTGTTTTGTGCAGAAGTTTAATTTTTTGCCATCCCCACTGAGCTGCTTTCTTTTTTTTTCCTGATAACACCCTTTCTTTAGTTAAAAAATATTGGGAAACGCATGTGTCTGGATGTTGGTGAAAATAACCATGGCGGCAAACCATTGATTATGTATTCTTGTCATGGACTTGGAGGAAATCAGGTAAAATATTTGATACCTGATTTTTATGATCTATTCAGCTGTAACTTTACCATATTAAAGCTTTTCATTTATTTCAGAGAAATGAACTCATTTTTAATATGAATTTCGCTCTTTTTTTAAAAAATTATTTTGAGTTAGTTCCTATATATAGTTCAAGGAAAATTTCATACTGCTCTTCATGTCGTGTCCTGCTTCTAACATTTCATGTTCAGCATACAGATTCAGATTTTTAACACAATTGCACTGCTTCACTTGATCTTTCTGTGCAAAACCTTTTCATCTTACCCTTACTACTTTCTTGTAAATGTTTGTCTTCTTAATTCTTCCTTTCCTTATGCTTCCTCCTATTGCTTCTTTCTCTGCCACCAGGACTTGCACTGTCAAGGAAGATGGTGGGAATCCAGCCAGTGGGAGACCGAGTGGCCAGGCCTGAGCCACCTTCCCTATCATGCTTGCACCCTCATAGTCTGAGGTCAAAGTGGTCTGTCCTGTACTGCCTAATGCAAGTGAATAATATGATTGAATTTGTCCAAGAAGAGCTTTTTGATGCATAGCTCTTGGAGGCAGCAGTGGTGCTCTGTTTCTTCTACAGTATGACTTGCAATAGATGTCAGACACTGAATCCTTCAGGCACTACTGTAATACTAATAAAAGTAGCATCTCCTTCCCTGCCCAGAAATGAACACTTCTCTGTTGCCTTAAAGAGTTATTCCGTGAATAAAATTTATTAACTGTAGATCCTTAATAACTAAAGGTCAACAAAGGTTTAAATGTTTTTGTTAGAATACAGTTGTAATTTTTCTTTTTTTTTTTTTTTATGAAATCTTCAATCTTAAAAGCCATCCATTGATGGCACTGTGAAAACTCTGACACGTGATCATAGTTAATTGATACTTTCCTAATCACTTTTTGTGGGAGATGGAATACTGTCTAGATTAATAACTACCCTGTTACGTTAGCTTCTTACAGTATTGAACTTCTTTTTTTATTCCGTTGTGGATTAATACTATATTAGCCTTTTCACATTGTCACAGTCATTAAGGCAGGAACACTGTACTAAGACATTGTATTAAGAGATCTGCTGTATGCTTCTGTTGTCTCTAAGTTATCTTGGACTGTACTAAAACTCTATGCTTTCCTCCTGCCATAGAATAACAGTCTAAATCCCTTTAAATGTCAACCTTCAGAGAATTTTAGTATAGGTTTGCTGGTTATGAGATGTGGATGTTTACTTACTTAACATTCTCATTACAATACTCTATTTTCAGTTGGTTTATGTTCTTCATCAGACTTTAGCAGTACAGGCTGAAATTTTCCATATTACCTGTGGTCTTTGCCATATATTTGAGATGGGAGAAAGGAGCAGAAGAGAGAACCTAGTTTTCAGATTTGTACATAAATTGTTTATCATTCTTCCTTTTTAGAATATCCTGGGGCTGGGAACATGTCCATCTCAATATCCAAAATTAATGAAGTTTTAAACCTAGCTTTCAAGTTGTATTGTCAGGGTTTGCAGAGATTCTGGAGTTCAAAAAATAAATTAGAACAGATTAAATCAGATTAACAGATTTAGAATAAATTATCATGTCTGAGAGCTAAGTGACTAAGCAGGTCAGTCCTGTCAATACCTGTTTCAGGGAGTTACGCTGAATGCAGAAACTTAACAGTGAGATGCCCATTTGTTCCTCAGCGCTATTCCCATTGATGCAAAGGCAGTGAGGAGGCAGAAGCTGGTCAATTGGACAGATAGTTGAAGGCCACAGGGAGCTAACTGAGCCTGCTTTCCATAGTCAAAGGAAAGATATGGTGAAAAAGTCTGACATACAGAGCCAAGAAACAGTGGTAGTGGGATGTAATTATAGGAACTCTGCTGTTTTAATGAGGTAGAAAAGGAAGAGACCAGGATGGTAGGGTAGGACTAGAGGTAAAAAAAAGGACAGCTGTGTCTGTAACTGTTAGAATTAAATACCTGTTAAGACTGGAATTATAGCCTAGAATTCCTGAGCCTTAAGGGAACTTTGGTGTCAGGAACTAATGGTAAAATTCACTCATAAAACACATGCTTATATTACTTTTCTAATGGCTAGCTCAAAGAGAACATAACAGCATCCTATTGTTAGCATTTATTGTTTAGATCAAGCAGCAAAAGTTGACGTACAGCAATCAATATTGTTCTGAGTGACAATTTGGTTTTTGGTTGCTCTAATAAAAAAAAATAATCCAGCAACAAAAATTGAATACAGATTTTTAAAGTTTAAAAATGCCAAAATTTAAGTTATCCATACAACTATTCAGTTCGTCTCCTTGAATTGTATATGATTCCTGGGGGAGCAAGCGATGAGATCTGGCATCATAATGCATATGCACCAACTGTCATTTGCAGTTTATACATTTAAGTACTTCTAAATATATTGCATTAGTATTAAAAAATGCTTTTAGTTTTGTAAATACTTTTAAAGCATGTATGCTGAAAATCAGAAAATTGATTCTGTAGTCTCAAATTGTTGAATAACAAAAGAAATATATTTGTGTATTGGAATTTCAAAGGACTAATTTAGTTTAATGCTCTTGTTTGTGTTTATTTACTGAAATTTTTAAAAATTATTTAAATAGTACTTTGAATATTCTGCACACCATGAAATTCGACATAACATTCAGAAGGAGCTTTGTCTGCATGCTTCTAAAGGACCTGTGCAGCTTCGCGAATGTAACTACAAAGGCCAGAAAACCTTTGCCGTTGGAGAAGAGCAATGGCTGCATCAAAAGGTATTTAGACTGTGCAGTGAATCAGCATTTTTATCGGTGATCTTTTATATGGGTTTAATTTTTGATTTCTAATAAAAGAGAAAACCCCAAGGAAACAGAACTCTGAAGCCAAAAAGGAGTAAGTTTATTTCTGTGAGGAAAATGTAGATCATTTCAGCTTTTCAGTTACCAGATCAAAATGTGATGATTTCACTATTTCAAATGTAAAGTCACTTAAAGCAGTTGATATCCTTTAGTGTGTGTGTCTGGGCATCCACCTGGAAGTCAGTCCATATGTTTTGTATCTTTTAAAATATTTTTTAAAATTTTGCTAACAGAACAAGCTGGCACTTGCATATACTACTCATGTTTGCTTGCTACCCACCCTCTTCACTATCTTTATGGCCTTACTCTTTAACAACAATAAACTTGAGAAAAACAAAGAGTGGGGGGAAACAGCACGTTTGTTGTTTGTTCACTTTTTTTTCCTTCCTTTTTTACTCACTTTAGGATCAAACTCTGTACAATGCAGCACTACATATGTGCCTTACAGGAAATGGAGAACATCCGAGTTTGGCATCCTGTAATCCATCAGACAGCTTCCAGAAGTGGATCTTTGGCCAGAACAATTAAGATTTTATATTTATGGGCCAGGAGCATTTGATTAAAAGATCCATTCTAAACTGTGATCATATATGTGTACTGCATTTTTAAGTGATACATACTTTAAATGCAAAATGTTTAAAGTTTCTTTTCCCTCTTATTTAAGTTGGATATAAAATATGTCATCAGAGATTCCCTAGGAGTCTGTTATACCAAAGATGATGGAGATGCTAATTAAGAAAAATGTTTACAATATTTCTATGGTAAGACTTTATATGTTGACCACTGATTCATGGATCCTATAGTCCTTTTTCACCTTGGGAACCACATGTATATTGTTTTTCCACATGTTGTAAGTACTTCTGAAGAAGCCTCATTTTCTCTGTAGAGTTATGAGAAATTGAGTACTGCCTAAAAACCAAGACACTTTATATGTATATTTTTATGCTCAATTGGTTGATTTAATTTTTTTTAATCATTTACTTTGTGAACCTTTCTCAGTAATTTTTAAGTTCCTTCACTTGAAAAATTAAATATTTGACCTTCAGGTTGAAGCCAAATAGGCTACCACACTGTGCTCATCTTCGAGTAAGTAGATTCTTCTTTTGTAGAAGAAAAATAATTTTTACTGAAATATGTATGTATAATTATTTCAATGGAAAATCTGCTTATTCTGATATTAATCTTTGTTTAGCCAAAACTTTTTGTACAGGTTTTTTGTATTTCATGAACTGTAAAATTTATGACAAAGTTATATTGTAATAGATTTCTGAGCTGCTTAACATTAACACATTTTTTTCATTAATGCCTTTAAATTACATTATCTGCTAAACCCACTTTTTTTCCTATTTTTTAGTGATTTATGCAGTGTTTACCTAACAGGTTTCTAATGTTATCTGTACATAATTTCTTGTGCGAAAGCTTGCATGTTGATTTTTTTTTTTTTCCTGCTGTTGCCATTTCCCCTTTTACAAAGGACTGACCTCAGTTTTATCAGTCTAAGACAGACCTTGGCCTTCCTAACTATTCTACTAGATCTATTCATGAAATATTGTGTTCTTGTAAGCATCCACAAGTTTATGTCAATAGATCATTTACAGCTATGACTTCATAAATAGCCTTCCTTTGATTAAGTATTTAAATATGTGTATATTTCTTTGGTTATTTTACTGGATGCATCGTTGTTAAACACTCTCCAGTTAGTCTTCCATTGCAATCACCAGTCATGCCCATTTTCTGACTGTGGTTATCTCAGGCCTTCTTTAATGAAGGTAACTCTTCTGCACAAGAAATACGCTCTTTAGGAACAGAGAAGTGCACATAAAATGTCTACTTCAGGGTATGAATGTGAGATTAATGACCGTCCCACCCTTAAAGCGGCTAAGGTCATGTTAAAAATGCACTTTAATAAGGTAAACTTTATTTCATAATAAAATTTTATATTCTGATTTAGAGAATACTTAACTGGTTTATGCAAATTATGGAGGTTTAAAATTAACCTTAAATTTGCATGTGTTATGATATGGAGGGAAACTGGCTATGAAATTAAAATAAACTTCTGGGAAGGGAAAGAAGCAGCAGAATAAAAACAAGGAAAAGACTCACTGTTGTCTAGAAGTGCCAGTGTTATTAAGTAGGGATGAGGAAGATCAAAGGTAAAAAGGTAGTTAGACTTTGCAGCTTGTCGAAAGAATTGTGTTGAACATCTACAGTATCTATTCAAATGGAAGAAAATAGGTGTAATATCAACCATCTTAATTATTAACTCTTTAATGACTGAATCTCAAGAAATGTGAAATCTCAGCAGTGAAAACTTGAGCAGGCCTAGTTAGATGCAGCTAGTAACAGTATATTTAGGAAATGCTTAGTATGTCCTTTAAATACTGTACTCATAAGGGGAGGGCGGACTAAAGAAAAAGTTAGGGCTGCCAAAAGGAAAAAAATTACAATTTTTAAAGTGAAGACAAAAAAAGTATTTGGCTGCATGATCAAATATAAAGCTGTGAATAAATTTGAAGGGGGTGGGTATTAAATATTGAATAGGACAAAACCCACTAATATTAAATTTGTCCTTTTGTCCTGGTAAATAAATAATATCATTACAGATAAATGCTAATTTATCTATAGAATCTGGTGGATGGATGATGTTGTGGGGTTTTTTTATTTCTAATGGGTGGAAGGAGCCTGTCTTTTGGTTAATTTAACAGTATCTGACTGAGTTCAGCTTCTGAATAAAGCAAGAGGTAATCTTTTCAGTAGGTCTAAGTCATCTAAAAGACAAGTGAATAAGCAAGGATCAGCAAGAATTTGTCAGAAGCATTAACTTAAGCTAATTTCTTTTTCTGGCTTGATAATCATGCCTTTGAGTCATGTCTTGGCTTCTGTAAGGCTTTTGGTGACATCTTTGAGAATATCCTGTGAAGTTAAAGTTGTATGACTTAAAATAACTTGCTACAGTGTGGGCATAAATTGTCAAAACGACCGTACTGGGAAGGGTTATTAATGCCAATGAGAAACTGGAAGGCTGTATCAAGTGACATTGCACCAAGATCTGTCTGTTCCCTCTAATAAATACTTCCATAATTCAGTAATGAAATATGAAGTTCTATTATTACTTTCACAGATCAAACCAATATTGGAAGGGCAACAAATGCTCTTGGCAAACTGGAGAAGTTGAGGAAAAACAGGATGCAGGTCAATGAGAAAATTTTTCAACAAATATAAATAGAGGATGTGAGATTACATAGATAGCACCTGTGCCATGTTACACCCCCAGGTATGAAATGGAAACTGAGTGTTCAAGGAATCTGTTCTGAAAGACAAGGTATTTAGCATAGCTGTTTAAAAGGACTGGACTTCTCTTAGTTCCTAATTTGTGTTATACAGCAAATGTATTACATTATTTTTAATAGCACTAAAGGGTTATTTCCTCATGCAACCTCCTCTTAAAAACTTGTCAGATTGGAATTTGCATATATGAAACATCATTTATCTACTCATTACCAGTTTTTATTTTTAGAGGTAACATTCCAAACCAGGATAGAATTTAAATTGCAAGGAAACAAGGGTTCTGTTGCGCTTGGAGGTAGGAATCTCTTCATGAGCAGTGCTAGAGGAGCTCCACTTTTTTGTTTTCTAGTTGGTAATCTAAGACCATATTATAGCAGATATAGCAGTACATGTACTTGTCACTGTTTTCTAAAATTAGTTATCGCAGGTCACCTAGTTATTATATTTTGTGTTCAGTTCCAGCTGTGGAAGGGGAAGACTTATTCTGTGATTTAAAATTGTCTTTAAGATTTTCCTATCATTTTTTGAGACTTGGTTTCTGGCCTAACATAGGTCAAAAGTCCAAAATTCGTAATACACTTTAACATAAGGTTTTTTTTAACGATTGCTACTATTGCAAACACTCTAACCTTTTTTTTATATGATTACTACCTGTTCTTTAAACTATGAGTGACATTTTAGTCTATTTTTGCAGTATTTAGTACAACAGCAATTCAGTCTTACTTGGACTCCCTACTACCTGCCAGAAAAGACGGAAGATCTATAGAGGAAGACATTAAGTGACTTTTTTTGTTCTATTCTGTTCAAAGATCTGAAATTAACTTCTGGGTCTACGTTGAGTATTGCACTTCCAAATATGCATATATATGTGTGTGTGTGTATATATATAGATATCATACAATTTTAGAAGAGCAATAAGAGATCTGTAAATATGATTGGAGGTTTAGAAAATATTTTTTTAAAAGTTAATTACATTTTTTTAAAAAAATACTTTTGAAAAAGTAATAACAAAGCAGCAGTAAGAAAAATTGCAAGCAGTTCACGTGTTAGCCATTGTGCATTTTCTCTGTGCTTTTCTAGCATCAGTCTTGAATCTTTCCTGAAAAGTAAACTGGTTTGCAGGTGTTTTTTAGAGGGCAGAAGCAGATGTTCTCCTTGGCATAGCTTATTCCTCCAGCATGATTCTCTTGATTAATTATAGTACATTCTACAAAGCAGTACTAACTTTTCTGTACTTTATGTTTTGCTGTATACATCTCTTTAAATATGTTGAATTACTCTTAACTAAGAAATAAATGAAACTGAAAGAACTTGTGGACACTACTTCCTTTTAAAGAATAATCTCCCACAGTTTGGGAATTAGCCTTACATAATTTTATGCATCTGATCAAGTTTATAGTATTAGATTGCAAGGTAAGGGGCTTGATTTCAGTGGCTAAGTTGTCAGAACTGCAGCCAGTCCTTTGAACTTCTTGTGCACGGATCTCTTTGAAGGTTGTACTTTCTATCAAACGTTCCAAGGGAGTGACAATCTTTTCTGTGTTTTAATGCATCTCTTGAGTTCAAGTAGGGATTTCATTGCTAGAACATTCTGTCCAAAACTGCACTTGTGTCAATAGCACAATAATATTTCAAGTAGTAGTTTAATATTATGATGTTAAAAAAATAATCATGGATTTCTATTAAGAAGCTTTGCTGTATTATAAACATTAACCCTTCACTTCAGGTTGCCCTCTTTAAAAGTTTTTGAAAAGCATATTTTTAAAGTTAAATCTACAATATCTGATTCTGTTCTTTATAATGTAAATGTTAGCTTTACTTTACATTTTCTAATAGGTAGCAATAATAAATATAGCATGTCTTGTTCAGTTTCTCCCCAGTCTGAGGGAGAAATTTATACAAGATTACTATTCTTTAAAGGAAGAAAAAACTTTCAAAAGTAAAGCATTATCAAAGGGTTGGAAACCAGAAGAGGAAAGAAAATCAGAATAGAAAGGAGCTAGATGAATAGGGAAAAAGCTGTATTGGAAATATCATTATCTAGACCGAGTGTCCTTTGGTTTTTGGGGGGAATGGATGCAATGATTTAAAACCGTACAGCATTCCATACAGAGACTAGAATTACACATTGGTGTTCCCAGGCTCAGCAAACAAAAGTAAAATCCCCTAAAAAGTGAGTGTCATATTTCTGCTCAACCCTCTTCCTCATGAAATAGTTTTACATGATGGAGGTTCTGGCCGATTTGGTTTATGATGGGATATTGCATTTAAGTTGTCCACGATTACATCAACATTATATTCATACTGAAAAGCTAGGAAATGACAATTCAGCTCTTTGTGCAAAGTAAAATATAAACATGCTTTATTTTCTGACAGGTGCTGCATCTGTTACATAGGATAGAGGAGTTTCAGGAATAAAAAAGCTTGTGGGTAAGGAATAAGGAATTGTTTAATAAATAATATTTATGTTGCTGAAGTGGCATTTACTACTAAAACCAGCAACCCTACAAAAAATTAAAGATGGACATGTCAGATAGTACCCTTGTTTAAATAATATTTTAATTTTTGTAGGCTTTTTTTCTGTTCCTAATTTAGTTTCCTCTGTTCTCATTTTAATCTATGGCTTGCATGGCAAATAAGAATTTTTCTTCTCTCTGGGTTAACAGTGCAATAACAAAAACAAATTCTGAAGGGGCGTAAACTGCAATTAAAACTTCAAAATTTTATTTTTTTAATATTAAATACCTTTATTCTCATTTTGTATTGTTTCTATCTGCAACTGAACTAGAAGATGACTGATGTGAAACATCAACATTTGTCACTATTACTGAAACTATATATCCTGGCTTCCCTTTTTAGATAGATATTTGAGCTACTTTTCTCACACTTAATTATCACATAATACTTCATTATACTATGCTTAAATGATGCACATTAAAAGGGCTAGTTGTTATGGTTTATTTCTTAAAAATTCCTGTATTTTCTCCCTGATGTGTTCCTCATGCTGCATTGTGCTAGAGTGCACAAAACACAAGGAAAACGTTTTGATGAGAATGGAGAATTTCCTGAGGATAATGACCTCAAAAAATATGCTACCCTAAAATATTATGTTTCCAGATATTGTATGTGAAGTTTTTTTATTCTTAGTTCAATTGGACTGGCTCATCCTACGATAAGGCTGACTAATTGTGGAAGATACCAACTGATGGTTGAGGTACTGTGATGTGGCTTACCTGATTGAGGCAGGTTAGGCATCATCTTGGGAATATGAAATCCATTGTGATTTGGTATGTTTCAAAAGGATCCTCTCAGTCTTTCAGGTAGAATTAGTTATCAGATCAAAGTAACAGGTTGACTGGAGAACTGTCTCCCTTCATTAGATCGCTGAATTCTAGACTGTAGTAAGTTGACTCAGCACAACTCAAAAGCAGTGATAGAAACTGCTGTTAGTAGTATGTTGTTACTGTTAGATGGCTCCAAAGTGTGTAGAGAGGGATGACAAACAAGTAGTTACTCTTTTGAATGTGATTATCCCACTAGCTTTTTCTTCCTCCCTCCTGACAGTCTCTTTAACCTCCAAACTTCTAAGTGGACATCACTATCTCTGCCTTCTCTTTACCATGAGCAATCTTAATCATTCACTTATTTCAGGGCAAAAGGAAGCCACTGCTATAACCAGGATTGTTTTCATGCTTGCTTATGTCAGTTTAAATGCAAAGATAACCTGATTTCTAGATTTTCAGTATCTGTTTTCTCCTTAAATCTGTTTAGGAAGTCAGCCAGAATCTTGATGCCACTGGATGTGTGCAGTAGCATAATTTCAAAGGCTTAAGTGCATTTTTTTTTTTTCTTGGCAAAAGATAGAAGCCTATGGAAGATAAGACAGCCACACAACGTTTGGGGGACTCTGAAGCCATAAGTTATTACATATGTGACACTGAGTTTTTTTCACTTGTTAGAATTTACTTTATTATGACACTGCTTTTCTGAATGTCTTTCAAAAAATTTCTGCTGGAAATTACCATTTTTATTTTTTAATCAATTTTTTTTGTTTAACTGGAATCAATCAGATATCTGCTTTGTTTCTGATTCCCCAGGATTCCTTGACCTGATTTTTTGCATCTGTAGGGTGTCTGGATCCTTTAAGACCACCCACTGAAGTGGTGAAAGGTACCAAGACCTCTATCCCTAGTTAGCATAGTTAATGAGATTGCTCTGCAGATCTTAAAAAATCTCAACTTCTAATAAACATATATGGTGAATTAGCAAGAAACACTCATTCTTTCTACTGATGTTTCACTGAATGTTCTTTGAAGCCAGTAGAATTTCTGTAAAAATGCTTTGGTTTTAACAGATCATTATTCTTTCTCGTTTGTCCTTGACCAACTCTAGCTAATTATGTCAAGATAAGGCTAAACATTAATCAATCATGGTTATTGTATTTTTTACAAACCTACAGAATGGAACACTTTATGTACTAAGTTATAATTTTGTACCTAATATTGCTAGACTAAAGACAGCTGAAGGTAAATCCTGTCTTGCCAGTAATGTCTTAAATATTGTGATAAAGTTAGTAGATGTTGAACTTCCAAGAAGGAATATCTGATGCTTGGGTTCATGAAGGAGAAATAAATATGGTAGTGTCTGGTATAAGAAGGGAATGCCTGCAGTGGTATGAAGGGATTGTGTGACTGAACAGCAAAGAGAACAGAATTTGTCCAGGAAAGAGGCTTAGGGACAGGACAGAAGTTAAGTGGAAGAAAACTCAGGTCCTAAAGTGTGAGCCTGGGAGACTGTTCTCCCCAGTCTTCTGTTATTGCTAATTTTGTTTCCCTCCTTAGCTCTCTTTTTTTTTTTTTTTTTTTTTTCTCAAAAGAAGCAGAAAGGTAGAAGTCTCTAGCAGTCTGAAATAGAGTATAAGAGACATAAAGCCTAATGTGTATGCATAGTACGGTTGGTAATGTCTTGGCAATGCAGTTGCAGAACAGATGATCTGCTTAGGTGAATTTGTGGTTTGTGAAACCTAGCAGTGCTGCAGCTGTATATAGTCAAATTTCCATCCAGATTCAGTCAGTATGACTGAAGCCTGAAACCACTAGCAGTAAGTCCTGGGGAATGTGTAGGAGATGAGAAACATTTCAGACTAGTAAATTACTAAAGTGAAAATAACATAATAACTTGTATGATGGAACATAAACAGTCTATGCTTGTGGAAATGGCTGGTGAGGACAGCTGCAGAAGAAAGGTAAGTTACACCTAACAGATGTTAACTTGTGTATAAGGAAGAGAAAATGATTTTCTGGCACATTCAGATCTCAAGAAAAAGGGGCCTTCTGCCTATCTGATAGAAGGAAAAATTGATGGAGCCTAAAGGACAGGAACGTAACACTGGAAAGCGGTGACAAAGGCGGAAAGCTGAATGGTTAAGTCAAGGACTGAGTGGACTTGGAAAAGTGATGATGAGAAATTCTAGGGAGAAAGAAGAGATGTGGGAGCAAAAGCGAGGAAAGTAGGGGACAGGTTCTTCTAGGAGTGAGTGTGGGACAGCAGTGCAAGTGAAGGGCAGTGAGTGAGGGAAAGCTGGAAAAGTGAAGTAGCAAGGAATCTGGAATCTACAGTGGGAAGAATGTTGACAGAAATGGCATTCACACAGGAAATACATGGGGGCACTTCAAGGAAGAGCTCCAAGGTTAGAACTGTAAAGTGCTGCTGAGATTTCTTAATGACTTTTACCAAAGCTCACTGATTTAGTGATTCTTCTGGAATGCCTCAGTGCCTCCTAGATTATATAGGTCTGAGAAGTCTAGATGCTTCTCCACTTGGCTAAACCTTCTCTATTTCAAACATGCAATTCTGTCAGGAAAAAGAGAAGTGCTTGACAACAGGTATGCTATCAGAAATCATCCCATGCCTCGTGATTGGTAACTGGTCAGTTGACAGGCTGCTAGCTACTGGGTCTGTTGCCAAGGAAGGCAATTGTATGTTTGTCACTTGTTTGGTATAATTGCTTCTAAAGGCTGCTCAGTAAAATAACATTTGTCCACATAGATTACCTTGCATCTAAATAAAAATCTTTGCATTAGTACTAATGTTTGCTTTGATATTAAATAGTTTCTATGAGATAATAAGATTTGTAATTTAACAGGGGACAGTAGTTCACGACGACACAGCATACTTACCTAAAACTTTGAACTGTGCTACTCCAGGACCAGGAAACATTCACCTAATATACTTGCCTGACTGTTGATCCAAGAGCTCCTGTCTATATTTTCGAAAGAGACTGGAATGTGTAATGAGAGGAAAAAGGAATAAGTGGAACCAAGCTAGTGAGCTCAGGGCGAGTCATGGCTACTACCTCCCTGTCTAGATAACTGGAAATTAAGAGCTGAAGGCCACCTATTGACTTATTCAAGGCCTGTGGTTAAAGTGTAGACTTGCAATGTTTTTGCTGGCTGTGGAACAAAATTGGTTTCTGTGGGTTGGCTGGGCCTGCCTAAAAGCTGGGCTTCTGCTTTAGCTCTGCCATGAGCAGAGCCTAATTGCTGGCAGCAATTTGGTGCAAGAAAGGTGGGGTTTGGGGAAGAATGAAGCCATGCGAAGGCCAGGGGAGATGAGGGGCAGCCTGGGCCTTTGATGTGAAAGGGAAGGAAGAGGCATAGATGTGGCCAAAATGGTAATGTGTGGCGCCAGTGTGCATTTCAAATACTTGCTTGGGACTGGAGTCAAAAGTCCAAGGGATATACTAGAATAAATAGAACTAAAAATGCTTTTTACATGGTGATTTCCAGTATAAGTGGAAGATCTCTTCTGCAAAGGCTAGTCTGCCATTATCCCCAGCTTGTAAATAGTTGTTGCATAATCCAAAACACTCTTTAGTAAAGATATAATAAAGGATTATTTTATAGTGAAAGTAATCTAGGGTCCTGTATTACCATACCTTAACCAGCTTAAAATCAGATAAATTTTCCCTTGGGCTACACTCCATTTTGTATCATGTCACCATCCTTACAGAACTCCTGTCTTGTTAGCAGGAAATTTCTGCTGAAATGTCTACTGAAAGTATTTAGCTTTGCTCCTTCAGCAACTATCTCCATTTGGCAGACATCATGATCATAGTACACACTGAAACATGTAAATCATAAACTTTTCCTCTCCTCTAAGCTATCAAATTGAAGAACTTTTTTTTTTTAGATTCTGGATTACATGTCTGAAAACCAAATATAATGTTTTCAAGTGCCTCACATTATTTACAGCTCTTCTGGATGTCATTGATGTTCACATAACTGGCATGCTGAAAATCAGTTTGTTGCAGGGGCTGCTCTGTTTTACTGCCTTTTTTAAATTTTAAAGCACTTTCAGCAATAGTATTAGGATCTTCTCTTTCCCCATGGAGGGAAAAAAAAAAGAAACACTAATACATATACAGCATGTAAAAATTAATACCTCAATCAGATGGCTACGTAAACTACTGAAGTTTACCAGAAAAGCTAGAATCAGTGTTAACCTCCATCTTAGTAGGCTCTGTTATACATCCAGGAAAGTAATTACAAACACTGAAGAAACCTTGATTTCAGGCAAGGACAGCACAGCCTTACTCCCAGCAGGACAAAGCAGGTCCTACATGTTCTGGGACTTCAGGGCCTGTGGTTCTGGGCAGCTCTGGCCTGCTCTGGCCCATGAACAAGAGACCCCACTGGTCATTTGTGGCTCTACCTGGTAATGACTCACCATGAGCCAGCAATGTGCACTTGCAGCCCAGAAAACCAACTGTGTCCTGGGCTGCATCAAGAGAAGTGTGGCCAGCGGGTCGAGGGAGGGGATTCTCCCCCTCTACTCCACTTTCATGAGACCCCCACCTGGAGCACTGTGTCCAGCTCTGGGGTCCCCAACATGACATGGACCTGCTTGAGCAGGTCCAGAGGAGGCCGCAAAGATGATCAGGGGGCTGGAGCACCTCCCATGTGAGGACAGGCTGAGAGAGTTGGGGTTGTTCAGCCTGGAGAAGAGAAGGCTCCAGGGAGACCTTATAGTGGCCTTCCAGTACTTAAAGGGGGCTACAGGAAAGATGGGGAGGGACTCTTCATCAGGGAGTGTAGGGATATGATGAGGGGTAACAGTTTTAAACTGAAAGAGGGAAGATTTAGATGAGAGATAAGGAAGAAATTCTTTACTGTGAGGGTGGTGAGGCACTGGAACAGGTTGCCCAGAGAAGCTGTGGCTGTCCCCTCCCTGGCAGTGTTCCAGGCCAGGTTGGACGGGGATTTGAGCAACCTGGTCTAGTGGAAGGTGTCCCTGTCCATGGCAGGGGGTTGGAACTAGATGATCTTGAAGGTCCCTTCCAACCCAAACCATTCTATGATTCTATGACACTGTTAACTGGAGTGGGGCTTCACCAACTCACCACACCTGAGGATTTTGTTTCATCACCCTCAGGAGTAATTGCTGATTTATGCTAGCGTGAGTATAGAATTACATCAGTACTATTAATAGATCTACTTACAATTGAACCTTAGTGTTAAGTCTTCTTACTTCTGAACTGGCATCCTGATATCTTGCAGTAGAACACTAGTGTTAAAAGTTGTTTTACAAAACTTTGTGTCAGTATGGCTTAGCAAGCCCTGGAGCAGCACTGTTAACCACAGTTCATGGCAATGCAAAAAAGCAGTCTGCTAGCAGATATTTATCTATTCCATTCTGTGTAACTCCTAACAAATTAAAAACAAATGCTACCTTAAATTCTGGGAGAACTTTTTTTAACAATCTAGAGCACAACATCTGATCTTTATCAGTTTTTGTAAATACAAATAATTTAGCCATATGTAATTTGTCATTAATGCACACTTAAGGACAACTTACCTTTTACAAATGTACAGCTCAATTTTAATAAATATCAGAATAAAAAGAGGGCACAGACCTGTGAGAAGCAATGTTGATTGGCAGTTTTCAAAATAATTAAGCAGTTGTCCTGAAATTTAACACTATCTTTATATGCCATTGTAGCCATTCAAATGATTTGTTATATAAAATTACTTGAAATTGTCCACCAGAGAGAGCTGTTGCAAAATTTTTTCCAACAGCTGTTGAAAACGATTCTTTCATTAATGTATACCCAAATTATTAAATTCACCATGATAGGTACAGATGAATCATGTAGTTTATTCCACTGGCCAGAGAAAAGGGTAGACAGTAGCATCATTAAAGGGCAAACAGATATACCTAACAAGGCATTTCTGTTCATTTCTTAAATATTTATCTGCTGATTAAAATAAAAAGCAAAACAAAAAAGAAACAAAATACCAAAAAAACCCCAACAGAAAACCCCAAACTGAAGCTGTTTCTCCTTAAGCTATCAGACAACGAGGAATGGGAGAAACGCTTGAAATTTCACAGATCATCTTATAGAGGCTCTGCAGGTCTGGGGGAGGAGGTGCAGTCCTAATTCTGGCTTTGTTAGATGAGAGAGGAATGTCTAGTGACTGCATAATAGAAATGAGATGCACAGTGCACTGGCAGCCATGATGTAACGTAGAAACCTGGTTTACTTCATTGCAAACAAATGGACAATATATATTGTACAATATATAATAAAAATACAGCAGATACAAGTGCCACTAATTAACAAAAAAAACTAATGTTAAGACTTAAAAATGCTCATTTTTGTAATATATACACTGCAGTAATAAGCCACAATAAATACATCAAATTCCATATCATTCATAATAAATACCGAAAATATAAATACAGAAGAATACAGTTAATTTGAATAAATTATTACAACATAAGGTCTAGGTTAAGTTCTGTTGAATATTATTGTAGCTTATATTACCCTTTGGCATCTTTGATGTTACAACTTGTTTAAAAAAAAGAAAGGAAATTAAGGAAATGTGTAGTTCATGAAGCTTAAAATTATTTCCATGTACAGATTTTAAGATGAACTTTCTTTCCCTTTGCTGCTTCAAACAGTTTAAAAGCAGCAGTCCAATTAAATATGTTGCTTTACTGCTGAGATCTCCATAATTTTAGTATGCAAGATCATCTGTAATGGAAAATGTTAAGTACGTAATTATTTTTCTCAAAAATTAGTAAAGTTAGAAGTAATGTACAAATTTTAAACAAACAGCTGCAATTACATCACAATTTTACTAGTCCCATTTGAGTTGATTACACGTCTGAAAGACCATCAACTTAAGTGCTTTTGAATCCATGCTGTGGTATTATTTACCACTTGCCAACAAAAATTTCAAAAGCAATTTTATATTCTTATGGGAAATATATATATACAGAGAGAGATGAACCTCCTAAAAGACTGGGCTGGACTAGACAGTGTAAATGTTATGTAGTTTGTATTTGTTAAAACAATGAAAACACTTTAAAAAATGTAATAACTGTTGGTTTTGTTTGTGTTTTTTACAAAACTGCAATCTATTAGCTGTAGATGGAAACAAATCAAAATAGCCAATTGCCATGTCTTATGTTAACAGGTATTAACCAGTACATTTGTGTTGTTCAATTTTATTTGTAAAAGGCTGTTACACCAGAATGCAATTTAACTTAAAAGATCAACTTTACTAAGACAACATTACAGGCTGAGGCTCTTAGGAATGGATTTGTAATCTACAGATTTTGACTAGTTTTTCACTGTTAAATGTCTAGCGCTTATTTTACATCAAACACTTTTTTAACATGTTTCACGAACTACACTTCAGACGTATTTCCATAGAAGTGCCTACAATCAGTCAATTAAAAGAAGGGCCCAGTTGTTAAGCACTGTTTACATGGGCATTGTTATATGACAACTGAAGTGGTGGTATTTGTGAAATGGTTTGAAAAAACAGCGTGCTTGCTTCTGGTTTGGTTTTAAGAGAACCAGCTGCCAGTGCGTAGATGCAATCTTTTCAAGAAGCTGAAAACTCATGCTCAACCTATATATCATCAGAGACTTACAAATGGCTGGCTGCTTGTTTACAGTGATCCCCCAGTACCCCAGCAAGGTAAAACCTTCACCCATAATCCAACCCAAAATTTCACTCTTAAGAACATCTTTAAAAGAATTAGCTGTCATATACCAAGACTCAGTTGAAAATCCCAAGCTAAAATGCTAATAAAAAAGGCCATCTATTTCTTCTTTGCTTTTAGTGCCTCTTGTTATCTGAGAAACCGCTTACATTTGAACATGTGTCTGGGAGCAGAGTTAACTAAAATTATATTGAACATGACTTGGCAGTTGACATACATAGGCAAAGAAATAGCAGTGTTTCTAGGGTGTGGCTTTGCTTTGTAGTTTTTACCCCATGCTTTTGGATAAGTCTTTTATTTAGTGTCTGCCTGTATACAACTGGTATAGAAAAATTCCTGTTGGCACTGATTTCATGTTTGCTTTAAAATATATTAAATAACAGAATTAATATTATGATCTAACATGGCCAAGCTTGTAGTGAGCATGCATATACTTTTCCATCCGTGCTCTGGGGATATCTTAATTTCCTTTTTCCTTTTTTTTTTTTTCCCATACATAATGTTTTGTTTTGCCCTTTAGAAGAAAAAAATTGTCCTCATCATTCTACCTCTTGCCTTCATCCTTCTTTTCCTCTAAATTGCCCTTTCTATTCTTCCCTCACTCACTCCAGAGTGTGTCCACCCATATCTCAAGACAAAGGACTATCTTTGTGTTAGAACAGTGGTGTACATTTGTATCTTCCACCACTTTTCCTGTCCATTGAGAAAAGCTAATCCAGTCTTCATGGCTTGTTGGAAAAGTGCACAGTTAAAGAACTTACACGTGAAGCAAACTTCTTTTGACTTGGTTCTATTTGACATTAATTCATAAACTATCTAAAGTAAAACAAAAGTGTCCCTGGTAAGATCAAAATCAAGAAAACTGAGTGAGTAAATAAATGAAGTTTGCTTTCTGACTTTTGTTTTTACACCCACCCCACCCCAACCGTATTGGGTAAAGGAGCAACTGAGAAGCAGCAGCAATAGAGCACCATGAATATGGTTCTCCTGTCAGTGGGGCATTGTGTGGAGGTATCCTCCTAACCATAAAGACTACACACCAGTAGAGCAATACATATTTTAACTTCTCCCTTCTAAGATCTAATTCACTTCTATTTTATAAAAGGGTGTTTTTCATTTATTATTTATTACTTATATTAGGAAAAAAAAAAAATCCTAACAGTAGCTTGAAGGAAACTTTTTGTTCCCCTAAATGATGGTTTTCTCCCTTCCCTGATCTTGGATTTTCATCCTGTACTGGGCTGTGCTGTACCAAGAATGACAGTCTTCCCCTGGATCTACACACCTCAGGAGACGACGAGGATCCCCTACCACACCTCTGCAGCCTGTGGGGTAGGTTTCCTTCCTGTTTGTTTTTCTGCATGCAAAGGGAGAGTCTACAGACCCCCACCAGGACTGCTCTCTCATGACTCATATTCAGAGCCAATGGGGGACTAGTTTTCACCACAGTTCCAATCTACCTACATAATAATGTTAAGTGAAAAAAAAAAAAAACCGACCTCTTTTAGCAAACTAAAGGATAGATAGCACAGAGGACACTGAAGTTGTCCTCATGCTTGATTTTAATGAAAAGCCTTACTGTACAACAGACCCTTCCCAGACACTAAGACGAAGGGAGGAAGGAATTAAAAAGACTAAGGCTGCAAAACAGATGTTCATGAATTGGATGTTCTTATGAAAGTAAAATTCTTGGTATCAGCCATTAGGGTAGCAGAAAATTCTCAAGGATGTTATAACTTTCCTCCTTAAGTGAAAATAATACTCTGACACATTTATTAGCAACAAAATTAAAAGCTGCCTCTGATTTAGGAGTGGGAAGAGACAGTGACCAGGAAGCACTTATGAAGAACTCAAGCATGTGTTCACTCAGACATCTTTACAGCTAAGTTGCACTTGTTCATCACTTCACAATGTTCGTGCTTTGGATTTCACACTTCTTGGGAAAAATGGACAATTAATCATTTGCACATGGACAGCAATTACAGAGAACAGCAAAATTAAGGAATCTTTTTAAAAAAATTTGGAAACATTGAAAAGGCAAATGTTGAGATTTCTCATACCAAGGAACATGTTAATGAACTAGACTCTGTTTTGAAAATAACAGTAGCTTTCTACCATTTTAAAAAAATAGTAATCAGATTTAATATTTTAGAAATAAATTCTATAGAATATAATCTCTGTGTTAATTCTAGTTTTTCTAAGTATTTTACATCACATGTTCTGCAATCATAATAAAGTAGATGACAGAATTACTCTTTAGCCTCAGTGGGAAAGTGTAACACCCCTGAACACTTAAGGATTTCCCATATCATCCTCTTCTGTCCCTGCTCCTGACTGCTTCAGGAAATCAAACAACTGGCACAATGAACATGAGTATACAACTGTATACAGGAGTTCCTTATTTAGCAAATGCCTTTTAGAACAGTATCATGGGTCTCTTGCTTTAGCTCTGAGTAAGGGCGCCTGCTCTGCTACAGGAGCAGCCTAGACAAGGAGTTTCAACTGAGAGAATTCAGCTGGCAAAAGACAACAACATGCAGGGGAATAAGACTGCCTGTTGCTGCCAAGTACAGTGGTGTAGGCAAACTATAATCAATCTTGCTGCTCAAACATTAAGCACCCAACAGGTAAATGTTGTATATTCAACACAGCTTTTATTCTAATTTTCACTGTGAAATTTATCACTAAACTTTTGCTCATTAATCCAATCCATGGAAAGGAGGGCTTACTTAGCTGTTTCACGTTAGTGATAAAATTTCTATTCACTTCTGAGCTGGACTGGGCTTTATTGGGAAAGTGACTTAGTTTGCAGTACAAAAATTTAGTTACAATGCCAAAAAAAGAGGGAAAAAATAGTATTTTGCCTGTTCTATAGAATTATTTTTTTATCATGGTATCTCCAAGTACCTTAGACACCAGAGCATAAAGTGACACAGCAATACAAAGGCCAAGGCAACAGAACCCAGGTCTCCTCTGTCTGAGCCCAATACTCTCTTATCCACTGTATCACATTTCTATCAAAGAGTCAGGAACACCCAGAATATTAAAAGCCATAATACATGTTCTGTTTTGCATACAAATATATGTTTACAATCTTTAACAAACTAGCTGTGTTTCGTGAAGATATCCTCCTGATTGTGAGGCAGGGAATGCTATACGATCAGTTTGTTAGCACGTTTACTGAAATACAACACCCAGATAAGATTAGAAACTGGATCTGGATCAGTTAGCAATCCAGTGAGTAACACCACCATGACTATTACATGCAGTTTCTGCAGAATGTAGACAAAAGGCAGGATCGCATTGTTAACCGACTCCGTTAGCAGAACAGTGAGCAGGCTGAGCCATATTTATAGCCAGTGATGGTTACTATAATATGGTGTAATCAATGGCCTTAAAATAAATAAATGTCAAATTATGATTTACTAGCAGGAACTTATGTAAATGAAAAACAGTGAAACTTTACAAATCTAGAACTTTCTGATCTAAATGCCATACAGTATATCAAAGAATTTTTTTTTTTTAAGAAAAAGAAAATAAATACTAGAAACTTTTACTGACCAGCTTTTAATTTTTTAAAGGATGTTCCAGTGGGCATGAATTATAGCTCTTAGGAAACAATTACAATTGCTGCAATTTTAAGTTCTGATTTTATGTCTAACATCAGTTAAAGCTTTATATATAAACTTTAATGATGCATTTTTTCCAAGAGAAGCAAAGTTCACATTATAGGCAAAAAGGCATCCAGTTTTAGGTGCTGCTTCTGTGATCATCTGTGTGAAGATTCTGTTTTATTTTAACAGAGGGAAATGCTTTTGTTATGACTTATTTTTCTGAACTACATAGTTTAATCATAAACTATCTACCAATTTATTACCTGGCTTATTAGGAGTGATTATCAGTAGCCAGATATCTTGGAAATAAAGCTGATACAACTATCAGTAGACATTCCCACAAATGATATACTGTGTCGATACAGAAGCAAATACTGTTGTTTATTATTTAGTAACATAATATTTTCATTACGCAGAAATAAGCTTACCCAAAATGAAAGGACTGGTTATCAACATGGATATTAACCAACTGGGAAATGGGACACATCATATATTATTATACACTAGCCCAGAAAATAACATTAAAACATTTTCCACCCTGTAACTTTATTTTTCCTTATATGAAGAGTACTTTTTTTTCTAAACAACACATCAAAGTTTAATCAAGTGGTAGGAATCTTGACTCTCCCCTGATTTCTACAGCCTACTCTAGATGTCACAGTTCAATTTCTTTTTAGATTTCACAGTTAAAATTTTCTGGATTTCACAGTTAAATCTGTTTTGGTCAGGGCTGTGACTTTTTTTTTTTTTTCACTCTAGTCAACTTATACACGCTAGAAAAGGCCTTAGCTTTGTTATTTGCTGGTATGAAATTGTTTGGGGGACAGGTTTAGCCTATATCAAAAACAGAGGTTTCTGCGGCTTTTTTCCTCACAGTATGAGCTTATCTCTGTTAGAAGGCTTGTTGATATTAGTGCGGCTACCAGGAAATCTCCATGAATAATAAATAGACTTGACTTTGTAACTTCTTGCAAGAACTAAACAAGACTTGGTTACTTTGTATCCTGAGATTAAATCTTGATCACAAAACATCATATCGAATCAAAAGGAAGGTATTACTATCTACATCATCACCAGGTAGTTAAGAATATTTTTTCAGCATAAATCTTCCTTTATTCTGCACATTTTAGTTTGAGAGTCCCAGGAATTAGCCATTTTAAACAAGGGAAAATAGTGTAGTTCACGTTCTTTATACAGTCACTGCCTTCTTTACCCTATTACAAGCTACTGCTTGTTATCCTATGCTGCAAGCTTTTGAGAATTCAGCTGTATTCACCCCTCATGCCCCAATGGCATTGAACATACACATCTAAGTACTCAGAGGGTTATACAGATGCTAATATTAAGGAGGCCTGGGATCTGAAGCCTGTGCCAATGGAAATATTATATAACCATCATCTCAGTATTTTAAAGCTAGCTGAGATGTATTTTATAAAGTTAATCACTTACTGGGCTTGCTAATATTATTAGAGATATTTTTTGTGTGAAAGCACAGGGGCCAAGAAAATAATTTCTTATTGCTCAGTAAGGGGGTGAATACTGAAACAAAATGTTTCATTTAACTTTCCCCTGAGAGAAATACCCTGGTAAATTGTGCATGATCCTCCAACACACTCTGAGGTTAAAAAGCTGCTACTGATTCACAGCTAGTGTCCCAGCTCAAGTAGAAGGGATTTGTGCTTTTGGTGCTGGTGTCGAGTGGGAGTGCCAGATTTAAGCCTAGTATTAATGCGATATGCCTATACACACAGAGACTTGTTACATTTGCCCATAAAATATCTTGAAGAGAATAATATTATTCTTAGAGGCAGAACTTCATGTTTCTCTTTAAAAATAAAGATGGGTATTTGCTGTATGGAATTGGAGAATACATGCGCTTACCTGGCTACTCAGCCTGTTGAGAAAGAGACCAGAGTGTTCTGTGACTAAGAGGAGCAGAGTCTAAGGAACTGCTGAGCCAGATAACGAGCATGACTGCACTTTCCCAGGAGATGGAATACACTGCAAGTGTGGAATCCGGTCCCTAGAGAACTAGGACTTTTCAATGCAGTTCATATAAAACATGTAGGACTTCTTGTGGAAACAAGTAAATAAAAAACCTTTCCAGCTACTACATGGAGTAAAAATATTTTGCTAATTTAGCATAAAAATGAGAAATCACTTTGCCCAGATTTCATATAAAAACAATTAAATCAGCTTATTTTTTTAAAAAGCATATTTTAAATCTGGCAGTTTTTCTACTGGAGTACTGTACATGATGTTTTCAAGAGCTTCTAACCAGAAGAGTCACTGTTACAGAGCTAAAATTTACACTGTGTTTACATGCATACTGTTAACCATCTAGATTTGACAGATAAAAACTAAGATGCTGATCCTTATTCTGACAAACAAGACAGGTCTACATTTCAACCCACTTCATGTATAATAAGTAAAATTTCAGTATTAGAAAAAAAAATGTTGAAATAGATTTTTAAATCAAAGTAAGGCAGTGCAGAATTATCAGTGTAGAGAAAAGGAGGTTCCTATACCTCCTTTTCTAAAAGAAAGCAAGGTTGGTTAATAAATTAAAGGTTGAGATACAGCAGGTATGTTAATTCCCATTTCATTTAAGAACCAATGGAGTACAAGGTAACGGATATCCATATGATGCACGTGCTATTTTGCTTGCAGACTTTAGCAGATACAAAATTTCTGAAGCTATGTTTCCTCACTGAATCTGCTGGTTCCTAATTAGGCCAAATGACTGTAAATTTGAGATACAATCAGAAGTCCACAAAAGCCAGTCTTGTATTTCATAAAAACTAAATATTTAGGAAATCTAGACACTTCCACATTGTTTTCCATGCTTCATATAAACTTTGATCAGCAAGACTTTGCTTTTTTAAATTACCTACTGACATATTCATAAACTGGCTTGGGAAAAACATACAGGTTTTGTTACAACGAATTTTAAGATCTTACCTATACCTCAGAGTCTGGAGCTATGGCATTTCTCCAAAATAGTTCACAGTTCCCGCAGTTAATACAGTACTGCAAAATGGCACTAAAGTGCATAAGTATCTGAATGTTTGTTGGGCTAAAAGGTGCTGTGCAAGCTTAACTTACTGCTTTGTCATTATATACAAGATCATTTTTCTTTGGGGAGGGGGTACTAGTTCTGGAATGCCACTGGTTTTAATTTTAATGGAGGATTGTCTAACTTACACCTTTCTAGAAGATGTAAATGGCTCCTTACTGACTCTTCTGTTTGTCAAGAACAGTAAAAGAGAAAACAGTACACTCTAAAAATGCATTTCAAGATAATTTACCAGAAATGGTATTTAAAATAAAAAAAGGAAGAACACAAGGTACTCCAGATGAAAAGTGGACATGCTCTTCGTAACTAGCTATGGATCTTCTGCTCAAATGAACATGTTCATTTTTATCAAAATATGAGTACTAAACTACCATAAATAAAATACATACAGTACAGAACAATTAAAACTTTTTTGTACAGTAGTTACTTTTACATTAAACTTACCATCTTTTCAGATATGTTGAAAATTAGGACTCTGAACATGATTATTTCAAAGTATCATTTTTAACAATCTTGCACAGGCCCGACAATCAAAAACACGAAGCTTTGATTCAGATACCTTGGCAGGTTTCACATACTTTGATAGGTAGGCTACTTTGAAATATGTTGGGTGTATTTTTACTTACGTGTTTTATTTTTATCAAAAGACAGTTTGATTATTTTTATTTAAATCTTTACATGAACTGGTTTTGTGCAATACCACTGCCAGTGTAGCTTGAGAAAACAAAATGTGTCTGGAACACTGACGATAGTCCAAGTGTTGTCTACCTCTTAAAAAAGTAAGATTCCAGGAAATCCAGTGTGAGTGCATTTCAATACAGGAAGTCAGTCCTAGAATAATTTTAATATTAAACAGGTACCGTTTCCACCACTGGGGATTTGATGCACTCGTCGTGCAGTCTGCTTTTTTCTGGGAGGTTTAGCGTATTCTCAGCAGGGTGCTCTTGTACGTGACTGTCGCCATTCAACGCTGAAACAAAGCCATCTTGAGAAGGACCTTTCAAGTATGAGGGAAATTCCACTTGAGGGTGGCTTGGCCTATGCTCAGTGTATAAACTGTTACATGGAGCACTGCTATCACCTTCAGAAGATGAGCAGCAAACAATCACTGAGGGGTTTGCAGAAGGGTAATGAGGGCTGCTAAAAGTTTCCTCTGATTGCCGTGTGTAGTCAACAAACTGTTCTGAAGTCATGTTGTAAGGCACCAGAGAAAGACTACCGTTCTTGACAGCATCCCTTTCTGAGTAAGTCTCACCTATCTGGTTAGCAGTGCCAGCAACGTGGTTCTCTATTTGGTAATACAGATTTGAAGAGTTAGTATAGTATGAGGCATTTTTAGAGTGGTTTTCATGCACAGCACTTCCATCAGAGTAGCAAAGGACAGAAGGAAGAGGCACCATATCAGCATGGGAGCCCATGCTTTCTACAAAATCATCTGCTTTTTCTTCCTCATCATCTTCCTCCTCATCTTCCTCTTCCTCTTCATCATCATCTGATTCGCTAGGGGCTAAACTCTGTGTGCTAGAATCTGTAACTCCACTACAAAAGCTACTCCCATCTTCCTCTTCCTCCTCTTCCCCTGGACAGTCCAAGTCCTCAGCTGACTGGGAATGCATAACCGAAGCCGGAGGTTCGGTTTCAATCTCAAAATTTTCTGCAATTGAATATTCAACCGGATGGGGTCCCGGACTCACAGAACTAGCGTGTGCACTTAGCTCATTGTGGCAGCCATTTAGTGCTGGAACTTGCTGCTCTCTATTTTTCTCCAATTCAAGTTTCATTATTGTGTGCAAAAAGTGAGTCCGTACACGGATAGGGTTAAATTCAATTCTACCTGCTGTATTGCTACACCCTTCTTTAGTGCAACCGCATGGAAAAGACATACGATCCACCTTTTAAAAAAAAGAATACAGATTAACAGTATGTAGCATAAGCCTGGTGATATGACAGAACCTAGACAGCCTTGAGAAGTACAATAGCAAAGTAAGATTCACCTTGAGAAAGTACTTGTAAGAATAGCTTAGGCTAACAATAATTCAAAGAGTTAGCCCTGGAATTTAGCACACTGCTCCTATCAGTAAAGGGACCCACACATGTAACAATGTTGCACAGTAGGAAAAAAGTGTTTCTGTTCAATAGGTGGAAGCATTAAACACAGGAACAAAAAATCAGTAGTTTTTCTATCTATGGATCTGCTACAGCTTCATGTTACGCCCAAATCCAGGCAAAAGCACTACCAAAAAGAGTCTTAAAATTTGGTAAAAATCATGGAAGCTAGAAACCCATTCAAACAAAAAATTATATATAAAAACCTTTATAAAGTTGCCAGTGGGGGCACCTGACCACAGAAAGTAGGAATAAAAACTCAAATACGTTTTAAAAGATAGTCCAGTCAATTGTAGATGCAATATTTTAAGCTCAACAGACTGTGGGCTGAACTTATATATCTAATAACAGCCATCTTAAATTTCTAAAAATGTGACTGAATCCACATGGGATAGTTCGATTAGATAGGTTAAGGTTTATGATTTTCATCTACGCTGTAATACCTACACATCAAATATGATGCAGACGAGAACCATGTAACACAATGTAGCTACAACCTCCCCACATGTGAAGATGAAAACAGGAACAGCAAAGAGAATATATTATTTAAAATAGCAGAGAAAGTTTAGCTTGGATTTAAGAGATGATGAAAAATGCTTTCAGGAAGAAATCAACTCAGCTGCATAACAGCAACTCAGGACAGTTAGTGGAAGCATCTTTCAGGGAACATTTTGGGACATTTACAGCTGTACATAGGACACTCTCTAAATGTACAATACGAAATACCTTTTCAGTCTGCAGAGGAAAAACTGCCTGCTGTATTAGCAGATGAATATTTTATTGCCTACATGCAAATTTATCATGCATGCATTTTAAGTATTATGCACACTGAATAAAGGACGGTACCACAGAGTGTCACTTATTGTTTCTCTTTGAGGTTGGATTATAATTCACATTTGGACAGTATGTGAGTTGTCTCTAAAAGAAAAGGCAATATCCCTTCTGAAATCTGCAGGCTACTGATTCTTCTGTTGTCTGCATCTACATATTTAGACAAAGGCCAAAGAGCAATATGAGAAGCAGAATATCTGTATAAGGAAAAAAAAAAATGTAACAATGTACGTGCCTAAACCAATCACAAAATAAAGATGTTTAAGGAGATTGTTTGTATTGCACACTATATGCTCTTAAATCTGGGCCTTAAAAAAATGGTTTGAGATCCACAAGTGTTATCATCTAATTATTAATTTTCAGTAGTTATAACTTTGACAACAAAAAATACACGTATGTGTGCATGCACACACCCCCTTCCCCCTCCCCTTGATAGCTAAATAACGACAATAATATAGACATTTACCTGACATTTTATGCCTGCAAGACTGCAAGTGCAAGTTTCTGGATCACAGAACACGCGGCAGTCACAGCCACAATCCTCTCTGGACAGGCGGATAGCTCGCAGCTCGTGTTTTTCTTCCACATCAATCTTCTTCACTCCAGAAGCTCGCAGCAATGCCCTTCGCTTTTTTGTCGGCAGGGGTTGTAGAAAGAAGTACTCGTCTACTTCAGTGTTGTCTAGATCAATATCATCATCAGAAATGTCATCCAGTGTCAGCGTATTAGCTTCTTCAGATTCCACTGTACCATTCTTTGTCATCTGTTGCATAGAACAATTAACAAAGTCCTTAAACTATACTTACACATACATATATGTGTCATAGATGTAAGCATGTGTAATGCATTATGGACGTGGAAGGCTGTATTTAGAAATCCTACACAACTGCCAGTAAGTTCCAGAATATGACTACAGATGGGGTGAAAAGGCAGTTCTTTCACATTTAACATGTGAGTTCAATACACATTTTTAGCTTTATGTTTGTCATGAAGCTAATTCTTTTTCTGTTTCTGATTTCTTGTCTGCTCTTTATATCCTTTGTTGTTGTTTGCCAAATCTCATGGCTTTCTAAAATTCTAGTCTTTTCTGTATTTCGTAAAATAATCTTTGAGCCCTTAATTGATTCTAGTTCCTGTCTCTGGGCTCTCCGAAATTCTTCAATATCCCTTTTGAGATAATAATTGCACTACCAACACTGTTTCAGATTATGCATCACAGATTTGCAAAATGGTGTATTTATGTCCTATTCACAATCCTGTTCCTCTTTAGCTGACAAGTTGTTTGATGTTTGTACAGCTGAGGTCACAAAGCAGTATTTCCACGTAATCGCTTGGGCAGATGCCTGTATTTGCTTCTTGAGTTGACAATTTTAAGCCTGGAAGTGGCTTAATTTTTCCCCTTTACCTACATTACTTCATGTTCATTTGCAATTTATTTCATGGGGCTGATGCATATAGCTCTTCTGAAGTTCTTTCTAGTCTTTGGTCCTGAAAATAACCTATTTAGCTTTATGTTGTCAGGGATTTTACTACTTCACTAACCAGTGCAGATTATTCTTAGGTAATTAATCAATGAATAAATTTAGAAAAAAGGAAGTTGTGAACCTCTTGTGGAGGATCTTGAGAAAAGTTTTTAGAGGATTTGTGCTCCTTTCCTAGGGATATGAATTTTTGAGCCTCTGCAGATACAAGCATCCTGGCACTATATTATTACATATGTATAGTCTAGCTCTCAAACCTTTCAAATAGCGTTTCAAAATTAAATGGCCATGAGCATCAAGCACAAACATCCAGTGCCACTTTCATAACATAGCATACACTTCTGCACCATACTCCTGTAACTCACCTCATATAGAAAGGGGTGTATATATTCAAGGAAAAAAGAAAAAACAAATTTACTGCACTGAAGGAAGGTTACTTTTCCCACCCATGGTAGAGCTCACTGGTTATATCTGCCAGATAACATAACTACAGGGTTTATAAAAGTTCTTCTACAGAGAAAATTACTTGAGAATCAAAAGAATATCAAATGTTAAAGTTCAGAGAGATGATGACATTCACTACAAAAAATACATTTTCTCAAATTACTCAGATTGAGCACTGTGCTACATAGCAAACCTGAAGCCAGTGCAATTACATGATTTTTGTCATATAATAAATACTTTTTATTATTTTTCTATGAAATAATTTTGCTTCAAATGGAAAAACAAACAAATGGATTCCCAATGTTCACCCTGCTCTATGTAATGTTCTCAACTGATGAGGTTGCTGATATACACTAGCTAAGCACCTGGACTCATACTTTCGAGAAAAAAACATGGTGCAACTATGTGATAATTATACACTGGTGAAGCCTCAAGTCTCATCTGCATTAACAGTTTCATCATGGGTACCACCTCATAAAAATGGCCTCCAGTGAATGTAATTTGAATGTTCTTACCGATAGAAAAATACCAATTGAAATTCTTTCTCTTTTTGCCTTATTTACCTGCAGAAAATTTCAGCTTGGCCTGTTATCCCAAATAAATTTTTAGACACCAGTTTTAAATGCAGATAAAATACTGAAGTCATACTACTGTTGCCTGTTTTTGTGCATTTCAATGATTAGATATTTAACAACTATCACTGTAACTATCCCCATTTTTCTGCTACTAAATCCTGTCATCTCCATCTAGCTATGCTTTTTATATGTAAGAAAGCAGTCCTGGCTCTTACCCATTCCACTATTTCTACTTTTATTATATTCCCAACTGTTTCATTTTTCTATTTATATTAACATTGTCCTTTCCACAATCTTTTGGACTGTAACTGTCATTTATGGCATTATTGAAATACTCAATGGTGAACTCTTACTGACTGTTTACTCTTTTTTGTAATTGCAGTTTTGTGTTTATAACAACTGTGTAAGACAATCACAGAAAAAAGCACCCCAATTATTTCTGATTTCTAAAGTCAGGTTAAAAGCAATACTCCTCCCTTTGAAGCAGAAGAGTCTCAGTGTCATGACTGGTAGTCCTTATGTACAGTGTACATGTGCACATTACACTGCACAAAGAAAAATTCTCCCGAGATCAGTAATCACTCCTTCTTAGCCATTCAGCACCATATTTAGTTCATGCAGAGGTGTTCTGCATTTCCACAAATCCGCTTTACAGGCATTACTGTTTCCTCCTCTATTCAGTGTGTTCTCAATCTTGCTCCGTATCTGCAGCCTTCTGAGTTTAGTGCCTTCATTTTCTTTCACGTTTCAGTTTATTTACCACGTCTGTTATACCTTTAACATTCAAATCCCTTTATCTGCATATACTTCTAACTCTTTCTTCATTTTAAATGCAGACATTTTCAAAATGTCCTCTCAAACTTCCTTCAGATTGTTCTCTTACTCTATTTTCTGTTACTCATTTCACTTTACAGTGGGTAGGAAAAGAGGGGGTAATAGCTCCCTGATCAGTTCTGCCTGGCCCTGGGACAACGGAGAGATTATTTACACCAGGTATTTCAACGTATTAGTTATGAAAATGGGTTAGGGAAGACAACATGCGAAGTCATCCTTTCTCTGTATAATCTACAGCGAGACACAGGTAAATCCAGAGTAATTAAATGCATCTTGAATTACCTGCCTGAAGCTAGTGGGAGGGACAACTCCACTGCACATGCAACTCAGCCTGAATCTTCAAATCCAGAATAACATCCTTGATTTTTTTCCATTTTCCATTTTTTGTTAGCTAGGTACAACTAAGTACAGTGTATTTACATTTCTTTGCTTTCTTTTATTTTATAGAATAGGAGAATGACCTACCTAAGAATTCTGATTTCTCTAGTTGTAAATACACAAGGCTCAAACCACTCCTTAAGCAGATTGCTGTGATTGAAATTGCCTATCAGAGTTTAAATTTGAAACTGGGGAAGGGGAAGAATTCTAATCCCTGCTTCTGTAATTATTTTAGTATTTTATTCAATTACTATTTAATAAAAATTAAGTTTCAGGGCTCTTACCCATGAGGTGAATGTTGTAACTGCTCAGCTTACAAAGGCACCTATAGAACCATACCAAACCTGTCACGTATTTCTCCTCCTCCCCCTGCAAATCTCAACTGCTTTGCTACATGGTGGTGGAGCATCAAGGAACGGACTCCAGCCACCTGCTGAATACTGTATGTCAGTCAAAAGCCTGGGCATCAAGTGGGATTAGACAGCAGTTTGCCCTTTTAAAGCACCTCAGCTCCCAAGTCCTTTGCTGAATGACTTCCTTGTTGTCTCCTCTGATGTTTTTTCTCAATTTTGTCACACAAAGAGCAAATGAATTAATGAAATGAAAGATTCAAACATTCTTAAAGTAACTGGGTAACTACAGAGGGAGGAAGATTATCAAGAACCATCAAGAACCATCAAAGACATTTTCCAATACAGAACTTCAGGGGAATATTAAGTTCTCTTGATAGTCATAATATTGTTCATCTGAATTAAACTTGATATCTAGATGGGTAAAAGTTCTCTCATAAAGCTAAAGGTTAATGTCATAACAACAGAACACGGCAAGGCCCACTGAATATATGAAGCCTTTGGGTGAAATTCACTTCAACTCTGTAAAACGTGAAAAATTTAGGTTAGACACCTTTGCCTGCCCTAGCTGGAAATTATTCCTTACGATTTCCCACAAAGGAAACCAACTGTGTCCACAGACCCAGAAGCCATAACATCACTAGGGTCATGCTAATCTTTTTAATAGATCTTAATTTGAGGAGACATTATGAGTAAGCAATAAGGACTGTTCCAGCTAATTTATGGTGCTTACTCATAATGTCTTCTCAAATGACAATGTATTAAAGTAAAGCCTACCTTGTACCTTTCATCTTGACAAGCTGGCTTTTATGTCCAGATTGCCATTAGAATTTTCACACTCTGCTGCTAACAAGTGTTTATGCCACTGTCAGCAGTGTTTACACCAAAGTGCTGGTGCTAAATAGCTCAAGTGACTTGAAGATGATTTTAAAGTCTTTATCTGCTTTTAATTAAGAAAAGTTTCTTATTTGGCTCTTCACTTTTAGCAAGTAAAATAATAAACAGTCTGTAATATTATGGAGACTCAATTTCAATATATTCCTGTATTTGTACTTTTTAAACAAATTATATGGAAGAGAACACTTTCTACCTACAGACTTGTATATTTTAATCCAATGCAAAAAATTAAAAAACCCAGGGAAACTTAAATTAAAAAACACACTGAAAATGTTACTTTCTGTTTGGTTTTCAAACTTTCGTAATGGTTTTCAAACAGAAAAATCTTTTTGAGCAAGCTTTGCCCTACTTCATTTTTCCATTTTCTTCAGTTTTCTGTACAGATGTACAGTAATTTTGACGCAAATCCTAATTAGTACATTTTCACTGAAGCTCATAATAGCTGACATTGTCACCTCAGAACACTATGGCCTTTCCTTTTGGTGTTCATTTAGAAACTATGTGAATGACCAATGGGAAATTCTATAATGGGAAATCAGAAACGCCCAGTTATCTTAAGCAAATAAAACATGCTCAGTGCTTTACAGTGACTCTTCAGTAATTCAGTGAGTCCTGGATTTGCTTTTGGGAGAGAAAATGGGTTTTATTTTATTTTTTTACCCCAAGTGTATAATCAGGGATGCAACTAAGCTGAGTTTAATGGACCAGTTCAAAAATGGAAGTTTTCTGTTCCCTATGTTTTAATACTTGCTCTAGAGTAAAGCAAAATATTTTACTCTAGTAAAAGATTTAAAACTAGTAAGATGTCACCATTTTTATGCCACTCTCAGGATTCTGAAGACCTAACCACAATTTCCTAATATTTGCAGTCGGCTTACAAGTCTCATAACATGCTAGTAAACTATTCCCACATCAACTGCTGAGAATCTATGAAGAAAGAATCCCACCACTCCTGAATTAAACGTAGGGGAAGGACTTTTCTATTTGGTAAAAAGAAAATTAAAATTAGGACAGAGGGAAGAATGCAAATCAGGCTTTCCCTATTCACTGAATATTTATGAAGAGATTTTGCAGGAATTTAACAGTCAGTAAACATTATCATCCACTCAAAACAACTGACTGGGGAGATGGAAGAACACGTTGTATTTGGAAGAAGAGCAGAAAGTAGAGTTTATGTCCCAAAAAAAGAGTGGGCTGGAGTGAAGTCAGTTAATGAAGAAGGGAGATCCATCCCAGACAAGAGTAGAATTATGAAAGCACAAAGAGCCACGCTCTACTCCATACAGATGAAGGCTAAAACGCCTCATCCAATCTTTAGTGGTAAACACGATCCGTGATTTTTCTTGATTTACTTTCTAGCTATAAAAAGAAAAGGAAAAGTGAAATATTTGCATGCCTTACTATTCTTTACTCACTCCACTGGGGATTCCTCTCTTTCAGCCAATTCCTAGAAGTCAGCCAAGGGATCTACACAGAGTCATTGGTTACAGTGACACAGCTCAATTCACACTTGATGCTCTGAAGATCCTGTGATGTGAGATGTTTAGAGGTATAATCTCTATCTAGTGATAAATCACTAACACTCTAGCCTTCGGTTTCCGACCTGTCCAAATGCGGTTTTACGCCTGTTTATTTTCATTACGACAGTTTTATAAACCACTTAAGAATCTATTTAGCTATTCAAATAAAAAACAATCAGGAGACCAAAAAAAGTAATTATAATAGTAAGGGTCATACACACTTCTTCAGGAGTTCAGACACAGAACTCATGAACATAGTTTGTTCTGGGGGAAAAATGCTGAAAGGCATTTCTTAAACTTGAAGGGTGCCAGTTTGCTGTGGACAACTGTAGTAGTATCTGAAACAGAGATATAATATCACAAAAGAAGGGACTATGGAGCACAGCAGTTCGGTCACTTTTAATAACAAGATTCATCTGAAAAAGAGCCCAAAACACATATAACACAAGCTATTACATAGGAAGTGTTTCATCCACTACAAAACCACAACAAAACCAGAAGTTTTGCCACCAGTTTTAAAGGGGCAGAAGGGACACTTCCAAGAATGCAATCCCTTTCTCCATTCTCCTCTACCCAAATACACAACTTCTTTCCTCTCCTATGCTATATTTTAAAAGACAGCTTCAAAACTGTAGCCAAGATTTGATCTGACTAGCTAAACTGATACAGCTGGTTAATTTGTCTGACACATTTCTTTAACACAGACATCCTCTGGTGAAATATTAAAGATGCATGATTATATAAATTGGTACACTGAAAAAAGAAAACATTTTTAGTATTACTGTTTCTTACTTTTTTCCAAATTTGTTTAAGTTGGCCAAGAAAATAATCTGTTTCACTTTCTATATTTAGGTTGTTACCATTTCCTTGTCTAACAGGGCACTGTGCAAGGGCTAAGACGACTCATCTTCTTCCTGGCACTTCCAGACTTCTGCTGGACACCCTGTGCAAGGCTAACTTCCACCACTCCCTGCCTTTGTTTTACAGGGAGGTTGTTGTTTACTCCCTGTTTTCTACAGAGGGGAAAACACTCTGAAGTACCCATCAATAAGAGCTACAACTGCACTTGGTAATATCGAACAAAAATCTGTCTTCAGTAAAATAAATAAAAAAAGATGAAAAATGCCATTTGCTCAACTGAAAATGGAGTTGATAGAAAGGAGAAGGTTTTGTTTAACACACACACATTGGGTCCATATAGCTCTGACACTGCTCATTTAGGTAAATAAGACAGGAATCAAAATCTTGAGGAATTTTTACCTTTAATTTTAGAGAATTGAGTTTTTCCTCCCTTAGATGTTCTCTTAACATCTCTCGGTGAAGCCTCTCCTGTTCCATTGCAAACTCTCCAAGCGTGTACTGGCGCACGCTGTTGTGGCGAGTAGACATTCCCAGCGTGCTTCCCCCCTGGCTGGGAACACTGGTGAAGCCTTGCCTTCTCGTGAAGTAATACACAGTAACACAGTTAAAATGGACATTTTTTGTTCTCTTCCGCTTCTCTCTCTTCAGGATTGAAGAAGCTAGAACAGATGCAGATTGCAGTATGAATGATAACTTGCAGTCATATAGCAAATTCATCACATGTGTAGTTCCACTTTCCTTAACAATACCTGACTATGCACACATTAAAGTTCCGAGGTGTGCAGTCTAAATGAGGAGCTAACGTTAGAAATATTTACTGTATATTCAAATCTAGAACCCATTACAAACTACTACAATCATGAATGCTATTGTCTACTTCAGAACAGAAATTCTTGGGAGGACAGTTCTGTTTTCCCATAGGATTATAAAAGTGTTTAATCCTTTTACCAAGGAAGCAAATAAATCCCAGCAAAAGGGACTTCTTTCACAGTGTCACCCCAAAGACAGTGATCCACCAACTTGCGAACAAAGCAATGCACATGACAGCAGCGAGGAGAACAGCAGACCCAGTCTTTCACAGTTCTATACACACTGTTACTATTCTGTCAGTAAGGCTCAGCTGCAGAGATCTGCAACTACATCTTTAAAGCATTGGATCACATTGGCAGAAAAGATTCCTATCTCTTATCATCTAAAATGTGAGAAATTAGTGTTAGAAAAACTATAAAGGCAGTATGTTAAGTGTTTTAGACTGTCTCAAATTCATACCATCATCACAGAATAATATAGGAATAATGCTGATTAACAATCAGATCCACTTCCTTTTTCTTTACTTTCATTCTTTTTTCTGCTGCCATCCACTGAATACATATATATGTGTGTGTGTGTGTGTGTGTATTCTAATGTGTAGAATTTTAACCAAAAAAAAAAATCTAGTCTAATCCTTTCCTGAGTCCCCTCAAACTGGTGCTCAGTTTTTCTTACACACATATGCAGTATCATATGGAATGGATTTGTTTAAAAACAAATGCCTAATTTTAACTGTTAAATATTATTCTTTTTTCTACAGATGTTTAGTAACTCCCTTCAACAATAGTGATCTATTGTTTCTCACTAGTAACCGTGGTGAGCCTTTAGAGAAAAAAAAGACACACAAACGTTAGAGAAAGATAAGAGACACTCCTTGATTTTTAAGATGAGCAGCCTGATTATTTGATTTATTGCAAAATGGCAACAGGATGTTGAGAATGTAGATAATAAGTAATTGCTTTGCAGTTTACAGGCAACAATTGGGCAGGTGTGAATGAAAAGACCTAACTGACAAAATTCAGGCAGTAAAATGATTTAAAAGGTGCCTGACCACTCTTGAAAGACTTGGAATCACTGTAAAAAAGCAGTAAGAACAACAATGATGTAATTGCACCATCTCTACAGATTGGAAGCATTTGGCCTTCAGCCTTGGTTTCATAACAGGTCTGGTTTACTGTTACAGTTAAAACACAAGTCATTCTCTAATATTATTAGGTAATGAAATGTTAATCACCACAAATATAAAACCCCCAAACTTTTACATGAAGTAATTCAGTGCAAACACCAGCATAATCTACCTAACTATATGAAAAACAAGTGTATTAGAAAATAGTCCTGTAAGCAAATTACAGACAGTATGCCCTATTGACATAATCATAAAACTATCGGGAGCTCAGTAAAACATTGGAATAGTATTATTTTTCCTAAATACTGATAAGCAGCTAAAAGTATGGTTTATTATATAAATAACATGCACTTCCTCAGATATGCCGCAGGTATGTTAGATTATAAACATAAAACAGATAAATAAGCTCAGGTCCTATATTCACTTACATGCTCTCAGTGAAGGGTGTTCCAAAAAAGGTGTAGGATGTACACAGAGGAATCAAAAGGCAAATTCTGTTACGTTAAGCATGGTTACTCTTACATCCAACTTCAAGCAAATCTTGTATCAACAGAGCCTGTGTAAAGTACTTAGAGGAAGCTTTTAGTGGGGGAAGAGGGTTATTTTGTTAGAAGAGGGTGTGTCAATTTTTTTTGTTAGATAGGGGTGCGTCAATTTTGAATTATATTCAATACTGTTGTAATGTACTGGTTTTTTTCAGTTTCAAAACAAAACTATCTTTAATAAAACCAATTTTTTATAGTTTGGAAGATGGGGTAATTTTGATATTGCGACATACTCTTTCAATTTAGCATGAAAGCAAATACTCTATGAGTCAGAACCTTCACTGCCTATATGCTCTTACACACAGGAAAGTGCGTATTAAAAAATCCTGCTTCTGCTGAAGGAGGTATTCTGGGATGTATACAATTTCTGATGTAACAGTATTGATGTTATCTGGACCTCAACTGGATCTTGCCTCTATTTTGGAAGAAATATTGACAACTACTGAAGGGCAAGCAGCTTTTTTACCAAGTAAAAGAAACGGTCACAAATGGGATGAGAGGTAAAACATTAAAGGAAAGGAAAGATTAGAAGGTTAATCTTAAAAATATATACATATGCTTCATGAGGAAATAGAAGGTAATTGTGCCTGTAAATTGCACAAGCTAGCGAATGCCTTTGAATCTTCATCTGTAAACTTCAGTATCTACCACGTAAGGTCTACGTTTATAGTCATTTGTTTTAGACCTTAGCTATGGAATCCCCGACATCGCTGCTTACTGGCAGGAATAGCAAATGGTGCAATAGAAGAGCTTCCATTTTTTTAACTCTTGTCAATCTCTTTATGGAAGAGATACTACTTTCAACACTAGTTTCTATACATAAAGAAAGCAACCTTAAGATTTATTCACGTTACACTAATATTAATAGTTAAATGAAGCTGAGCAGAGGACTGCCATCTAATTACTTCCAGCTGAAAAAAAAGAATGTCATCTATGATAAAAACTAGATTGCATGAATGAGCTTTTCCACATGAATTACATGAATGAGTGGGATGGGGGTGCCCATGTGTGTACTGTCAAGATTTAAAACATGAATTTCATATGTTGCTGTACATTTATGCCTAAATTTGGTCAGCAGTCTCTCTCAGTAAGACTGTAGCTGTCATGAGCTGTCTTAAAGAACCCATTAATGCATTTCTTTGAGCTTTTATAGTTCTTATCATTTTTATTGATTAAATATCAATGCCACATCATTGAAGTTGTTTGTTTAGGGGTTTTGTAACATATCACTGCCAAAAACTGTGTTAAAATAGAACTAAGCTGAACTTCAAGAAAATGCTGTCATGCTGTAACTGCAACACCACCAGCACTGTAAATCCAGCACTATACAACTGTTACTGAAGACAGCATGAGAGCTGACATGCACACTGTAAATGTCATCAAAGTTCATGGTTTTATTTATTAATGTTACAGTTCCAAGTCAGACAAATTATATGACAATCTGTGTAAGTAAACAAGCACGTAAACATTCAGAGCCCTCAGATTACACATGATTATTTTTTTCAGAAACACTTCCTATCTTTTGGGTTTGCTCTGTCTCATCCAAGAGCTCATTAAAGGGAAGATCTAAGGTTCTGTAACTCTATAGTCATCTCTTGTATGTTACTGCTAGGAAGTAGTCAGAATATATTCATATTTATGAGAATGTTGTTTACAAGAACAAATGAGGCAGGAACTGCAAAAGATTACAGGATTTTATTTGATTACTCAAAAGCATAGATTAGAGATGTCAGTGAGGTGACTGGAGAATTGCAACCACCTCAGTAACCAAGGACACAAGGAAGTACAGTCAGCACCACAGAGGCACTATGCTCCTGCTCTACTATACTTCCTAAAATTGCTGAGCAGAGGGCTGCCTTAATGTGACCTCAAAACCCCTTATTATTAGATACTGAATGGAAATGTTGAACATTTTCCAACATCAGGGACAAAGTGCTCTATAACTCATTCAACGCTTTTGCTTCAAGCCAACCTGAACTCAGATTCTCAGATCATCTTATCAAGAGTCAGAGGCATATGTTATTTTGCATGCACTGTACCTTAAATGGTACGTTCAAATCAGCTGTAATTACTGCTAAGGACACTGCTTAACTCAGAACAGAGCAGAAGGACATACAAAATACCTATTTTATGATATATCGGAAAGCATGAACATATGCCCCCACAAAAATTTACTTACATTAATGAATTAGTAAATTCCTTTCAGAATGAGGGATACAGATTATGCAAGGCTTGCATGCTTCTTGGGAGTCAGTTTCAAAGATTTTGTAGTGAAGCAAAAGCTCGTAACCTACAAATTTATCCATAGAAAGTGTAAACACCACACTTTTCCTGAAGAGATGTAGTAACGGCTTCCTTGCTTGGCCATTCTCAAAACAAGTATTTACATGCCATCTGCTTGTGTAACAAGTGATAGCAGTGGATGCCACTATCATCTGTTCTGTGGAAAAAGGGTGATACTGACTCCAGGCAGAGTGTGCTAGGCAGAGATGTGGTTTTTTAGCAGATGCTGGACACACACTGTTAGCAGGTGGTTTTTGAAAATGAATGCCACCATCTTGGGTCTAGCAGTTCATGGCGAGTGAGGATGCCAGAAGGAATAGGAATATTCACCATCACCTGAAACTGTCCTATGGATCACACATGATCTTTAACACATTTATATACTACAAGTCTGATACATTTCATGGAAGGAAAAAAATACTCCCTTCTCATGTATTTAAAAAACTAATATAATTTTTAGTTCCATGTTTCAAGATTATATGGAATTCAGTATTTTTGACAGATACTAAGTACTGTAATGCATAAAATATATCTATTATCAGAGGGAAGGATGATACTGTTAAGAATATTTGTTAGGCCTTGGAATGGGCTGCCCAGGGAGGTGGTGGAGTCCCCATCCCTGGAGGTGTTTAAGAGTAGGGTCGACATAGCGCTGAGGGATATGGTGTAGTTGGGAGCTGTCAGTGCTAGGTTAACGGTTGGACCAGATGATCTTCAAGGTCCTTTCCAACCTAGATGATTCTGTGATTCTGTGAACATAATTACCACTACAGAACTATCTCTCAGAAAAGGTCCCTATATCTGAACAAGGTCTTCAGACATAGATATCTTCAAAGAGGACTGTCATGATCCCTCATCTGAAAGAATATCAACTGCTGAAATCTTGATTTTTGGCATTTGACATTTGAGTGGCAGAGTTTCTGGGTTTAGTGGAACAGAGCCCAAGTTAATAACCTACTTGCAACTGGCCTGCCTCCTCATGGAGTCAGGTCAGGTCCCGTAGGCTTGTGCCAGCTCCTGGCCATGCAAAAGCAGCTGCTGCAGATTCAGGGCTGTATCTGGACACAGCACAGCCCCATCCATGCAGCACTCGACCCAAGCTAACAGCCACAGCATAAGTCATCTGCACCACAGACCATTTATGGCAAAACTGGCAGTTTTGGGAGACTGAGGAAATTCATTACTAGCTCATTTTTCCATGGCTTATTCAAAGTGATGTATCAGCAGCTCTCTAACTTCTGAAATTGTGCACCCTTCTTTCCCTACCCCACAACAGGGTATTTTCAAAGCATGGAGTGGAAAGCTAGAAGCAGAGGAGGTTCCCACTGACCTCTGCACATGGGGGTGAGCTGTTTATCTTCCCTTCCCACACGCGGGAACCAACTGAGCCAGGAATTCCCCAGCCCAGAGGGGCGCAGGCGGAAGACCCTGACGGGTGCCACCTGCACCCAACATCCCCAGCCACTGCCTCCTCTCACAGCTGGTATAAGTTCTGAAGCTGCTTCTTGTGTCCCTTCCTTCTCTACCTCAAGCTGTATTTTCTGCTCTCTCCCCTGAGAATAACCGTTACTTATCTATTTGTGAATTTGTGAAAAATGACAGACACAATCCCCCCAACTCTTTCCACATTAAAAAAATTTAAGTTTTATCATATTTATTCATAGTATATTTCTTATGTCTTGGTAACAGACGTTATCATGAGCCCATTCAACTCCAAAACCCCAAGAAAAGTAATTTTCCAAAGGGGAAAATCAATATTTACACTAGCAGTCCAGTGTATGCTTATGAGAATCATCCAAGTCTCATTTGTATATGAATAAATTATAACTGATGAAATAGGTAAGCAACAATAATAATGTGCTGGCAGATTGAAACAAAGTTTTCCTGAATTGCTCTCACATACATATAATGCAGTATACAGCTGCTCTTGTCGTTCACCTTTGAACATCCTCATTTTCCTCTGTGGGCCGTACAGCTACAGCAGGGTGAAACCTGTGAAAGAGCATTTCCTCCTGCACATTTAGCCGCCAAAACAGAATCCAAACCCCCCACCTGGGAAGAGATTCCGCTGCGGCTGTATTTGTCTATGAAATGCAAAGCCTGCTTCCTAATTTTACAAAATCCTGATAGGAATGACATTTTAAGCCCATCATGTTTTTCAAACATTTTTTACTGAGAAAACTGGTAGCTCTTTGATTACGAAACATAAATTATCTCAGTTCTGGCTGAACTCCAAGACATAAGCATTTTCTTCTGCTGTCTCAGCTATTCTCCTGATGTCAAAGACACATTAAAATAAATGTGAACCATATGGCTACCCAGCAGATTACTAGCACTCTTGCATCAACGAGGGCAAAGCAATTCATTGTCACCAGTGCAGAAATATCTTAGGCACATGAAAATTTCAAAAGGCTGGAAAAAACGCATATGAAGCAGCCTTTTGGATTAAAGCTCTATCTTAGACCAGAGGAAACGCTGCTTTTCTTATACTCCACTACCCATTTGTCTGCTTTTTACATACTTAGTACTATATGAACCACTATGGCAAGAAGGATTAACACCATTCTCCACCTGCTCCATGACTTTCCCACACAGTATTTCATCAAATCTAACACAGGAAAACAGCAAAGCCTCATCCATCACGGTAATCCAGGTCAGAACATCACTTATAAAAGCCAGCTCGCTTCAAAATCTTCTTAGAAAACAAAAACCTGGGAGAAGGTCATATTCCAGAAATTGCTTCCACCTCTGTCTCCTACCTCTCCTTCTACCCCACTGTCTCCCAGAAGATATTTTTCTAAGAGTCTCCATACACTAGATTTATAAATTTTAAACCCTTAACGATGAAACACTTTTCCGACATGCTGGAAATCCACAATAGGAGGAAATGCTGTGACATACAATATACCCTCCCAAAGAAACATGTGGGCTTGAGGGTAGCAAAATAAATTTGAACCTGGAAGTCCTGAAGGGAACTGCATACTCAGAAAGGCGTAAATTGAATAGTGAAAATTGGGCAGGGCAGGGACAATGCTGTGGAATGGCAACACCTATCCTAGTAGCATTTCACTGCTCCATCCTTCTGGTACTTTCCTCTTGGGTAAAACCAAAGCTAAATTCGCCTCACAGGAGAGGCTTGATGGGAATGCTTGCCTAATGCTGGATTTATTTACGTCACACATTTGAAAAGGTTTTTGAAAAATACTAGCTCACAGACAAGTTTGACCTGAATAGTAGAGGTTTTGCATTTGTACTTAAATGTTTTACCTCAGTGTCAGAGTTCTGTCTAAAATCTCACTGAAATGTTAAATTCTTGGGATGCATGCTAAAAGCTGGAATTTTACTGCTAAAATTTCAGTGAAAGCTTTAAGTTTACTTCCTCAACACCCTCTATCTCCAGAATGCTTTTCTGTGACATTCATCATACTAGTCCAGTTTCTCCCTTCTGCAAATATAATCAGCCTGCAGGGAGAAGTGGAGGCGGTTAACTGCTCTCTGCCTCACCATTTACTCTAAATGCCAGCTGCTGTTTTGTAGATGATTATTTCTGACCTTGGCCCCAGCTTTGAACAGTGTGAGGAAGAAAGCCGCTACCACGGATCCTTGCAGGAACACCCGTGCATGACAACTGTATTTGCTGAACTCTCTTAAGACACTACAGGCAATCCTTTGTCCCATCTTATAGGGGACTTCTGTGAATAGCCTCTTGATACAAATACAACTACCCATTCATCTGTCTGTGACTTTGCATTTGCTAACATATTTTGTGTATGTCATGAACATCTTCAACAAAAAAATTTTGCTGTATGTTATCTAAGCAAACAAAAACATCATGTAATGCAAAAACTGTCCCTCTGTTTATATAGTATACAAAATGCACTGATTTACAGGAGAGAACGTTTCAAAAATATAGAAATAGAGTCCTTCTAAAGACCAGTGGGAGCCTGTCTCCTAACCCCTCTTTACATTTTTTTAAAATTCCCTCTACAATAGTCGTTATCCCAGATGAAAGTCAGCAGGCATGATCCTGTCATGGCATACCCTGCCCTGTCATTCTGTATGAGCATCTGAGCAAAAGACATTGCACTACATTTCACTGAATTTCTTTGCATTTGTTGGTTTTTACTGCCCCGATGAGCTGACTTATTTTAAAATGAAAAATGAGAAACTCTCAACCTGTTTGCATTTCATAATGTGAGTCACAAATTACGGTAAGAATGTATTCCTTATTAACAAGGAAATTCCAAGCCTGGTTGCAGGCAATGTGAATAATTGCAAGATGCCGTAAAAAAAGAATGTCTGCATTTAGCTACACCTTCTAAGTGTTTTCCTATAATAAGCCAGCATCACCACTTCTAACTCATTAAGATTTCTATCATTAACCAGCAATTAAACATACAGCTTAAGCTCAAAGCTCAGGTAATGCCTTGTGCTACTGACCTCACACCTACTAAAATGTTCTCCTTCACATAAAGATAATTTAAGAGAATCCAGATCTTCCTGAGGATTTCAAAGGAAACCTTCTCCCAAATTCTGCATGGCCACATAGATGAGGCAATCTCAATACATTAGCAACTCTAGAATATTCAAACAGCATTTTTAAGGGCATATTGAAAGAAGTGCAATGGGGATGTATTTGTATTTTCAAATTCCTAATTATCTTTAATGGTAAAATCAAAAGATAGTGAGAGCATTTTAGAGACCGAAGGGTTTTCTCAGAACCATTACTGACCAGCTTCATTCATAATGAACCTAACGCATCCAATACTCTTAAAGACAGTACCATAATTAGCAGAATGACAGGACCTATGATTACAGCTGGTTGCAGGATAACCTTGCTAATGACAGTGATAATGGTAATGGCAAGATACAGATAACTGATGGAGGATATCAACTAGACTGTGCGATGGTTCTACCTCCTGTTGGTAAAGATCACCTTATCGGATGAGCTGGTGTTGGAGATTTCACCCGCCTCTGTAGGTGAAGAAGAGAAGCCTCTGCAATAAAGGCATTACTCTGAAAGTTTCAGCTACACTACACTTAAGTTGAAATGGCAGAGGAAAGGAGCACCTCCTCAAAGTATGTTTCTTAAGAGATGCATCTGTGATTAATACAGTATGGGGAGTTTTTACCAGCACCAAAGTTCAAATACAGGACTTGATGAGGTCTTCCCAGGTCTTTCAATTGCATGCAATTCTGCGACTTAAATTTGGATATATTTCTTTACCAGAAAAATAGATCAAGCCTTTAGGGGCAGGTACCTCCATAGGGCAGGAAGAATCCCCCACTTCAGAGCTAGAGCATGGAACCCAGCATCCCTCAGCACACACAATTGCTGCAACTGTCAGGGCGTTGTTCTGACATCCTGAATGGCATTTGCAGAGACAACTTGCTGTGGGGCTGATGAAACACAGCAGCGGGATGCCCTAGCTCAACAGGGCAATTTAAAGGAGCTGAAATGGCATTGGGTGTGCTCCCACCCTGTATTCCATGTACCTCTAAGGAAAAAGGGAACAAATACTCTCAGTCCTGATTAACACTCTATATGCGTGCTTGGACTGCTACCTGAAGATGAACATCCCTCTTTCTGATATGGAGGAGGGGCAGTGAAATGGGACAGGTACATGGACTGGTTAGTAACATGCTTTGGCATCCATTAAGGTAATTCTGTGGTGTGACTAATGGCCTGCTGAATCAAGCTGAAATGACCTCAATAGACTGAGAAAAGTAAGTAAAAAATATAGTAGGGATTGTATCTGCCAATGGTAATGAAGGCACTCTGTCACCATTTGGTAAGAGATTTTAAAATATGCAGAGGTGTATATACACATATCTAACCAAGAAAATACTACTTTTTTGGGAGGGGTCATGAACTTGGTAACAGTTGTCTATGCTTTATGGACTGTAATTTAATTTCCTGACTCAGAAAAGATGCCTGTAACTTAGGCTAGGGATTTTTTTGTTGTTGCTGTCTTGATTTGTTTAAATGGATAAACTGTTAAAGAAACTCTGTACTTATCCATGTGTAGTAGTCACAACGCATAGCACTCAGGGACATCTCTGTCATGTATTTTCTGCCATCACACTACAGGGTTAATTACTGAGATCAAAGCTATCTTCCCCTGGCTCTGCCCCACCTGAATGATCCACAGCAGCTGCGTGCCTCATTTAGCTGGCACATTAAACTGACCTCAAGACTAATGGAGCAGGATAGTCTTGTTTGTCTGACCCAATACATATTGTTTCAAGGGCTGTGTAAATATTGAGATGCATCAGCTATTCTAGGTAGATTTATACACAAACTGCCTGCTTGCTGAAGCACTGAAAGAGTTGTAGCTACAAGTGATTAAAAAATTCTCTCTTAGTCAGGTCAATTAGAAAGAAAAAATAAGACTTAGAGGGCCACACCAGGCATTTTTTAAAAGTTCAGTTAAAGAACTAACTACAGGTCACCCACAACACCCACATTTCCAGTCAGTAAACAAGCGTTTATACTGAACTTCACATTTACTTATATGAAAACGGACTGGAAGGAAGATGGTACACAGGATCTGACAGTGCCTCACAAAATAGAAAAGAAAATGGTACAAACTGTCAGGAAATGGCTTAGAAAGATAACCTCCATCAAGGAGGTACTCAGGCACGTTAACAGAGGCAAGGAATCTGGCTCTTAACAGTCTGCTTACTGAAAATGTCTCGCAGAACTCCTCCTTTCCATATGCCCTTAAAAGTACACTCAAATATTCAACATAGGAAAGCTCATATCTTTTATTCTCGGAGATTTACGTGTTTTAAGAATGAACAAAACACCTTTTAGTGTACACTTAGACAGTTTTGTTATTGTACAACACATCTTCATGTAGTTTTCAAGTGAGCATCACTTAGTAGCTCTGTAAGACACCTGTGTTCATGAGATATGAACACTGACAATTTCCACAAATTCTGCCTTGACAAGACAGGGCCAAGTACTTCAGTAGGATCAGTTAATTTTTTATCACTTCCTAGAACTCAAAATATGCTTTTTCAAATAACACTGTTTAAAAAAATCTAGAAGTTAAAAAAAAAAAAATCTAAATACATACAAAGAAAAGTGCTCCTGCCCTGAAGAGCATCCAACATCACATACACAACTAATGTCAACCAACTGATACAAACCAAAATGAAAACAGATCATGTGCATATAAAAATTTCACTGATTGTCCAATTAAAACATTCTTTCCAGAACCAAAGCACACAAAGACTCCAGAAAATGTGAGAAGAATAAAACAAAATAAGAATTCAATCTCAACAAAAACTCTGTTTTTTCTAGAGGCAGACAGTTATCAAGTTAAAAACATCTTGCACCGTTTGTCAAGTATCTTTACTCCTTTTAAATATAAACATAATTTTTATTGCAAACACATATTAACTTATATATACTATCGTACATCATCACTAAGACCCACCTTCTTAGTGCAGAGTTGCTCTTACATATAGCAGATGTGCCTGAGGCTAGCTAAGTGGTTTTTCTAACACTGCTCAACTGGTAGTTCTTGATTGTGTAAACATAAGTGACTGATATACTTTAATTTTAAGAAAGAAGGTGGTGCAAAACTCTCACTTGCAGCATTTTAACAATAAATTAACAAAATCTGACTTCCCCATCAGGTACAACATGGAGTGTCCTTGGTAAAGTTAAAAAATAATGATGTGCACAGAAGAGAGGCTGGATGCAAGATGCCAGTAATTAGGTAGGGATAAAACCACCTTTCCATTCTGTACTTCATCTGAGCATCAACATCCTCTGTTTTCTTACCAATAAAAAATTATCACCTTTATCAAGCTCCTGCAAGTACGCTGCATTACAGTAAGAGCAAAGCAGAATGTCAGACACTGAAAGATGCCATGTTGCAGTAGCACAGAAACTAGTCTCCAAAAGTCTTTTCCTTGAGGACCTTGCGATTTGCCTGTTCAAATGTAGCACCAAGGCTACCTGTTCAATTCTTCTCTTCCCAGACCAGCCTTATATAATACCGGGATTACTGTGTATTGATTTCTTGGAATTTAGGCTGCATCTATATTAAAGCCAATACTTTTTAGAAAGTAGTATCAATGCACACATAAACAATTTACTTTTTCTATTTCTATATTGTCAACTGATATATCTGTATGTATGTGTATTTAAAAAAATATAGCATGTACAATTTCTATGTGTGTGTGTGTGTGAGTGCATGCACAGATAAACATTTATTACTCTGGCCACAAATATCTCAGTTATATGATTGTTAATCATAACACTGAAATGCTATAGTTTCCCTCACAGATTTTATTCAAAAACTAAATTATTTATTGTGTCAACTACAATCAAAGCTTACTGTTACATGCATGTATTACAACTTCCAAGTTTCTCCTGTGATACAAGGCTTCTTTGTATTGTCTGTGTATTCATGATAAAATTGCTGTCTTCTATGTAGGTGGCAATGACTGATGTAAAAGGACCGATTCAGGTCTATGATGAATAATCACCTAAGTCCTTAAACAGATGCAAAAGTTAGAAGATCAGCATGGAGATAATACTTCACCAAGCTACTTCTTAATACTAGCAAAGAGATTTACTGGGTCACTTACTCCTTTGTGGCATTTCAATAAAATAGGTCCCCTACTAGTACTGCAACTTAATTATAATATACCACATCAAGATTGTTACATGTAAACCCATTTGAAAAGTTGTGCCTGTGTAACCCTTTGCACAGGAGTGTGCCATACCACAGCAGAGAAGATTCGGACCCTCAGAGCCAAACCCCAGCTCAAACTGCACAGCAGGATTTGGTAGACAAATCAAAGAACATCTACATCACATGCTACAGACATGATTTCCGGGCACAACCTAAACCACATAGTTATAAGGATGACATTGTATATGGGCAGCGATGAGGAGCCTCACCTACCCCCTGGCCCACAATTTTAAGAAAACAGCTTTATAGCCACTAACTCCAGTGGGGAGATCTATATGCAACAGAGTTGAAGGAGGCAAAACCCTGCGTTTTAAAACATGCAATTCACATTTAAAACAGTATATACCACCTAAGACAAATGCCATAAACTACAAATATAAACTGTAAATTCATCCTTCCTAGATATATATGCTGCACATGTAGCATTTTGCTAACTTAAAACCAAATTTTTACCTTCTTACACGCAAAACCATTGCCAAGTACAGAGATACCCTCCCCTATGTGAAGAATATAAACTATTGCCATAATGCCATACACAATCTTCCTTGATTCTAAATAAAGAAAGCTTATTATTTTCTTTGGAGAACTCTCACCAATATAATACCGCAGATAGCTGACAGCTGCACTACACTTATCGAAGGAAAATAAACAAATTTACCTAAAGTACCTTCCCTACATTACCTTTTTGAAATACCTTAAGCACAACTCCCAACGTAACTACAAACAGCTACATAATTCAAAAAGCAAACAGACAGGGACTTCCAAGTGACTTCACATTTTTACAATGACAAATAGTTTTACACAGTTAACAAGAAGGCAAAGGGGCGCAAGTTTGCAAAGTCATTTTGAGCAAGTCACAAACTGAATACCACAGAGACTCCATTTTATCATCTGTTCAATTTAAAACCACCATGTTTATCTAACCATAATATTTATTTTATTCTGAGGAACAGGAAGAATTCTTTAGACACACCAACTTTAGTACTTACGGGTAAAGTGATTAGAAGTGGATGGATTGACACTATCACCACTGTCAGCACTTTCACTGCTAGAAATGTCATCATCTGATTCCCGCACAGAGGAACAAGGTGAGGAGCCATCAACTTCTTCAAACTTCCTCTTTAAAATTCCACTCATTGCTGCAATGCTGTCACATGCACCTGTAACAGGAACAGAGGCAATGAGGCACTGAAACATCCATCTGCAGAATATGCAGTCATAACCTCCGAAGTAATTTTTACTTAGACGTACCAGTAAGTTGCCACTTCTAGTCTTGAATAACCATTTAGTATCGTTTATTATAATTAATTAGGAGACAGTGAGGCCATAGGAAAGAAAAAGCCATCATAAGTCATGCTCTAACTTGACATGTATGGAGATAGTTATTTCACTACAATAATGTGTAACAGATTGCTTTCTGGGAATATTTTTCCCATTTTGATGTCAACAGCATCCCCAATTTCTAGGTTATGTTGTGAAATTTCAAACAAGAAAAAAAATGGGAGTTTCTCTTCAAACGCACTCACTCGGTCCCTCCCTTGGCTGCCACAGGAAGAAGAAATGTTCACAATCAGAGATGAAATTAAATAAGAAGAAATCATCCTGAACACCACAGTTCCCTATGTTAAATATGATCTAATCAGTGTTCACACCACAAGAAATCCATCTGATAATTCTAGTATTATGGACAAACAAAAGACAATGAAGTCACAAAGACCACGTACCAATTTAGTGCTCAATAAATGCCTGGAATTCAGAAATTCCCCGCTCCAGTCTAAGACATCAGTCACCTCCCAAACTTTCTCCTTCACACATTAAGAAATGAGATGCCAAATATATTCCTGAGGTTGAGTAGAAGATTATAAAGCAAAGCATTCAAGCAGAAATTTAGCAGCAGAGGTAGAAATGTAACATGAATTGCACATAATTAAGGAGAAAGTGTACCCTTAACCAACTGAGGAGAGATCAAGAACAGCTGGAACTTGCTCAGAGGACATGCAGCTGCCACCATGCTGCCTGCAGCACTGCAGAGGCAAGCAGTGCTGATGCTTATCCAGGGAAAGTTCATCTAGGCTTGATGACATGCTAGACTCGCTGAGAAGGACACACAACCTAGCACTATGGACTTACCACAGGGTTCTGCTAAATCCCACTCAGAGCACAAAAAAAAAAAAAAAAAAGAAATTTACATTCCTCACTGAAACAGAACTTTGTTAATCCCTGCAGCTACCTTTAGGACTCATTAATTCCAAGCCAGCTGCATTCTGCTCCATCTAGGAAGCTGGACTAGATAACCTCCAAAGCCCCCTCCCAACCAACGTTTCTATGGTTATATGTTTAAAAAAACAATAAATCTGTCAGAAAGCTAACATATGCTGGGCTAAATGGCTACTAGTAAAGAAGACAAGATTAAGGCAGAGACTCCAGTACTGGCCATACTGTTTAACAATTAGCACATTTCAGAGTTTTGGCCCAGGTCACCTCGCACTCTCCTGGGTAATGCAGGATGAAGCAGGTGCCAGAACCATTCCCAGCAGGCAGGCTGGATGGGGGCACCCAGGTTTTGGCAGAGGGCTGACAGCTTAGCCACTGTGGACAAGAATCATACCCTGCCACTTGGCAGCAGAAGCCAAAGAATGCTGTCCTTAGTCTGTATCTTTTTTATCTTTTTAATTAACATAGAGGCAATCTCAGTGACATAGCTATGTTCTGACCCTTTAAGCACCGCACTTCAGTAGATCTTCTGGTATCTTTGCTCACGCTTAGTCTAGTACCAAGTAGTTTCAATGTCTCCTATGCATCCTATAGTTCCCTTCAAGCCCCAACACCAGTTTCATTCCTGAAAAAAACAAAGTGACAGTGTGAAGAGGTTTGCAACTAACTTTTGGCCTGATATGAAGCTAGAACAGGATAACGGTGGGTATATGCAGCTGAGAGCTACAAAAAAAAAAGTTAAAATTGATAGGTGTACCAAATTAAAGACTCTGTAGGACTAATTCAAAATCATAATTCAGGAAACACTGAAGTCCGTCTATAGGAACTCCTGGGTCTGAGATGGCAAGAATATCATGGTTCCATCCCAGTGCAACAGAAAGTTAGTTCTAATTACTTGTTTTGCTTTGCTGACAAAGCATTTTATATTGTCTGCCAGATCCTAAGCACTGCAGGAGGGAGTTATGGGCAGGTTTAAGCTTGCCATTGTAAGTCAAGACTAGAAATTATGGATACATTATAGAACATTTTTATGATATCATTTAATTACAAGGACTAGAACAGAAATTTTATGATAAGGGAGTTCATTCACCTCTCGGAAGCAAAAGCTCTGAGAAGCACATACATGATTGCACCAAGTTTAATATCCTGTCTCCAGCAGTAGTCAGTATTTAATGCTTCAGCGGAAAGCAATGGGATGAGAAATCCAGCCACAACCACTGCAGATACATGACTCTGCTTCCTCATCCTTGCAGTCAATTTCCCCTAAGCATAAGGCTGAAATGTTGCTATATGACACTGCACAGCCTCTTATAAATTCATTTGACTTGCTCTCCTGAGGCAACAAGTTTCATATTAGTTTACTGAGGGAAAAAAACCCAACAAAACACATCTCCCAAAACTATAGCCACAGACCCTTCAAAATCACAGCAGTTTCAATCTTTACAATATTTTGGACAGTAAACAGCAGCAGAAATGCATCAGTGTCTACCAGCATGCTGTACTAGGTAGAACTCCACATGTGCAGGTGCTCCCCACAAAGTGGAAATAGCTGAAGAGAAGTCACTGAGGTCTTCTTGCTGTTTTACGATGGTATTTCCATTTCAATCACCAATAGCTATTATATTACAAGGGAGGTGCAGTGCATATGCTGATCCTGTACGGAATTAGGAAATGCCTTTATACTTGGCGGGGGTGCCAGGGGGGAATGGCGATGGAGACACAAATGGAACAGCAGCATCGAGTTACTCATCCCAAAGCTGCGGAGTCTGTACGACTGCTGCTGGAACACACCCGGCATTTTACTGCCTGTGCTCTCAGTCTCACAGCTGTGCAACCTGCAACGGCCTGCCTGCCTCTGGGGAACTCCCCAAAACAGCATAGCCCCTTGCTGACACTATTCCACTTTTAATGTCGTGACTAAAGTGTTCATTGGCCAGAACAGGAAGAGAAAGTGGGCAAAAAAGTGGGCAGGTCTGAGAACACTTGTGCATTCAGTTACTATTCGAACAGATTCTTCCCAATTCTGAGTTAATGATTCCCAAAACAAGGCATGAATTCCCATCAGAAGGTATCCAGCTCTTGAGAGCAACATACAGGGAGCACTGATCCCTGATACAGCAGTCTTGAACCTGCTCTGGGACCTGGTGCCAGATTCCCTAGGGGCAGAAAACAAAAGCAGGGGGAGCGATGTACAATCTCGACAGGTACACACTGCCACATCGCAGTTACACCTGCTCCATCTACCCCCTGCAAGGGCACAGGGGCATACAAATGGTTGATTACTGCCTGTTGACTGAGAAACAGCTGCTTTCAATTGAGAAACCAGTAACTTTTAAATGACTCCAGTGCCCTTGTCTTTGACCAGTCCTCAGATCAAAACCTCTTTCCTAGAAGGCTCTGACCATCTGTCACCAAACTGTCTTCTTCAAAGGCAAGTGAGCTTTTTCAGGGTCTCACTTTGAAGTTCCCCTAGCATAAAGGCTGCTTCTGAATATACCCAGAAGTTAAGAGATTTGAGATGCCTGAATAACTTCATGTCCAGGTCTCTCTGGGAGCCTGAACTTTGTGTTCTTCCAAGCAAGGTGCCTAAGAACAAAAGGAAAACAGAATATGAGTGTAGAGCATGTTGAGAAGGAAGAGGGACAGAAAGGCTGGGCCAGGCCCAAACCCAGGAGTGACTGTTATGTACCCAAAGGCTGGTAAATACAGTACAGCACTTGGCATGCTACCTGTGCACACTCACTTTGGACTACAAATCTTGGCATTATTTCCTATACAGAGAAATGGTCTCCACCTAAGCGAAGGCCTAGGGTGCCTCTGCTAAGCTATAGCTAAGAGGCAGCAATTACTGAACAACAGATTCAGGCCTCCAGCACGCTGGTGAGTTCCTTACCTATTAAACTACTGTGTAAATTACAGGAAACCCAGTGAGCAGCAGATCTTTACAAGAAAGATGTTTTAAGAAGTGACCTGAGATCTATTCTTGAAAGGGAAGGTTTACGCACCTGTCTTCAGGAGCGAGCACTGGACTGTGACTGGAGCATAGGGAGCCTTGATAGCAAAGAGCTAAACTGAGATTCCACGCTGAAGGGAAACCACCTGGATGTTAGGGATTAAAACATTTAACTCTCAAGCATCTAAACTCTAATTGCCTTGCTTCTCATTTCATTAAGGGGATGTGATTTAGGGACTAATCCTGAAACCTTACTTAGAAGCAAAAGACCTGCAGTTCTCAATGACCACAGCCTATCGTTACTACAAACAAAAAAGTATTTCTGATTAAAGAGAGACACTGGAAGGACAGGGTATTTTACAGCCATCTCGACACTGCTAGGAAACACACGCTTCTCCCTACAGTAAGTTACTGGACGTCTGCTGCAGTAAATGACCTCTGCTGGCACTGTAATTTTGCCTTGTCTTCAAACACAATGGGATTCTGATCGATTCTAAAACACTTTAAAAGGAAATGTTTGAAAAACAAAGCAGATGTATTAAATAATAGGATCTCTGGGGGAATGATAGCTTGTCTTGTTCATTTTCAAAATCTTTTTCTGAACATTAATCCCTCTCCCATTCAATAAAAGGCAATTGGATTCCTTTAATTTATCTTTTGGCCACCTTAAATTCAATTTGTCTCTCTTAACACCCTTAATTACACCTTTAAAACATTAAGTTTGCATATGACAGCTAACATAGTGGCATGATTACAATTTAAATATTTAGTCAGAACTTTCCTATGAGGAAATATACCTTACACTACACAATGCTTGCTTTAACCAAGAAAGCATTAACACTTGGAATTAGAGTGACACAGTATTTAGTTGTAGCCTACACACTTTCTTTCAAAAATATTTCCAGCCGTTATGACTTCAAATGCGGAGGAAGTGAAGTGAAAGTGTCAACAATGAGACTGCCAAGGGGATGGTCAAAAGAAATGGCTACAACAATTTAAATGGCTAAATAAATATAGGCTAAAAGTCAAGTCAAGGGTAAAGATATAAATTCATACTGCCTCTGGCAGGAATCAATTATGCTGGCTCTTCTGACCTCTAAATACATTCTTCTGGAAAGGGGAACATGAAAAGCTCGCTCTTATTCCCTCACTTTTGTGCATTTTCTCTGATCCGTCTCCTTTGCAAGTTTCATATGTACCTTCACATATGTTTAAGCTTGGCAAAAATATTTAAAAAGTGAAAAGAGATAAACTGTTTTACCTGTGTTAAAAAATAATTTTAAAAAACCTTACAACTACAGTGGTTAAAAAGCACTCTCACTCCCATGAACTTAAAAGAAAAAAACTTGAAACTTTTAGTGGAGGCATCTCTCAAATGTCAAAGATGTGCCTAAACACATGAAAATTTACCTAAATTAGTCAGGTTTTGAGAATGACAATACAGACTGAATAACTGTACAATGGATGAGGTAGAACTGGAGAGAGGTAAAAAGATGAGAAGGGATTGAAGTGGAAGTTTATAAAAAAAATTCCTTTCCTACAGAGGTTGGACTCTAAGTCAAAAATACTGAGTTTCAAGTTCCCTTCACTGTTTAAGAGAAATACAAATGAAATAGCAAAGCCAAGCACTGTCATGATCACTGGAGGCCAGTTATAAAGAAGGTAAACAAAGCAGATATAAAAAAATGTGGGTGTCCTCGAAGTTGAATGTTACCATGCCTCAGGTATTCATCTATGCTACATATCTGAACATATAGCTAAGGATTTGCACTAGCTCAGCTCACTTTGAACAAGCCAGTACAATCAGCAAAGCAGATCAGTTGTACTAATACACCCAGCTTCTCAGCAGAAGTAATTTGTGAAGCAGAATGCTGCCCTAATACAGTTAGACCATTTGCAGTACCCCTGTGAAATACATTCTTAGCTTCAACAGGCATCTCAGAAGTAAATATACATTGCTTTGGATATCAAAATAAATAAAAGGTCATATGATGGCAAAACTTATGCTATTTGCCAATTATTCATTGCTCAGCTCTGCAAATTTTGTTGCTCTTCTAACAGAGGTTTTCTTTTGTCATACACTGGTAGAATTTAATTATGTATACACATTTAATATAGATGTTTAATATGCCTTAAGAAATACTGTTAATAAGAATTCATCACATAGGCAGCATGAAAAATGGTCTTAGCTTATTATGAACCAAATCCTGAGATATTAAAGAACTGCCTGTGCAGAGCCAGCAGCCATTTGCGTTTTAGTCTTGCTGCAGCGTTATACAATAGGCATGCTCAGCACGTTCCCTAATGGAGACTGCTTCAACTTTCCTCTCCCTAATTCAGCATTCAGATTCCAGCTTGGCAGATGATTTTGTCCAACCCGATGCCTTTGTCTTGTCACATCCACCCAAGAAAAGGCACAGCTGCAGGAATACCTTCTCCTATGCCTATGCAAGTAACAACTCCAGGCTCCTGGAGCTCCCAGGTTTTCAGTGAGGAAGGACACAGAAACTGGTGTGGAGCACCTCGTACTACAGTAGTCAGATTATGTTCTTCCAACTTCAACAACAAGTCATTTAAAACTTACGGTATGAGCTTGATTCTTTGCATCTGACAACTTACAAGCAACCAATCAAAAGATTTTGGGTTGATGGGCTTTTTCTTTTTCTTAACACTGGAAGTATAAAAATTTCACATAACATCTTGTTTTTATCTTTGTAATAAATGTTAAAATTAGAAAGAACATCATTAACCCAATTCTCTAATACCCTCACAGGGCTGTGTGCATTTTTAAGACACTGAATAAATATTTAGCACAGCTATTAGTAGCAACTTAGTGATAGATTGGCATTGGTAGCCCAAAAACACTTCTTGGAGAGGTTACTCTGGCTTTTTTCTACCGGAAGCTGAAAGAAAATGGTAGAAACTGAACAGTAGCTCAAAAATACCAGAAAACCTATTATTTTCTTTAGCAGAAGTATCTGAGGAAGAGTGTATGAAACAGGCCCCTATAAACAAAAACCATTTTGGTCTGCAGGAGCCAAAATTCAATTGCCAGCAATGAAACAAATGTAGCTCCATGGCATGAGAGTAAAATCATGACTTCATTCAAGGCTTAGCCTCAATTGAAGCCAAAATTAGTAAAAAGATGTTTAAGTGCATCTTTCTCCCTGGAGAATAGTCAATAAAACTATTCGTACTGGGAAACATAAATTATTAATATCTACTGGAAGGCTGTGATGTTTTGAAACTACTATCTTCAAAAATAGCTTTATGGCTATAATAATTCAATCTTCCTATCTAAATCAAGGACAATGCACAACCAGCATATAATGTTACAATCTGCAGGTTTAATACACACCAAAGACAGCCCTAAATAGGCAATAAGGCCCATAAAAAAATGACACTTAAAAATAAAAGAGGTAGAATTAATATTTGTTTCTATTATTTTCCTTTTTGACTTTTCACCATACATGGTGTATCTATTCAACAAGGAAAACCAATATGTTTATTTAAAAAACCCTAGAGATTTCTAGCAATAATATTGTTTCAACAACACTGACAGGAGAAATCCACCAAAAAAAAACCCCATAACATGCACAACGAATTACTGAATGCAGGAGACAGTGAATTTATACAATACAGCAACTGGTAAGATTCATCCTGCTACTGACACGTATGTAGAGTGCTGACAATTCACCTCTTCTAAGAACAGCACAAGTTATAAATAAGCTACTTAGTTATCAGCTAGAAAATACAAGTAGAATTTATATTCAAGTTTACAAAAAATAATTCTCAGAAACCAATGGAACTTTGTGGATTTGCCTCTTTTGGATGGATGACCTGAGGCACAGTAGGGGGTCTGGTTCACTGATGCTCTTCCTCAGTGTCAGGTGTTTCAGCATTCCTCTATGTGGTTACTTTGATAATCAGGGCTTTAGTCGTCGTGCAAATTTTTTTTCACTGGGGTGAACTAACAATCTCTCTCTTTGCCATCCACCACCCAATTGCACAATACTTGAAGATCTACTCTTTCAAGCTCAGCTGAAATGAGGTAACATCAACAAAAAATAAGGAAAATTTGATAGACATATCGAACAATATGATAGACATACAGAAAGCATAACTGCATTAGCCTAATTTCCTTAAGAAATCACCCAAAAAGATCAGCTACACTATGATTTCAAGTTCCCAAATTTTTTGACCAGAGCATCATGGAATGAGATGGTTGATTTTTATGAAGAGAGATAAAGCATGCTTAATCAATAAACTAAAACATTTCTCTGTAAGCCAATAGTCTTCTCAGTAATATCAATGACTGACAACCTCAAAAAGGTAGGATTTTTAAAGGGTATATTCAATTACAGCCAATCTTTCCACTAGTAACTTCACACACTTTTGGCCAGCAAAAAGTACACATAGGTACTCACCTGTGTGTGTGTACCTTTGTATACTTGACACAAAGGTACATGAAGGAAGGGTATATGGTGTTATCACAACGTGAATGTGTAAAGCTACAGACCACAGTAAGACTGACCTAAAATTAGATCCTGACTGTGTTCAAATTGAATGTTGCCTCTTTGCACTTTTTGTGTAAAATCTGGAGTTTATGGCTGTAGTGACTTGGCATCATAATAAGTATGTCTAAAAATCCATTTCAGTTCACTTTATAATTCAAAGCTGAAAATTCTTCCAGAAGGCTGACAGAAGAGCTGCAGGTCTAATAATAAGTATGTACCCATCCAATTCCCAAGGCACTCTTGTCACCGAGACAGTGATGAATAGAAACTAAGCAGCTAGCCCATTCCCATAGCACTGCCTGACTTGTGAGCACCTTATGACCATTCAATGACATCTCAGCCAGAGGATTCTGCTGGGACAAAATTAATTATCTGCCCTACGCTCTCCTGAAAAGCACTGCTGTGAAGGTATGTGGCTTACACTTTCAACCCAAGGTATTCTTTTTTATTTGATATATTTTATGACATTTTGCTTTATCAAATCTCCGATTCTCCTGTCGTTTCCAGGGGAGCTGAGATGAGAAGGTTAATACTCTGCAATTTTCACTTTTCCATTTTATTGTTAAAAGACGTTTGTTTAGAAATAAGAGTGGGTGAGGAGGGCATAATAGTAAACAACTGAGCAACTTAATTGAAAGCTACAAAGTTAAACCTTGAGCTACTCTGAAAGTGAATGGTTCAATAAAGACTCTGGTACTAGAAGACAGCAAAACAATGGCAGCTCTGCAAGCACTCCATGTCCCTCCAGAGTCATGGGCTCTCCCTCCCCCCCATAATAAAATACTTGAATACAGAAACGTTTGCTTGAGAATAGCCTGCTCAGCTGTCACAGTTCATGTTGGAAGTAAGCAGTGCTATCATTTGTTGTCCACGCTAAAAACAATGAATAAATACATTTTCTGGCTTTCAACATTTATTTGTTTACCCTTTCACCCCCACACAAATGGCATTACTAGAGATTGCTATCACTTAGAAATACAAGTGAAAATATCTGCAATCCAGCTTACTTTTTTAACATATTAATGCTACATTAAAAGGAGACTTTGTTCAATTATAATAAAGAATAGATTTTAAATCACTGAGAAGTTCATTATCAAATTCAGATCCCTATTCAAAAAACCCCACCTCCTCCTGAAACCACCGCAGTGTCAGCCTATTTCATCCTCCCAGAAGTACCAGCCAGCTGCTCCTCAGGTGGGAGACGCCCACAGGCACTGGAGGAGCCCTATCCCGCACGCTCAGGCAGCCCAGGAAGATGGATTTGAAAAAGCAGCCCTCTTCCCCACCTGCGACCCCCAACAGGGAAACATAAACCCCTGTGCTGTCTGTCTTCCACAGCTCCTCGCATGGTTGCGCAACAGCAGGTGCCGAGTTCCTGCTGCTTTAAGCAAACAGTGCTTTTAGGGCAGGGTGCTACAGATCCCCAGGTCAGCTTTGGACCAGCTAGCTCTGGTACTGACACCAGAATAGCTGCAGCAGCATAGAGCTCAACAGAGACCAATTTATCCTGATTTGCAGCACAGACAAAAAGCATGACTTATTTATAGGCATGCACAGAAATGATTTACCAGTATGAAATAAATAAATGTAGCACGACCCCAAATTCCTCTCGCTATTCCTCGAAGGGGCAGCATGCTAATGAAAGCTACAACTACCACAGAGGCTTATTTACCCTGAAGCCTGACCCTACATAACCAAATCACTTGATTGCATTTCCTCATCAAAATCCAAGGACTACATGGGATGGTGACGTTACAATCAGTAAATGATGTTCTAGTTCCTGCCCACATCCCTCAGACTGATGAGGGTCAGGCTCCAAACCACACAGCCCATACTTCCTACTTCACACTAGACAATAAAATAAATATGCAAATCCCTATTGCTTATAAAAGAGCAGGATACTAACCAGCCCCAAACTGAATCAAGACATCAAGTTAAATATTTCATGAAATTATTTATGAAGTAGTAACCAAAAGCCTTTTCATCAGAAAGCCTAAATGCAAGTGGTCCAATGCATTTTGATGGTAAGTTTTAAGAAGTATCCTTACTTATATTTTTGCATTTAAACCTACAAAACCCTGAAAAACTCTGGTATCTTCCTTTTACTCCTAATTTCACTTTTAGACAATTTTAAGCAGATTTTCCACCAAATTTTTATGGTGATACACATTTATGTTTCTCTTCCAATTTTCCCTATTTCCTTGTGGAAAAAAAGATACGAAGTGATGGAGAACTGAAGCAGATGTCATAGAAATGCAAACTTTTTTGGAGGGTGGGGGATAAGACTAGAGGCAGGGGAGTTGTTGAAGAGAATTATATGTAAATCTGAAAGAGGAAAAAGCTCACAATTTTCCAGAATTTTTTTGTTAGCAATTACTCACAAGTCCCATTTATCACAAGTTTCATTAAAATAATGGATCCATATTTGTGGAGAGATGGAGATATTAAAGCCATGCTATTTCTCCCAGAGCTGTTTTAACCCAGCAAATATTTTTGGCTTGTGTACATTTGTAGATGAGTCATATCTGTCTTTTATCTACATTCAATCCCTTTTTCAGGGTCACAAAAACCTACAAAGCGCAATGAAGCAACAGTGATCAAAACTCACCAGTGGGACTTCAAATGACATCAACATTTGAAAGATGTGATGGTGTTTTACTGAGGGAATGGCACGTTTATAATCCCGTTTTTCTCAGCATCATAAATAGTTCAGAGCAAGGACAAAGAGATATTGACGGACTACACGTAAATTTCTCTTTCAGACAGCTTTACCAATCTTGCAATAGATTACACCTGCCTCGCTTCAGCCTGACCTTCCATCTGCTTGTTCAGGGGGAAAAAAACCCTAAACTTCAAGGTTCAGTTACCAGAAGTACCTTTCTAGGAGCAAGTAAGAATTTTGGATGGCAGAACCATCTGTTGCTATTTCAGGGAAAATATTTAAGCTTTGAAATTAATTTCCAAACATTTACCCTCACATACCCTAAACCATGACTTATGTCTTCCGTTAAACTTAAACTTTAGTATTTCACTATTGCATCTGTCCAAATCAACGTGTTTTTCAACAAAAGCAAATTCCTCTTTCCAACAAACAAATGAGACTGAAACTCTAAGAAACACAATAAACACTGTGCATGCTCAAACCAAAACATTACACACTGGACTTGGGCTTCTCAGATCTAGAAGTAAATTAAACTAGTAGAATTAACACTGAACTTCAGTAATACAGGAGATCAGAATCATGCCTCTGTCTCCCAAATGTCTGACGCACGCAGAAAGATTCGGTTCTATCTACAATGCTTAAAGAAGCTCAACATACAGCATTCAAATTGCAGCACAAAATGTTTATATAAACCATAGTTTCAACAGAGTTTTGATGAGGAAAAAGAAGTGTATTTCAGAATTACCATAACTTGGCAGCAACACAGAACACCTGTTTGCTTCTGGAATCCTTCAGATCTTTTTCTTTAAAGTTCTTGAAATAATACCGGGAGCTCTTTAGAACATGAAGCATCTGATCTGCAGGAAAAACGTTTGGTTATTTGTTTCCTGCGTGCATATATGGAAAAGGCAGGTGTAGTGCAAAGTTGTGATTTCACTGTAACAGCAGGAATGCTGTTCTGTAGGGATGTTCCTACTGTTATTTTAGTGCACACTGTTAATTTTATCTATGTACGTACTTACAGTAAGTAGCTAACTGCCTCATAAATCTAAACTTAAAATCTGCTGTACTCATTTTAGACAAACATGGTAATTATATGACAATTGCGTGACTATAGGCTGCTTTATTTTCTCCATTTAAATGAGCGTGGAGTGACACGTTCAGTGTCTCTCATCCGATCTGACGGTAAAGACTGTCGGTGTTATGATTTTACCAGTGTTCTCCATTAAACAAACTGCAAGTTGCATACGAGAAGCGTGATGAAACAAGTACTTTAACCCATCCTTTCAGATCTATTGTCTAAAACACGAACAAGCCCGCTTTCAGAGATGCCCAACTGTATCTGTTTTCTGATCGACCGTTACTTTTTACAGAAGAAATGTTTTAACACGGTGACTGCAAAGCCCCTTCACTTCGGTTTTAATAGTATTTAGAACTGGAAGATTCTGCACACGGAAGCCCCGCATGCGGCAGAGCGCGGGCTCAGCAGCCCCCTGCCGAGGAAGGGCCACCCCAGGTCCGTGCCAGGGCAGTTCCCGCCTCGCCCCGCACCGCTCCCCGGAGAGCCCGAGCCCGCCCGCCGCCGAGGAGCCGCCGCGCCGCCGCGTTTCATCCCGCGCGCCCCGGCCGCCCCCGCCCCCGTACCTGGAGGCAGCGCCGGCGCCGGGCGGCGGAACGGCCCCCGCGGCGGAACGAACGGCCCCCGCCGCGCCCGCCCCGCCTCCTTATTGCCATGGGCCCGCCCCGCCGCAGGGCATGCTGGGACCGGCCCGCGGGGACGGCGGCCCGCAGGGGCGGCCGCGGTCGCGCCCCCGCCCCCCTACCCCCCACCCCGCCGCAGCGCGGCCGGGGCTGTAGACACCCCCCTCCCCGGTGCCAGGCGGCGGCGCCCCCGCCCGAAAGCCAGCCCGGGCGCCGCCGCCGTGGCGGTTTCCAGGGAGACCCGCAGCCCCCCGGCTGCGCAGCCAGAGCCCGGGCTTCCTGCTCCTTCCCTCCCCGTGCTTAATTAAGGCGGGCAGGGCGGGCGGCGAGCGAGGGCTCCCCTTTATGCCCGGCTTGTTTCAGCTCCCCCACGTGAATTAGCATCACGCACAGACACAATAGTGGAAGTGTGCGCAGAGAACGCGAGCGCATCGCGGCGGCGGGCCGGCGGTGCCGCTCAGCAGCACGCACATCATCCCGGGCAGCCCCCCCCATCTGCCCCGGGCCTGGGCTCCACCGGCATCTACTACCCACATTCGCACAGGAGCAACATAAATGTTCTGCAACTACTCAGATGGGTATTTATAAACATCATTTCTCAACTGAAATCAGAAGTTCACATGAAAATGACATCTCGTTCTCTATATTTTGGGTTTCGTTTATTTCCCCAATCTCTTTTCAAGGGATCAATCTCACTACCACTGAAATATTCTCAAAAAAAAAAAAATCAACAGATCTATTTCTCTGAGGCATTGCCAGCATATTTAGCTCATGATTTCTGAGTGCTAGAGAAGAAAGAAAAACAGTACTATAAAAAGATTTATGGATAAAAACTTTTACATGCTTAATTTCTATGTGATTATGACAGAGAAATGTCTATCCTCTGCAAGACAAGCACAGGCCACTAAAGTCTTTGGGGGGCAGTTTTTAAAAAATAATATGTATAATCAACTAAGAACTACTATGAGAAGCAAGTACTTGCTTGAAAAACAACATACTTTGCATTAATATCAGAGTGAAATAAATGCAGAGGGTTATAAGGTATCATTCCTGTGTGTATAAAATTGCATTAAAAATAACACAAAACACCACTTTCAAAATTATCCAAGAAAAATGTGGAGCAAAAAACCAAATATAAGTGCACTGTTAGGTATGCTCCAATGTTGCATTATTTTTAACCAAACACAGACACTACAAATCTCCTACTGAGAAAGAATTAGTCTTGAATACATAGCAGAATAATAGATTGTTGTTACTAAATATTTTATGATATTGGTAAATGATCCATCCAGCATAAATTTAATTTTACTTGCTATCCAGTTTTTCATGCACAATTGAAGTCTGAATTGTATAGGAATACTAATAAAAACATTTTTACAATGAATCTGATTACAGAACTTACACGATTTATTTAGTTTGGTATCACATTGATGTGCATCCTTTACAAACCCGCCTTACAAAATGCAAAAATCCCTGGCTTTAGTAATAATAAGGAAACAGCAAAAACACCGCTTATATTTAGAATACTGAAGTGTGTGAAGAATCTATAAAACAACTGACCTGTTCAAACTGTTGTTTTTCCAATCCATGCACTGTTTTTATTAATTAGGAACCAAACCAGATTGATCATCATTTTATAACGTTTGACATATTCACTGTCTTCCTAGTTCCCGGAGAATCTTCTTAAATTTCCCAGCACTGTGTTTTATTGCTGGTACCATATGCTTTATTGTTCAGCCACAAGAGCTTCGCTCTGCACAAAGACTCATTACCTACTGCTTGCTGAGCAGCTTCAGGCTCACTGAGCCTGCCTGGGTGATCACATGGGAGTTTTGTCTGAGAAAGCCAGGCATGCCACTGATTTCACCGGCTATGGATATTTTTATCAGCTGAGGTCTACTATGAGGAAGGAATAACAAATTCTAAAGCTTCTTTACCTCATTAAGACAGCAGTCGTTATGGAAATCCCTCAACTTTTTAAAAATTATTATTATTATTATTATTATTACTCCCATTGTAACACAGGTTCAAGTAGAAATTCAAGAGAATTGCTAAAAGCAATTTTTTCTTGCGGGGAGTGGCAAAAACTGTGCATTGTCTGCATCGCTCCACACACAGCGCACACTGAAATTAATATTCTGAAGAGGTAATATTTTGCCAACACTTATTCTGACAGTGTTTATTCTTTACGTAGAGGATGAGCTTCTGAATGAAAAATTGTTCCTAAAAAGCAGCACCTTCTTAAATTTGTCTCATCAGTCAAGGGCATTATCCTGCAATCTTTGGTCATAAAATTGGTTTTGCTGGTTTCAGTGAGACTACTTAGGTGAATAAGAATTGGCCATTTGAGCAAGGATTAGTCTCAAATCCTAATGACAAATTATATAGTACAATGATGTCTAATCTCTTGATAATAGTTGTCGATACTCAGGGGGGTTTTGTCTGTGGGGGTTTGTTTGGTTGGTTTGAGTTTTGGTTTTATAGGGTTTTTTAAACACAAAATTATAAATTTAAGTAACATTTTATATTTGTTAAAACCCTAATATTTTATACTGGAATAACTGAATATCTAAATTCAAAATTACAAAAGCACTTACATAAAAAGATAAATATTTAATGATTTTTTTAACTGGTACATTATCAGTATCAGGGACCCATTTTGGAATATTTGGAGATACCTTAACTCCTACTGCAGAGTGAATTCCCAGCTAGTGATGATAAATGAACATCTCTTCTCCACCCTGAAAACTAGTACTGAACACATAATTAACCATAATATTAACATTGCAAAGATGCAGCTATTCTATGAAATAGTCAATTATCTCTGGAATAATTCATAGCATTTTGAATATATAAGACAGCAAAAAGAAACTGTTTTCTCATTAACATTCCACAAATGAAATACCTACTTATTCTATTTAAGATCTCCCTCGTTAGAATAAATAACAGCTTGTTGCTCATTGTTGGCATTCTTACGGTCCTATGGAAGTCAGTGGAAGTTTTGCACTGATTTGCATGGAAGAAGGGACAAGCGTGACAAACACAGATTCACGCGCTTTACTGTGTCGTCATGCAAACCAATGACAAAACTCCCCGCTTCTTTATTGTTCTCGGCATCTTGCTCATCGTGTATTATTAAGGTTTTCTAACAGTTGATACGCAGCCTCTGTGATTACACTGAATTATAAAAGATAGGTAGTAAAGGATTCAGAATTACCCACAACTAAATCCAGTGATGCACATCTTCTAGACTCTCACATTCATTTTGTTTAATAAAAAATTCCATTATCAAGGATGAGTGTATTTTAAAGTGCCACCATTTTTGTCTACCCCAACACAGACCAAGCAGATGGTTTGTGACTGAGATCCTTCTACATCTCTTAAGCAGGAAACACAACTGCGTATACATTAATGAGAAGAAATGAAAGCAGACTAGATGGGTTGCTAACGAACAGCTGGTTTAGCTACAGCTATGCATATTTTTTTCCCCTGGCGATATCATTGATGATGTCACGATGCTAGTGTAGGAAGACATAAACAAAAGGCAGGCATTTTTGCTGCAGTAACACTAGGGGAAAAAGAAAAAACAAATGTTTGACAGATGGAAAGAACAAAAACTGATCAGAAAAAGAGTACTATTGTAACATTTTCTGGATGTCGTTGTATACACTGTGGAGCACTCCTAAAATCCTGAAAGGAGGTTAGAGGAAAACATGTTCAAGGACACGATATAGTTAAACCAGTTAGCAGGAAAGTGTTGTTTCTGCAGGAGACAATAGAAGCAAGCAGTCTTCATGCTGTAGGAAAGACAGCCACAGTAATCAGTTCTTCAAGGTTGGGGGGAGGGCTTCAATCCTCCACAGTGGAATTTGGGATTCCCTAATTCTAGTTTGACATTTTTAGGTAGCTAAATTATATTCCATCCCATACTCTCTTCTTACAGGTTTACTAAATAGAAGGAAGTCTTTGTCAGAGCCATTTTGTTGAATTTCTGCCCAAACATAGTACTGAGGAAGTGCCTTTTTACTATCATGAAAGGAGTTAAAGATCACCCAAGAGTTTCACAGTTGACAGAACCCAGACCTCCCTTGTCACTCCATAGTAGGAAGAGCTCCAAATGACACCATACTTTCTGGTACCCCTCCTGTAACAGACCAGACTTATTCGGGAGAATCCAAATTCAACTCTCTTTGAAACGACAGTGGGAGAATGATATGCAAACGCTTAGCAGTCTCTTCCACCCAAGGGGGTTGAGGTAAGCAAGGGCTCTCTCTTCTCTAATAAAAGGTTCCTTGTGAATCCAAACGAAAACAGAATCAAGAACCTGCTGACAAACTGTAGATAAGGGTAAACTGTCAGATCCCACATCTGCTTCATAGGAAAAGCAATTCACAGTAACATTCTTATGCTTCCCCATCCCACAGAATCTACGGTAAAAGGGAACTTCTAAGGAAATTCGGACTCCGAATCATCCTCATCATTAGTAAGGAATAATTACATAAAGCCTGGTTTATTCTACCCTATATGCGTTTAAACTTGAGTATTTTTACACAGGTTATATGCACTGAAATAAAGATCTTGCACAGAATTAAAAAAAACCCAACCAAACAAATGAAAAACAAACCCCAAAACCCACAACAACCACCCAAAACCAGCCATATTCCACAAAACAGCCTATGATTTGAACTTCAAATCACTCCCACCTTACAGAACTACATTATTTTGTTAGGTATTGAGCTTAATCTGATGTTCAGTATCCTGTATCACACTTGGATGAATCAGATATGAATCAAAATAATTATTGGGACGGCACTGTTCAATTTCATGAAATAAAAAGGGGCAACTTGCACTCAATGCCTTAAAGGGCTGAATCCTGTATCTTGCAATAAAACGCAAAAGCTCCTGTTTCTCCAAGTACACCAGAAATGCAACAGCTTCCACACCAGCTGAGAAAAAGAGGGTTCTGCAGTCTAGTGCCAAAAAAGATCTCAAGTCCAGGATTTATGAAATGTGTTCAGTGGACCATATATGCTCTACTCCAGCTCTTACAAAAAGCATGGTTCACAGGCCATGGTTTGCATTTTATGAGCTACAGCAGCAGCAACTCTAAATGCCTCAGCATTGGCTTTTAGGTTTGAAAGTAGATGGTTTGTGATCACTCCTTTGGTAAGATCTATAAACCTCGCCCATGCAAACTCCTCTAATTTGAGCTCAGGATGACACATAGCTGCAAACTTCCCATAGAAGTCTGCCATTACTGAAGAAGTTCTGCAGAATTAAAAATGCACATCTATGAGAGAAAACAGTGTAATACTAATTAAAGCTCTCCATCTGAAGTTACTGTCAGTAACACTGGGGTAGGATAATCTTAAGTATAAATTCTATGTATTTCTTTCCAGATCAAATGTAATTTAATCAAATAAATTTCTTTACTTTGGCCCCAAATGTCCTGCTTTCTCTGGATACATCACAGTCACAGCTAAACTATCGTCAAGTAGTGCCACATTAACTACTCAGTTCCAAATACTGGGGCTTGATGGATTTCAGTAGCCTGCCAGAAAGGATAACATACTTTGGGTTCCTGAATTACACAAATATGAAAAACTTAGTCATTCCTAAATGACATTTTCAACAAAGGTACAACCATATTTTGCAATAAGAGTTTAGTCAGTGAAATGCAGGAAAACAGACAAAATCTATTTGAAAGGTAAGAAGACATCCTCAGCTCAACAGATGGACTGAGAAAGCAGCTTATAACTGAAGGACAGGCTTGTGAGAAGCTGTTCTCATTTCTGGCACCTTAGCAATCTCCTCCAGACTTCATACAGTGACCCCTAGCATGTCAATGTAAGGCTGTCAGTGCCACCCTTCACTCCTATTTCTGGCACATTTGCCCTGTCATGTCAATTTGAAGGACACCACGTACAGTTTCCTTTCTTTCTGACACTTAAAAAGTATCTCCATAACCAGGAGCAACTTCCTAGATCAAGTGGTGCAAAGCAAGCACAGAGTAACAGTGAAATCTCTTTACGCATACTATGAGGTACAACAGCATATAATTTTTAGCACAACAGTTCTTCAAAACAACCTCATTTTTAATGATACATTCTTGCTACATCTTAAAATACCTTCATTTTTCTAAGATAAAATAAACCTTCTCACCAGGGTGGTGTCTCAGAGGAAAGTCCACTTCCTTTCAGAAAATACCACTGAATGGTACTATGAATTAGAAGAGCTACTGTATGCAAACAAAAATACTCCTCTGTAGTAAACATACAGAGTTTCTTTCTCCTTTCACAACCTTTCTCAAAACTGCTGGTTAATTACCAAAATCAACGAGCATATTAACTTTGGCAGGCAAATTAAGGTACTGAGAGGTGTACAGCCAAGCAGCAAAAGAATGTCTTGACTGCTGTTGCATTAGATGATGCATATGAGTGATGCATAATCAAAGCAATTAATTTTGGTTCGCTGTAATACTTGATACAGCCATCATCCAAAACACCAGCAGAGCATGGAGTTTCTCAAATAAAACAAAGTAAGTTTTATTTTAAAGAGCAAACTGCTTATTACCTTGGTTTTTTTAAAAAAAAAAAAAAAAGACTTAGAAGGTGGCAGATACTTTGAGAGATTGCCTGTGCTGTCTTGTATGTGCTTCATAAACCAGCTTTGGTCCAGCCAGTTTCCATGACAGCTCAGATATAGCAGCATGATCCATGCCGAGAGAAATTCAGAAGTACACAGAGCTATGCTTGGTGTGGTTAGAAATTGCTGGACAAACAGAAGAAATAAGGGTGCTTTTTCATTTTTAATTAAACTGACATACTCTCTACTTCATCCATTTTCTCTTGCTTGGTTACTAAGTACACCTTTTCTCATAGTTTCATTTTCCAATTTACAAATTTCACTTGACTGATGACCAGTAAAAAGTTTAAAAATAAATAAAATTAAGAGATATTTGAAGCAAGCATGATAGCTAGTATGTTCTCTTTTTCTTCAATTATTTCATTCTTCTAGTCCCCCTTTATACCACAATAAACCAAAAAGTAGTTTACTGAGTCAACGCAGTTGAAACAGGAGTAAAATCCAGTCAGGAGAAAACAGACCATCTTTCCTAACTGGACTTGTCATCAACAGAACTTTCTAAAGCACCACTGTTGCTAAACCAGCAACACTGCCTCATTCTTTGCTTTCACAATTTCCATAATGGAGCAGACAAGCTTTTTAGTTTTTATCTTCCACTGGAAGATGAATCTTTCATTGTCACAATCTCTGAATTTGTTCCTGTCTCCCATAAACACAAGTATTTTAATTCAAGCAGAGACAAATAAAAATATAATAGACACATAGATCTAAGCAGCAACATAAACAATTTTTTACATTTTATAGCAGTTAGTTTATGAAGCATCCCAACTTACAACACAATACATTTTCAATGCACTACTTGGAATAAAATACATGGTGGACTTTTAATCTTATAGGCAAGAAGATATCTAAATTCAAAAATAAGGTGTCTGCCTTGAATTGCTAAACATCAGTTTAGGATCTTATTCCACAGGAAGTGAAACCACTGCAACACTTCTTCCCACCTGTGTACATCCCACACATACCACCTTAGATCTGTCATTTAAAGCTTAAAAGGACACTAAATTCTAGGTTGTATGGTAACTTTTCACTGTTCCAAATAAGCTTAAAGCCTAGAAACTGATTCTCCTTTAATAATTCTGTACATTTCTATTTGGCCAGCATTGACTTCTTTCCCTTACGTGTATCCAGCAGAGCTTGAAAAGAATTATTTACTTCTTTGTGTACCAGCATCACTGATAACATCAGCACAGCATTGGGAATTTTATTGCTTATGTTGACTCTTCTCTACCGGCAGAACACAACACATTCTCCCCCCCATATGTTCCATGACAGCAGACTACATTAAGAACATAGAAGCATTTTGCAGAAGATTTCCCTCCTCATAACCCTAAAAACACAGTAATGATTTCACTTCCCTTGAAATCAGTGTTAAAGAAATTAAATCCAAATCCTATCATGTATTTTAGCATCCAAAATAAGCTTCACAGCATATATACAAGACTCTCATCAAGTTACAACCTGAACCACTATCCTTTTACAGCAAACTTTTTACTAATGTTCTAAAGCTTCAGAAAGTAAGCCCCTCCAATTCAGAAATATGCTTTCTAAGAAACACTGCCATTTCTTTCACATAGGAAGATTAAACAACCACAGTGGAGAGTTCTAGGATGCACTGGTATAAATCCATGACTTCAATAATCAAAATGGACTGCTGATTTACAGTTTGATCACACAGTTTTCAACTCGTGTTTAAAGACACACTGTGTTTTCAGTCTAACTTTCTCAGAGTACAAAGGATAACTGCAGTAGTCACATGCCCTGAAACTGTGCAAGCATCACCATTTCTGCAACATGATCAAGTTTGGAAGTTCTTTTGTAGAAGCAGTAATCAAGTGACTGTTTTATCTAAGAGTTCCACCTAAAAGGCATCAGGACTAAAGACTTCTATTAGAGCATTTTTATAGACCAAATGTCTTTCAAGATTTCAGCATTTCAGAAACCTTCATGAATTTTTTTTAATTAAACTGCTTAATACCTACCAGCTGCAGGACTTAATGTTTGAGTTAGATTTTTGCCCACAGTATTAAGTAGATACATTTATCACCCCAACTGAAGTACAATACAATAGCCATGAGTGAGTACGTCAGGCTACAGTCCCTAAAGACTGCAGTTTTTTCAGCCTCTTATGTTGTGTTGGTGCACCTTCAGTGGAAGAAAGTTGGTTTTGTTTTGTGTTCTTTTAAATCATTATTTAACATCTTTACAGTGAATAGGTTAAAAAAATAAATAAGACTTCCAACCAGGAATATATTAAAATACTTTGAATAAGGTTTACCAATTTATGGCACAGACAAAACCTGGACTGTAGGGACCACTGATATCACCTGATAGGAAGTTGCATCATCTGGCAGTTTCCTATGTTGCAGAAAAGAAGCAATTGCTACCTCAGTGTGATTTTTGGCATCCCTGCAATGAATGTGATTTCTCAATCAGATTTATCACTTTGGCCTGGCATCTTTAAGCACTGAGGATAAAGTTGTCTCCGTCCCAGTATTTTTCCTTTTAGGAACATGAGTCTTGTCAGATATTTATAAAGAGTGTAGTCAACGTGTCTGTTTTGACCTTCCAGGTTATAGCAAAGGTGCAAGCTGACAGCAGCAGCTGTCATTTGCTGTTAACAGACTTTTACCAGATCAACAGCTCCAAGCTCATAGAGGAACTCAACAGTTTTGTGACTGAAGAGCAGGAAGTCAAGGTCCTTGGCTGTCTTGTTCCATCTCCGGGGGTGGGCAGATTTCAGTGACCCTACCACTGCTCTAGCCGCCTGCCTGGAACTGCTCTCCTTCTGCCCTATGTCTGCTGTTGGTAGCAGTTATATAAGTCTCCAGGATACAGGATCATAAATGCAGACTTCAGCCATTTAAGATTTCAAGAAGTATAAAGATTTCCCAGGGCCAACTGTTATACTTTTCCAGAGCAAAAGACGTTCTCACTGCCCTGGATGTCTCGTATTGAGAGACAGGAGTGGCTCTATTTACATGCAGAAAACATATTTCATGTGATTTACAATGGCAATGAGTTAATAACTGTGTATTGTGTATCCTGCAGTTTTCTTATTATCTCCAGGACTATGAGAATTCCTGAAAAGCTGTCCTATTTAACTTGTAACATACTTAAAACAGCAAATTGATACGTACTCTGTGCTGATCATCTTATTCTTCTCCTGCAGTTGCAAACTCTTAAAAAAGTTACATTCATAATTATACTGGAACGGACCCAGGTCAACAACTGCTAGCCTTGTCGTGTTAGATATACATGATTATAGTACAAATGCATTTTTTAAGGCCAGAATTTTGTGATACTTGAGATGGAAAATGCTAAAAAGTCTGCTTAAGATTTTTTTTTGCTTCACAGCTGAGTTCAGTTAACTATCTTGGAGGACAGACAAACTGCTTACTGGAAAACAATCTTAACAGTAAAAGTCTGAGAGGGATATATCTATTGTTAGCATAGATATCATAAATTAACTTTTTTTTTTCTTTTTTTTAGATTAGCCAGAAAAAGTACAGATGGAAATGAAAAGGCCACTGAAAATATAACAGTATAGAAAGTTGTAGGATAGGGAAGGAAAAAACAAAGTGCCTTTTCAAAAATAAATTGAGTAACAATTTGAGAAATAGAAGAACCAAGAGTGGAAAAAAAGCACAGGTAAGCCAACATTTCACAAGATGAAATGTGGCAAACTCTTAAAGATGGGTTGTGGAAGATAAGGCCGAAATGTCTATTTTGAGATCTAGGAAATACATTTGTATCTAATATATAGCTGAAGAAAATATAGCACATGGGTCCTAAAATAACTGAATGACAGAGTAAAGTAAACATACGAGAATACCAGAAATACCACACCATGACACTGACTGCTATTACACTAGGAACACAGTTCTATTCATTAAAAAAGTAATAAAAAGCAATTCCCTTGTATTCAAACCCTCCAGCAAACTCAGAGGCAAAATTCACAAAGTGTAATGTGCACTGAGCAAAAAGTGGAATATATGAAAGGTATCACTTGGATTTTGTGTAGTAGAGAATTAGATGAAAATATACCAATGACCTCAGACTACTACAGATGCGAGTGGGGAAAAAAACCCAGAAAATCAGAAAACAAAGCCAAAAATTCAGAGGCCCACTTACACATTAAATGTCAAATACAATGTAGGGGAATACTAGACAGTGGGTAACCAATAAGGACTCTCAAGCCATAGCCTGATTGTGTACAATTCAACAGCAGGAATAAAAACTAGCAACAAATAGCACACGTTCTTATTAGAGAAATATTACAAAGAAACTGCCAAGCCTTACTAATTGCTACACAACTGTTATTTTCATTATAGAGGTGTTACTAATACTTTAACGAATGATATATTTCAAAACTTTTCTCTGAATTCTAAAATGGAGAACCTAACTGCTAACAGTGGAGTGGCAGCAGAGACCTGAAATCAATTTCCATAAACAGTTAAACCCCCTCATTTTTAACGAGTAATTTTGTGAGACCTCGAGCAGTTCAACTATTTCATGCCTAGCTTCTCCATATTAACAAACAAAAAATAATTGGACAACATCTTATTGTTACTTATCTGACAACTGTGCTCTTAGTGATTAAAGTAAAAGATATGCTTCAAGACCACCAGTTAGACAGAATCTGTCTCATTGAACAAGTCAAAATAATTATAGGAAGAAAATCAATCAGGAGTTATTTTGCACTTTTATCAATAACAAAGTACAAAAAAAAAGAAAACTATAGTGGCAAGTCTGAAAATTTAAGCCTGATATAAACTTTATAATTCTAAGTAACAGCAGTAAATGGATGGGAAATTACTGTTTCTTCTGATACAGGGTGATATCCTGTTACTTGAATTTACAAAAAAGAAAAAAAAGAATTCTTCAGATAGGAAAAATTTAAAGCATTACTTTAGTACACACAAAGCGGTTAAAAGCCATTTATTTCTCTTCTCAAAGACAATCTCTACTAATTGCTGTAGTTGTGGAAATACATTTTGTGGGAAAGGATAATGAAGACTACTTGTCAAATTGGTCATGTCATTATTTCACTGCACAATCCAAACAGTAGAGCCTGACCCATTCCCAGCACACTGAATATCAGCCTACAGAAAAGGAGCCATGCATTCTGACCTTTCTTGCTAGTTTCTTCTGACCTTTCTGACCTCATTAGACTTCTATAAAGAAAATAAAGGAGCTGTTGGGTACTCTTGATGGATTAGAAATAACAAGAATGTGTCTAGGACTTAAGTACTAAACTGGACCACTGAATTATAATGATTTTCAAACAATCAAAATGATAATAGGGATGATGAGGAGGAGGAAACAGAGGTAGTGAGAAATAGATTGTTAAAATATTTAAGTGCAAATATGCTTTTTTGAAATTGTTCATCAGCATCCTTAACCATTTATTCTGCTGTAATTTTAAATGGTTGGATTTTTAAGGCCCCATTTGAGTGAGAACAGATATTAAAAAACAATGGTCCCATCATAGTTATTCTCATTAAGCATGAATATAACTTAAGCACCTTGCTGAAAGAGGTCTTTAATCTCTCCTAGACAGATTTATTTAATGAATTCTTCAAATTCCCAAAGGAAGGAAACTAGAGCCTAGAATACAAGTCTCTGAAGTCCTCGTGTCACATTTCAAACACTGCATCATATTATCAACAAAATCTGTATCTTCACAGACAAAAGGGTATAGATACTATGAAAGTGCTTATTCTTTACATAATACACAGCTTCTCCAGTGTAATTACTACGGATTTTTAAACTGGTTCCCAAAATGGACAACTCATATTTTTATAGCTTACATAATAAGAAGTACAAAATGTATAAATTAATTTTTCTCTCTAAATATTGGGGTTTGCCATCCCCAGTAAATAATTTTTTTTTGCCTAATACTGGTGTCTGAGCAAAACTCTCAGAAAGGAAGCCACAACCCCACAACTTACAATAAAAAACTCTAGTACTATTAGAGAAATTTTGTAGCAGCTGTTCTCCAAGTTGGAACACTGGACACATGCCTTTTTATCTTTTTATTCTGTATTTCTAACTTCTAGAGAGAAAAGTGCTATGAGGGAATTTATAGTCACATAAATATTCAAAGGTCCCATATATTATGATTTCTGAATAAAACTCTTGTACTGAACCACTGGAAAATGTTTAAAGGAAGAAAAGAATTTTTCTTTATATGCTTAACTACTCCTAAAAGAAGACACTAGAAGATAGGCTGAACTCAACCAAAGGGTTCAAGCATTAAAATGCATGCACCATCACATAAAATTAAATTGTGTCCTTTTTAAAAATAAGGCTATGCCATTTGCTCCTGAAATGTCCTCTGTTGTCTGGCAGTTTTATAGATCCTGGCATGGGAAAACTGTTGCATTTGTGATAGCAGGGATCATCCCCTTCAGAAAGTTATAGCCTTTGGTAAATCTCCGCATGTCTCACATCTCTCCTACGCCAAGTACACACGCTAGCACCAAGCCAGCACCACTGAAGAGGATGTATATACTGAATTTGTGCAGCAACTCTCACCTGGGTTTATCCCCACCAGCTAAAATGTCTTAAAGCAGCCACTGTATCCAGATACTGTAATACAGCACACAGAGCTAAGTTAGATGACACAGCGGTTAAAAAACAACTTAATCAGGTTTCTACTACAGATTTCACAGTTGCTATATCTGGGAAGCCGTTCCAGCACAATTAGATTAGTGATTTATGCAGTCTCTCTGCTCCCCCCCCATTTAAAACAGTGGATTAAGATTTGAATACGTATATTTTTCATCTCTATCACCATTCAGATCTTGTAAATGCAGAGTCATTTCAAGAGTTGTAGATGAGTTTTGGTTTGGTTTTTGTTTTGGAGTTTGTTTGTTTTGTTGTGGGTTTTATTTTCCCCTTTGTTGTTAGCCAGAGATTGGGGTGTAAAGATAAATGGTAGACAGGAACCTTGTGTTTAAGCGGGGGGGGGGAGCAGAATTGTTATCGGGTAGACACAACCCATTTCATCAAAATTGTATTTGTCATTTTACAGGTATGCAGAAATTTGTATCATTTGTCTACCCTGTAATTGAAAGAGAAATTCAAATCCAGTAAGATACAGACAGGGGAAACCACTCCAGAAATGGAAAAATGGCTTTGCTTGATGCATCAAAGCATATACCTTAATACACTTGCTCTTTTGAGGCTGTGATGACTATTGACAATTCTGAGGAAGGCTGATCCACAGGGAGAAATTAAGTGGAGGCTGTTGTGACACTGTATGGGAAGAGAGGTATAGAGGGGGTGTCTGTAAACCGTGGAAAAGATAGGTTACTGCCTGAGGAAGAAGGCACAGAAGTGACAAGATGCTTGAACTGGCAGACTGTAGCCTGTCACAAAAGAACTGCAGAATAAGCACTTCTAAAGCTACTTTAAAATTAACTGGTTAACACAAAAGCCTTTGCAAAAACTTTTCATTGTAATTCTGTGCAGATCTCACTTATCTGAGGTTAAATTATTAATTTTCCCAGCTTGTCCTTGTTTTGGAATTTGCTTATTCCTATGAATTAGCTAAACCAGTTAACTTGCCACTTAAAAAGCACATAGAACAAAACTGCCCTTCACAAAAGGAAGGGCAGGGAGAAAAAAATATTTTAAAAAAGGTAACTGTTATGTTGTTCATTTATGCTATTGTCTCATGTATTAGGTAGGTTACTTATGTTATTTACTAAATAAAGCCTGGAAAAGGAAACCCCTTTCAACTGATCTCTTACATAGTCCAGAAATCTAATTCCGAGTACCAAAGGGAGAAGCAGAGAGGAGATAGGAACCCTTATCCTTCCTTCACGTCTCAAAACAAAACAATATGACAAAATCTCGGCTTCACACTGCAAGATTGCGATAGCAGATATACCCAGGAATTAATAGTAGGTAGTAAATGACTTCCAGTGTCTGATGATGACCCAGAATTTTAAGTACAATTGTATCAAAAAGTTTTGCAAGTGCAGTAACATTTAGGCATCTAAGAAATTAATTCCAGAAATCTGACGGATGTTTTCATGCTTACTGAAATAAATAAAGCATTTTGTTGATTAAAAAGGCCATTTTTAAACAAGTCTAAGATTCTTATCAAATCACATGGTAAGTCAAGAATCACGTGCTCTCCTCTTACATGCATTATTGTGAGAATTAGAAAAAAGGGAGGGAGAAAGCTGTCGTCTTATCTAAATGGCAATGAATGAGGACACAAACTCCTATACCCAGTGGCTGTGTGTTACTAGCAGGCAGGAGGACTCGGAGTCCAGACTGCTACAAGAATCGGGGGCTCCTCTATGAGGGCTACTTAAGGTCCTTTTCTTTATCCACAGATTTGGCAGTGAGTGAAAGGCTCTCCTGGATATTACCTGTACAAAAGCAGATAACAATCTTTCTTCTTGTGAATGTTTTGCAAGTGACTCCAAAAGTTCAACTCATTGACTCTGTGACAGATTTTGCATGTAAAATGGGGCCTACCTATCATGTGCTACTGCATTTCACAAACAATTTGAATTTGCATTTGGTCTTGCAGATTGTTTGCAGGATTTCTTTTTTTAATTTCCATTTTTAACACAACAACAAATGCTAAAATGTAAGAAGCAAGATCAGGGCAAGTATTATCTAGTAAACAGGTCATGTTAGACACTGGTTCCTTTACAGTACCTTTGAGCTCTAAAGTACTACTTTTAGCAAGACAAGAATGAACAATGTGACACAACATTATTTTACAGAAATTTGATAAAAGTACACAACTGAATTACAAGCCTTCACTCTATTAAAAATAAGGCTGATTCCTAAATCATGTACTTCTAAGAAATCCTAATATATTTTACCTTTTATGTAAATATTAAAATATTTGAATTAAGATTGATTTTAATAGAAAATTGTGTTACAGTTTGTTGACAAAAACTTAATGCATTGGTTTTGGTGGTTGCCAGTGTTATAGAATCCTTTGCATTGTTCCTCCAGAGCATATGTTTGCACATCTATTAAATGCCAAACCTCTTTACAGATTTGTTATTGCTAGTGAGTCCTGGCAAAGCCTCCTCTGATCTCTAAAACCTATTAAGAGTTAATGAAGTCAAGAGGAAAAAAAGAAAAGATAAAGGAAAACAAAAAAAATCAGCAGAACACTGAAAAGAAAGTTACACATACAGCATTATCATGTAGATACTAAGTCTTATTTTCAAAAGTTTTTCTTCAATAATGACTGTATGGTTAAGCCTTATGTTGCAAGATTTATTTATATACCATAATTCAAAACCAGTTGAAGCTATTGTTACACTACAACACAAACATAACACACTTCTGAAGATTTTCCCAAAACCTTACATATATATCCTATCTGTCTAGAGAAGGGCACAAATTAACAGTAGGCTATTCAGCTTGCCCTAATGTAAATTACTTGGTACTTGAAAATTCCCCACAACCCCCCTCTCTAATGCAGCCACTGAAGGAATATTGGTCTATTACCTTTCTAAATCACATTTTTAATTGCACCCAGCAGTGGAACAACAGTAACACCAAGGATCATTTGGAAAGTTTTCCTGCAGCATTTACCGATCTAACTTAATGGAGCACCTCAAGTCAGCAGTACTGTTTTCTGGGTTGGTTTTTTTTCATTATAGTTCCACCTTACTGCATGGTAAGCACACAAGAGGAATGCACTTCACATCACTTGAGAACAGCAAAAGAAAAAAAATGTCAATATTGAAAGTGTTATTCTTTCTTAAATGAATATTATGTGAAAATTCTAATGAATTCACCTTCACTTTTGCACTAAAGATGAGGAAAGTTGGGCCAAGTGAGCCTTCATTAAGCAGCATGCGTCCTCTTCGCTATAGAAACTCATCAGATAATCAAAATCAGACACAACATAATATATAGCTTAAATTACTGGGAGAGAATCAACTGACAACTACCTTCAGTAATGTGTAATAAGGATAAGCCAGATAAGATAAAAAGATATCACATCAAAAGTTCGAGTCAGGCTATAAAAACATTCAAGAAGGTAAACAGGAAAAGGGGATCAGTACATCTGTGGTCATGGACTATTGCCCTACATGTGCATGCCCACATGATGCTGTACATAAGCAGCACACTACTATATTTAGACCCACAGTCATTCATGAAAAGCAAAGTTTAATGTCATGCTAAACCCATAATCCAAACAGACCCTTCAGGATAAATTAACTACACTTGTGCTTTCTGATTCTTCCTTCATCAGTATATGTAGCATTTAAAAATAACTTTCTAATATCAAACACCTAAAAGATAACAATTATACATATTTTTCAGTATCTGAGCAAAGCTTACAACAAATTATGAACACGTTATCCAAGAGAAGATGCTATCATCATTTTCTTGCTATTTATCAAGCATTTTAAATTACTTTGTGATGTTATTAAAATATTACACTGATTACACACAGTTCTCTGAACACATTTACTACTTGAGATGTGTTGGCTAGCTCTTTGTGGCTGAATAAATCATATCTATTACTTCCAGTCTTTGGAAAAAGTAAATTACATCATGATGTGACAAATTAAAATACAAGCTTTAAAAGTACTTCTTCAGATAACTTTGTGATTCCTTTTCCAAAATATTAAACAGCTTATACTTTTGCAAGCAAGTGAAGAAAGATGCAATATGCAATAATTCATTCATTTACAAACACAGGCAACAAGTTAGGAACATTTTTCCTACATAAATCTAATTACATTGGAAACTGCTGATGTTGCTGATGTATACTAATGCAGTAGCTTTTAGCATGAATTTTAAGCATTTTTAAACATAAAGTTGGAAAGTGGAATTTTTTACTAATGTTGCTCCAAAATTGCTAATAAAATCTCTGCAGAGATGTAAAATATAACATCATGTTTTGTACCATCAAATGGTACAAAATTGAAATTGGGCCTGCATGATTGCACAGATATATGCACGTGAATAACTGCTACTGTACTACTGACCTTGTGATCTCAAAGAACGCCAGTTTCTCTCAGGAGATTTTTAGACCTCTGAAATCATGTTTTCAGTCTGTAGACATTTCCTTAATCTGTCCTTAAAAAAATGAAATTCATGTCTCATTACTGTTAAAATGATACCAACAAACTTTTAGAATTTCTGTCAAAGTATTAGTAATGCCTTATGCACACTCACAGAATAAACAGAAAATTCAGTTTGTTTGCAATGAAACCAGTCACCATATTAGGAAAAAAAAGTCAGAACAGCATGTGAGTCACATGTATGAGTAAGCCACAGAAGTTATTTTAACAAAATATTTAATTACTGCAAACAATTATTGACTAACTTATAAAATATTTTATATTTCAGAAGATCAGACCTGTTTTTTAGCATAAATGATCATACAACCTTTGAGCATATAGCCAGTACGCACATTTGGTTTCTGGTACACATGAGCTACTTTGCTCTGACACAACAGGGAGTCTGAAAACGTCCCTGTATTTCACTGAACAGAACAAAATTCAGTAACTGCAAGGACAATTAAACATTAACCCTGCTTACCGAGGCAGGTGACAGACTTGCCATCTGTTGGAAGTCCTTAAAGCAAGGTTTGATATCTTCCTAAAAGGCATTTTTGGATATAGTTTTTGAAAAACAAACAAACAAACAACAAAAAAACCCCCACGAAACAACATTTGATCCATACTGCACACTTGTGGACGTGGCTGTGGTAAATAGAGAAGGGACTGGTGGCACAAGCCAGCAAGAGGTCTGGATTTGCCATTACAGATGCCTGTTTGTGTCACTTTCCATTCTGGCCCCTAACACTTGTGATCCTCCTTTAAAAACACATCAGAATCTTATCTTGGTTCAGTATTTCAGCTCAACTTGCAGAGGATCAGAAAGGAATATTAATTTCAACATTTCTGAATGTAGAATCTGGTTTCTATGGTTTGACTGATCATTTTTCACCTTCTTCTGTGGCACTGAAAGCTGAGCACAGCTGGAGACAGGCTTATGGCCAGAAGCAGTAGAGAGACACTTCAAATGTGCCTGGAAGGTACTCTGTGCTCACAGCTAGTTCCTAATGACATGATTACAAAGCAGCTTTGGTACAGACTCCAGTTAGACCTCTAGCGATTTTCATATCCTCCTTCAGCACAGGCCATGACTCTCTGGGCATACAACTCCTACACGGTGTCTTTGCTATGATCCTGAGCATCCGTAGTGCAACGCTTGCTACTGCGCCATTCTCTATTTAAGGCATGCTTAAGATTTTTTAGGATCAAAATAATGTGGGAAAACAAAAGGTTTTGATCATGATACAGGAAGTTTAGGTGATAATTAAAGTCTGCATCATAAAGGCAAACTAGATCAACTCCCAAAAGCATTTAGTACTGGGTATTGCACAAGTAACTAGTATTTCTTGCCAGTACTACTGCTGCTGTTTGCATGTATCACAGTGTAGGCAGATGGACACAGTAAGTACAACTCAAGCTTTCTGGAGCAAGAAAGAGGATAAAAAACAAGAAGTGTTTTATTTTTTGAGGTATGCAAACAAATGAGTTGCTAGCTAATCTAATGACGACTGAAGTGATGGAGCATAGCACGCCATGTAGATCAAACTGAGCAGGCTGTGTGAACTTCAGAGCAATAGACAGGGCTACAAAAGATAGGTGGACAGAGAAGAGAAAGTGGGAAATATAGGAGAAATCAGGAGGTGGTTCCATTATCAGCTGCAGGATGTATTTGATCTTGTACATGTGAACAGCAAGGAAGGATTGCAAAATACGGGCAGTGGTCCATAAAGTAATGAGGGAAGATACATTTGGTCCCAAACACATCTATATTTTAGCTTTTCTCTGTCCTTAATTTCTGTCAAACTAAAGATTCCTTCACATTACAAAATACAATAAACAATTGAAAGTAGAACAGGGCTTTTACCTAAATACCAAAATCACCCAAACAAAAAACATTTAATGTAAACCCTTTCTCTGAGAACCTGTTTTAACAAAACTTTCTGAAAATCCAGACTTGGCTCATCTGCAAGCCAAAGTTCTAGACAAATCACAACATTTAATTACTTCATTAGGCATGTGCTCTAGTCCAACACTTACCCTTCTGTGTTAATCTCATTATGAGAAATGTATATTTAAAATGCCAACTCAAGCTTTATTTCAAATGTCACGCATTGTCCTCTCTTTTGGCTGCTCTTTTCTCTAACAATGTCTGCAGTATATTCTCATTTTTTGAGAAAATTCTTACTTCCTTAAAGGCAACGACAAGCTGAATTTACTAACGCCAAAAGCATTTTTGATGCATACTCAAAGTCCCATAGTTTGAGTAACTGTTCATACAAAAGCCTACTGACTTGTCATGTTACTAAAATAGATAAATTCACAAGAATGAGCCTTTCGACTGCAAGCCATTATAGACCATACACTGGTAGCTATATAAATAACACATTATTATAATGTAATTAAGTAAATTGTGTTATCTTATTCCTAAGAACATACAATTAGACATGACAGCAAAGGTAACAATTTCTACTAATTTTAAATAGTAGTGTAACAATGAAACGATATCTCTGCTCCAAGATTTTTGTGTCCATTCCACACTAATCATTCAAAACTAAGAATACCACTTAAGTAAAACAGTGTGTAGAAAATGAAAAATGGTAGTAGAAATCAATAGATGTGCTTAATTTAAAAAAAAAAAAAAAAAAAAAAACACACACAGAAACTTTATCACTTTTTGGTAAAATGTAGGTCACCTACGGTTTCCATAGTAACCAGTGCTGAACTATAGCTCTACAGATGACCACTGCCTGTGGCTGCTTTCTTTGCTAGCAGGTGACGTATAAATACAACCGTGCCTCAGTTAAAATAAGGATGAGCTAAAGTAGTGCTTGGAATTGCCATTAGTTTACTTCCAAACATAACTCCAGATTTAACATTTTCAAAAGTATCCCCTAATAGCCTTGTGTAGGAAACACACAAAACCTAATTCAGTACTAAAAATCTACTCTTTGTCTGCATCTCAAGCCTGGAGTCTCCAAAATGGAGACAACTTTACAAGAAGTTGCAAATAATAAAAATATTTATACAGAGCAACCCACTAAACACCAGTAATACAGAAGTTCAGAAAGCACTCACATTAGGTTAAGCCGTCTTTGATAAGCACACAGCAAGTTCTGCAATGGTGTATTCAATACATTCACTGCAAGTGGGAGTTAATGGGTTGGCATATTATTATTTTGCACAGAAGCACACAGTGAAACCTAGTCATGTAACAAGGCTGGAGCCACAGATAACAACAGTTAAAGCCTCACTTGGGAGGAAGTGGTATAGCCTTCACTCGGTCTGGTGGTGAAAATCCTTTTCTCACCACTACTACTCTGGGCATAAATAGTTGATGATGAATTCATTAAAATACAAAAGACTCCACATTACAAAAAGATTCTGGCTTTGATAGTGAACTGGGAAATAATAAGACAAGTCAATGTCCTTGACAACTGCTAAATGGTTTTCCCCTTTAGAAGAGTCATTTCACTATTATGTGAGTTCAGACTAAACCAGCTACTTATCTTTTTTTTTTTTTTTACAGGTATTATGGAAACTCTGAAATATAAGCTTTGAGGTCTAGATACCACCCACACACCTTAATGTTATTAGTGTTACAAATACCTTGTGGCAGGGTAGCATCAGTGTTCACATACACAATCAAAACACCAAAAATGCTACATATTTAGTGAACAGAAGAATGATAATCCATGGTGTTGAATAGCATCAATGAAGAATCACATCCCTCACTTGCTATAAACTCTTGCAAGCTCAAAACCACTGGGAGATGAACACAAGACACCACAGCAAGATTGCTGGGAAGTCAGACAAGCTGTCATGGAACACAGAAGTTGAGAAATACCTCTGTTTTCCATCAGAACTTTAGCATAAAAAATATCAAACAATCCATGTAACTTTTTACTTCAAAGAACTGGCAAATTCCAAAGAACGAATACTTTTTATACATTCTCCTAACCAGAGCTGCTGAAACTGTCGCTATGGTATTTAGGGAAGGGAATTGATCCTCAGTTTCTTTATATATCTGTAAGGATCAGGATCTTCAGTACACTTCATGCTTGATGCACACCAGTGGACTGCCATGAGCACCAGGACATCTCGGCAAAAGGCAAGACTATAATACATGTGGGAGATGAGGCTGGTCTACAGAGGAAGAAGAAAGCAAGAAGCCAATTTAGCCTCCAGCAGGCAGAATACTTTTCTTTTTCCTAATGTTTCAGTTCTTTAATTTTTTGTTCACAGGTCAGTAATTTCCATGGAACCATTCCTCCCTACAGTCCTACATTTACTCTATATGTTTGCTGTCTTGTAAGACTGTAAAGTATGTGAGGAAGTCTGTCTGTATTTTCTGTATGCAGCTACAGACCTTCATCTTAAGCAGGTCCAAGTCTAGGCCCAACAGGGCAAAAAAGCCCTAGTACGATACAAATAACATAATAAAAATCAGAATATAAAACTCTTGATCATGGGAGGCTGGTAATACTGAAAACAAAGATAAGCAGATACATTTGCATCTCTCTTGTAAGCATTAGAACAGAGTTTCATCATGAAGCACCGAGAAAAGCTAAAATTCTTCAGTTCATCTGCTTGTTAAATAACTGCTGTCCATTAAAAAAGCCTAACCAAACAAAACCAAACAAAAAAACCACAGAAGGCTGTTCCTAACTCACTGCTAGGGACTTAAGATCTCTTACAGCATGGTCATGCCAACAACAGACTTGAAGCTGTATCAACTGATAGGGAAAAAAAACCTTTGAGCGGGAACAAGCCACTGGATAGAATTAACCTGTAAAGATCCACTACCAGTGGAAACTGCCTTTATGTTTCTGTCCTTCTGGTATTAACTCCCTGCAGTCAAGCCTACTGCTAAATCAATTGCTTGTGTGAGCAAAGAACAGCAGCACGGCAGCATTCAGCAAGGAGAAAACACTACCCAATGGTTCACGTATTGTGGGTGGTACATACTGAAATTAGTTATAAATACAGTAATGGACAATAAGACAATATAATTTGTTAAAAGCACTAATTCTAACTTGCCTTTAAATTTCAAAGCATCTTTAAAGCCACCTTTAAAGACTGGTAGTAAAAGCTGTAAACCAGTATAAAATGCAGAATATGTACTAAACATGAAACAAAACATGGCACTAGAGAAGAAGAGAGAATATTGCAATCATCTTTGTGAAGCTTCATTTGCTTTTCATTTGCTTCATTGGAAATTCGAAGAAAGCTGCTGAAGGGCTACTGGGACTCTCACTAGGAATAAAAGCTGCTGTTAGGATAGATCAGTCTTGAGAAAGCAAGCATGAAGCAAATTTTTCAGACAAAAAATAAGCTATTAGAAGTTATAAACTGGTAACAGAAAAATCCATTTTTCCCCCCTTTGTGATTTGATCCATCAATGATTTCCCTACAGAAGCTAATGCAATGCTGCCAGGCCACCCACAGCTTTCACTGGTATCCAAATGTTGTCATAATGTTTCTTCATGTCTGAAGAGCAGGCCAGCTACTTTTAGTACCCAAGACATCTTACGGTTTTTACCCTTAGAAACACATTTTTAAATTCTGATATTATTTGCCAAAGACCATGGAGCAAATCTTCACTAAAATAAAGCCCATCTACCTCCCAACCTTACGGTTTCTCCAGAAAAGGACGTTGGGTAAGACTAGCTCAAACCCAAGCGAGAAGTTAGCTGAAAATAAGACCTTCTGAAAGGATTTTAAAGACTGTGGGCTTAGGCACATTCCTCTTTGTTAAGAAAGTCATGGTCATCATGATTTTGTGTTTCTAAAATTGCATGCACATGTCACAGGTGAGAAAAAAGAAACTTCACGTTCTATGTCTATAAATTAGACTGTAAAGTTAGTAAAATTATTTTGCGTATTGTAATAGCATCTAGAGACATCAACTGCTATAAAAAGTCTAGTGGCTAAGACTCAATCTGGTATACTACTGCAATTGTGCATCTAATTTTTATTTTGCACCACACATCAAGGACAAAATCCAACCGTCATGTTTAATTTTTAGCAAATCTCACAGAAAAGAGTCAATCAGCAAATATCATTTCATACATCATGTTAGCATCATTCTGAACTAGGAAGCTCAGATCTGCCTGCAAAAGATGGTTCCAGACCTGCTGACAGTGCATACTCCTGAGTATCGACCAGGATTTATACACACATTCTTAGTGCAAGGTGCTTTTCTCTAACTAATAAAAGCAGAACAGATCCGGAAGTGCTACAGAATCCCAATCAACGTTTCCCAGTAATTTTCTAATGTGTTTTTGAAATAGGTTCCACACACATCAATGTAGTGAAAGAGGATGAGTCACTTTGACTAAGAATTTGCAAACTGCTGGAGCCTTAAATTCCTTTGATCTTGATGAGCTGGCTCATTTTCATTCTGTTCATTAGCCCTCCCTCTTTTCCCAGTTATGAGCCAGCCAATCTGTAGCCCTTTCTGCAAACTGACATATTTACCAAGTAAAATCTGTTACCACTGCTTTCTTGCTCTTACTGAAAAACACCCTGTTGCTTGTCAAGTTCTTGTCTCAGGGAACCTCCTTCTCTCTTTTCCTTCATACATGACATAGTCAACAAGCAGTCTCCCCCCCACCGTGGTCGGGCTCTTTATTAGCTCCTCTCTGTACTTCCCCAGTAACCACTAATTGTTCACCTGTGCATTCCAACGCCCCCTCTGTTCTCCTACAATCCAGCAAGCCATGTTCCTCTCTTTTTTTTTTTTTTTTTTGACTCCCACCTGATGCAATTCCATCATCAATTGCCAAGTACCATTTTGCAGATGACTTGCAAAAATTGCCAGGGAATCTCAGAAAACAATCCAGTGTGTTACTTCAAGCCATGTATTGATAAGTACATTTCTTTAAGGTTTAACATGGGAATGTAAATATCTCCATGACTTGAAAAATAAGAATGTTTTAAGTTGTAAGTTCTCGTTAATTTTCCAGAAAGTTATTTGGCAACTGTAATAGGGCTATTTTCTCATCTGTTCTATCTGAAAAATTAGCGTATGTGGAGTCTGCCACAAACAGGTATCCACATTTAGACAGCAATTAAATTACAAAACTGATTAGCGAAAAGCATCTCTATGTTTTCACTCTACTCTTTTGATGGAAAAATACTGTACACTCCAAAAAAAATCTTCTAGCAATTTATTCTTTACCAATCAAAAATCATGGTTGTCATAGAAACTGTAAAAACTGAAGTCAGTCATGACATAACAACAGGATAATGGAAAATGTCTGCTGGCTCAGGTTCTCATGTTGGAAATGCTTCAGTGAATTGAACTAGGGAGTCAAACAGTTCCCTAAATCCAACAGAGAATCTTGTAACAGCAGATATGATTATTGGTTTTAATAATCTGGTAGAGTCTGGAAAGTAATAGTATTTATTACTCCTGCTCTACACACTGGCTACATTAACAGCAGATTCACTCTTCCCAGAACAAGCAATTCAGTACAAGCTTCCACTTAAGGAGACTGAATTTCTTTCATCACACATCTGAGATATCCTGGAGGGACTTTTGGTCAGTGTTCTCAGCATTCCCAAGATTCCATTTTCGGCATTTTAAACTGAGGCAAATCACTTTTAAAATCTATACTGCCATTACTTTCTGTCTCTTACATATGCTGTTCAGAAAAATAATTCTAATCTGCAGGCCTCTGTCCCACCTCAGGGTGGTCCAGCTCCAGGCCATGTTCTTTCAGGTTCTTTCCCTACAACACAAAACTCAGTAAAATAAAACTCTACTCTTGACTAACACAGGCTACATGAGCCTTTCACCCTCCATCTCCCAGAGCCGAATTACAGACCAATTCCACACAGCAGAGTTCTTCCTGCCTTTTACTGAACCACTTCATAATTGCTAACTGACAGGACTGGCTTACTGCAACCATTTGCCCTTTAAGCAGAGACCATCCTGCTGAAAAGAAAATAATCATAATACACAGAAATACTGTTGGGCTGGCCTCACTGTGGGTGAGCAAACCAAGTAGCTTAACCATGAATAATATGAAAAGCAGCCATGTGAATGTGGAAGCATTCAGATCTTTAAAAAAAAAAAAAAAAATCTCAGAAGCCTTCAGTTGAGTTTTACGGAGAAATTTAAGTGACTTTTTTTGTTTGTTTGTTTTCAGCTAGTGTCCTTAAAACATATTTTTACTCTGCAGCTTTAATTTATTCTTTCAAATAACTAGGTACACATATTTTGACGAGAGAGCAAACATGTACTGTTGTTCCCTATGTTTTCCTAGAATGATCTTAAATAAAACTCTGTTTTATCATGTCTGCACTTAGCAGTTTCCAGATCTGTTAAACAACTTCACTGTCACACCACCACCACCCCCGTCCCCGCTTAAGAATTATATTTAATGGCAGGGGTGATCATAGTTGGTCTGTAACATGCTTCAGCAATCCACAGAATGTTAACTGACATAAACTAAAGGGAACTTTCCAGTTGCACCTGAGAAAAAGTTTGAGCCAGCACAAATTCACCTGTCAACTTCCTTAAGCATGAGTTTAGAAGAGAGTTCTGATTTAAAACAAAGTGAAATCCAGATTCCAGTAAAATGACTAGCAAACAATCCATGAATGAAATCGTAAACTTCCTTCAAGGAACAAAGAAACAACCACAAATCACACCTCCTTAACAAGAATGGCATGAATTAATTTGTTTCCTGCACCTATTGTGCAGGCTTCTTACTAGAAAATGAGTGCCTGATTCACTCAAATCTCTGAAGCTTAGCAGGAGAGAAACGGATATATTTCTTCAGTTACCATGATTGGGACCCCAGTCAACAGTATGTATAAAACCCCATAGCTTCTCACTCTTCTCTTCAGTTCTGTGGTATTCTGTCACAAGCTTTACATTTAAAATATCACTCAACATTTCTGTATGCCATTACCACATTTATCGCACTTGTACACAAACACATATATATGCTTTTACAAATTACATATATAGTTATGCTTTGTTCAAGCTATAAATATATGCACACACATGTAAACACACAAAGACCTGTATCTATCTTTATTGAAAAAGGCACATTTGTTTCCATGGATGCCATTGAGGAAATAAAAAACAATATAATGCTACTGTAATCATTTACCTGATTTGGATATGGCCAACATTTATTTTTTAATAAAACATGCTACCACAGGAAAAGGAATATAAAGATTAATGTAAAACGTTGAGTATTAATTATTAACAACAGTCTTAATCTACATGCAGCTTATAAAATACTGTTATAATATTACATTCCACTATCAGAAAGAATTATTGTGTACTGACAGGGATTACTGGAGCTCATGGCATAACAGAGGATTTTTTAGATTGCTGTTGTGTGCCTCAGCAGTCCCTTGGAAAAGCAATGAATCTGAACATGTATTGATAAAGAAGAGTGAGAAGAATTTCTATGAATCTTTTCAGATTTTTCTGAACAGCAGAGTGGCTATGGGCACACAGTAGGAATCCAGACTTCGGGGAACATGTGTACAGAATAAACACATTACTGCATAAAGTGGGCTGAGGAGGAACGAATTTTACACTGATCTCAGAGGAGGCTAGAGCAAACATGTCTTACATATTCCAAAAGCCTGCTGTTACTTGTATAACATATGCTAGCGAGGACAGAGGTGTCTGCAATAGCAAGGCATGCTTTCTTGTTTTGCCCCGTATTCACACGTTATGAAACCCAATCCTGAAACTTTCTCATACAAATAATCTTTATTTGCAAATATTCTTGTTGATTTCCATTTTACACCTAGAGATTTTGGACTGCTAATTTGTCACTGGGATTTTGCAGAAGCTGATGACTAACAGAAAACAACAGGAATCTGAAAACCACTACTACCAGAATCTGACTGAAAAGAATGAGTTCTGATACAAAATATGCAAATTCAGATACTCTGAAAAAACTTTAGTAAGTAGTAATCTGTTGCAGTATAATAATAAACCCATTCTCTCCAGAAAAATATAAAAGTATACTTCCAAAAAACAATGGATGCTAGTAAAATTAGGGAAATAAAACTGTCTTATAGGAACTGCCAAACAAACAGGAACGTGGCCAGAAGTTCCTCAGCTAATTTACATGAAATATTACATTTTCTTGGGCTACAGGTCTGATTCTTCACCACCCTATATACACCACTGTAAAAAGAAGTACACGTGGCTTCTATTTTGATGCTGCTAAATTGTACAAGATTCAACTACGGAGAGTCAAGCTTCTTAAATTCAAACTTTTTTGTTTATTTCTGCTTTATGAAAACACTGGTTTATTTACTTTGTGATTGATAAAAGTCTACTGTTGCAGCAGTCAGGGACATTCGGGTGGGTTTTTTTCCACAAAAATCTTACCAAGTACTTACCTAGACAGCTGCATTAGAAAAATACTGCCATTGCCTAGAGAAACATAAGCAAATAGGTTGTGGCTTTGTCAAGAATGAAACAATGAAAATAAAAGAAAAAAAAAAAACACGCATAAAAATGGAAAACAAAGAAAATCTAAGCAAAATAAATGTATCTGCATCGTGCCCTGAAGTCTATTCAGTAGACAAAAGCACTGGCAGACTGCCAAATGGAAGAAATTCCAGGCTGAAAATCACATCACTAAGTTTGGAGAGTTCAAGTTCCAAGAGCCAACAGTAAAAGCCTCAAATACAATCAAAGCAGGGTAATGAGTTGAGGAGGAGGAGGAGGAAGTGGGACATCTCACATCTACCTGTGTTTCAAATCATCCCAGTTTTTGTTCTTCCCACTAGCACTCTAAATTCTGCAAGAAGCCTACAGAAAACCTGGGCTTTTCAAAACCACTCAGTACCGGCTGCTGGCTGCACTCAGGTGAGGCAGCAAAATTGAAAGTATCAAATCAGAACACAGGATGTACACACACATTTGGCAGTGGAAAGTGGCAAACAGATTCCCTAGCAAAGACTTGAGCTAGTAAATTGATGAAGCAAAACACAGTTCCCTACAGACTTATCAGAACAGGCCCCAAAGCAGTGTAGTCGAGGTTTCACAGCACTGTACTAACTGCTTCTGGACACGTGCTTGCTGCTACCACTCTGCTTACCAGTGAGCTTGGTTCTGTCACAAGAAAAAGCAGTGCTGCTTCATCTCTCTCTGAAACGCTAATTCACACATACCATAAAACCACAAAATAACTCATGTTGGAAAGGACTTCAGCAGCTCTGTAGTCCAACCTCCTACTCTAAGCAAGGTCAACTAAGATATCAGTCCAGGCTGCTTACAGCTTTAGCCAGTCAGGTCTCGAGAATCTGCAAGGACAGAGACTACACAGCCTCTATGGGCAACCTGTTCCAGTGCCTGGCTGTCCTCATGGTGAAAAGTTTCTCCTTACATTCAGTCAGAACATATCTTGTTTCAGTCTAGATCCATTGTCACACACCACTGGGAAGAGCCTGCCTACATTCTGAGTAAGCTCCTCACAGGTCCTGCATTGTTTCTACTAGGTCCCCTTCTCCAGGCTGAAGAAGGCCAGGTCCCTCAGCCTCTCCTCACAGGCTGAATGTTCCAGGCCCCTCATGACCTTGGTGACCCTCTGCTGAACTTGCTCGACTTTATCAATGTCTTTCTTGCACTGGGGAAGGGGGGGCAAACCTGGACACAATATTCTAGGTAGAGTCTCATGGGCACTGAGCCAAGGGGGATAGGCACTTCCCTCACTCTGCTAGCTGTGCCTCTGTTCATGCAGCCCAGGAGGCTGTTCCCCTTCTTGGCTGCCAGGGCACGCTTCAGCTTGCTGTCTGTCTGCCAAGAGCCCTGGGCCTTTTCTGCAGAGCTGCTCCCCAGCCATTCAGCTCCCAGCCTGTATCACTGCAAGGGGCTCTTCCTTCCCAGGTACACAGCTCTGCATTTGTCTGTGACGAAATTTATGTGTCTCCTGTCAGCCCATTCCTCCAGCCTGCCTACATCTCTCTGAATGGGGGTTTTCCCTTAAGGGCATCAACTGTTCCCCTCAATGTGGTTCTCTGCAAACTTGATGCAAGTCACTCTGTCGCCTTCTTCAGGCGATCAATAAAGGTGGATCAATAAAGCAGGACAGGTTTCAGGACAGACTGCTGTGGTGCCCCTCGAGGTAGAGTACAATCCCTCACCACCACCCTCAGCTGAACATCCATGTCCTCACTGTGCTTTTAAAAAGTCCACTCAAAGAGAAGGCGGTATGAGGAGCTTTTTTCCTTTTCAGATAAGGAACTTCACTAACCCTATTGCCAGCTGTAATTCTCAAATAGCTCAAGCCTAGCTTTATTAGGCATACAATTAAAAAAAAAAAAAATCTAGCTGCTACATATGAATTGTTAGAAAGTCCAGATCACTTACTGCTACTAATTTACACACATGGTTTACTGCAGATATGAGGCTTTATGTAGATTTCACAAATTATACAAGTTTAGTAACTGGTAAACTCAACCTGAGAAGTTAAAAGAAAAATATGCTCTAGATTAACTATTCATGTTCAGCTGGTTGAGTGGGAACAAGAAAAGGATTTCTGTTCTTCAAGTGTCTCATGGAGACATCAAATATGAATCTAACATCTTCTCAGGAAGAATTACAAATTTCTTCCTCTGTTTACTCCTGTATTGAGTGGAAGAAAAGGACAGAGGGCTGTGTGGTTGCATTGGCTCAGGTGGCAAGATGATCAGAGGGATCAGTTATTCTGTCACAGATCATGCACACTTCAACTCTGAAACAGACAGGGTCAAGCAGAAGCACTGGCCTTCAAGCTTTATTACTGCCAATTTCCCTCTTCCCCCAAATCATCACACAAAATGGAAGATTTTCTCCTGTATACTTAAAACATTTCACACTATCTAGATGTAAATGATATAGTATAAAAGTGAAGTTTCCTCTGAAACTCACTGACATACAATTTTTGTACATAAACAACTACCAGAAGAATTAGTTATTTTTCAAAAGGAAGCACTTCCTCACAGTGTCAACATTTAAATGTAATAAAACAAAAATGCTTCAAAGTAAAAGAAGATAGCCTACACTGTATTTCTTCCAAGTAAGATGAACCTTTCTTAGCTTGTATAAAAAGGAGTATCGTGCCTTACACACAACTTTAGTACTTACGAGAAAAATGATTAGAAGTGGATGGATGGACATTACTTCCACTATCAGCACTTTCACTGCTAGAAATGTCATCATCTGATTCCCACACACAGGAACAAGGTGAGGTGCCATCAACTTCTTCAAACTTCCTCTTTAAAATTCCACTCATCACTGCAATGCTGTTACATGCACCTGTAACAGGAACAGAGGCAATGAGGCACTGAAACACCTGCCTGCTGTCCAGCTCTTCAAATTCATTTATCATGGAGAAGTTCATATATCAATCAGATACTACTACCTGGAGTTAAATGGCTCCTTATCAAGAGTTTTAAACTACTTTTCCAGGCAGGAGTCAAAAATACTTATCATCAATATATTCATCATCTTACTGACTTTCTTACAGGCAGTCTTAAGACAGAAGGTAGATGCTACCTGTATTCTATCAGCATAGACAAAATTCTATGACCAGTCTGATGCATAAAAAAATATAAGTATTTCAGTTATGCAGCAAGTTTGGGCCAAGCATAAAGCATATATAATCCAATATAGTTCCACAGAAATGCACCTTTATACAACATATAAAAACTTACTTGGCACCATGAAACATTACATGCAAAAATCAGTGTTCACTAATAAATACAGTTCAGACAGAAAATGTTCTCTCTTTCGATTTATTTTAAAGGTCTGATTTATGTAATAGTACTATCAAATGCCCACATTCTCAATTAGATCTGAGAGCATGCGATACTTAGCATCTTTTCAGGCCACGTCCTGCAAACACAGTTCTGGCTCATTTTGTCATTTTAAAATGCAGAAGTTTCTTGCAGAGTTTTTGTGAAATTCAGATAAGACTATTTCCATTCATACAAGCAAAGTGTCAAGGGATTGAATCCATCCTTACAAACTTGGCTTCCTAATAAAACTGCCCCACAGAGTCATGTTGAACATTCCTTATTGTTTGCCTTTCATATATAACAGCTATTCTATCTCCATTTATGGAATATCAAGCAGAAAAAGATCAAAATTTTTTAAAGCAATTCCTAGATCATTTTAATGTATCTGATAGGCTGAAACAATTTTTTCTCTATCTTTAATTAAAAAAAGATCTTAAAGTTTACTGTCACCATCGTTACTGATTACATCCTACTGAAGACTGAAAATTAATTCAAAGATCTTAATTTAAAAGTTACAGATAATATCTACTCTCCGACTACACTAATCAGTGGAATGTTGCTTTAAATAGCTTGGGAAAAAAGGCTGCTGTTCGGTGCTTTCAAACATATAGTATAAAAAATTCTCATTCTTCTGAATGCCACTTGCCTTCAGCTTGTTAAGCTGCCAATTCATTTTGTAACAAAGTTGATTTCCTCCAGTAAGTTTCATTCTACCTTTATGGATGTGTCCAATTTAGAGAAAAGATTTCAGTATAGATGTGGAATCACAACATAATGCTAAGAACAGATGCTGCATAAGTAGATCTTCAGCACCAAACTTGTTTGTATGCAGAGCACACTAAAAATTAAATAACGAATATATTAGGTTTTAATACTATCAGTCACACAGACAGCTTTAAATGTGTATGCCTGTCATGATGTTCTCAGCTTGTTTTACTATTTATCAAGAAAACATTTTCCTGAAAGGGATTTCTTCAGGCTAAAGACATGACTTAAACAGAATGCGCTTGTCAACCTTTGCCCTTTTGTCCAAAAATGCATTACTATAAGCAGCAAAGAAAGCATTGTATTTTTATTCTGAAGACAAGGAAAGGAGCATTTAGCATCACTTTGTAATAACCCTTGCAAAAAAATGTAAGAACATGTGAAATTGTTAAGCATCAACCTTTAATGAAATCACATTTACAAAAAAAAAAAAAAAAGAGAGAAAAGAACACCACACACACAGAGAAAACCCACAATAATAAAGAGGAGGCAGAATCCCCCCAAAAAACAGGTTCAGAAACAACTCCTCTGAACTGTCCCCCACGTCCTCACTATATCTCTTGCCAACCACCTTTTCCATTGCCTCCTGCAGTGCTTACAGCACTGAAATCGTGAAATCACCATCATTTCCATGGCAACAGCCTGCAATATCAAAACCACAGGATTATAGCTTGACTGCAGAAGAGGGTAAAGAAGCAGCTGGAGTGTGAGAAAGAAAATGCTTACACTCAAACATCTCAGTAAAGAGAGTGAGAAACAGGCTGACAAAGGGTTTATCATACAAGGGAGCCCTAATCCACGGCTACAGGAGTCGTGAAGTTCCAGGTCCAAAGAACCTCAGTCATAACTGCACTGCAAGGCAAGCCCAACAGCTGCAATCATCACTAGCGTGCAGACTGTTAGAGAGCAAGAGCTAATTTCATAGCCCGAGATGATTTTCAGACAAAAGCCCTTTTGTCAGACGTCTTGTGCAAGTATACCACACAGCAACTGGATGACTAACATGCATCTTGCACATCAATAAAGTTGTTGCAGATAGTGGGAGTCTCAATAGCCAGAACTGTTTATAGCTAGTAGCAGAAACAAGTAACTTTCACACCAAAGGGTTTAAAATTTTCTTGCATTTAGCATAGCCTAGATTTGCACCAAGTGTCACAACCTGGCAGCAGCAAAGCCATTTCATTAAGATTTATGTAGCAAACCATAACAAATGATTCCCAGGATCCTTGGAAGTGCCATACACATTAGCTCTACACCCAGCTAGCTGATCACGATAAACCAGGAGGTATGGGAATACTGCAGAACCTAAGTATCACCACAAAATATAAGAGGGCTTAGATATCCGTAATATATATTTAGTATCACTGTTGCCCAATTTTTGTTCTCAATTTCCTCCAGAAAGATTATCAAGAAGGTTCTTTATTCAGGTGTTGCCACTTGCCCGTTGATTCTAGTCTCTCTGCTATCAAGTCTCCCCAGGAAAATGCTATGCAGGGGAAAGGAGACACGTCCCTTACTCAAGAGCCTGGCTATCAGAGAGATAGATTAAAGAGCATCTAAAACTGTTTGTACACAGTATGTACCAGCAGGAGATCCCTTTAGAATAACATCTGTATAAACAGCTGCTGCTCCATAAGCCAATATTCTTCAGAAAGAAGCACATCTGTACAGTAGCACAAGGCATGTGATATCTGATACATTTAACCCATGCCTTGTTTACATAAATATCCTGTAGTACCTGAGTGAGATCCACATCTCCAGGAACTAGGAGATAATAAGCATGGTGACACACAACCCAATACTGTTTATGAAAGCATTATTTGGCACTCTCTGTTGATGATGTGATATATCCCAGTGGAAGACAAGAGACCAACAGCAATAAGCGACAATCAAACTTCTAACAGCAATGAGGCCATGAAGTTTGTGGTATCTCGAAAGGTTTCCTAAATCCAGAATCAGGGAACCAGGACAGGGAACTCAAACTGAATTGTTGCTCTTTTTCCTGCACCATAGCTATGACTGAATCGGTAATTTCAGATTTTGGGGAATCAACCTGAAGCAACTGCAGTCACAAAGAAATCTGAATCCAAACTCATCTGAGCTGAAGACTCTACAGGTTTAGGGGACAAGGTACCAAAGACTTATACAAGTCAAATTTTCAATTTTTGAATGGAAAGTAAAACTATAAATAAACCCTGTATCTGATAACAGGAATCATAATGGTAATACAACTACACAGTGGTACAATTTTGCTAACACAGAAGTCACTTATGGCATGCAAAACAGTACATCATATAGGATAGGAATAATCTCAAACACACAGAAGTACTATAGCAGTATGTATATTCTGAAGAAAAATGAGCAAATGTGAGTACTTCTGCATAGAATCCAGTACACGAAAGTCCACAACTGGCTACAGGAACCAAACAGCATCACGTGACTAAGAAAAACAAATGGACAGAATGGTTAAGTCAATATTCTTGGACTTCCAGTAAGACACCAGTAGGATCCAGCTTTCAGAAGCAAACACTGAAAAACAACCACCAGCTACAGTTAGAGATCTGCTACATCAAACTTGTCAGTTTAGGTGAAAAAGGGAGAAAGTTGGCTTGAAAAGTTCAATGAGAAACAGACCTTTCTGGATAATTATTAAATAGCTGTCTAGTAGCTAAAATTGATTTGGAGCAGCATCCTGCTGATTCACACAACTGAGTAACAAGCAGGCACTGGAAGCTTTCCTGGTTGTTTATGTATCTTTCACAACAAAAAATCCTCGCACAGCAATGTGATACATCATCCTCTGCCATGCTCCTCACTGTGCTAACAAGGCAGTAATCCACAGCAAAGCAAAACAAAGTTGAAACACAGGGAACAGTATTAAAGAAAAGCAGCTACACACATTGTTGTGAGCTCTAGGTCAAACACCAATTGCCTCATACAGGTAAGGATTTTTCAAGAAAATGGCAATTTGACACAGCAGAAGCATATGATGGATGTGGGCTGCAAGAAGGATATACCTTTCTTAAAGACCCCCCCATCCATTTTTTCCTCCTTTCTTCCCCAGTATTCCTTCACCCTGAAGAAACCACTACAAAGAGATCATTTAACCAGTTCTCTAGCTACAAGTATGCTGACTGGTGAAGCAAGTCCACAAAGCTCCATGGCAACAGGCTTTGCCGTGCTACAATACCAGATAATTGGCAGGCACCATACATTTAAAAAGTTCAGAGGCAACATGTTATTGCTAGAAGATAAAAATCCCATGTAAATGTGGGGGATATATTTATAACAGTCACAATACTGCCTGGAACATACAAAGGAAAATAATGTAAAAGCCTGGCTGGATTTTCTCTTGTACCTGAAAAGGCTGGAAGACTACGGTAACAATCTCATTGCAGTGGTCCTTTAGAAAGCAGCTATCTCCATATCAAGTGAAAAGCCCACATAGAATAAGACTTGTTAGAATCGCTGAGTGAGGGTAGTGGTGACAGTGCATTACCTGTGCTCCCAGGAGAGGCTGCTTCTTACAACGTTACCCCCATAACATACGCTGCCAAACTTGCTCTACAAAACCTAACTTTAAGATGCCATATCCTCAATGTTTCACTGACACCCATGGACAAAAAAAAGTAAAACAAAAAAATAATCCACAAAACCAAAGCGCCAGGACCACATTAGATAGGCGCTACAGGGAGAGGTAAAAGCATTTGTCCTAACTTGCGCTTCAGCTTTTGCTTTGAAATCTGCTGAAAGATACTAATAAAACAGACAAGAAGTAGCAACATGGAAATAGGGAATTTACAAAATCTCTGTGCAGCGACAAAGACAAATCCAAAGACGTTTTCATCCTAGTCAAAATCTTCAAATAAATGTCTGTTTTGCAAAATTCAGCGCTATAGTATACAGCTCATACAACACCACACAGGAAACTGAACAAGTATGGAACATACCTGTGAAGACATAAACATCATGTATGTACCATATGCTGTCAGCATAACAAAACAGATATGAAATAATAAAATACAACCCTGCCTCAGATTATATATCCTCACGATTTAGAGAGAAGCCTCACTACAGCAATCAGTTACTGACTAAAGCTCAGGAAAAACAAGAGAAAAAGTCTAAGAACTCACTGGCATTTGTGGGGGGGTGGAAATCCTATTAATTGCTTCTGTCATTCATTTTTGAAACCTTATTTTGTACTAATTCCTTCTTGAGAGCTGATCACATACCATGATGAAATCTACCTGGATAAAAATTCTTGTCTGAAAATAAAAACAAAAATAAAAATAAAAGGCAGGTGTCAAAGACGACCTATGACTCACACTGCATTCTGCTTCATCTCAAATGTATCAACTGAAAGTACAGAAAAATTTAGACTGGAGTAACAATAAAGATTTGCTTCTGAACAAAACACACTTCTAGGCAAATGACTGCAAACTGAACAGGAGGATGCAGAAAACAGATGTTACACATAAAACATTACTGCAAAGTACTCATCACAAACAACTCCCACCCACTGGCCAGTCAGCATGTACTATAACATGCTAGGGAGACTTGGCAAATAATTTCACAGTGAAATCATGAATATTGATGCTCACAAGCAGAGATGTTTGGGTTATTTGTTGTGATTAATATTCTCTTTGAATTTAGGTCTTCTTCTTAGCTTGCAAACAAAGCTTGACTTTTTTAAAAGACATTTTTCTTACCTGCTGAATAAATGTCAGCAGCAGAGATGGTCATGAACTAATCAAGGTGTTTATTTGGTTCCACGTACTGCACTTAATTATTTTGCTCTTTGTGTAACTGACAGTTTTAAAGCGGGTGGGAAGAGTCAAAACCAAAAGCATCTACAGAGACATCACCACTCACACAAAGAATATTATTTGCTTGCAAAAATGACTATTCATGTAAAGGACTGCATTAATGCAGACAAAAATCCATTTGCATGAATGCTTGCAAACAGTGAACAACAGAGGTACATGAACATGAATCAAACAGCTGTTCAGAATTCAAATTAATGTTTGCAATACATGTTTTGCTGCTGTATTTGGCAGCTCTAATCACAAGCACCAGTTGCCAGAGGTAAGCTCTGATAGTTTCACTACTACAATCTGTAAAAATTAAAAACACATAGCAAGCTAATTCCACTAAAGAGACTGCTCTGCATAGGCACAGAGAATACCATTAGTATAATCTTACTCATAAATTTGTGCTTACAGCAGTGGTCACGTTACACAGATGTAAAATAGGAAAAGTCTTTCTCTGCCTGTTTGCTTCAGTCTAGCTAAATCCATAGCAGTAAGTCAGTCCTGCAGGATAAGGCTGCATAATTCAACCTGAGGAATCTGTTCTGGCATTGCAAGCCAAATCCTGCCAAGTCCGCTCTTTGCAGGGTTTCTATACCATCACTTTACAGCATTCCTGATTTCACACTTGAGTACTAATCCACTAATCTTCTAGACTGCCTACACATTGTTGTACACTCTAACACACGCCAACTAACTCCACTTGCAATGAATTTAGAACGCAGAAAGGATGTTGGCATATGCTCACCGCCTGTCTCTACAAGCGGTACAGATGCAGTGGTGGTAGATCTGGCTCCCATAGTCCTCCAGAAGCATCTCATAAGGTCCTACATGCACCAAGCATGTAAATATCCCCCTTTCCATCATCCAAATATAAAACTCCTGCATACAGCAGCAATGAAACGGCCTTCTGATGCCCGAGTTCAATTCTTAGGTACATCAACTGATGTCAACGGTAAATGAAACGTTTATGTAATTCAGCCAAGAGAAGAAAATTCTAGGCTAGTTCTCCTAAATCTTCTCTCAGCATGCTCCCCAGAGAACAAAACGAGATGAGTAAGAGGCAGTGATAATTCAACCAAGCATCTGTGAGCTTAGCATTCAGGTCTCCAATGATAAAGGCACAACCTGGTAGAAGGGAATTCAGAGACATTCAGCAAGAGGACCTTCCTGTCAAGATGAGATTTGCCCACTAAAGCTGTTTAATTTGAGCTTGTATTTCATTTATAACAATTTTCTAAGCTTGCTGCAGCAAGAACTGCTTCTACAAGAATGAAAGATGCATAAATGACACTGAGTCCTAAAGGCAACCAGGAGATTCAGGAGAAAGTCATGCTGAAGCTGGGTCACAAACTCAGGTTCATAATGCCTAACTAACCTCCATCCAAGTCATCAAAGAGGGGCCTACTATGAAGTCCTTTTCAAAGTCCTCAGGTAACACTGCCGAAGACTTGGTATTGGCCAATTGTACGTTTTAAGCTTTGATGGTAAAATTTCATCAATTAAAATTTCTTCATCCAAAAATCTGTGGAAGATTTTCTCTTGCTTCTGTTGGAAGAAAAAATAAAAAATGCAGTGCAATGTGTTTGACCTCCACTACAGAAATATCTGTATCCCAGAAGAAATTTTTAAATTCATATGTGGGCTCCCAGAAAAGACTTATTACTTTTTAGATTGTATTGAAGGGCTGCTTGCAGCAGAGCTCTGGCCAGGAGATGTCACAAGTCTTCATAAAATTGAAATGTGAAAACACTGCCATCAGTCCTACTGACTTCTACAGATACACAGCCTTTTAGAGAAGAGTGAGCATGCAGGTGATGTGAAGAACTGGTCCATCTGCTATACAGAATTATAGAATGGTTTGGGATGAAAGAGGCCTTAAAGATCATCTAGTTCCAACCCCCTGCCATGGGCAGGGACACCTTCCACTAGACCAGGTTGCTCAAAGCCCCGTCCAACCTGGTCTTGAACACTGCCAGGGAGGGGGCAGCCACAGCTTCTCTGCGTAACCTGTTCCAGTATCTCACCACCCCCACAGTAAAGAATTTCTTCCTTGTATCTCATTTAAATCTTCCCTCTTTCAGCTTAAAACTGTTACCCCTCATCCTATCCTTACATTCCCTGATGAAGAGTCCCTCCCCATCTTTCCTGTAGCCCCCTTTAAGTACTGGAAGATCACTATAAGGTCTCCCTGGAGCCTTCTCTTCTCCAGGCTGAACAACCCCAACTCTCTCAGCCTGTCCTCACAGGGGAGGTGCTCCAGCCCCTGATCATCTTTGTGGCCTCCTCTGGACCCACTCGAGCAGGTCCATGTCCTTCTTAAGTTGGGGCCCCCAGAGCTGGACACAGTGCTCCAGGTGGGGTACCACAAGAGCAGAGTAGAGGGGGAGAATCCCCTCCCTGGACCTGCTGGTCACACTTCTCTTGATGCAGCCCAGGACACGGCTGGCTTTCTGGGCTGTGAGCACACATTGCTGGCTCGCAGTCAAGTTTTCGATCCACTAATGCCCCCACGTCCTTCTCCACAGGGCTGCCCTCAATCCACTCATCGCCCAGCCTGTACTTGTGTTTGGGATTGCCCCGACCCACGTGCTGGACCTTGTACTACGCCTTGTTGAACTTCATGAAGTTTGCACAGGTCCACCTCTCAAGTCTCTGGAAGGCATCGCTACCCTCCAGCATGTCAACCGCACCACACAGCTTGGTCTCACTGGCAAACCTGCCGAGGGTGCACTTAATCCCATGTCACCAACAAAGATGGGAGACATCATACTAACAACACATCTTTATTCCACCTCTTTGCAAAAGGACAGACAACATTCAGCATGCTTAGCCCCTCCTCAGCAACTGGAGTGAGGCTCCGAGACTGGCAGTAGTGTTTTCAGCATGTTTTTGGCACAGCAGCTTTGCATCATGCTGCTCCCAGCTACAAGAATGGCAGTAGGGTCCAGCTCCATAGTAGAGATTGGAAATACCATCAACTTACAGAGTGCTGGAAATAAGGGGTCTTTACTAATATAAATTTTGCCCAGATTAGGCCAGGTAGTAATACTAATTGGCACACTGTGACGTGTCTTCATACTATTTTAGTACTGATCTTCCACACTGTTCTTTCATGAACACCAGTCTTGTGCACTGCTGTTACGTCTCGGACTAGGAGCCCAGGGAGTCGTAAAGGTTTCATGATCTCCTCAGGTTAAATTAAGGTGAAACGACACCAAATGACTGCTTAAAATGTTTTACTTGCAGCAGAAACAAATTTAGAAAAGGATAGTAAGCAAAGTGGTCTCTTACTGATAAATCTGTAAGAAAGAAAGGAAAGGAGGGAAAAGAAAAGAAAGGGAGAGAAAGAGAATCAAAGAATCCAGATCACCACCCCAGGTTCCAGCATTGTCTCAGGTCCGGTAATCTTGGGCGGTGGCTGCACACACAGCAAAGTTTTCTGTCACCTTTTTAAGTTTGTCTTATCAGCTGATTTGCATACTAGATGATGAGAGGCAGGTTTTCCATGAACTCATTAGCATGAGACACGAGGAAAGGTGGAGCATGGGTTCTGTGCATGCGTTGAGGGGGGATGGGGTGCAATCAACCCTTTCATCCAATTGAGTCAGTGGTCATGATCTCCCCCTGCCACCTTTACCTTTACCCCAGTTACCACCAGTTTTCGCTGACTTCACACTTCTCAGCCAACCATCCAGCCTCTGGCTTCTTCTGGGGCAGATGCTCCCTTCTTATCGGTCTTTTAGCTTCTCTTCAAGGGCACAGTCGAAGGCCTGCATCATTTATACAAAGTTTCAAACTAGAGCCAGTGTTTAGCTTTCCTCGTTAGAAGATCAGTATACAGCAAACAGTTGGATAAATGTTTGAGGCATTAACTCCTTCAGTTCCTCACAACTGCCTGCAGAGGAACTGCACAACATGGTAGGATATCTTGTATATCTCAGTATGTTCCTGCCAAAGTACACCATGGTCAAGATTAGTATATGCCAAAGGGGCCTTCACACCTCTACAGCCTTGATACGTGCTACTTAGCTCCCTGTTGCATGCTATTTAACACACAGCCTGGCTGCTCATTCACCACTGCCATCAAAGCCAGCAGAGAGAGCATCAATTCAGCAGTCCTCCCCTTCTGTGCCATGATCTCCGCATCTTGACACAGGGTTAGTCATTCTCTCCTCTGAAATCTGTAGTGTTTAACAGTTTCAAAAAACCAACCAACCAAAAAAACCCCTCAGAAAACCCCAACACCCCCAAAACCAGAACTTCTGAACTCCAAGAAATACAGTATGAACTTGTGACAGAAAAATGTACTGGAATATACTTGCAAAAGTAACTCTGAACTAAGTTTTCCTTTTTTATCTGAAGAGACATGAGGAAATTCTTCCAGCTTAACGGTTTATGTATAGAGGGGTGTGTGTGGGGGTCTGACAGGGGACAGGAGAGTGGATATGCAAATTGTATGTAACAAAAAAGACAAAATCCTTCATACCTTGCTCTTGCCATAATTACTGACAATAACGGTACTACTTATATGTGACAATATCAAAAATGACTAATTTTAGGAGATTAGAGTTTAGAAGTAAGATGAACAGATAGTTTGGGGTTTTTTGGAGTGTTAACTATGTGTGTTAACAAGTGTGTTAAGATAGTCTGACTTCACCTACGTGGTCTAGCTGTATAGCACAGAATTCTCTTTCTTCAGGCATGAACAAATAATAATGAAAAATGCTGGAAAAACCTAGCCTGGCAGAAGCCTCAGCTCGTCTGCCTGCAACTTGTTATTAAAAAAAAAAAAAAAAAAAAAAAAACCAAAACAAACCACAGAAACTTGTGGTATTTTCTCTGTGTTATCAACACGATCTTCCACAACCTAGACATAATGACAGGCAATGTGCAACAAACTTTCTCATTACTGTTTTCAGCGGATGAGAACTTCTGCTTCTATATCCAGTAATCAAAGGATTCATGTCAAATTGGCACAATTTGACTACTACCATAAAACACACAAATGCTACTGTCAGCAACTTATCACACCTTAACTTCCTAAAATAATGTTTAGATTTACTTATTATCTCCATTGAATCTTAAATTACATACTATAGGAAAGGGGGTTTTAAAATTAAAGCAACTCAGGTTTGCTCATATTAATACAAAACAAATGATTCTCAATAAGAAGGCCTGCTATGATTAGATTTTATTGTCCTCATAGAAAAGTTTCTATAATACATTTAATAATCTGCCTTATTAATATGTTAATAGTCTCTTATAGAAGGAAAGATACCAGCTCCTGTCCTCTTATTCATTTCAATTAATCAAAACTAAGTATTCAACTTTTACTTCAAATGACCTCTGGTACTTGCGTTGCCAGCTAAAAATAGATTTTAGTATTAATTTGCAGAGGATTAATTATTTATACATGTAACAATACCTTGTAATATTTTAATGTTGTCTTTAAGACACTGCACAACAGGAAAATGCTTCATTCAATAACGGAAAATTAACCAGCAATTTTGATCTATGCTACGACAAAACATGGATATACTAACAAAATGAAAGAAGAGGTATATTTAGCCCCTCCATGCAGCACTGAGGAAACGTTTGTTACTTGTTCTGCTTTCTGGGCACAAGCAGGAAGTCATCCAATGGACATGAAGGAGAGATCAAAAAAATATAAGTATTTTCCATATATATTGACTATCAGCTAACAATAAAAGAAGCTGCGATATGTGGAGGGAATAAATAATAAAGAACTGGATTTAAAAAAAAAGTAGTGGCTATGCCTTCTTAACTGAAAATAATTCTTCAAAGGATGAAATTTCTTAGTAATGCTAAGTAATGTAATGCTATTTCTTGCTTACACCGGGTGCTTTAGCAATTTAAGTTTTGGGGTTTAAGGTGATTTAATATTTGACTTAAAATGGTTTGTGTGATATTTCAATCACCTACACATACAACTGATAAGGAAGCATTCACAAAAGATTCTGCAATTAATAAAAAGACATTCTTTTGTATACAAATTGTTAACTTACAAAGGCAGGGCCTAAGCATACTCTTCTTACCATTGACTTCCCTGGAAGTATCCCCAAATATTACACCACGCATACTCGCACCACCACCATGAACTACTTTTTTCCAACTTTCTACCTGCTTTCAAACTCTTTGTCTAGCCTACCTCCCACTCACACACTCCCTCCTCAGTAGGGTCTCCAACCAAGGCTAATGAGCTTATCTCATTTCCACTGAGCTGGTGAGTGCTGGCAGCAGCTGATAGGGAATACTGGACAGAAAATGCAAATCTATAGTTCATGTAGCATACCTGAATCATTAAGGAACTTTAAAACTAGTGACAACACAGTAGTTTTATTCAGTATCTTTCATGCTGTCATTATTAAGCAGTAGGTATTTTTAGCCACCAAAAGCCAAATCCATCTGCAGCAGCAGCGTTTCCAAGGAGACAGAATAATTTAAATACATGTGGAACTTGATCTCTGTTTTCATCATCTCCTCTCTGTTACTGGAGCTGCTTTGAGTCAGATTCCTCATTTGAGGGGGAAAAAGTGATTGGAATACACAGATTGGAGATTTCAATTTAACAGTTGTGCTTATGCTTTCAGATATATCCCCTACAAATAACAAACGTTAGGATGCAACTCAGCTATTTTTCCATCAGTATTACTTACCAATGTTCACATTCCAGGATTAAAAAAAAAACAAACCAGTTCATCAGTCTTTTAGAGTAATTTTGTAAATTGCTGACATTTGCTGTAAGTTATTAATTTTTTTGATTGTTTGTTTAGCAAACATATCAGGCTCCATTCTCTGAAGAAACAGCTAGGAGAAAAGGACACCGCTCCAGATGCTTACAGCTGGTAAGGTGTATAAACAAGTGGACAGAGGACAAAGCTTCTTCCAGTTGTCTTTAGTATTCAGTAAGAGTTCTACTGACTTTGTCCAGTTTTTCTTTAACAATTTTAGGTCTGCTCTAAGGGAATTCACTCAATGAATTCAACAAAAATGGATACACACATTTACTGATTTCAGAGATTAAAATCTATTAAAACTTAATTCCAGCATTTTAGCTTTATAAATATTTTTTATGACTATATATTCCCAAACAATTCATTTATTTCAATGAAGATTTCTGCTTCAAACCAACAAAATGGGAGTATAACAATTAATTTCTACACGTAAAGTGTAAAACTAAGTCAATAGAGAGCTGACATGTTGAAATCCTTGCCCCAGTGAGGCCAATATAAAAATCTCCAATTCTTTCAGTAGGGCCAGGACTTCTGCCTGTAGTCCTATATCCTCAAATAATGTGGCTTGATAAACAAATCTATTTTCTGTACCAAGTTATTTGCTACTTGCCATCTCCAGTGTCTGTGAACTAACAGCTGCTAATAACATGCAAACTCGGCAGAACAGGTTTCATACAAGCTATTTCAACAGTTTATTACAACTGGTATGTAACTGCTGTAACTACTACAAGATCTATCTGTCTTGTACACATAATTTAATTACATGCATCATGTTTTTTCTTTATGACAAAGATAATTTTATGACTGAAATATAAACCACATTCATTTCAAACCTAAAAATAATGCAAAAATCCACAGAACCCTTTAAGAGTTGCTCTGAGAAGCCATTCTTACTGTATTCAACACTAAATAAAACACATACAGTTTTAGAAGCAGTTCATTTGTAAATCCTTTTTCTATCCAAACTCAAAGAAAACATTTTTATATCTTACAGCACTATTTTCCTGCTGGTAGCATACACTGTATTTTCAACAACGAGTATTTCCATCACACAAAAGACCTCTCTTCCTACAGTTTACTGAACAGCTTCAGCATCAATGAAACGCAGTGCCTATACAGTCACATGAGAAAGTTGTCAGATAGCATCAGGCATGCCTATGATTTCACTGTCTATGGCTCTCACATCAGTTGAAACCTCCTAGGCAGGAGAAATAATAACATGAAAAGCTGCTTCAAAGTCATTAATGAGGAACAAACAAGATGCTTGCACATGCATTTTTTCATACCCAAGAAATGTTGTGGCAAGGATCAAGAATAGCTATTCAGAACAGGTTTGTTTTGGTTTTTTTTTTTTTCACCCTTACCTGTAAATCGGGTTGCTGTGTTTCAGCTCCGTCAGTGCAGACTGAGAGGTTTACTCCTCCTTTTTCCATCCATCAGACAGCAGTCATCCAATAACTGAAGTCATCCTGGCATCCTCTGGAACATGCTCTCTCCCTTATTTCCCACTCCCCACCCCCATCTGCACACTAGCAAAATGGGAAAATAGCAAGAAGAAAACAAAACAAAAAACCACATCTAAAAACCAGCTTTAATGAGCTACTTAGTGAGGATGCTCTGTATTAGAAGGTAATGACAAAATTTAAAGACAAGAAAAAAATTAAGTGTCTCTATTAATAACCTTCAGCTCCACTAGTGAATATCACTTCTCCCTTTCAGCTCCTTTCTGTAAGGAAAAAGCAAGCAAACAGCCGTAGGAAGAGAGTTATTGCCTGTATACATTCTTTGAAACTGACTCAGCTATCCAGATCTTCAGTGAAGAGTGCTGCTGTGTATTTAGGAAATTTTGTGATAATTAAAATAACAGTGGTGCTTTTATACAAAGCAAGGACCTGAAATCTCAATGCAAATCAGGATAGTTCAGAGATGGATGCCAGTAATTTCCTACTAAATACTTTTTCTTTCTGTTTGAGGCAGTATTTATAAAATACCTGAAATTGCTCCTCATTTTTTCTTGAAGTTCTACTTATATAAAGCTCTACCTATGTAACCACTGCATGTGCATTTATTTTACTGTATTTATAATACAGTAGCCAAAATCCAATGTGCTGCGTGAACTCCGACCACACAAAACTTTCTACCTAAATAAGAACCCAAATGCAAAAAATGACTGGGTGAACAACTTTCAATTCATGTGCTTCAAATGTACTATTAAGTCTATTTATAGCCTCTTAAATTTAGTTGAAAAAACATTTTGCAAGATCAGGGAATTTTTATTTTCTATATATCCATATAAATCCTGTATCAGCTCAGTTGAAGACAACAGCATCAGATTCATGACAGTTTAATTTAAATTAAAAATCAAAATCAAGAATGAGTCTCCAGCCTTAGCTAAGGTAACGTTTACCATCACATCAAAGCATCTGTACTCCAGGATTTCCCCTTAAAAAAAATGTTAAGCAGCAGAGCTGACAAACACCTTTGTGTTTAGAAATTTCAATCTTCAGCTATAGTTTTCCAATAAAATAACTGAGAATTCCTTTAAATAAGAGCATCTATTCTCTTCACTGAATTATTGATCTTTAACCACAGCAAGACTATATCAATTAGCATACTTTCACTATAAAGTAATAGCTGTTTTAGCTTCTGAAAAAATTAGTTGTCAGTCTTATCATAATGAAGTGCCAGTGGATCCTGTGCATAACATTCAGATTCTGTCTTAACAAGTAAAGTAGGTGTCTTTTTAAACAAATTACCTCGGTTTAACATGAAACCTCTTCCTAGATGCCTAGAAAAATGGAAATCCATTCCTGCAAGCATTAAAAAACTAAAATAACTATTAGGTTTCAAACCCAGACAACCAATACAATTTTCTTTAGTGGGAAGGAACTGTGGGAAACACTGAGGAAAACCTAAACAGACATTTTGCCCTGGTAAGCAACTGGCTGGAAGACATCTTCACCTCCAAATTTATTTCTGCAGATAAAAAAGAAAACAGGCTTGAGCACCAAGGTCTCACCTCAACCTGATTGCTGAGGGAAACACATGGACATACAGAATTGTCGTATCATAACTGGATTTAATAAAAATCTTTTCAATACAGATGCAAGGTGCAACACTATTCCAGCCCTGAAGCACTATTAGAATAACTAATCACAGAGAAACAAGCAATACAAACAAGTAAATAGGAATGCCTTGCAAAATCTACTATGAAAAAAGGTCATTAACAACAAAAACCCCAGCACTTCTAAAATAGTCCCAGAACGAAGCAACTCCAATACCGTCAGTGTTTGTAAAATAAAACAAATAGCCTTGCTACAAAAAAATTATCATTAAGTAGGCTGATGTTTCCCCCGCACTTTACAAGTGCTGCACACACAAGCCTCCCCAGTAGTGGTGTCTGTGCAATCTGTAACCTACACTTGCCAGTTTCTTCAGAATTCTACAAAACATCAAACAGTCCTTGTGAAATTTGTCCCGATTTGCGCATCAAAAATTAAGTCATTTACTTGATAAATGCATTTTAAATATATGAAATTCACTTCTGCTAGTACGTCAGGGTGCAGAGGACATTCCCCTGCGCGGCGTGGGGGGGTCTGGCTGCCGGGGCACACTGCACAGCTCATGGCTTCGAAAGCGCGAGGGAACTGCAGCCCCACTCTGGGCCTGCCCACTCTTTGCCAGGACGCTTTTAAATTCAGCCTCTTGCCCTTGGCCCCTGCCCGAGCTTTGTTACCCCTCTGCTGCAGACACGCCTGGACCTGGCCAGGCACCCAGTCGATCCAGACCCTGGGAGGCTGACCACAGACCTGCCTGCCTGCCTCAGGGGGATCTCAGGCCTCCCTCTCCATTACAGACCAGACCACCAGGTTCCTGCCAGCCTGGCGGCCATCCCCAGGCCTGACCCCCTCCATACTGTTGCACCGCCCTCAGCTTCTGCCTCACCTGCCCTTTCCAAGCCACCTGCTGCCCTGACTGGCCCCCAGCAAGGCACCCAAACCCAACTGTCCCTTACCAGAGTCAGCACCTGCAAAGTCTTAATGCTCTCTGGCTCCAAAGTGCTATTACTGGACTAATCACATATACACAGAGATAGAGAAAGGGAAATTGGGTCCTTTTTGAATCCAGGTTTGTACCTAGTCCCTGCTGTGACTCAAGTGATTTGTGGGTGTGCTTACATGCGTTTGGCTATTTCAGCTTTTTTTTAAACTTCTCTATATACTCCTTACAACATACATTTTAATTTTCTTTTCCAGAGCTATTACACTGGACAAAAGGAAGGCTTCATCGGGAAGCAGATTCCTGCAACAACTTCACAGAATCATAGATTACCATGCTGGAAGAGACCTCAATGATCATCTGGTCCAACATTTCTTGGCAAAAGCCCGGTCTAGACAAGATGGCCCAGCACCCTGTTCAGCTGAATCTTAAAAGTGTCCAGTGATTGGGAATTCAACACTTCTCTGAGGAGATTATTCCAGTGGCTGATTGTTCTCGTGAAAAATTTTCCTCGTGTGTCCAGCTGAAATCCCCCCAGGAGTAACTTGTACCCATTATACCTCATCTTTTCCATGTGCCTCCTTGTAAAAAGGGAGTCTCCATCTTCTTTGTAGCCACCCTTTAAATACTGGAACATGCTGATAAGGTCTCCCCTAAGCCTTCTTTTCTCAAGGCTGAACAAACCCAATTCTCTCAGCCTTTCCTTGGATGTCAGGCTTCCCAGCCCTTTGATCATATTTGTGGCCCTTGTCTGGACTCTCTCCAGCCTGTCTACATCTTTTTTTATAGCAGGGACCAAAACTGAACACAGTATTCCAGGTGTGGCCTGACAAGAGCTGAGTAGAGTGGGATAATGATTTCTCCATCTCTGCTGGTGATGCCCTTGCTGATGCGACCCAGCATCCTGTTGGCTTTCTTTGCCACTGCAGCACACTGTTCACTCCTATTGAGCTTGTTGTCCACCAGCACCCCCAGGTCCCTTTCCACAGAGCTGCTCTCCAGACAGGTAGATCCCAGCCTGTGCTGCACTCCTGGGTTATGTCTTCCCAGGTGCAAGACCTTACACTTGGTTCTTGCTGAACTGCATAAGGTTCTTGTCAGCCCACTCTTCCAGTCTATCCAGGTCTTCCTGCAGGGTGACTCTCCCTTCCAGAGTGTCCACTTCCCCACTCACTTTGGTATATCAGCAAACTTCATCAGGGTACACTTGATCCCATCACCCAGATCACTTATTAAGAGATTAAACAGTGTTGGGCCCAATATCGATCCCTGAGGGACCCCACTTGTGACAGGTTGCCAGTTTGAAAAAGAGCTATTCACCACCACCCTCTGGGTGCGGGCTGGCAGCCAGTTCCCCACCCACCACACAGACCACTTGTCTAGACCATAATGCATCAGTTTCTCTAGGAGGAGGCTGTGGGGAACTGTATCAAAAGCTTTGAGAAATGCAGGTAGACAATGTCCACCTCTCACCCCACATCAACTGAGCAGGTTACTTTGTTGTAGAAGGTGATCAGGTTTGTCAAGCATGATTTGCCCTTGGTGAGCCCATGCTGACTTTTTCCAATCACGTACTTCATTTAATTTGTGATAGCCCCCAGGAGAATTCATTCCATAACTTTACCAGGGATTGAAGTAAGACTTTCTTCACTTCTCCTTTCCCTGATTATGTCTGTTGCTACTGAAATATTTGCTTCCATTTTCTCTACAAAGAATGAAGCTTCTTCTGGCAATCCCTTTATGGAAGGATAACATACTACGGGATCAACTCCTTCCTGAAAAAAGCTTCAGAGAAAAAATTTAGGAAGCATATATAAATTACATCTCAGTAACCTACTCTGCTATAATGGTACAGACCAAGTAAATTAAGTAAGTTGAAATCAGAAACTGCAAGGCTGCCAATGTCCTTTGGCTAAAGCTGTATAGCTATGCCATCAGGGCTGAAGGCAGTTCCTGACTTGGTTTGGTTCATTGTAAGCCATTCATGGATCCAGGTTCCGGTTTCACTTGCAACTCACAGTTCTTTTTAACATCCAGGCTTTTCAGTCAAGATTTTTACTTCCCACTCCAGAGTTAATGATAAGGTGTGCTGCAGAGACCCACTGGAGACAACCAAAATGACACTCACATAGTACAAGTTATTTATGATGATGATTAAACCATACACACTTCCACACTCAGGGATACTGGAAAAAAATAAAACTGATGTTTATCTTAGACAACACTGATTGTAAAGATGAACTGACACAGCTTGGTAAATAATTAGAAACTCAAACAAATCTTTTGTATTTCATAACATACACCGCTAAAACTAAACACAATCCTTCCCACGGTATCCACTTTCAGCCTCTTCCTTTAGCAGAGCCAATTGTTTTACTCTCCTCCCTTGGTCAGCTCTATCAGTAGTCCAGTTATCTTTCTCTTTAGGCCTTATGCTTTTTCTACTTTTTTCTACTTTTTTTTTTTTAAATAATAAAAAGCATTTCAAGATATTCTATTTTATCAGATTATTTTCCTCTCTCTCTATTCCATAGCTGGTCCATACTTGCTTCTTTAGTGCACATACCAGCTTCCTTCCTAGAACCATGAAGGATTTACTTAAAGCTAAATCCATACTAAAAACTTTGATATCAAAGAGGATCTCTGATTTGTTAAGTTCTGCATCCAGTTTTCTGTTAGTGGCCTTTATTTCAAATTTAAAAAAAAAAAAAAAAAAAAAAAGAGGTATATAGTGAGATGCGCATGAGAGCTCATCAGTTAACTCCAGTTCCCTACGGTCCACATGTACATTCACTTCAAGACTAGACCACTTTTTCTGGACCACCTTCCTTATGAGGGCAGGCTGAGAGAGTTGGGGTTGTTCAGCCTGGAGAAGAGAAGGCTCCAGAGAGATCTTATAGTGACCTGCCACTACTTAAAGGGAGCTACAGGAAAGATGGGGAGGGACTCTTTATCACGGAGTGTAGCGATAGGATGAGGGCTAATGGTTTTAAACTGACAGAGGGTAGATTCAGATGAGATATTAGGAAGAAATTCTTTACTGTGAGGGTGTTGAGGCACTGGAACAGGTTGCCCAGAGAAGCTGTGGCTGCCCCCTCCCTGGCAGTGTTCAAGACCAGGTTGGACCTTTGAGCAACCTGGTCTAGCGGAAGGTGTCCCTGCCCATGGCAGGGGGTTGGAACTAGATCACCTTAAGGGTCCATTCCAACTCAAACCATTCTATGATTATTTCTGCAACCTATCTAATAGGATATGCTGACTTCCTGCCCACTCTCATGTTTAGGATACCAGGTAGCACCTTCTACACCATTTTAGTTTCTTCTGAAATGCAAATATTTGCAGGTAAGGAGAGAAGGAAAGGGAAACAATGGCTGGAGGCAAAAGGTACTTGTAGATTTACATATCTCAAAGAACTCCAATTACTGGTAACATCTCTCTATCTCCACTTGAAAATCCACACAGCATTCATACAGCACATGACTCCCAGCAGCTATGCTGTGGTTATGTAACTTTGTGGTAGTTGGTCACACTGTCCTTCATTAGAAACCAATTACTGTAGATCTCTTCTGTCAAGTGTGAGATGAGCTCTAACATACTCCCTAAGAAAAATAGCAGTCACTGTCCAGCTCAGGAGCCAAAGACCTATCACCCCACCTACTAATGCTGGAAGAGGTCAGATCTCCTATAGCACAATCACTCTCCTTAAAGATTGTTACTAGGACATCAGAACAAATTTCTCACCCATGGTCTAGAAATAAGGATCTTCAGCGTTCTACCAGCAAGACCCTAGGAAGGTATGTCATTCTTCCCCACATTAGACCTACTGTGTCTCCTGAATGGAGAGACATTGGAACACCCTGTTTCTCAGCATCCTACATGTCTGCAGAAAAATCCTTGAAGAGGGAAGGACCAAGCTTGTAAGGCAGCAACAAGACTATCTGAATTTCACAGTCACTGCCAATTCCACACAGCAACTCAGCATCCAGTGTCATTAAGAAATATGTCAGCATGGTTCCCAAGCAGAATAAACACTGATAGAGAAAAAAGAAGTGACAAATGAACTATGCATGACTTATTGGTGTGCATTCAGGGCTGCTGCCTAGAAAAATCCCACATGGTCAAAAGAACTGGAACCTAGTGATGTTTGATTATGAAATCCAGGCCAAGGTTTCCTTAATTTAAAGCTGCTGCCATTGCAAGAAAATCACTTACAATTTACGACTGAAAAAGAATGGAGACTTGAGGTTTCTCTCTCACAAATGGTGGACAGACACCATCATCTACTAGCCTTAGAAATCTCTCAAGGATTGTAGGATTCCAGTAGTCTGAGGTTTAAATAGCAAGATGCTATCAAATAAGATGTGTGTGATACAGTTTCCACAAGTCTCTGAAAAAGCCAGAGCTCTGCAGTCAGAAATAGCAACATATTAAAATGCAGAAGCCATACAACAAGCTATATTGGCTTCAATGCCCTACTGACTGCATTTAATGAAGCCTGAAGGGATGACTGTTCAGGTTGGAGAAGAAGCTGGATAATTACAGACAATACACAGTGAAAACACATCACCCTACAGCTTGAAAATCAAAACTGCTTCAGGAAAGAATAGGATTACTTTACCATAGTATCATACATTTTTACTCTTTAATAGAACCTAGAAGACTCTGCTGTCTCCAAAGCCACTGTGCTGAACAGTGTTTGTTCAGTTCAGAACAGTAACAAGCCAAGCCGTTTTTAAATGGCACATGAGGATGCTATAGAGTGACCATACTGGTCAGTGGATCTGACACTTGAATAAACGTTACTTTAGGAAGAATTATCTATCAGGGAGCTGTAAAAACTATTCTAAGATGGTTAGGGGGGGAGGACAAAAAACAAACAAACAAACAAACTACACTGCTTGTTGTGCAGCTGAAGGCCAAAAGCAGAGTGCATTAGTTCCTTCCTTAGTTTTAAGAGGAACAGTACTGCAGTACCTCTGTTATAATAGGTAAGTTTTGTTTTGCTCCTTGATAGACAAAACCAAGCAAAACCAAAACAAATTCTCCTTTCCTCTTAAGAAAAAATAAACACATATAGCTTGCGTAAAAAACCACGAACACCAAACAAACAATAATAAATTTAAAAAAACCCAAACAGAAACCTCCCTGAAAATACTGCCAGGTGGGAACAAATCTCAGGGCAAAATCAAGAAACGTATTCAAAGCAGACTAATTTTCACCTCTTAGAAATGCAAGTTACATAACTTTCAACTTCCTCAGACTCCCACCCCCTTACCAACATCCATTTATATTCCTTCAATCAACTCAAGAGTACAGTCATCTGCCTTCAGTGAAATCAAGAGTGAGAAAAGGTAAGCAGAGAACTTCTGCACTATGTTAAAAAGCAGCTTTCTAGCATGGAAATTACTTCCAATTTTGCTTACTTACATACCAACAACTAAGTCAGGTAAGTTCTTCCCAAAATCAGGAATCGACTTCTCATAACTAAATAACAGTACGCAAGCCTAAAACATCAGACTTTAAAAGCAAGCTTTTTTTGAACCATAATCTAGACTTCACTACTGAAAGGCAAAATTAAGCAAATCTGAACAAGTTTACTAACACAATTATTAGCTGTAAATAAATTCTTGGTTTTCAGCCATATCTGCTCCAGTGAGGATCATAAAGCTGGCACAGCACGGTAAGAAAAAAGAATGAGGTGCTACCCCTTTTGGAAGGAACCGACACAGCCTGACAGCTAGGTCAGGGAAGAATACCACATTTCACTGCTATGACAGGCACCTTATGCGATTTTACTTAGTCACCACAGCTGAGTACCTGAAAGATTAATAACAGTTCTTTTTCTTTCTGCTTATTTTGCAGATTAGACAATTTTCTTCTTTTATTTATATTCCTTCTTCCTCTACTAATGCACCAACTTGATGAAACCTTTAAACAGATTTTGAGTCAATCCAGTTCTGACCTAGCTAACAATTATACATAAAGATGAATGAAAAAAAAAATGCTTCCACGTGTCCCAGATTGCCTGTAGATTGTAATTCTTTTATTAATAATTACTTTAATAAATACCAAAGACCATACATGGAAAGTATATTTCCCCCTGCCCTCTCTCTTTTAGGACCATGAATAAGGGATTTTATTGATGAAGGAACTACATGAGTCTTTAATACCTATATTTCTGTCATGGGATCAAAGTTCCTATTCAAAAGCAAGCATGGTTTACACTGAATACTCATGGTAATTGATTCCCACAGATGTTGCTACTGAACCTCCCCTTAGAGAAAATGCTTGAAATTTTATTTGAGAGATCATATGTGCATGTGTGTGTATACAAATGTTCTTGGAAGTTTATTAAGTAACAAACAGATACCATAAATATTTTTCCTTTTTTGACAGCCTTTAGTAGTTCTTTCAGAAATCTTCATTGCAGAGTACTACACAACATAATAAATAGTCCAAAAACATAAACATTTAAAGCTGAATACTCCGAGCCTAAGCAGCTACACTGAAGTTAGTTACAAACATCTAATTCAGACAGGAAAGGTGGAAAAACATTAAGAACAGGGATAATACCAAAATACACTTCCTCCCCCAACATTTGATGCCAATCCCAAATTAGCATTGTGGGCATCTCTCATTTTTCAAAGAATAAAATTAAAAATCAACTTAATTTATATTTGATAAATTATGCACTGTGTGCTACCATCATGGTTTCAACCATATGCACGGTGTCCTAGCCCTCTTAATTTGGTTTACTCTACAACTTTCTGCTCTCTCCACACTGCCCAGCTTCATGTATGACCCTACAGCTGCCCTGTCCTCAACCACACATATTGGTCGCATTCACATAAAAGCAGCCTTAGACACAGTTAATACTGGAGGATTGCCCTCAATCAGTCCACATACATTACTAGAGAGCTCATGAGGCTACCCTAATATCTGAAAGTCACCCTTCTTCTGTATCAGATTTTAGAGATTTGCACATTCATATGCCAACCAGCAAAGAGAAGGGACCAAATGGTGAATCTGGTCCTCAAGTACATTCATTATACAAGCAAAAACTATAATTGGCTCTTTAATGTAAAATTCGCCATTGTACATGCAACAAACATAAGAACTTATGAATCACATAAGCGCTGGGTAAAGATCTTTAATCTTAACAGATGATTGATACAGCAGTAAATTAAGCTATTGAAAAGTAAACAAATATAAAGCTTGTAAGCAGTAGAGTCGTTCAAAAAAAAAGGAGGAAAAAAACCCTGAAGACATTATCTAAAAGATCAGTTGCCTTTTCAGAAATTCAGCAGGTGCCTGACTTGTCATGCTCCTTGCAGCAAGGTCATTATTTAGCTTTTTGCTCTGTCATAGCTAAGGTAGAGTTCAAAACGCTGGTGAACAGTTTTGCTGATAAATTAAAACGTACTCGTTCCCAAGTGACATGAACTTCAGCCACACCAAAGAAAAGTGTTCTGCAAACAATCCACCTGTGTCTCCCCATACAGATTTGCAAAATCTGTAGAGGACAAACACTCGCTTGGGAGGGAACAGGAGTCTAGCTCCTATTTCCAAAACAACCTTCTGAACAAGAAAGCCCAGATGTCCCTCCGCACAACTGAATGGCCCAGTATTGGGTTAGAGTGTCATGCCCTTTTTCATCCAATATCACGCAAAAGAAAAGACAGACCCCTGCTTAACACTATCTTCCCCAAATTATTATATAGCTTGTCAATTATGGTACATTTCTGGAAGATGCAGGTGTGTATTTGAACACTTTCAGGCTGAGGAAAGAACAGTAACCAAGTTTCTCACTTTCTTAGGAAATGCTCTCTACTGTAATAAACAAGTACATGTCTATCATTGGTAAAAGAGAAAATCTTATTATGTTAAGAGTCCACCCACAGAAGAAGGACCAGTGCTTTGGATTCTCAGTGCATGCAGCTACCTATACTCTAAAGCTCAGAAATTTAGACACCCTACTGTGCCAGCATGTCCATTTCAGCAAGGGGGAAACCCCAGTGACATGCAGGATGACCAAATTTCTCTTTGCTTATTTTGCAGAGACACAAGATCTATTTTCTATGCTAAAAACACAGTCTGTACTGTTACTTTTAAAAGTTGCAGCTGCAAAGAACCATCAAATTGATTTCCTTTGCCTTTTTAATCACCTTTGGTGCAGCAGTATGCCTGCAAGAAAATGCTCAGCAGAATCATGAACTTCAAAGGAACCACACCAACACAATGTCATGGTTGGCAATGAAAAGCAGGACAGCAGAAAGCAAGCACCAGGAATTATTTTAAACAGATTTCTCAAGACACGTCAAACAAGGAAAGATAAAAATTTTGTCACTGGGGAGAGATCTCTTTTCAGACAGATCAACTTCTGAAGCAAGGTCCTGGAAGAATCCTGAAGTTGTCATTAAAACCAAAAATCAGGATTTCTTATACAGAAATTGTTAAGCCTTAGTTAGGAACAATTTTTAAGACAGTGACAGAATCTGCTTTATTTTGCATCCTTGTGAATAGACAATAATTCTGGTGAAGTTAATGAGCAACTGAAGCTGGAGAATGGGCTTTCAGTGTTCAGACACAAGTCTGAATCATATGCAATGAGAAGTCTCTCAATCTCTCCTTTATTTAGAACTTGTTATATGTGTTTATATTCGGTACGTTTATGTAAGGGAGAGGTGTATGTTAGACAATGGTCTATTTTAATGTCTACAGTCTTCCTACGGTATCTCTTATGGACCTTCTTATATGAGCTCAAGGAGAATTTGTCTTAAAATCTGGCCAGGCAGGTAGTTGTGTCTCACAGTGAGAGATGCAGTGCTTAAATATCATTGCATGATGTCAGCAGAGGGATAACAGGGTCGAAGAAATATGCCTTTGTCTGATGATCAGATAGTTTCTATCCAACAGTTAAGTGGTATGAATAAACAAAGATGGCACCAAAGATGGTCCTCTTATACAGCTACAACAATAGGGAAAATACTGAGGGTCAGCTATCAAACAATCACATCAGTATTTCTGCTACATACTGAATAAGCATGAGTCAAAAAATGTGTGTTTGTAACCAAAGTAACTTCTCTTATTTATTAGCACGAGTATTAACACTTCCCTTAGGGTGCCAAGGAACAGTGCTAAAAAAGGCCTCACTTGTAAACAGATTAGATACAAAAGGGTAACATGTAAATTTTTTTACCATTCCCTAAGTGCCATGGATTAAAATATAATAGGAAAAGTTCGGTACAACCTGGAAGATACAGGCAAGCCATTTCAAATATTTGCATTTATCAAGTGAATGGCTATTTTTGCTATTTTAACCTGCTAATGTACAGCTCTCACCAAATACTTTCACATACAAGACAGAAAGAAACCATTTTGCAACAATTCACAATTTTAGATGAATGCTGATTACTGTATACAGATTGAAAAGATACATTCCTTAACCATCTATCACTAAAAACAGGCTAAATATTATCTGCTTTAAAATTTTTTTAAAATCTAATACTGAGCTGCAAGTAATAGAAGATATTTTAATAAACATGATATTTCATCCTAGTGACATGATATGGCAGAGAACAAGAAGATGTTTTTACAGAAAACCAGGCAATTTAGCTATATTCATGGGGTTTTCCTCCACTTCAACTGACATTTACAGACTCGATCTTTTACACTCCTTAAGGAAAACAATAGCTTTGCAAGTAATTAAGAGAATGCATTTCTGTTACAGGTAATGTATCACTACGAAAACTATAATTTTTACTCATCTTAATAGGGATTTTAGTCACAGCCAGGATCGGCAGCAGTACCACACAGAGTGTTTCATCAGTAACATACCAGATAATGACAAGAAAGCTAGATGATGATCAAGATGGGGGCTATTCTAAGTCTTTAAGTTACCTTTATTAGCACAAAACATGTTGGGTTTTTTTAAATCAGCACTTTTATCAGACTGCTCCTAAAAACGAGACTACATTCATTACTTTTAATCATTAGTTATTCTGAAATTTAATCCACACTGCATTCTGGAGACAAAAGTAGGAATTTTCGTTAACATCCCTATTCATAAGGGAGGTACCACAATCATCAAAGAACTTCTCAGCGAGAACATCAGTTCAGCGTGATCACACACTGACACCTAGTGAATACTTGCAGTTAAGAAACCCTGTTGCTTCTCTTGTCGTTGCCCATGCAGGACAAATGTTACCAATATATTCATGCTGACAAGATGTTTCACATATGGACTATGTTTCCCTTCTTCTAATTAGGGAGACATTAGGATGTGCACTATTTCTTGCACACAAGCATAAGAACACACTTACAGTATGCAGTATCTGACCTGCTTGAAAAACACGTATGTCCCTGTAAATGAGTCGCTACCTCATTTTATTTTTCATCCATAATGACAGCTTGGTGACTAGCGCACAATACGTCAACAAGACCAACCAGACAAACAAGTTCTTAGAAAAAAGATGTATTTTGCAAACCTCCATCTCCACTCAGGGAGTCAGCTGGCTCCACACACAGTACAATTGTTTTGTTTCCATTATGTAGCAGATGGTGATTGAGATGATCTGAAAAGCCCTGAAACGTGAACAGCACATGCTGAGGAACAGTGGAGACTGCAACCACAGGATTTATAGCCGAGAACAATGTGGGGTCAGTGATTATGTCATCGCATTGTCACTCCTCCTAATGCGTCCCAACAGAGATGCAGAAGCTAGCTGTTTGACCTATTCATCCAGCTTCACACAGTATCACCAGCCCCACATCCTCTCCATACACAATGGGAAATATCTGACATTGCAACACACAACTCTTATTCTTTAACTGCATTTAAGGGATCCCCTATCCTAAACTTTGCACACTTTTCAAGCATAAAGCCCAAGCTAGCAACTACCTTTTTTTCTTGAATTCTCAGGGAGCACTGGACATACTATTCAGTGAAAAACTGCACCGCCTAGTATTACAAGCAAAACCAGAAGAAACAAATATCAGAATAAACCTTCAAGCTCTTACAAATGGGTTGAGGTTGTGTTGGGAAGTAGGGGAGAAGGTGGTATGAAACACGCTGCCAGATGCTACCAGTTACCATAAATTTTTGCAGACCCATGTTCAAAATTTCAGTTTTCACACTTTGATTTCATTCCCAAATATAAGGATGCTCCAGAATCACATACAGCATTCTGAAAGATACACTACTGCAGTCTATAACCTTTCTTCAACATCGGCACTGAACTGACTTGAAAGTTGTTCTTCATAAGAACGGTGACATACAGGTGTAAACTACGTGCACATGTTCAATCCATCTCCTAGAAGGCCAGTGGTGTGAGGGTGGGAAAAAACTTAAAAATTAGTCATTTCAGAACTTCTAGCTCCACTTGAAAAAAACTGATACGCATCCAGGGTATTCAGGCCTAGGTATGCACGTTAAGCTCAATTTCTCTCTCACGTATATTTAAGTTATTTTGTCACAGCTACGACACACACAGGTGATAGATAGCACTAGTGAAAAGTCTTTTACAAATGGATATTTGGATGAAGTTATGACCTAAATACTAGGTTGCCCTACTCCTGTACAATACTTCTCCAGCAGAACTACATGTCTTTGGACGAGTAGCTGCAGTTGCAGAGATCAATGCAGTGTTTTTTCATTTTCATGATTCCATAACAATCCTACATGTACGTGTGGTGACGGTTGCAGGGGGAGACAGAGGTCTCCCAGCCCAAACCACACGAAGACCAGCAGGCCGCTGGCAGCAGACTTGACTTTACAAATTTGTTTTTAATGCATTTCTAAATTGCCTTTCAGATGTCATGAAGATATCTTTCTTAGTTGTACTATTCAGAGGCTTTTACAACATAAACAGTAATTGCCTAGCTTACCTACGCTGTCCATTTCACTAACTATATCATTCCCTTTTTTTTTTTTTTTTACCAGTTACCAAACCCCATCCCCATCCCGTCCCGTCCCACCCCACCTCCAGCAAAAAAAACCCCAAAACTAAACTAACTCGGTTGGGGGGGGGGAACTCAACAAATCTGGATTGGCTTTTTTTGGAACAAGTGCTCAAAAAGAAAAACAACACAGAAAACCTATTTAATTAGAAAGAAATACCCATGTCCTAAGCATAGTTACTCTATCAAGGCTTCTCCTGTAACTATTTGGTTCAGGATACATCCCAAACATCCCACAACACCCATGTATTCATCTAAGAAGGTGAGGGATAGGCACACACACAAAACCACACAAGATTATTGCCACTGTTACCAGATTTCAGTTTGTGAATCAGGTACGGTATTTTGAGATTCTTTAGTTAAAATGTATTTTATGAATGTATCTTGGAAACAAGTCCAAGCCAAAGTAAAACAGAAGCCCAAGCAAATCCTGAGCATCTTTAACTCTCATTACTTTTTATACACATATACAATGCTCACAAATATATACACATACAAATTTATATGCATATACAATGGCCTCCTGTTTGTCAAAACTCCACCTGGAAGATGACATGTTTCCATGCTATCGCTACAGTAACGCTTTACAAAATTTCCACCATCTTTTATACTGTATCAAAAATTAGAACAGGTAACTATTCTTGTCAAATAGGAATTCAGATTTACATGTAATCTTACAGGCAAAACACAGATTATTAAGTAGAGGGACACGACAGGGGGACAGCAGGGTGCCTGATCAGTTTTCATGGATCAAAATTCTTCTGTAATAAAGAAAATTTATACCCCCTCAAACCATATACAGTATTCTGCTTTGCAGATCAAAAATCCTTGTTGCCATGGGAACTACAAAAAAAGCCAGTCATGACATGGCAAAGCCGTAACAGAAATATGTCTGCTGGGAAATTACCAGTAGTCAAGGTTTCCGTATCAAAAACGCTTGGGTATTTTCAACCTGAAAACAAAACTCTTCCTCAAATCTTACTTCCAAACTCTTCTTCCACAAATATTTTGTAAATTTTCACTAAAACCTGCTCATATATATGTATTGTTTATACAAAATAAGGTAAGTAAATTACTGTTGAAGATGTACTATATACAATGCAAGAATACCAACTTATATATATGTCTTCTCCAGATATACTTGGTACCAAGTATGCACTAATGATTTACATTGTTCAGTCCATCTACACATAGGACAAAAAAAAAGACTAAAGCACTCTAGAAGCACACAGAAAATAATATTGCATAAGACAGGCTATATAAAGTAAGATTTATAATGCAACTGTTTAAAACAGTATTTCAAGGTTAGTTATACGTGCAATTTGCCCTTCGTATCTGTGTTCTCACCAGGTAACAAAAATTAACATTTGATTACTAAAATAGAGTATCATGTCTTTTGAGAAGGCTGTTGGCACTTCAAAGAAAAGTGAAAAAATCAGTGTTAAACCTAGAGTCACGCAATTCCCACTTGAACACAAACAGTTCCCAGAAGTGTGAATAAAAAAACAACACACTGATCAAAGGATCTGTGTAATAACATGGAATTCATACTATCAAACATACCCTTTTCAGCACCCCATTATAATCTCAGAGGTGCTAGATTTATTTTCCTGTCAAATATGTGCATGACACAAAACACCTCAAGAACACCACATGAAAAGTACTGCACAGAAATGCTGCTAACATAATGTGACCTCTAGGCCATATGCTGATTTGTAACAACAATGAAGTTGGGAAGAACCCTGGAGAAAACAGTTTTGCAGAACAGTATCTGCAAAAATTGCTTCTGCACATAGAAACAGTGTCAATATATATTTTAATTACATTTTTCTTTTAACATTATAACTACTTAAGTATTAGATTATAACAAGCTACTTTAAAAAGAAACCTTGAAAACCAAGTATGAGTCTCATCTGCAGACTGGTTCGTGGTTGCAGAATTAGGTTCATGGTTCCACTAATTAGGAAATACATTTTTTTTAATCTGTTCTTAAATACATACTTTTCTGTCTGTTCTAACAACACTTGCTTATCAGATAGCACATTATACAGAACATAGTATCACTGAAACCAATTAGTTTTGATTAACTCTTCACTTCATCCCCCTCCCCAGAGCACAGATTAGGGCAGCTACCTACAATTCAGCCGTGCCCGCTCTCCTTTTTGACCTAGCCTGCATACCCTTGCACACGTCTTGTGAAATGCTTGGACAGATCATCAAGTAACTGATAATATTCAGAGTAATGGAAGGCACTTCCCATGGAGAGTGCATTCACCTAGGAAATGCAACAGGTTGGGTTTTTTTACCTGTCAAAGCCATACAGTAAACAGGATGATGGTGGCTGGAGGGGGGAGGGGGCAGGCAGGTGATACCTGCATCTTTATTACTACTTGCAAAAGTTGTAAGTGTATTTAAATTGGGCTTAAGAAGTCAAGCAATTTACAACAAAGTGAAACAGTTAAGTGTGCAATACTTTTAAACCTAAAATTTTATATTCAGAATAGTGTGGCATTATTCCTTTGACAAGTTTTTAGAAGTAATAAAAATACAAGTGTCTTTTCTCAGCAGTGACTGGTGTGAAAAAAAGGCTGTGGAGTAAGAAAGTAACTAATATAACACAACAAAGTATACTACAAATAGTAAAAAACACAGGAAAATATTTAATCTTCTAGATAATTTTATCTGCATATATCAGTCCTTCACCTAACACTGCATCTATGTGATGAGTCATTATTTCAGTAATACAGATGCTCTGTATTTCTCAGATTCATACAACATTAGGCAGACAGCTTCGCTGCCAGGGACATCCAACTCTCCTTGTCCTCTGGCTCGCTGTTTCTCTACATTAGGCACCATCAACCACCTGTGGAAGATTCCCCTATGTATATTTAGCTATTTAGAAAAGAAACCACAGTTCAGCCCCACTGACCCTGCTCTCCACTTTTGAACAAATAGATCGATGTATTACTGTAACGTCTGTCCACGGTTAAAGTGAGCTGCTACTTCTGCTGCTGTACTATCAGTGTGTCAAATACCAAACCAGGCTGTATTCTGATCTGTAGCCTCTCTACAAGGCCATTTGTTTCCAAAGTACAACAATTTACAATAGTGGATGTGTGTTGTAACAACACAATTACAACCTCCTGCAGTTGCTTATTGCTTATTTCCCCCACAGCTGTCACTATGCAATCACAAAGGCAGGAAATAATTTTAAATTGTCATTAGAATGACCTGACAGAATCCAAAATCTAAACAGTAAGGCACAAGACATGTAACAATGATAAATTCACCGTAAGATAACATTGCATGATGCAAACACTTCTCAGTCTATTACACAAGTAAGGGTCCCCACAGAGTGAAGAAGCCAGCCTACATTCAAGTGCTTTATATTCCAGAAATCTGAGACTACCCAACTCAAATTACAAACAGATTTCTCTACATTCAACCAAATTCACACCACATACTGCAGAAAGTTCTGTTTATTTCATGATGAAAGCTAGATAAATCTAAAGAGCTCCATCTAAGATATCTAAGCACATTTTAAATCAAAGGATGCTCAGTAAAAAAAAAAAAAAAAGATAAACAATCTGAATTCTCTGGTCTTCCTGCTCTTTACTGCGTTCTCAATCTTAAACAAATGATAGCTGAGACTTTTAGTGACTCGCCCTCAACTAGTGAGATATGTTGCGGGGCTAACCTGAACTATGCTTCATAAAATAAACACAAAAATAACATTAAAACAAAACCCACAGATAACAACAGGCATACAAAAAGGGAAGACGTTTCCTTACAGTCAATTTTTAAAAGCGGTATTTTGGGGATTACTATAGCTTGCTTTCCTCTGACAAGACTAAATGGCACAGAAGCTGTCCTGGAGTCACCCTAGAGTATGCCACTCTATCAGCTTTGCCCTTGTGTCTTTACTTACTTTACCACTTCCCCGAATAAATATATTAAAAGTTACAAATATCTTAGAGCTTTTTTCCACACATACTATATAAAAAAATAAAAAATCCATTCTCCAATCTGCACACCTAGAAAAGAAAGGCGACAAACGTGGATGTGCAATCATTTGTGGTGGAACTTCAGTTAACAAATCTTCCCCCAGTAAAACACATCCTCACTCAGAACACTGCAAAACCAGGCAGGTACAATTCACCGGTATGAGCGAAAGAACATGGGAAACTGAACGTGTCTTTCCACCTGAAGCAACCTGTTTATTTTTCAGCTCTACTAGTCTGTGTCAGCCACTGGCCCTACCCAACGCTTCGTCTTTCCTGTCTACTTAGAGTGTTTCAGGCAAAGAAAGAACTGGTGGTATCTTGTTGGTCCAGAGTTTGCTGCGCTATGCAGATTTAGAACAGTTTCTCACACAGGACTAGCGCAGCCTCACAGCAGAGTAGGATTTATGCAGAACCACAGAGTACACAGAAACCCAAGAAACATGTCCCGTTTATTCCACTATCCCAGCGGACGGCTGTGGCTACACCCGCTACCGCCAGCCACCCTCACGCCGCCCTGCCGAGCGGTGAGGCGGGCGGGCCGGGTGCCGCCGCACGCCGGGTGTCCCCGCACGCCGCCGCTGCCGTTCCCCAGCCTGGCCCCGCTCGGCAGCCCCGCTGCCACCGAGGCGCCCCCAGCCGCTGGGCGCGGAGGTGCTGGGGCACCCGCAGTGCCTGCGGACGGCTGGAACCCGGGGAGCCCCGAAGGGCGCCGCAGCCGCCCCGCCTCACCCCGTACGCCTCAGGTGTCAGAAGCGCCAGAAGGTTTTACAGGCGAGGATCCAGGAAACCCCCGGCTGGCACACAACCGCTCTCTGCGGGCAACCTGCACACCCAGGGGCTAGCGGAGTTGTTCCCTCCCCGACTAAGAATCCCCCAGCTCCTGGGCTAACCACGGTGCCCCTCTGCGCTTACAAACACGAAACGCCCTCACGGGTCCTCACCTGAAACACCGGTATTTCCGCTAGTCCTGCCACCGCCCGGGTTAACCGGCGCTACGCCGGCAGCGTCCGATCCAGGGAACGGGCCCGCCGGGCCTCCTGCCCTCCGTCGCCAGCGACGCTCGCCCAGCGCCGGGGCTGGCTGACACCGAGCGGCTCCCGAAGGCCGCTGCGCCGCCCGCACCTGCCGCCGGGCCGGGGCCGCCGCTCGCCACCTCCGCGGGCCCTTGGGCGGGGGCCGCCACTCGCCACCTCCCGGCCGTCGCTGGCCCGGGGCCGCCGCGCGCCCTTCCCGGGCCGCTCACAGACGACGCGGCCGCCGCCTCGCGCCCGGCGCTGGCCGCCTCCGCCGGGGAACGCGCAGCCCCCGCCCCGCCCCGCCCCGCGCGCCCCTCACCTGCCCCCAGCGGCTGCAGCGGCGGGCGGGCCCCGGGTCTCGGGTCCCGGCGGCGGCCGGGCTGGCCGCGGGCGCTCGCCCCCTACCCGCCCCGCAGGCGGCCCCCGCCTGCCGCTCCCCGCCGACGCCGTCCGGTGCGGCCGCGGCGTCCCAGCAGGAGGCGGGGAAGCGCCGCGCGGACCCGCCCGGCCCGTGCCGCTCCCCGCGCTGGGAGGGGCCCTCGGGAGAGCCTGCGGCTCCGCGGGGGGCGGCAGCAGCGGCCGGGCTGACCGGGCCGCCGAGCGCCCGCTGCGGGTGGGACCCCCGCGGCCGCCGGGGGGAGCCGGCTCCTTCCGTAACCCGGCGGGTAAAATGCGGGAGATTGCTGCGCTGGGGGAACCTGCGCGTAAAGGGTGTTCAACGGCTTGGCAGGGGTTTTAGTAGACCTACAGATAGGTTAAAAAACAAAAAGGAGGGGGGTATCCCAAGCAAAAATGTACCTGCTTGTCAGTTTTGAGGTAATTATTTTTTACATTTCCAGTAGTCTTCTGTTAAGTATAAATCTCTGCAGGAAGCATACTGATTATCTTCTGAATGGTCTAATTCATACAAATAAGTGTATCTGCATTTTCTTCACTACCTTTCCCTTCACAAAACCAACCAGCCAGCCATAACTTTGGTCCTTAAATTACTGAATTTAAGATCCTCTCATCTCTTCATATCTTAACCCCTACCGTGACAACTGTTTTTTCATAGACAGAGGTAAAAAACCTAATTGCAACACTGCAGCCGAAGAGCTTGCTACAGTAGTACAGCAATACTCATTTTTGGAGTAAACAATCTCAACAGACCATTAGTGGTTAAAAACTGGGGGGGGAGAAGAGATGAAGGGCACCATCCTGCTGCTCCATTTGGCAGCATTTCTCCTGGGGTCCCCACCCAAAGCTAGGACTTACACATCACGTACATGATGGAGTAAGTCTGGTTTTCCTGATACTCTAGCGAGATGTGTGTCTGCACGTCTATGATGATTATTAGAGTTTGTGAATGTTTTCCTTAGCTTTTAATTTGTTCCACACGGAACAAATCCCACCGTCAAGGCATTACTTTGCAACAATGAAAATTTATTTTTTAGAAATAGCACTCAAATGTGATTGCTACCTAAAAATTTGGCTCTACTGCTTTCAGTGTCACAAATGCTATTTTATTTAGAACCAATTTCAGCATGTTTTACAGGATCACAGATTACTTTGCAACAATGTAAATGAAATCTCATTTTAATGCATTAAGAAAATAGTCATAGTCAAAAAAAAGTGTAATGGCGTTTTCTTGTCCTTCATGTTTTCAGGAACTGCTTTGTGTCTCAGTCTATTGGAAACCCTGCTAGGGGAAAAAGAAATACTTTGATACCAGGCATTTTCCAAACATACTTCCAAGCCTCTCATGAGGGATTCTGTAAAGTGGAGATAGATTAGGTAATTTGCATGACAAGACTGACACAATGGATACTTATATTTCCCTCAAAATTCTTCTCAGTTCCACTGCCACCACACTTGCAATGCCTGTTCTACACCTACCTTCTGCATTCTGGTATCAGCCCTTCCATGGGCATCACTCGACGTGTATGCCAGCTCCCTGACAGCGAAAAGTACTGTCTGTAAATTCACCGTATAAGTTTAAAATTATAGTATTTTGCACATTATAATTGCATTCAGCATCGTAAGATTAAAAAAAAACCCTACGAATTTGATGCTTTACCAAAATTTCCAGCAAAGTTTATGCTGACTTCTAGCCCTCATGTCTTAAAGAGAATAATTACAGCTTTCTTACAAATTATGTAGTAAACAAAATTTTTCTTATAACACAAAGATGATTCTTTGCTTCAAATGTAAAATATCATTGAAATTATACATACTGGTTTGCAGCCTTGATAGCTAGTTTCTTTAACGTCTGTTTTTCTAGTTGTCTCAGAATGCCTGACATGAAAAAGGGGTTTAAGCATCATGTCGTGTAAACATTATCCTACTATATAATACTTTTAAATAGGATTAATAACCTGAAGAGTGTAAGTGCAAATCATATTAAAGATCATTCTGAAAGCATTTTCTACTTCTTGCAAATCTATTATTACAGAGTTTTAATCACTACTCCCTATTTCTAACATTTTATATATTCATATATTATTTTCATAGCACCTCTTGATAGCCAGTAGTTTTTAGTGATGAAAACAAAGACAGAACAATTAAGTACAATAAAAAATGAAGTCTTTATTCTTTTGGCTCAACTGTAATGTGGTTTACTGTTCTTTATGGTAATAGCATTTTCCTGCATGCAGTTCACCGACACACAAGTCAATATTTTTGTAAAAGGAGGAGTCAACATCAAATTTTTGCTTGTGTAAGAAACACAAAATGTCCTGATGTGATCAATTATACAAGTTTGCTATTTAATTCCCGTGGAAAAGAAAAACATTGTGGATCCCATATTATATTTAGAACAGTTCTAGTGCAGCATGAATCAACAAGAATAAGAATAGTCTATGTAAACAAACACTGGTAAAGATTTCATGAATAAAAAGACTACCTTGAAACTTCTGATGCAGGCAGTGCTAGAATTTTAAACAAATCTTCCCCACCACATTTCAATTACAAGATATACCTATTTGGAAGCAAGTGCATTTTGGACTCAGTTTGAAACTTATTTCACATTAAAATGTGTGCAAAAATACAGTACTAATAAAAAAGCAGAAACCTAAAGCTACCCCATTCTTTCCTTTGTTTCTTATTTTGTGAAGTTCTTGAATTAAAAAGTGCTATGGATAGAAAGTAACAAAAGTGACAGTGACATCAACCTGAAGATAATTCTCATTTCTTATTTTATGTACAAAACGCTGAAAAATAAAATAAAATGGTATTTTTTACAATATTTATATTTTCTTAGAAAATTCTATCCATGTATTTTTCAACAGATTAAGCAGTTTGCAACATATCCTGTACAGTCTGACTATACACCGTACAGTAGTCACTTAAAATTTTAGAATGCAAAGCAAGAAGCTCTTAAATAGCTGCAAACTATTGCTTGATGCCATGAAAGAATGATGACTGATTGAACAATTTGTTTCACTTAACCACTGAGATATGGCTTCCCATATTAGACTTTGAACAGTGGAAGGAGTAAAATTACAGCAGCAAGGGCAAGATAAACATGCATCAGTGACAGCTTCCAAACTATCTATAATGGTACAGAATACTTCATATTAGCTGTTGAAAGCTTGCAAACTACACTTATTGTGGTACATATTTGATGCAATAAATATTGTGCACAGGTCATTATTTGTTTGCTCAAACATGCACCACGGGATAAAATAACTATTTACATAGACGGTACTTTTTTAATTAACACATACAATGTCAACCTTGCTGAGAGCAGAAGATGGCTAAATGATACTGCAGGGTGAAGCAGAACAACTTCATAATCCTTAAGTTTTGTGGGTTTTTGGTAAATTCAATTTCCCAAGTTCAGGTAAGCTGTTTTCTACAGAAGAATACTTAAAAATGGACTCTATGTCCCTCGGTAAATTTTTATGCAGAGTTCATTCAACTACAGTAAAATGACTTATGAAAAAATAAAACATCTGTTCTATTATTGTAGACTCTATGGGACTTTACAGGCACATTAAGATTTGTCTGGATGAGATACTAGATGGATACTGTTATTAAGCACCTCAAAATATAGAGCCACCCTGAAACATGGAAGTAGTCAGACTCTGCTGCTTTGTGCGACGTCATGTTTTTCCATGCATGAACTACAAGTGCAGCATGCCTTCATGCAAATCACTTCTGTCTGTACATTATAGAGAATCCGAGAGTAGAACACCTGGTTCTCATACCCCCTTCCCCAACATAAAACCCATTTACAAAAATAGTCACATATAATAGTAAACAACCTGTGAATTAAAAAATGATAAGTTCACCAACACTGATTTTTGTAAAAATATGGCAGATGTGGCTGTTGAAATGCAAATAGTGGATACAATTTTTGTACTGCGTGTTTCATGTTAAACACAGAGATTCATAGGTTCGCACCTTTTTTTTAAACTGGTCCCTACAGTCTGATTGGCCATTTTATCTTCTCTTCAGCAGTGTCAGCTGGTAATAAAAACAACAACCTCCTGTCAAGATGTTACCCTGTTTTACAGAGTTGCAGTTTGATGACGAGGGGTCACTGTCTTGTTATAGGCACTGACCTTTTATATATATATATAATTATATATATATTTATATATGTAAAAACTGTCAGTTTGGCATGTACCTCCTACAGGAGTCCTGTTGACACAAATACATACTTTCTCAGGCTGTAAACAGTTTATCACAAACAGAATTCTGTGTTACTTTTTACTTTCCCTGCTGTCTTTACCTTTATCTTCTTTTTCTGATTTGTCTTTTTCATATTTATCCTTGTCTGGCTTTGTTACACTATCATAGGATGGTGGGGAGGTTGTAGATGGGGTCATATCTGTTTTTTCTGGAGTAGAGTTCTCATTTAGTTTATCCATAATCATATCTTCTTTCATGGGCAGATCATCCTCATCTTTACCTTTATCCTGATTAAATATACATGAAACTTTTTTGACTTTTTGCCTTAAAAGATGACGTCTGAAAGCACGCTGAATAATGACAGCAGATACTTCCTCCTGTTTTCTTTTTAATGTGGTTGTAATTGGTTCGTAGGAGACTTTAGAAGGATTGGCTGCCATGAACCGATCTTCCATCTGTATTCTGAGGGCATCCATCTCCCCACTTTCCCCCAAAACACGCTTTGTGAAAGCAAACAAGATGTCAAGGCAGTGAATTCTGTCACCGCTTACCATGGGCAGATCCATTGCAATAAGCTGGACTTTGTTTGGTTTTGCTATAAGAAGAGGAGGATCCAACGAAGCTGCAAAATCTGATAGTTTACTGAACTCTATGAATTGTGTTGCATCGGGATCAAACTTCTCCCAGACTTCATAGAACATCTCAAAGTCATCCTCACTCAAGGGTTCAGCACTTTCCTCAGTAGCAACACTGAAGTTCTCCAAAATCACAGCAATGTACATGTTCACCACTACCAGAAACGATATGATAATGTAGCTGACAAAGAAGAAAATCCCAACAGAAGGGTTGCCGCAGTCGCCTTTTACAGAGCTCCCTGGATGATCTTTATGGGGGTCACAGTCTGGCTCCCCACTGTTAAGAATTGGCGCTAACAAACCATCCCAGCCAGCAGATGTGGTAATCTGGAATAGGCAGATCATGCTGTTGCCAAACGTTTCAAAGTTGAACATGTCATCAATCCCAACTTCCCTCTTAACATAGGCAAAGTTGGACATGCCAAATATCGCATAGATAAACATGACCAGGAACAGCAGCAGGCCAATGTTGAACAAAGCAGGGAGAGACATCATCAAAGCAAAAAGCAGAGTGCGGATTCCCTTAGCGCCTTTAATGAGACGCAGGATTCGACCGATTCTGGCAAGTCGGATGACTCTGAATAGTGTGGGGGATACAAAATATTTCTCAATCATCTCAGCTAAGAACATACCTGTTGAAAAACAAGTTAAATTAGTAAAGAATATTATTACATTTAAAAACCACTGCTAAAGTTTTATCCTACAAACATTGTAGAACTTTAAGAAGAATAGCACAGATTGAATTGAACAGATTTTAGAAATTAGCTCTTCAGTTGTTTTTACAAAACTTCTACAGTTTGGTATGCTTTGGAAACCCATAAATCCCAATAGAAATCATGAAATAATTTACAGGATAATGAAAAACTGCATCAATGAGATTTCTAAGTATTAATTGTATGACTATGTATGCAAACAGATACACAACATCAATCTTTTTAGGACAAACTGATAACTAGTGCATGTAGACTAGCAAATACTGACACCAGAAGAATAGCTTTCTGTTTAACTGAAATAATCTCAGTTAATCTGAAGAAAGATCATATTTATAGTAGTATTAAAATGTCGTAAATCAAGTTACGGCATTCAAAGAAAGTATGTACATTTGAAGAGAACTGCAGCTTCTTAATCACAC